>NC_090825.1:59813500-60448000 GCF_028021215.1 Eschrichtius robustus
CTAAGGCAAAGCGCCTGGCACCTAAGTCCTCAGTAAATGGTACCACTATGATTAGCATGATTGGCTCAAATCTGATCTGGAGGCAGGCCTGCGATTCCCTTCACAGGACCCTCTTGAGAGGCAGTGGTCCTGGAATCCGGACGCCCTGAGCAGGCTCAGATGGGGTGGAGTCCAGGCATTGCCTAATTCTCACAAGATTTCTCATAGGACACGCAACCTCTACCTTCCAGTGTCATCGGCATGCATGGCAGGTACCTGGGTCTGTGGTGACCCTGGCAGCAACTCCAAGTGACTCACCCACGGCCCCCAAACCCAGCTCTGCTTTCGCTTCCCACAGAGGCAGCCTGCGCAGGGCCCTGCCTGAGTGTCCACATGCCCAGCTCCAGGGGCCGGCCTCTGGCAGCCAGGAAGGGAGGGACGCAGAAGCGGTGGGCCACACACCAGGATGCTGGGGCCACAGGGACTCCCGCAGCCCCTGAGTACCCAGAGTGGGGCTTGGCGGTCCTGGCACTACCCCACGACAGCCACCTCTTCCCCTCTTCGCCAGGGCTCTGCCATTCATCCTGCTGGATCAGAGATGCTTCAGACACAGGATGGCTGTCCACGTCTCTCCCAGGTGCAGCTGTGGTGAATCGTGCCCAGAGGAATCTTGCTTCCTTGGAACTCAGAAAAAAGACCAACGAGCAACTGTTCCCAGCAGACCAAGCTAACAGAACGGTGGTGGAGGAAGAGAATAATTGACAGGGAGGAATGCACACAGGAAGATGCCACAGGAAGCCAACGGCGACACATGTCTGGAGCCCAACACTGTGCCAGGCCCCACAGGGGACATTTTGGAGGAAGAAAAGGAAAGACAGCGCCACCATCAGTTAGGAACTTGGTCTCTAGACTCAGTGAGACCTGAGTTCAAATCCCAGCTCCTCCACTAGTAAGCTTTGTGGTCCAGGGCAAGCTCTTTAACCTCTCTGGGCCTCAATGCCTCATCTGTAATACAAAGATACTTACATCCCTGTTTGAAAAGATTGAAGGATATAATACAAGTGCTTAGTACACTCTCGTAATTCTGTCTTTTGGTGAACAGAAGTTCCTAATTTTTTTAAAACATCTTTATTAGAGTATAATTGCTTTACAGTGTTGTGTTAGTTGCTACATTATAGCAAAGTGAATCATTTATATGTATACATATATCCCCATATCCCCCCCCGCTCTTGCATCTCCCTCCCACCCTCCCTATCCCACCCCTCTAGGTGGTCACAAAACACTGAGCTGATCTCCCTGTGCTATGCAGCTGCTTCCCACTAGCTATCTATTTTACATTTGGTAGTGTATATATGTCCATGCCACGCTCTCACTTCATCCCAGCTTACCCTTCCCCTTCCCTGTGTCCTCAAGTCCATTCTCTACGTCTGCGTCTTTATTCCTGTCCTGCCCCTAGGTTTTTCAGAACCTTTTTTTTTTAGATTCCATATATATGTGTTAGCATACAGTATTTGTTTTTCTCCTCTGACTTACTTCACTCTGTATGACAGTCTCTAGGTCCATCCACCTCACTATAAATAACTCAATTTCATTTCCTTTTATGGCTGAGTAATATTCCATTGTATATATGTGCCACATCTTCTTTATCCATTCACCTGTCGATGGACATTGAGGTTGGTTCCATGTCCTGGCTATTGTAAATAGTGCTACAGTGAACATTGTGGTACATGACTCTTTTTGAATTATGGTTTTCTCAGGATGTATGCCCAGTAGTGAGATTGCTGGGTCATATGGTAGTTCTATTTTTCGTTTTTTAAGGAATCTCCATACTGTTCTCCATAGTGGCTCTATCAATTTACATTCCCACCAACAGTGCAAGAGGGATCCCTTCTCTCCACACCCTCTCCAGCATTTATTGTTTGTAGAATTTTTTGTTGATGGCCATTCTGACTGGTGTGAGGTGATACCTCATTGTAGTTTTGATTTGCATTTCTCTAATGATTAGTGATGTTGAGCATCTTTTCATGTGTTTGTTGTCAATCTGTATGTCTTCTTTGGAGAAATGTCTATTTAGGTCTTCTGCCCATTTTTCAATTGGGTTGTTTGTTTTTTTGATATTGAGCTTCATGGGCTGCTTGTATATTTTGGAGATTAATCCTCTGTCAGTTGCTTCATTTGCAAATATTTTCTCCCATTCTGAGGGTTGTCTTTTCGTCTTGTTTATGGTTTCCTTTGCTGTGCAAAAGCTTTAAAGTTTCATTAGGTCCCATTTGTTTATTTCTGTTTTTATTTCCATTTCTCTAGGAGGTGGGTCAAAAAGGATCTTGCTGTGATTTATGTCACAGAGTGTTCTGCCTATGTTTTCCTCTAAGAGTTTTATAGTGTCTGGCCTTACATTTAAGTCTTCAATACACTTTGAGTTTATTTTTGGGTATGGTGTTAGGAAGTGTTCTAACATCATTCTTTTACATGTAGCTGTCCAGTTTTCCCAGCACCACTTATTGAAGAGGCTGTCTTTTCTCCATTGTATATTCTTGCCTCCTTTATCAAAGATAAGGTGACCATATGTGCGTGGGTTTATCTCTGGGCTTTCTATCCTGTTCCATTGATCTATATTTCTGTTTTTGTGCCAGTACCATACTGTCTTGATTACTGTAGCTTTGTAGTATCGTCTGAAGTCAGGGAGCCTGATTCCTCCAGCTCCGTTTTTCTTTTTCAAGATTGTTTTGGCTATTTGGGGTCTTTTGTGTTTCCATACAAATTGTGAAAATTTTTGTTCTAGTTCTGTGAAAAATGCCATTGGTAATTTGATAGGGATTGCATTGAATCTGTAGATTGACTTTGGGTAGTATAGTAATTTTCACAATGTTGATTCTTCCAATCCAAGAACATGGTATATCTCTGCATCTGTCTGTAACATCTTTAATTTCTTTCATCAGTGTCATATAGTTTTCTGCACACAGGTCTTTTACCTCCTTAGGTAGGTTTATTCCTAGGTTTTTTTGTTTTTTTGTTTTTGGTGCAGTGGTGAATGGGATTGTTTCCTTAATTTCTCTTTCTGATCTTTTGTTGTTAGTGTACAGGAATTCAAGAGATTTCTGTGCATTAATTTTGTATCCTGCTACTCTACCAAATACATTGATTAGATCTAGTAGCTTTCTGGTAGCATCCTTAGGATTATCTATGTATAGGATCATGTCATCTGCAAACAGTGACAGTTTTATTTCTTCTTTTCCGATTTGGATTCCTTTTATTTCTTTTTCTTCCTGATTGCTGTGGCTAAAACGTCCAAAACTATGTTGAATAATAGTGGTGAGAGTGGGCAACCTTGTCTTGTTCCTGATCCTAGTGGAAATGGTTTCAGTTTTTCACCATTGAGAACGATGTTCGCTGTGGGTTTGTCATATATGGCCTGTATTATGTTGAGGTAAGTTCCCTCTATGCCTACTTTCTGGAGAGTTTTTATCATAAATGGGTGTTGAATTTTGTTGAAAGCTTTTTCTGCATCTATTGAGATGATCATATGGTTTTTCTCCTTCAATTTGTTAATATGGTTTATCACATTGATTGATTTGCGTATACTGAGAATCCTTGCATTCCAGGGATAAACCCCACTTGACCATGGTGTATGATCCTTTTAATGTGCTGTTGGATTCTGTTTGCTAGTATTTTGTTGAGGATTTTTTCATCTATGTTCATCAGTGACATTAGCCTGTAGTTTTCTTTTTTTGTGACATCTTTGTCTGGTTTTGGTATCAGGGTGATGGTGGCCTCGCAGAATGAATTTGGGAGTGTTCCTCCCTCTGCTATATTTTGGAAGCGTTTGAGAAGGATAGGTGTTAGCTCTTCTCAAAATGTTTGATAGAATTCGCCTGTGAAGCCATCTGGTCCTGGACCTTTGTTTGTTGGAAGATTTTTAATCACAGTTTCAATTTCAGTGCTTGTGATTGGTCTGTTTATATTTTCTATTTCTTCCTGGTTCTGTCTTGGAAGGTTGTGCTTTTCTAAGAATTTGTCCATTTCTTCCAGGTTGTCCATTTTATTGGCATACAGGTGCTTGCAGTAATCTCTCATGATCCTTTGTATTTCTGCAGTGTCAGTTGTTACTTCTTTTTCATTTCTAATTCTATTGATTTGAGTCCCTTTTTTTCTTGATGAGTCTGTCTAATGGTTTATCAATTTTTTTTATCTTCTCAAAAAAACAGCTTTTAGTTTTATTGATCTTTGCTATCATTTCCTTCATTTCTTTTTCATTTATTTCTGATCTGATCTTTATGATTTCTTTCCTTCTGCTAACTTTGGGGGTTTTTTGTTCTTCTTTCTCGAATTGCTTTAGGTGTAAGGTTAGGTTGTTTATTTGAGATGTTTCTTGTTTCTTGAGGTAGGATTGTATTGCTATAAACTTCCCTCTTAGAACTGCTTTTGCAGCATCCCATAGGTTTTGGGTCATCCTGTTTTTATTGTCATTTGTTTGCAGCTATTTTTTGATTTCCTCTTTGATTTCTTCAGTGATCTCTTGGTTATTTAGTAGTGTATTGTTTAGCCTCCATGTGTTTGTATTTTTTACAGACTTTTTCCTGTAATTGATATCTAGTCTTATAACACTGTGGTCAGAATAGTTAGTTACTTGATACGATTTCAATTTTCTTAAATTTACCAAGGCTTGATTTGTGACCCAAGATATGCTCTATCCTGGAGAATGTTCCATAAGCACTTGAGAAGAAAATATATTCTGTTGTTTTTGGATGGAATGTCCTATAAATATCAATGAAGTCCATCTTGTTTAATGTATCATTTAAAGCTTGTGTTTCCTTATTTATTTTCATTTTGGATGATCTGTCCAGTGATGAAAGTGGGGTGTTAAAGTTCCCTACTATGATTGTGTTACTGTCAATTTCCCCTTTTATGGCTGTTAGCATTTGCCTTATGTATTGAGGTGCTCCTATGTTGGGTCAATAAATATTTACAATTGTTATATCTTCTTGGACTGATTCCTTGATGATTATGTAGTGTCCTTCTTTGTCTCTTGTAATAGTCTTTATTTTAAAGTCTATTTTGTCCGATATGAGAATTGTTACTCCAGCTTTCTTTTGATTTCCATTTGCATGGAATATCTTTTTCCATCCCCTCACTTTCAGTCTGTATGTGTCCTTAGGTCTAAAGTGGGTCTCTTGTAGGCAGCATATGTATGGGTCTGGTTTCTGTATCCATTCAACCTGTCTGTGTGTTTTGGTTGGAGCATTTAATCCATTTACATTTAAGGTAATTATCGATATCTTAATTGTTTTGGGTTTGTTTTTGTAAGTCTTTTCCTTCTCTTGTGTTTCCTGCCTAGAGAAGTTCCTTTAGCATTTGTTGTAAAGCTGGTTTGGTGATGCTGAATTCTCTTAACTTTTGCTATCTGTAAAGGTTTTAATTTCTCTGTCGAATCTGAATGAGATCCTTGCTGGGTAGAGTAATCTTGGTTGTAGGTTTTTCCTTTTCATCACTTTAAATATGTCCTGCCACTCTCTTCTGGCTTATAGAGTTTCTGCTGAAAAATCAGCTGTTAACCTTATGGGGATTCCCTTGTATGTTATTTGTTGCTTTTTCCTTGCTGCTTTTAATATTTTTTCTTTGTATTTAATTTTTGATAGTTTGATTAATATGTATCTCACCTTGTTTCTCTTTGGGTTTATCCTGTATGGTACTCTCTGTGCTTCCTGGACTTGATTATTTCCTTTCCCATGTTAGGGAAGTTTTTGACTATAATCTCTTCAAATATTTTCTCAGATCCTTTCTTTTTCTCTTCTTCTTCTGGGACCCCTATAATTTGAATGTTGGTGCGTTTACTGTTGTCCCAGAGGTCTCTGAGACTGTCCTCAATTCTTTTCATTCTGTTTTCTTATTCTGCTCTGTGGTAGTCATTTCCACCATTTTATCTTCCAGCTCACTTATCCGTTCTTCTACCTCAGTTATTCTGCTACTGATTCCTTCTAGAGTATTTTTAATTTCAGTAATTGTGTTGTTCATCACTGTTTGTTTCCTCTTTAGTTCTTCTAGATCCTTGTTAAATGTTTCTTGTATTTTCTCCTTTCTGTTTCCGAGATTTTGGATCATCTTTACTATCATTACTCTGAATTCTTTTTCTGGTAGGTTGCCTATTTTGTCTTCATTTATTTGGTCTTGTAGGTTTTTACCTTGCTTCTTCGTCTGTAACATATTTTTTGGTCGTTTTTTTTTTTCTTCTTTTGATGGGTGGTGCTGTATTCCTGTCTTACTGGTTGTTTGGCCTGAGACATCCAGCACTGGAGTTTTCAGGCAGTTGGATAGAGCTGGGTCTTGGTGCTGAGATGAGGACCTCCAGGAGGCCTCACTCCGATGAATATTCCCTGGAGTCTGAGGTTCTCTGTTAGTCCAGTGGTTTGGGCTCAGAGCTCCCACCACAGGAGCTCGGGCCCAACCTCTGGCCTGGGAGCCAGGATCTCGCAAGCCGGTCACTGGGGGTTCCTCCTGTCCCCTTAGGTGTCCATGGTTCCCCACCGGCACCTGGTAGGTGCCCTAGTTGTGAGGAGACATGAATTCCGCGTTCTCCTAGTACGCCATCTTGACTCTGCCCATCAGGAGTTCCTATTTTTTTTTTTTTTTTTGGTTATGTTGGGTCTTTGTTGATTCACGCTGGCTTTCTTTAGTTGCATCAAGCGGGGGCTACCCTTCGTTGGGTGCGCGGGCTTCTCACTGCAGTGGCTTCTGTTGTTGCAGAGCACAGGCTCTTGTCACGTGGGCTTAGTTGCTCCGCAGTATGTGGGATCCTCCCAGACCAGGGCTCAAACCCATGTCCCCTGCATTGGCAGGCAGATTCTTAACCACTGTGCCACCAGGGAAGCCCAGAAGTTCCTAATTTTAATGTAGTCTAATTTATCAACCTTTCCATTTTAGGTTGGTGCTTTGAGAATCATATAAAAGAAATCTTTGTCTATCCCAAGGTCATGAAGATTTTCTCCTCACCTACATATTCTATTGTTTTTCATTTCACCTTTAGATCTTTATTCAGCTAGAGTTCATTTTTCTGTATCTTTAGTATTCATCAGAAGATCAAAAGACACCATTGAAGGAGTGAAAGGTCAATCCGCAGAGAAGATATTGGCAATTTGAATAACCAACAAAGGACTTTTATCCAGAATGGGTGAAGAACTCCTGTAAGTCAATTTGGGAAAAAAATGTAACTCAAGAGAAAAGGAGCAAAGACTTAAACAGAAACTTCACAAAAGATGTCCAGAAGAACATGGCTATTTAACATATGAAAACAATCTCATGAGTCTTCAGGGACATGCAAATAAAACCATATCACAATACCACTAGATATCCCCCAGCCCCAGAATGGTTAAAATTTAAAAGGCTGATAATACCAAGTGTTGACAAGGAGTTCTCATTGAAGAACTGCTGGTGGGAAGGTAAATTGGTATGACCACTTGGGAAAAGTGTTTGGAAATGTCTGCTAAAGCTGAAGATATACATATCATGTGGTATGGAATTCCTCTCCTTGGTATATGCCTGATAGAAATGTTTACATATGTGCACCAAAAGACATGTATAATAATGTTTGTAGCAACCAATGCCAAATTAGGGACAGGCTAGGGAAGTTCTCCAGAAAATCACCCTATACTCAGTCACTGATTATCACAACGATTATTCCCCCTCCCAGTCTTCTTCCTGGCATTCACACATCCTCCTGAACTCCCTATTTTCTGACTTCTCCCTATTTGCCAGCACTTTTATGATCTAAAGTGGATTTCACCCCAGTTTCCTAAACAAGTATAATGTTAAATGCCAAGGTCACTAAAGACAATTCAGAAAAGGCAACTTACTTTTAACTGGTTACAAAGAAAATTAATCTCTATGGGAGAGGGACATTCTCCTTTCTAAGACTTCCTTATAATACAATGGCTACCATTGGTTGAGCTCCATCTATGGTAGTTGGTGCTTTATGTGCATTATTTTCATTAATTGTTTTCTTGGTAGCAAACTTTTATTGAAATCTTACATAACTCAAGTCTTATAAAAAGCCAGCATAATTGAAAATTGGATTCTCCCTCTAAAGCCCTCTCTCTAAAGGTTAAAAGTATAGATGCTGACATGGATGGACCTAGAGATTATCATACTAAGTGAAGTAAGCCAGACAGAGAGAGACAAATATCATATGATATTGCTTATATGTGGAATCTTAAAAAATGATACAAATGAACTTACTTACAAAACAGAAAGTGACTCACAGACATAGAAAACAAACTTATGGTTACCAAAGGGGAAAGGGGGGTGGAGGGAGAGATAAACTAAAAAGTTGGGATTAACATATACACACTACTATATATACAGTAAAATAGTTAACCAACAATGAACTACTGTATAGTACAGGAAACTATACTCAATATTTTTTTTTTCACACACACACACTGTATTTTATTTTTACAAGAGATAAATAGACTGACACCCAGCATTGTACATGGATGACCACAACAAAAGCAACAATGATTGCAATTACCAAACATGAAACACACTCATACTATGTCATAATATTGACATTCAGTCCAGTAATCCTCCACTGCAACAGCTCCTTTACTTTGCAGTGAAAATTGATTTGTATATTCTTTGCCTCTGAGTCCTTGTGGGATTTTTTTTTTTTAAATTCAGACAGAAAGTCACAAAAATTATACTCATCCTCCTCAGTTCACTCAGTCCCATGTAATTAATTTTTTTTTTCATCTTGATCTTTTGTTAGCACTTTTATGAGTTCATCAGTTTTTCATTAGAGTTCTGAAAATGCTTATTCATTCAGTTCAGCAGTACAGTCAGTTACCAGAAACCTGTACTTGTCAGAGTCTTTTCCATGAATTTCCTGAAGATGAAACCCTTTTATAGGAACATATTTGCAAAATCATCAGAGTACCCCCAGAACTGTCTGTAAATGACAAAAGACTTAAAAATGACCACGGTTAAAGATTTGATGAAAGTTCATAATAATGCAGTTGACAAGAAAATTAGTTATTTCTGAATACTCAATATTTTTTAATAACTATAAGAGGAGAGAAAAGAATCTGAAAAGGAATTTTATATATATTATATATATATATATATATATCTGAATCACTGTGCACCTGAAACTAACACAATATTGTAAATCAACTACACTTCAATAAAATAAATAAATAAATAATTTTTTAAAATAAATAAATAAAAGCATAGATGCTGGAGTCATTTTCTGGATCTATTTCCTGGCTCTGTCACTTCTAGCTGGATGACCTCAGACAAGTTGCTTAACTGCTCTCTGCCTCAGTTGTTTCATCAATAAAAAAGGATAGTAACTACCTCTTCGGATTGGAAGTTCATGTAAAGTACTTAACACAATGCCAGACATATACTAAGCTTTCAATAAACATGAGCAATGATTACCAAAGGTATGCATATTTTTAGCAGTTCAGTTTAAATTGTCAGAAAATGACTGAGTAGAAAAAAAATCTTTGAAAGTCTTGGCTCTTGACAAGAACACGTAGAAAGGGATGGATTTTTAGCCTTCATTTCAACGGCTGCATTTTTTTCTTCTTTACACACTATGAAGCAGTGTATCAGACATTCCAGAGCAATAACCCCAGGTACCCTGTTGAAGACTTGCTTTCACGTGTGAGAATAAGACAGCATTTCCATGCCCACCTGACAGAAATCACCTTCGTGTTGATGGTAGCCACTCGATAGCCTTTACTTCACACTGACATTCCGACACTAAGTTCCCATTTTGTGGAATGAAGGAGACATCATCCCCATGAGCTCTTTTGTGAGCTCTTTGTTTAAAATGATGCAAGAATTAAGCAACCACAAATCTGCATGTCGTGAGTGACCACTTCCCCCATCCCAGCCTCCATGGATGCCCTTCTCCTCTCTAACGGCCCTGCAGCTGCTGGAGGAAAGATACAGAGAGAGATTTCCCTCCTATCCACCACTGCTTACCTGACTGCTAGCCTTCATTCTCCAGAAGAAGCAAAGGACAGGAAAGGAAGAAAGAAGAGAAGGAAGAGTGGGGTTATGAAAATACAGGGAGCTTTTCAAGGAGGGGAAGTGAAACAGGCCCCCCTCCTTCTCCAGAGCAACACTTCTTGGGGCCCCAGATAATGTGCCGCTCCTGCTGAGATGCTAATGAAAACAGCAGCCAAGTTTCTTTTCATTTTCCAGTGTAAACCCCTTCATCCACTGTGGCTTGAGAAATGACAGCTAGATGAGGTCCAGTGATGCCGAATTGCTGATTGTTTCAAGTCTGTTTATTAATTCACTAAAAAAATAGATACCGAGGAACTACTGTGCACTGGAAATCATTGTAAGCACCAATAGGAAATAAGACAGAGATAGTCCTCCCTGTCTTCAAGGAGCCTACATTGTAATGGGGAAAGTCCTCCATCACTGGGCAGGAGCTACTTTAGATCGGGTGGTCAGGGAAGCCCTCTCTGAAGAGATGACCATTGACCTGAATGATGAGAACAAGTGTCAAAGCTCAGTGTGGACCAGATAGTGCTTTTCTTTGGAACTCTATCAGCCGGGCACCATGAAGAGACAACTACAAAATTAGATGCTGGGCTGCCTCAGGAAGGGTGTGGGAACTGTCGCAGCAAAGAGAACTTTCTGCTCTTCTATACCCTGCCACAGTGGAAACAGCAGCTTACGGTTCTAGGTGCCTCCATGGGAGCTGCTGTTTGTTGGTTTTCTGTCCCATTAGGTGAATCTCTGCAGAGCAGATGCTAAAACCACAGTAAAAAGCTCACTGTTGCCTCATAGCTCCAGTTACAGTGCCAACCAAACTGTGCCCCTGTGGACCCCACTTGCATATTTCTCAGCATGACACGATGAGCTCGGTTCCGGCGGGACAGCCCTGTCCCTTTCAGCGTCATGAGAAAGGGTTAGTACTTCACAGGTGGTAAACCTCAGCTTGAAAAAAATCTGACATGTAACCCAACAACAGAAAAAAATTAAAGATCCATTATGAGCCTTAGCAACTCCACCCAAAAAGAGAGCTGACTGAAAGATAGATTTTTTGTATCCCTCCAAATTCTCTTTTGGTCTTTGTTAATGTGTAGCAATACCTTTTCCATAATTTTGATGAACATAAATACACAGGTCTGTAGCTTGTTTTTTCCACTTTACATTTCCATATACATTTCCACTCAATATTGTTCCCGCGTGTCATTTAATAGCTTTATAGAATCCAAGCATGGTGAAATTCATTATTTGTTTATTTTTGCTTATTTTCATCCCGTTTTTGAGGATTAAGATTGTTTGAAATTTTTCACTGTATTATACAGGGCCCTGCTAAGGACATTTTGGTAGATTCGGACCTTTTTTTTCCCCCTTTTGCCTTGCAGAAATACTGCACAAAGTGAAGTGACCAAGTCACAGGTGTGAACAGTTTTATAGCACTTGTTAAATTTACTAGACAGCTCTCAGGAAAGACGGAGCCAATTTATGGCGCCAGCCGGTTAATGGGTGTGTGCCTCTTTTCTTAGATCTGCTTTTTAAAACTGGGCTTTATCAATATAAAGAGATAAAATCGTTGCAAATGATTTGAAGGAATTACTTTATTAAAAAAGAATTCTCAAAGCCTTTTTTTAACCACACTAGTAGGTATAGTTAACCCTGCTGCTCCAGCAACAGACTGCTGTTTGCACCTGCCTTGGGGCTTTGTCCTCACTCATCCTTCTGAGAAATGCTCTTTCCTGAAAAGTGCACAGCTTGCTTCCTTATTTCAGCCAGGTCTCTGCTCAGGTAGAATCTTAAGAGAGGACTTTCCAGTTCACTCCCCCTAAAATAGACCTCCGCCCCGCCCTGCCACTCTCTCTCCTCTTAATTTTGCATGGCCCTCATTACTATCTGACATAATAGGTACCTTTTTTGCTCTTATAGATATCATCCGTGTCCCTCCACTAGAACATAACATTTCATGAGAACAAAGACTTGGTCTCTTTTATTTGCTTCTATATTCCCAGTGCCTAGAAGGTGCCCCGTACATAGTAAATGTTTGATAACTCTTGTTGAATGAATGAGTGAACCAAGCATCTGATTACATTATCATGAACTGCTTGGCGTTCTGAAAATAAGTGCTGGAAACCTGTGCTAGGCTGATTGGTGGATCTTAATAGTTTGCTGGTCATGTGTTCTTAACTTTACCGAAACCTGTAAGTCCTCTCCCTGCAAAAATGTACAGTCACAAAACAGTATGTAATTTCTGGGGATTTTGACATGCTGAAGCTCTTGGTGGGTCAGAAATCTCAACTTTAGAATGACTGCTCCAGGGACTACAGTGTAACCCAGAAACTGTAAGTGGGCAGCCCTGCAAACCAAGCTTGTTGAGTTTGGCCTGTACAAGATTGACTGGCACCAGATTTTTTCTTAAAGTTTGAATGAGTTGCCCCCAAATCAGAAAATAGAAAATTTCACAAAGGAAAAGCAATCCATATTTCTCAAGTCTCTTGAAAATTCAGAAGACCTGGCAGCACTTAGCTCACATCCCTCACTGAAGACAAGCAATAGCAGCAATACCTGGGAGGGGCCTGTCCTCTGCAGATCACCCCAGTCCCCACTGCTCCCTGGAGCTTCTCTGGCTTTGAAGCTGAGTGTTAGTGACCATTGATCATTGGGCTTACATTGTTGTTTTTCTTAAACCTGAGTTCAGAGGAAAGCAAAACAGACCTCTGCCTCTGTTTTTCTTAAGCCAAGGTCCACTTCACTTACTTGTGTTACATACCTAGCCACTGCAGGAATTTGAATTAAGACCCCTTATCTAACTTAACCATAATGCATACAGTCGAGCAAACTAGGCCCCAAAATGTTTAAGAGGTTTGCCCAAGAGTACATGGGGGCTTACTTGAACTCCGGCTTCCTAACTCAACGCTCTTTCTCAACTGAATGAAAAGCCAAGAAACGTATAGAGTCCACTGGAACCATGGACACATGCAAATCTATCAGAATTGCCCAAGCTTTTAAAGGTCATCTCTGTAGACCTGCCAGGTGCTCAAAGACATCCAAGCAATGCTTGACCTAGTGAATGAACGAGCAAATGAATGAATCAGTTTTCAAATTACATTTTAATCTGGGGAAATGTAAGCTTCATTTAAAAGCCACTTTCCATCATCATCATCACCTGGGAGACTGATGAATTGGGAGATTAGGATTGACATATATACACTAATATGTATGAAATGGATAACTAATAAGAACCTGCTGTATAAAAAAATAAATAAAATAAAATTCAAAAAAATTTTAAAAATTAAAATTAAAAAATAAAATAAATAAAAGCCACTTTCCACTAACAACTGAAGGCGTCATTTTATTTTTTGACCACTCATCTTTATTTTCAATGGAATAATTCTATTGTATGAAATACACAGCTCTGACCCACCACATGAGGTGGGAGCCCAGCAAACTGAGTAGGGATTAGACAGTCTCTGGAGGACAAAAATGTGTTTCATTACCCCAATGTGCTCATTTGATTTTAAACTGCAGGCTCCTTTAAATTCCCCAGAGCTCAAGTTTCAAGTCATCAAAACTCATGATTTGTCCCGATTCCAGGAGATAAGCCTCAGGTGACCTGAGCGGCTGGTGCTGGGAACTGCTGTAGAGGAAGCTGCGTTTCTTCTCTCTGCCTACTGACACTAACCAGGCTAGACGGGGGCCCCGATTCTCTTCTGAGAGTCCATTCTCCCTGTCTCCTCCTAGCATTGCCTCTCTTCGGGAAATTTTTCTCCATTAAGACCAGCAGCAATGTTGTGCCCTGTAGTAATAAATGAAAGTCACTTGACCTTTTTAGGAGAATCATTATCATTATTATAGCATAATTTAAAAAAGCATTTCCTCCTGAATATTTATATCATCTAGCCCCTGAGGTCCCTAACTGCCACTCCTAGTGGCCCCTATATTGGTTTTCTTCTTTTTTAGCAATAGATGTCCTGCTTTTAGCTAGATACATAGGCACAGAATTAATACCATATTTCCCAACTTCCCTTGTAGAGAGAAGTAGCTGTATGTCTAAGTTCTAGCCAAGGGGATGTAAGTGGAAGTGTTGTGTATAATTTCCAGAAAGGTCAGGCTGCTTGGAACGTTGACATGATGGCTGGCTCTCAAGCAGTCATTTCAGATCATGGGGTTGAAGCCAAATCGAGATGGCATAGCGAGAGGATAAAAGTTACTTGACTTCCTAATGATGATAAAGTTTTCTGTCATTTTCAGCTGAGTATGATGCTAATTAAAGTGACTAAAAGTTGGTCAAGAAGACTGAAAGCCATTTTTGGTGAGTAGGCAGTTAATTATGTTTAATTAAAAATTGGTGCATAAAACCACTTTTCACCATTTCCAATGTGACACTCTCACTTCTGCATTATGGATATGTGAAAATAATCTTTCCCTTTCTTTTTCTTTTATACATCTTTATTGGAGTATAAAAAATTGCTTGACAATGCTGTGTTAGTTTCTGTTGTACAACAAAGTGAATCAGCCATATGCATACATATATCCCCATATCCCCTCCCTCTTGAGCCTCCCTCCCATTTCCCTTTCTTTATATGTAAACAAACAAATGCTTAAAAATTTTTGTAGCAATTTTTATTTCTTTTTTTTATTGAGGTATAATTGACATATAACATTATATTAGTTTTAGGTGTGCAATATAATGATCCAATATTTGTATATATTGCAAAATGATCACCACAATAAGTTTAGTTAACATCTGTCACCATACATAGTTACAAGATATTTTTTCTTTTGATGAGAACTTTTAAGATCTACTCTCTTAGCAGCTTTCAATTTGCAATATAGTATTGTTAACTATTGTCACCATGCTGTACATTACATCCTCATGAGTTATTTATTTCATAACTGGAAGTTTGTAAACTTTGACCCCCTTCACCCATTTCAGCAACCCCCAACTCTGGTAACTAATCTGTTCTCTGTGTCTATGAGCTTACTTGTTTATTGTTTGCTTGTTTGGGGCTTTTTTGTTTTAGATTCCACATATAAATTAGATCATATGGTATCTATCTTTCTCTGTCTAACTTCACTTAGCATAATGCTGTCAAAGTCCATCCATGTTGTTGCAAATGGCAAGATTTACTCCTTTTTATGGCTGAATGATATTTCATTATATATATATTATGTATGGTCTAAGATTGAGGTCCAGTTCCATTCTTTTACATGTGGCTGTCAGGTTTCCCCAGTACCATTTTCCCCCACTGTATATTTGTGGCTCATTTGTCATAAATTAATATATCATATATGTGTGGATTTATTTCTGGGCTCTCTAGTCTATTGCATTGACCTATGCGTCTGTTTTTAGCTATTGTTTTGATGAGTATACATTTGTAATACAGTTTGAAGTCAAGGAGCGTGAGGACTCTAGCTTTGATCTTTCTTCTCAAAATTGCTTTCACTATTTGCGATCTTCTGTAGTTGCATACAAACTTTAGGGTTGTTTGTTCTATCTGTGAAAAATGCCATTGGGATTTTGATAGGGATTGCACTGAAGCTAGAGATTGCTTTGGGTGTATAGCAATTTTTAATACATGGTTAAAATATATATTCTTCATACTCTTTAAATAAAAAACCCTACCCTACTGAAGTGATTTGGAAGCTAAAACATGGCCCAAGGGGTCTTTATTTACTTGTTATTTATTTTCTGATTTTTTGGTTTAACATGCTCTAGGAGTGATAGAGAACCACTGTTTCTACGCCTGTGAGCGGCAAGCTGCCACAGATTCATCATCTCTTATGCTTACTGTGAACGTGTTAAGCTCTGATCCTGGCATTTTTCACTCCGGAATTCCAAAAGGGAAAGGTAGACCACTCTTCCACACAGGTGGTCATCACTGGGTAATGCTAATACAATGTTCTTAAATGGTTTGACTAAATACATTGCTCTCCCTTCCAAAGTGAAAAGTTTTGAAGTACATTCCATTTGTCCCCCCCGTTTCTAAATTACCAGTTTCAATTATACTCATGAAGTATTAAAGCTAATAGAATCTCACAATATAATAACAAATGTAGATAATTAAAATATAATGAAGCAAGGGAATTCCCTGGCAGTCCAGTGGTTAGGACTCGGCACTTTCACTGCCGTGGCCCGGGGTTCAGTCCCCGGTCAGGAAACTAAGATCCCACAAGCTGTGCGGCACAGCCAGAAAAAAAAAAAAATGGTGACTCAAAACTAAAATGTTAGCAGACTTTTAGAATCTTTGCAAGTTATTAAATCTAAATGAAAATGCTTTCTTTCTTACTTGACTCTTCATACTTACCTTCTATAAGAGTTAGGATACAAACAAAATTGCCAAAACAAAGAGACACAAAACTACAGAGATTCAGATGAAGGAGAAGTGTATTCTCTCTCAAATGACAGTGCCGAGGAGGGTGGGTGGTCCAGGGTGGAATAGCCACTGGGCTTCGCACAGTCATGCCGGGACCCTGGTTCCTTTTACTTCCTTGCTCCATCCTCCCCAGACCCTAGGGTGTGGTCGCTGTCCACTCGGGAAGGCTGAATTCCCACACATCCAAGTTCTAGCTTGAGGGAGCGGGAAAGAAGAAGGCACATACCCAGTTCTTTTAATGGCAAAACTCAGAAGTAGCACATGGCACTTCCGTTCAGAACTACTGAACACGTATGGCATGAAAGGAGATTGTGAAAGTGGTCTTTAGCTGGGAAGCCATGGTCTTACTAGGAAAGAAGAAGAAATGTGTTTAAGGGGAAAACCAGCAAGCTTCCACACCGTCTAACTGGTTTTCTGCCTCCTACCTGGCCCATTCCAATCCAGTCTCTGCACTTTTCTAAAATGCAAGTCTGGTCATAACACTCCCATATATCAGGTTCCTGGATAGCACTTGATGGCCTTCAGGAAAAAGTTGAAGTCCTTGGCTGGAAGCACAAGCTCCTTCATGGCTGGCCTCTGCCTACTAGCTTGGCCTTATTTTCTGCTCTTCCCTAACGTAAGGGCTGCCAGAGTTAGCAAATAAAAACATAGACACAAGTTTAATTTGCATGGCACATACTTATGCTCAAAAATAGTTTATTGTTTATCTGAAATTAAAGTTAACTGGGCGACCTGTGTTTTTATCTGGCAACCCTACACAACATTCAAAGTTACTTTAGTCATAATGAAAAGACCATGTGACTCCTTGAACAGGTCATGCCTTGTCAGCCCTATGTTTTTCCCCTGGCCTGAAAAGCCTTTCCCTGCTCCTTTTTTTTAAATAAAGTTATTTATTTATTTATTTATTTATTTATTTATTTTGGTTGTGTTGGGTCTTCGTTGCTGTGCACAGGCTTTCTCTAGTTGTGGCGAGCGGGGGCTGCTCTTCGTTGCAGTGCATGGGCTTCTCATTGTGGAGCACGGGCTCTAGGCACACAGGCTTCAGTAGTTGTGGCACGCAGGCTCAGTAGTTGTGGCACACAGGCTTAGTTGCTCCACGGCATGTGGGATCTTCCCAGAACAGGGCTCGAACCCGTGTCCCCTGCATTGGCAGGTGGATTCTTAACCACTGTGCCATCAGGAAAGTCCTTCCCTGCTCCTTTATCTGCTGAATTCCAGCTTATCCTTCGAACTCAGGTCAAGGGTTACCTTTTCTAAGACATTGTCCTTGACTATCACCAGGCAACCCCTGAAGTCTGATTTAGCTGCCCCTCCTCTGAGCTCTCAGGACACCAGGGCACACCTCTAGAATAACACTTGTCACTCAGTTTATCATCATTAATGCTCTTGTCTGATTCTTCACCTCAACCACAAACCTCTTGAGAACAATTTCAACCTTAAAATTGTATACCGCCCCACAGTAGGCACTGTATGATATATATTTAATGAATGAACAAGGTAGCTCAGGGTAGCAAAAATGATCAGGGAAGTGGGACACAGACCTGGGTTTGGGTGCTGAGTCTGTCTCCTAGCAGCTGTAAAATGAAGTCAATTGTAACTTCCTCTTAGGATTGTTCTAGAGACAACTGATATGTTGCCTGCACATAGTGGGTACTCAACAGTATGAATATCATTTTTCCCTCCAGCTGTTACTGACTGTTATTAGAGGGTGCAGGGCCGGTATTCACGGGAAACATCTATGTCAACATTGATGACCTTTCCAGCTCAGCAAGGAGAAGTGCTGATAAGACCCAAACATCAGGCCCGGGAGATGCTGCCTGTCAACAAATAGGGAAGTGAATACCCACTTAAGGAAAGTGAGGGCTAGAATCCTTCAAACACAGCTTTCTTTTCTCCATATTGAGAAAATACATTATAGTTACTTAACCGCTGAGTTATTTTTAATACTAAAATCATGAATAAAAAGAAAACTAATAGGAAATGGGAAAGCCAGAAAAACTTTGATGCTAAGGCTGTGACCTAACGATTGGTGTAAAAGTGAAAACTCAGCCAGCTGTTCCATATCATCTCCCACTTTGTAGAGTCCGGCTCTCCAGTGGTAAGAAGCAGGACCCAGGAGGTGGGTGAGGTTTGTTGTAGGGGGTCCATGGAGAGATGGGAAGATGGGACCCTCAACCACACAGCCAAGCCTCATGGAGATGGAATGTGCTTTGGGGTCCAGAAGACGTTCCACAACAGGCTTTAGGGCTTCCTACTCGAGGGTTTCACCTTTATGTTCTCTCAGCAACTCTCTGTCTCTGTTTCCCTGCTGCTGCTGCTACTGACCAGTTTTGCCCAGTGCCTCATATTCAAATGCCCCTTTTAAATAATAATTCAAATTCTTATGGGTCTGCCCATCACCTTGTGGCATAGGCTTCCTCGGTTTCACAAAGCTTTTTTAACAGGCCGTTTCATAGGCCACTGACCAGCTTATAGACTGGCTTCTCTGGGGTCAAGCACCCCCATCCCCTTGGACCAATGGAATTGGCCTGGATGATAGGCTATGTGGCCAACTTTTCTAAATGTACTGTGGACAATGAAAGACACTCAGAGTATGATCATTTGTTTGTCTATTTGCTCTGAACTGGTAAAACCGTTTGTCATGCAGAGTTGGGGGAAGAGAAGGTCATTTGACTGTTAAATTCTACAGATTCTACAGGGTGAGAAGAACAAAGCTAGTTCTGTTTCTCCTCAAATGTATTTAACGTCTTTCACTGGTTCCGTCTTCCTCTCTTCAGTTCAGCCATACTGGACTTCTATTTTTTTTTTTTTTTTACACCAGTCTCTCTCTCCTCTGTCTTTCTGTCTGTCTCTGTCTCTCCCCTGAGCCTACAAATACATAGTTTCCTCCACGTGGAACCCTTTCTACACCCTCTTTAGTAGGCTAAAATACCTACTCATTCCTCAGTAAAGTTTCTTCAGATTCCCAGACTAGGTCCTGTTCCTCCTGTGATAAGCTCCAGTAGTGCCTTGTACTTCTTCTTTCATAATATTCCTCATGTTTATCATGATTTGTTTACTATCTGTCTTTCCTGTTGACAGAAGCTCAATGAGGGCAGGAGTTTCTGTCTTGTCACTGCTGTTTCCTCAACAACTGGTCCAGCTCTTAACACTTAGTGGAACTTCATAAATATTCACAGACAAATGAGCTTTTGCTATCATGCCATCTGGACAGAATGTTTTTCATTTAAGAAAAAGTTATGAACCCCGACAATCTTAATGTTGAGCAGAGCCAAAATAAAATGTTTTAGAGTTGTACTAGCAACTCTGGAAAAATTGGGCTTACAACGGGCAGGTGGGAAGCTTTCCACATATGTCCTTGGGAGATGGCACAGGAGAGTAAATAGCAGGCAGGCAGGAGGGGAGGGGCCGAGGCCTGTGGTGGATCAGGTAACAGATGAGTGGGGGTGGTGGGCAGGGGTGACGCTCCGCCCACACACACACCATCCACCTCTGACACGCACCTCACCCCCAGCCTGCCTCACAGGAGCCGCTCCAAGGCCACGCTGGAACAGCAAATATGGGATTTTGTTTGCCGACTTGGCTGAGCAACAAGACCTCTCCCTGACCTTCTCCCTGCACGGTCATAAAGGGAAAGGGCCCGTTTAATGTGGAATTGCCCAAGTTTCCCCTCCATATTGCCACGCTTTAGAGGCACCAGCTCGGCTGAGCATTGCTGCCTGGGATGGGCGAGGACACCCACCACAGCTCTACCTTGGCACTTTTACTCCAGTGCAGGTGCCTTCCATGGGGAGTGAAAGCCAGCCCAGCCCAGTCACTGGGAGCCCCTGCTCCTTTGTTGAAGGGACCCGGGACCCGGGACCCGGCCGGTTATCTTGGCTGGTAGAAAGTTGTTTTTAGGATGTGCAGAGAACAAAAGAAGAAGGACTCTGCACGCAGCTGGGCTGTGAGGCCACCCAGGACATCATCTGGGATAGAAGAGCAGCTCTCGCCACCCCCAGCAGCTCCCCTATCTCACCCACGGTTTCCAGAGTACTTCTCTGAGATTATCAGGCTGGAGTTTCTCTACCGTGAAGATGACTCGCCTCTTCTCTATCTCCACTTCCATTACTTCTCTGCCTCAAGCTTCTGCTGCCTTTTCTCTGTGTCTCTTTTCTTTAGTCCCAGCCTACTGTCAGCTTCCCTCTCTGTGTCTCCTTAACAGTGGGGTCCGATGGGTTCAGCCTGTCACCATGGCTCTCGTGCCAGACCCCCTCAAAGGCCATTGGCCAACCAATGGGAAGCTGCCCCTAGGTTAGGGACCAGTTCCTGGCTTAATCAATTATAACTGAGGCCACACATGCAGAATCACATGGCGTAAACCATTCATTCCTTGGACAAACAGGGTTCCCCTTCTATGCCGGGCTATGTCTTAGCCTGGAGACTCTAGCAATGAAATAGAAACAACACAAGCCTCTGTCTTCATGAACCACACATTTTATTGGAAGCTGGGAGGACTGATAAGAAACAAAAAGGATATGGTGATTAACGTGATGGAGAAATACAAAGCAAGATAGGGGTACACGGAGTGCCTGGAGCAGGGGTATGTGTGTTGATTTCAAATCAGATGTTTGGGAAGGTCCACGTGAGAGAGTGACGTTTGTGTCATTAAGGACACAAAGAAAATGAGAATTCCAAGAAGGAACCCGCGCAGGGCCCTGGCAGACATGACAAGCCTTCCGGAGACATGGCTGTGACACTTGGTATTGGCATGGTCAGCACCTAGAATCACAGGGAAGCCAGGCCCTCTAGGACCTCACAGATGAGAGGGAGAAGCCTCCTTAAGGTACATAGTGCAATGTATGATGCTTGACTGAGTCCAAGTAGGACCAGAGCCCGGGGGGTATTTCAGAAGGGAACCCGAGTGCTGGCACCCACGCTCTGTCTGCACCTGTCCCTGCTGTCCCAAAGCCTTACCAAGGGAGCAAGGATGCCGTGGACTTCCAATTAGGAATGCTCTAATTCAATGGGCCTTAACCTTTAGGGTGCATCAGAATCACCTGCAGGGCTTGTTAAAACATTCAGGTTGCAGGGCCCATCCCTAGTGGTTCTGATTCAGTAGGTTCAGGCGAGGGACCCAATGATTGCGTTTCTAACACTTTCCCAGGTGACCTGATGCTGCTGGTCCCAGGCTTTGAGCGCCTCTGCTCTCAATTACACTCTTATTACTTGCTCTCAGCCCCGCCAATCTTGCCAATGGCCTGCCTCCTCTTCTATCTTTCCTTCAAAGCCCAGCTTAGAGCCACTTCCTGGAGGAAACCTTCCCTGACTTCCCAGCGCAAAGCCCTTGGTGCCCTCCCCTGAGTATTTTCCCCTTAGGTTTTCGTGGCTAATTACTGCACTCACACCTTTTGGACTTAAGCACCTGAGGACAGCTTCTCCATTCCTACTACCGGGTACGTGTTCAACAAAACTTTCTAAAGTCCCGTCATGTTTTTCCCTGATGTTTATGAAAGGAAGGCTGTGCTGGGAAAGAATTCCAACTTGCCCCTGCCGCCCCGCCCGGGCTTCCCTCACCATCGAAACCCCATCTCACCCGAGCTCCCTCTTTCCCCTGAACTTCCTGGTTCCAGCCGGTCCAGGCCCGCTGTTGAAACGACATCGGGCCATCAAGGAAGCTGAAATTCTTTCTCTGACAAATGCAGTTAGAAGTTTTAAGAGGGCTGTTTTATTAAAAGACTCAAATACACACAATCAAGCACCAGAATGGCAAAGTACGCACAGCTTGGCCAGAGGGTTGGGATACTCAGTGAGTGACCTTGGGCAGATCACTGGGCCCTTCATGTGTCAAAGGAGGGAGCTGGATTAAATGATTTCTCGGGTCCTTTCCAGCTCTCAAATTCCGAGATTACAGAATCTGAGTTCGTCTGGATGTTAAGCAAAGATAGCCAGACTTCCAGCATGAGAGTGCCAAGTCTGGTGGGAAATTTGTCCTTCTTACAAGCTGTTTCCTAGTTTTATCTCTGCATGTGGAGTCATAGGAACTCCCTAAAGATTCCATGTGACAGACAGATCAAGGTAGGTGCAGGAGCAAACTGTGGAACTAAATTGTAACAGAGAAATGTACATAGACGAGGGTTTAAATCTTAGCATCACCACTGTGCGACTTTCAGACAATTCTTTAACTTCTCTGAGCCTCGGTTTCCTCACCTGTAAGATGGGAGCAAAAACAGTATCCACCTTATAGGATTACTATGGGAATTAAGAGAAAATAATTAACAGCAGGGTTTGCACAGAGGCTAGGTCAGCAGGTATTAGCTCTCAGGGGCTTCCTCTGGATTGTTTCAGTCCTTCTCTGCTGTCATGTTGGCCCCTAAATGGGGAAAACATTGTGTGTTCTAAACCCCAAGGTCCTTCTGATGAGCTTCTGGTTACTCCTCATGGCCTTGCTGGGTCACTCATTCATTCAACTTATATTTATTGAGATTTCCCCAAGTGAGCTTTTCTTGAAAGGCAAGAATTGGCCCAGCTGGGTGGTGGAAGGGATGAAGATTCTGGGGAGAGAGGGAAATGAGTCTGGATAAGCGAGCAGGATCGTATCACCAAAGGTCTGTGTCCCACAGTATGGACTGTAGTCTTAAACTCAGGACTTAGCCGAGGCACTGCAGGGTTTATGCAGGGGAATGGCAGGATAAGCTTTCTATTTGTAAAGATCACTCTGGCTGACGTGTAGAGAACTGAGGAATGGAAGGTGGGGGAGGGTGGCGAAACTAGAAAAGTAGAGGACCATCCAGACAGCACTGCCCTGATCCCACATGATGATGGCTGAAGGTGGTGACAGAGGAGAGGTGCGGAGGATTTTGAGAGGTGTTCACAGTGTGCCATGTGCAGCATGGCAATGAATTGGATGACAAAGTGACAGAGAGGGAGGGATCAAAAATGATGCCTACATTTCTGGCCTGGGCGCCCAAATGGATGCTGTTGTCATTCCTGAGGTGGTGGACACAGGACAGAAGGGGCAGATTTGGGGTGGGGTGAGGGATGAAATCAGCTTTAGGAGATTTAGGGCATATGAAGCTGAGGGGAAGAACTGTTAAAGGTGGGGCTTACCTGACCCTATTCACAGATCACTGAGAAAGAACTACTAGAGGAAAAGGTTAAGGATGGGGAAGAAAAAGGGCCAGTGATCGGTGCTTCCAGAAAGCTCTGGAAGAGACCAAAAGGCATGCAACCTCGTGCATGGTGGGAGGATGAGCCTTAGACGGGAATGAGACCCACCTCAGCTCTTGGGATGGAAGGAAGGAGGCAGCCACAGGGGTGCTCCAGGACCCTGGGGGTCCTGCTCTTCCCCTCGCCCAGTGGTCTCTGACCTGTTCAGTTGGCCTTCACTGTGTCCCTCAGCCAGCTCGTGAAGTAGTTCTATGAGTGGGACCAACAGTACTCCATGATCCACCTTGAGCAAATAAGTGGCCTTGCATAAGTGACTCTCTGTGCTTCAGGTTTCCCGTTTGTAAAATGGAGCTGGACAACCTCAGAGGGTGGTCATAAGGATTGCATGAAACTGTGTGTGAACGTGCTTGGGTGCTCAGAATAGCGCCCAGCCTATAGGATGCTCTTCACAATGGAAGCCGGTCCTCCCAGGCTCTGGATGTGTGCTGACAGACCCGGGGTTTACCTGGAGTGTTCCAGGCATCCTCCTGGTCAGAGGCCGGCTTGCTGTTTCCTCCCCTCTCCCCTCTCCATTAAATTCCTATTTCCAATTTTTGGTTCATTTGCAAAATCAAAGATAACAAAGAAGCTGTGTGGTCTAGTGTGGGAATTCTCCAAGCTGCTCAGAACTTAAAAAAAATTCCTGGCCAATAATCAGAATCTCTGGGATTTAGGGATTTAGGGCCATGGAATTTGTATTTTGAACACTGGTCTGATGAAAAGAGCACAGAATCTGTAGTGAGTAAAACTAGATTTTAGCCCTGGCTCTGCATTTAAGAGGGTGACCTTGGGCACCTCTCTGAGCTTTCGTTTCCTCCTCTATAAAATGAGAAAAGTAAAACCTGTTCATAGAGTTGCTATAAAGCTCATATAAGCTAGCATCAGGCAAAGCCCTCAGAGAGCAGTCCAGTGCTATGTGGGTGTGTATGATGGTCTCCTTGTCTGAACTGGGAGCTGCCAGCCCAGGTGCGATTTGATGACTGAGCCCTCAGAAGCCCCCAGGGAGATGGTTTCCCAGAATCTGCCACCATAACAGCTAGACATGACAAACAAGAACGTTCTAACACATATTATTAAGTTTTCTACCATACATTATTAATAATGTTATTATTACTAATAATTGCTCCTGTTTGTTAAGCGCTCACGGTGTGGCACCCACCTTGCTAGGGTTTATCCACACATTATCACATTTAATCCTCACCACCACCTTATGAGCTGGTACTGGTATTATCCCCTGTGTGCAGTGAGAAAACAGATACTTAGACTGAAATTACTCACAGTAAAGGGTGGAACCACAGTTTGAATTTTAACCACCACCCTCACTGGCTCCCAGCTGAGTGCCTAATGGATGCTTCTCTTGCCCAGCACCTGTTCTATCCCACCCCGCCCCAAAATAACTGAAACACGTGCATCCACTTCTCTCACGTAGTTGACTTTTAAACAGAGGGATTTGGCTGGGGGCCGGGGGCTGGATTGCTTTGCTTTTTTTGCATCATCTGATTCCCAGGAGCTTTCAGGAGAGGGACTGGGGCAGGAGGGTCTGACTACATGCCTCAGACCACCCTTCACAGATGCCCCCGACACACACACACACAGCGTGGGGCCCATGTCTGCCTGCCCAGCAGAGCCCCTTCAGCTTCCCGCCTCCATCTGCAAGCCCTGCTCCTCAACCTAGGAGAACTTCCTGGAAATCAAACCCCCTCCAGTGAGCAATGTCATCTTTCGTGGCTGCAAAATTTCTCAGTCCCCCGGCTTCACAGGGGAGCAAACTGGCTTGATGGTGGAGCTCATGGAGGAGAGAGATGGGGACATGCCCAGTCACCCGGACTTTGTACAGTCCCGTTTCGAACCTGTCCACTTAAATCTCTTTTTACTGATAAGCCCATGCACTAAAGCAAGCCGCCCCAATGGCCTGCTTCCAGCAAAGCAGAAGGTGGGGGGGAGCTGGGCTGCAGGGTGCAGTGGCCGCGGGGCGGCTGCCAGAGAAATGCTGCTCAACATTGACCCCAAGGTTTAACCCTCTCCACCCTGATGCCCAGGTGTGGCGGGAGCCGCTTGGCCTGCGCTGGAGAAAGAGCCCGTCAGCCAGAGCCAGGAGTCCTCTGTGATGGTTCTCTCCGGGCTCACCATGCTGGTGCATGCTGCCCCAGAAAATTCCCTTTATCCATGAAAAAAAAACTTACTTTTTTTAAGTTGGAAAGAGAAGAACCAAATTAAGTTTTTACAAGGTAATTAGATATATTCAAATCTTGTAATAACCTATAACGGAAAAGAATCTGAAAAAGAACAGATACTTCTACGTATAACCGAATCACTTTGCTGTACGCCTGAAACATTGTAAATCAACTATACTTCAATTTAAAAAAAAAGATTACTTCATTACTAAGTATGGAATTTATTTTATTTAGTTGATTCTTTGTAAAAATTTGGGCTACATATTAAAGGAAAAAGAATAAAATAAAAATAAAAACAGAGTAATTAGAAAAGCCTCTTAGGGCAGGTAAATGTGCAATTTTCTTATACACAAATTAGGATGAGTTGTACAAAAGCAGGTTCATTTACACATATGTCCTCATACAGCTTGCTAAGAGCTTTGCCTGCAGTATCTCCTGTGAAGTGGGTTTTGCTTGACAGATGATGGCACAGGGACTTGCCCAGGGTCACAAGGCTATACTCGCTTAACTGCTTTTCCAGACTTGTGCTATCTTGGCAAATATGGGGAAGGCTTGTGACTCTGATAAGCGTCTGCTTCTCCTGGGAATTGTGCCTGAAAGGAATGCCTCAAAACAGTGGAAACTGTCTGCTTTCTTTACCTGAATTCATTTATTCACTCGTTCATTCAACAAGCATGAATTGAGTGTTTACACTATGTGTCAGCATGTTCTAGATGTTAGAAATAAGATGTAGCTCCTGTCAGGCCAAACACTAGACAGACATTGTGTAGAAGGTAAAACATTGTAAATGCCAGATTCAGCAAAACCTTCCCTGATGGATTTCGTTTTCTCTTCGTCATAGAAACTCATAGCACTGGTTTTCGCTAAGAAATGTCCTTATTCCTACCATTTTCTGGCCTTGCTTGGCAAACATTTATTTTGTTATCAATCCTTTCCAAAACCCATGCCTTCTTAACCCAGGTAGACTACAAACTCTTTGAGAGCAGAGGTCCTGCACTTAGCCACTCAGTAAATAGGCTCTGATGTCATGCAAATCATTTCTGACACCTAATAATTTCCCTATAGAATCAAAATGTTCACACTTGGACTTCCCTGGTGGCCCAGTGGTTAAGAATCCACCTGCCAGTGCAGGGGACATGGGTTCGATCCCTGGTCTGGGAAGATCCCGCATGCCGCGGAGCAACTAAGCCCGTGCGCCACAACTACTGAGCCTGCGCTCTAGAGCCCACGAGCCACAACTCCTGAGCCCGTGTGCCACAGCTACTGAAGCCCGCGCACCTAGAGCCCATGCTCTGCAACGAGAAGCCACCACAATGAGAAGCCTGTGCACCGCAACGAAGAGTAGCCCCCGCTCGCTGCAACTAGAGAAAGCCAGCGCAGCAACGAAGACCCAACGCTGCCAAAAAAAAAAAAAAAGTTCACACTTAAGCAAATCATCAATTTTATTTTTAAGCATTGAGTTGCATGCTGTCAGTTCTCCTATCACTTTTTTTTTCTCCTGGATCTTAATCTGGACTGTGAATCCATGTGTGTGAGTGATAATAAATGATATAACTTGCAATTAAGCTCTTTAAGTCTCCTGCTCCTGTAGACCTAGGGGCATTACAGATGTTTGCCAGGGATGCATTAGCTTGAGGAACTTGCTTCCAAACTCTGCATTCATTTTCTCTCCCTCACTTGCCTCCCTCACTTCCTTCTCTTGCAGTCTCCCACATCACAGTGGGATTTCTCCAAGCTCATACAGTGCCCTCTGGGCTGCGAACAAAGACTGGGGGACTCTCAGGGAGGTCACTGCCCCCTGCCTCTTGTTCCTGAGCGTTCCCAGGTCCCTGCCATGTTCTTGTTTAAACCCAAGACTTGTTAAGTACTTCCTAAAGCTAGACGTTTGGAGAAGGAGAAGGAAAGTCTGTCGGAACTAAACAAGCTGCCAGTCTGATGATCAGAGTACAGAACCAATCTAGGGCCAGCCACGGGGGGAGGGGGAAAGGCTGGGGCAAAACCGTAAATAAAGCAGCTCCCCTTCCTCGCTGGGCTGTGGGAGCCCCTGCCTGTCCTCACCTCGGCCACCCTCCAGCCTGGTGTGACCTTGGCACTGTACCTGCAGGCCAAGGAGGAGCTGTGTGTTTCCCTAAGCAGTGCCTGGCACTTTGCCAGGAGGCCCAGCACCCCACTGGCATCACAGGTGGCTCTGATGCGCTCAGTGCCCAGTTCCCAGCCGAGGCAGACCTAGAGGGAGGGTCCTTGGCGAGAACCTCTGGAGATGGATATGGGGGTGGGGAGGCCTTCTCTCCTTTTCTGGGGGGATGTAACTGCTCCGCCACCCTACCACCTAATTACAGCGTTCCAATCTTGGGTGGGTCCCACTCTCAAGAAAGGACCGCAGACCCCTAGGCTGACACGACAGGCAGCTCACCTGTACACAAATCTCTCCACCTGGCCTGTCCCCCAGCCTAAAATTCACACTATGTACTCTTTCCAGTAGGTCCAGGAAAAAAAAAAACCATGAGAAAATGAACGAGTGCCGTTGGAGAGTGTAAGATTTAAGCGTTGCATTAATTGGCCTGTAAGACTGTCCAGTTTGCTGGTGCCACCTGGGAGCAGGCAGGGCTTTGAGAGACAGAGCAGGATAAGCAGGGTGGGTCTGAATGCAGAGGTGGGTCAGGAGATGCTTCAGCACCAAGTACTCATGACACTGTGGTGGGAAGAAGGAAAGGGGAGGAAGAAGGTGGTGAGGCCGGAACAAGCAGGGCAGTAGCTCTGGCTCAGCTGGGGGTCTGTGCCCCAGGTAAAGAGGCAGTGGCTGACTGCTGCCGGCCCGTGGCTGCTGCATGGGAATATGGGCCCCACTTGGGGCCAGATTTTGGGGTTTTGAATTTTTTTTTTAGGAGATGGGAGAAACCGACTGGCTTTTTTATATGTCAGCAACTAATTTAATTATTTGTAAACACTCTTGGGCCCGTACAGTACAAGCTAAGTGAAATATCTGCGGGCCCCGTGTGGCTACCAGGGAGAAGTGAAGGAGGAGACTGCCCCGGGCCATATCTGCTTCCAGGGCAGCTAAAACCCCACTGCTTGCCGGCTCTGACACATATTATTTAACCAGCAGAAGGCCTTTCTTAATAATCAAACCCTTTCAAGCTGAGAGCCGTGCACAATTCTGTCAGCCTCTTTACACCTCAGATCCATAGCTTGACCTTGAAAACAATTCAATCCATTCTTTTCTCTTTTCCCTCTTCTTCCAGCTCAAACAAAACTAAACCACAAACCTTCCCCAGGAAAGTTTCTCTGGAGAGGCAGCACTTAATTCTGGAGGAGACCTTTGCCTCCCAGTTAGTCAAGAATGTTCCAGGCGGATCCCCAAGCCAGCAGTGTTTTGAACTTGGACAAAAGCCCTGAATGAGCCTAGGCAAAGTATCTAGCCTATCTGATTTCCTTCTTTTGCTCATTAAGAAAAACTATTATACTGGGCGGGGCAAGGGGGGTGTTGGGGGAAGTGGTATGCACAAAACCAAGAATGTCAGATCATTCATCTTCCAGAGGCCTTGTGCCTCCGTTTCCTCATCCATAATGTTAGTGGAACAGGCCTCAGGCACTGGCAGTGGATTGGCGGTGGTGAGGCCAAGGGTTCCTAACAGCCTCCTACTTAGAGCACTTTCCTCTGTGGAACTCAGGCAGGCCCTCTGGCAACAGGTGAAATGGGTAACATTGGAATTCCTCAAGCTTCATCCCACCTCCAGTTACCTGATGCCCTGTAGTTGAACTCTGGATGCCCAGGGACACTTGAGTAAAAAATCCTGGTATTTTACTACGTGATACAGCAAGGTATGTGTATATATACATAAAAAGCTAGAGAATATTATGGACATATGAACATCACTTATACCAAACTACATGAGGAATTTTTGCCCTTTTGTCTTTTTGTAAGGGTTCAGAATGTACTAACCCTTGACTTTACAGATCACATCCAGGACTTCATGCTGAATGTCATTAAGTGTTCAGTGTTTGGAACTCTCTGCTCATCCTGACTTGGAAGCAAGTTTATTTATTCAGCATAAAAGGAAGTATTTGAACTCACAGAGTGTGATTCTCTGAAACTTTTAAAAGCAGCGAAACTGGATAGACAACTTTTAGGACAATAAGACATATTTCTCTGTTCTGAATACCCCTTTGCTCTCTTAACTAGACAATTCTAGCTATATAGGAGCTCAACAATAAAAAGGACATGAATTTTAGCTAATATGGGTAATATATTTAGATGATAAAAATGAGCCTTTTCTTGTCTAAAATTCCTTTCTTCCTTCAGCTCTTTAGTTGTGTTTTTTGGGGGGGGTTTCTGTTTTGTTTTGGGTTTTTTTGGCCACGTTGGGTCTTTGTTTGCTGCGCACGGGCTTTCTCTAGTTGCAGCGAGCGGGGTCTACTCTTCACTGCGGTGCGCGGGCTTCTCATTGTGGTGGCTTCTCTTGTTGCGGAGCACAGGCTCTAGGCGTGCGGGCTCAGTAGTTGTGGCTCACGGGCTTAGTTGCTCCGCGGCATGTGGGATCTTCCCAGACCAGGGCTCGAACCCATATCCCCTGCACTGGCAGGCGGATTCTTAACCACTGCGCCACCAGGGAAGTCCCAGCTATTTAGTTTTGAACCATTCTTTTGTGAAACAAAACATGTAAACAACGTTTTTATGAATATCACAATTTTGCCTGGGTAGATAGAGTAACTTTCCCCATCCCATTCTTAGTCCTTTGCCTGGGTTATTTAGACGTAGCTGGCCTTTTGGAATGACAGATTTGCATAAAAATTAGAGCGAGAGGCAAATGGAACTGCACTTTGCTGACGGTCACAGCATATGGTTTCTATTCCTTTCTATTCCTCCTCAATGTTTAGCATGGTATCCGCCACAAAGGCCGTGTCAGAGAGATTGTCAAATATGCTGGAGAAATGAACAAGAGAAAAGTCTGGCAACTGCTTTAAGTACAGGATACATGAGAATTAGAATCAAACAACAGGCAAGCTGACAGGCTGTCTGTGAGCTGAACCCCCAGCTAGTCCAGCTCCGGGTGAGTCCTTCCTGCCTCTCACCCAAGTTTCATTTGCTGCATTAGGGCTCCTTTCACAGATACTCTTTCCAAGGCACAGTTTTGTCATGGTTCCCAACTCATTTTCCCCTCTCTAAGTGAATATCGGGCTCTCCTGCTCCCGTGCTAAGAAGCTGAATGATTCTCTTAAAGTTCCCATCCTGACATGTTTTCCCCAAAACAGGTAACCATGCTGATCGCTTCTCTTTGGATTCTCCCCTAATACTTACAGCTTTGCAGGAATCATTTAGAAGCTGTTAACGGAGGAAGGACATCGCACAGTGAATTCCATCAAAGCTCTCTTCTTCTAAGCCAGTAAGTGCAAAGCAGTAAGAAGTAAGCCAGTAAGCATCACACTCTGCCCTGAGAGAGTGTTTAGTTGATGCTGCACTCATCTCAATGCCTCCCATGATCCCCATGTTTTAAAATTTTATTTGTTTATTTATTTTTCCTATTCTGGGGCACAACCAATCATTCTTCTACTTTTATTTATGCAGCTTGCGTTTTTCCTGACCCCTCTCTTTTGCCCTGGTCCCTAGACATTGGAGCGATTAGAACGTTGTTGTTGTAACTTTTGCCCCCTATTGTAGTTCCTGGAGCTGGAGCCACTGCATGATGACCCGCTGTTACCACAAGGCTTTTCTCCAGCTGGATTCTCAACACCGGGTCCTGTCCACAATGGGCAGCTCTTAGGAAAGACAAATCCATAATTTTGCTTTGTTTCATGAGACTATTTCTGGCAGTTGAACTGGTTGGTTGGTTGGAATGAATGACCTTGCATTGAAAGCCAAGAGGCTCCACAGGGTTTTTCCTTCTCAGAGATGTCACGGTTGCCTCTCTCTCTCTGTCTCTGAATTCCATGCTAATATCATATATACTTCTGTGACGCTGCTGCTCTGAATGAGAGATATCGCAATGCAAGTACTTATTTTTTTATTTTATTTTATTTATTTATTTATTTATTTATTTATTTATTTATTTATTTATTTATTTATGGCTGTGTTGGGTCTTCGTTTCTGTGCGAGGGCTTTCTCCAGTTGCGGCAGGTGGGGGCCACTCTTCATCGCGGTGCGCGGGCCTCTCACTTTCGCGGCCTCTCTTGTTGCGGAGCACAGGCTCCAGACGTGCAGGCTCAGTAGTTGTGGCTCACGGGCCTAGTTGCTCCGCGGCATGTGGGATCTTCCCAGACCAGGGCTCGAACCCGTGTCCCCTGCATTGGCAGGCAGACTCTCAACCACTGCGCCACCAGGGAAGCCCACTTATTAATTTACATATAGGTCCTCTACCAAGGTTTAGCTCTCTGCCGAAACCAGGTGCCGTTTAAATGTATGGTCATTTGTCAAATATGGGATTTTACTTAACTTTCCCTTCACAATAGGGTTTGTTGGCATCAAAGACCCAGAGAGAGGCAAGAAATTGATTTTAGGACCCCAGTTCGAGGGAAGCAAGTGATGAGGAGGCACCAAGAAATTAATTTTGGAGAGAATCGAGATCGAAGTTAATCATCCATTGATATGACACATGTATATTGGGTTCCTACTATGTGCAAAGCACTGGGTGTACAAGTAGTGAATAAAACTGGAGAGCTGTTAAACTAGAACAGCAGATGATTTTTTTTTAAGAGCTCCAAGTCTTAGAGACCCAAAAAGTTTCTGAGGAAAGAATGAAAATTACCTAAAAATATTACTTTTATATATCTGCTCTTCTCTTTCCTTTTCCTTTTTTTTTTTTTTTTAGTGTTTTAAAATAGAACTCTTATCACAGGCATCAGTGAAACCTGATAGAGGCATCATAGGAGAAGAATCAATGCCAGTGCCCTCCTGGTGTAGATTACAGAGGAGGAGGAGAGGGGAAGTGTGACCTCTTCCCTTTGTGGGCCCTTGGCCACTAAATCCTGGGGATTTTTTTAAGGGACTGAACAACTTAATCAAGGGAAGTCAACAAGAGTAAAATTCCAAAACCTAATTTTTGAGGCCAAATATTAATACCATAAAACTGACTAAGACCCTGCCACAGAATGAAAAAGTCATTTAGGTTTAAAAGTGTTATTTGTAAATTTGTTTACAAACCAATTAGTGTAAAAATCAGAAATAAAATCAAAATCAGCTAAGATTTTCTGGCCCATGGGAAGTTTAGCATCCTAAGTACCTCTTTGGTAATCTTGAAATGGATTTGCATGTGAATTGGGGCTAGATTTTCAAAATTTTGGTCAAAGGTTTTGTTGCTTATTGAAAAGGACTCTTCACCTAATGGACAGATCCTCTATATAGCATTTACAGCTAAATGCAGCTAAATGCTTTGTTTCTTTTTTGCAAGAGCACCTCATATAATTTCAATGAAACATTATTTTAAGGCTCCAGTTTATACTAATTAGCAGATTTTCTGAGAAGATATAAACTCCAGACATTCAGAAGAGTTTAATTCACCACATTTAAAAGACACTTGAAGTTAACTTTATAGTTTGCAGAAGATAAATTCCTAACTCTGTCTATTTTGTTTAATTTTACTTCCTGGAATGTCCTCAGTTCTTTCTAGAGACTGCAGAATTCACTCTCAAAGTGAAAACAATTTAAATTCATTTTAAGATAATTTAAATAAACACTACTAGACAATGTGTAACACTTGGAGTGGGAAGAAGGGCTGAGGGTTTTGTGAAACCTCACAATAAACATTAAGGGTTTAAAATGACAGAATATTAAGCAGCATTTTTTGTAGTGACTGTCGTGCCTTCCCGCCCTCCCCCACTGGACCTTGTGGCTGATCAGCGGGAGGTTCCTGCCTTAAGTTTTAACAACACCATCCTTACTCTGCATATGTAGTCTTTGTTCATAGTTAATTCTCCCAAAACTACAGAAGATGTGATCTGGTAAAATAACAACTGTGACACTCCAACATGCTTAGATTACAGACATTTTAGGAAAATGAAAAGAAGGTGCAATGAACTGACTGTGTCCTTCCCCTCCAACACCCCAAATTCATTAGTTGGAGCCCAGTGTGATGGTTGACGATATTTGGAGGTGGGGCCTTTAGGAGGAAATTATGAAAAGAAAAGAAAGCAAAACCACAGGAAATCTCTCTCTCTGCCCCCCCTCCTCTCCCCCTTCTCCCTCCCTCTCCCCATCCCTGCCTCTCCCTCCCCTTCCCAGCATGCATGCATCAAGGGAGGGCCACATGAGGACCTAATAAGAAGATGGCCATCTGTCAACCAGCAAGAGGGCCGTAGTCATCAGGAACCGAATCAGCTGGCACCTTGATCTTGAACTTCCCCAGCCTCCAGAACCGTGAGAAACAGATGTCTGTTGTTTAAACCTCCCAGTCTATGGTATTTTATTATAGCAGCCAGAGCTGACTGATTTCAGAAGCCTTCACAAGCCAGCTGGTTTTACTGACATGGCTTAGAAACTGTAGAGATCAAATGATAATCTTTATATGTAGTAGGCAGACCCTATTTGTTGATGTCATCACTTGCCCAGACCCAAATAGTTTTCTACTGTGATTGTCTTCATTGAACACCTATTGTATGTTAGACAAAGGCCAAATTCCAACTCCATGAAAGCCCTCAATTTTTAGACTTTCAAAGTCTCTAGGAAGAAAATCCTAGCTTGGAATTAAACACATGAAAAATCAGCAGACTTTCAACAGCTATAACTTTCCACACTGCTATCTTCGACCCTCTGGGATTACTTCGTTTATTTACTATCTGGGAACTAAAGTAGAAATCTGGGTACTCCAAGTGCTAACATTTTTTTTTTTTTTTTAGTCAAGTGAACAATAGAAACATAAATAGCAACTAAAGTAGCATTTGCTAAAGGCTCAAAGGAGCCTTTGATACAGGATATTTGATACAGGAATTTAGAGGAGGAAAAAATGAAGTTAAATTGCAAGGAGTAAAAAACCAGCGCAGGACTAGCCATTGACACAGCCCAGGTGAGAGATTGCCCGGGAGGGGAGTGGTAGTGGTGATGATGAGAACAAAGAAGAATGAAGAGACACTAACAAATAACAGAGATATTCACACACACACACACAAAACAACAAAAAACCAACCACCAAATCTTAGTGGCTGACTGGATGCTGAGGCATGATCCTGGAGGAATCCAAAAAGATTGAGATCGAAACCTCAAAAATCTAAGCAAGGGGCTTCCCTGGTGGCGCACTGGTTGAGAATCCGCCTGCCAATGCAGGGACACGGGTTTGATCCCTAGTCCGGGAAGATCCCACATGCCACGGAGCAACTAAGCCCGTGCGCCACAACTACTGAGCCCGCGTGCCACAACTACTGAAGCTTGTGTGCCTAGAGCTTGTGCTCCGCAACAAGAGAAGCTCCGCAACAAGAGAAGCACCACAACGAGAAGCCCGTGCACTACAACAAAGAGTAGCCCCGGCTCACCGCAACTAGAGAAAAGCCCACATGCAGCAACGAAGACCCAATGTAGCCAAAAATAAATAAATAAAATAAATAAATTTATTTTTTAAAAAAGTCTAAGTGATTGGAAATGTTTGTATTAACAGAGTATGGCGGTCAGAGGAAAGATCCATTGGTAGATGGGAGAGATGTGGAATTGGTGGGTTCTGATTTTTTACCTGTTGAGTTTGAGGTGACAGTTGTATTTTTAGTATGACAAAAGGCAGGCACTGGTGATATTGCCTCCCTTGCTATGGTATTCCTTGGTTCTCTACTGGTTTTTACACTTGGCCTCAGGCTGACCAGATCCAGATGTGAAGTTAACTCTTAACAAGCTGAGTAACTGAGCTTTAGCAGCTGGTTGGCTACCCCCCCCCCAAAAAAAGCTTTAAAATGGAGGGGGCCCCACCAAAATATTTAAGCAGTGCTTTGTGAAAGTGTGGCAATTTCTGTTTATACAACAGACCAGACCTAGGGGCAACCCTCCCCCTATTCATGAAGTGAAGAGCTATCCTTTGTTGAGTTTTAACAGGAGGACCAGGAGTCACAAACCAGTCCCCAAATAGAGAAGCTGGTCATCAGGAAATGGGTCCCAGCAGCCCCTTAGGGGGCAGCTGAGTTTTGGGGTAGAAGCCACAATCCCTTCCCCAGATAGTAAGCATCTTTCTAGAAAGATCTGTATGTTTGCATATTCAGATTGCCACCATCAGTGTGTTTATCTCAGTGAGACTTTGTTTTGAAATAATGTAGATTTGCCTTAGTCAAGAAAATTAAATGAATCTGAATTTTAAAAACTGGTAAACCAACAAAAACATTACTTCCATTTGACTATACTAACAGAATCCTTATTTCTTTTTAAAAATATTTTGAAAAGCATTCCAGAGAGAGAGAGATTTTAACGTTTTAATTAATTAATTAATTATTTTTTAATTTATGGCTGCATCAGGTCTTCATTGCTGTGCACAGGCTTTCTCTAGTTGCGGCAAGCAGGGGCTACTCTTTGTTGTGGTGCGCGGGTTTCTCATTGCAGTGGCTTTTCTCGTTGCAGAGCACGGGCTCTAGGCTGGTGGGCTTCAGTAGTTGTGGCACGCAGGCTCAGCAGTTGTGGCGCACGGGCTTAGTTGCTCCGTGGCATGTGGGGTCTTCCTGGACCAGGACTCGAACCCTTGTCCCCTGCATTGGCAGGTGGATTCTTAACCACTGAGCCACTAGGGAAGTCCCCAACTGCCGTTTCTGAGGTGCCATGAGCAAAAGCAGGGTACTGTGCATGATCCCGGCACGCGGCACCACCGAGGGGGTGGGCAGATCACCCAAGCCACCCTTTTCTGCCTGACCCACCAATCCTCCCCTACCCTCACCCCATTTAAAGGAACTAGACCACCTTCCTCAGGGAGCGAGCAAGGGCACCGGTTTGTCATTCTCGCTCTCTCCCGCTGCAGCACCAGTCCCAATAAAACCTTGCCTGAATTTCTCATATTGCCTCTTATAAATTTCTATTGATTAAATAATCCAAGAGCCGAGGTCAGTAACATAATGGGTGTCTTCATTTTCATTCTCTGATAGTCAAGCTTCTTTCAAAATATCCAAGCTCTCCAAGGTCAGCTAGAAGTTCATTTGCCTCTCATCTGCCAGTTAAGACAGAGTGTTCCAGAAGGGGGTATAGGAGTCAGGCAAAGAAAATTAAAGCTAGGATTAAGAGCTACTGCCAAAGACAGATCGATCTGAGATAAGATAAAGCATACTTGAAGTCATAGTTAATGGGAAATCATGAATAATTTTTAAAAATGGATTCAGGACAACTTTACAGATATGTGGTAGAGCCCTTAGCCCTTTCAGATCTTATCTGAAAACCAACAGGGAGATGCAGGGAATTATTAGTAAAACTATAATCAGAAATACTGCCTGGACGCAAACTGGACCCCCAGGTCCCTAGTTCTTTGTGATGTCAAATAGATGATGGTAATTTGGGGACATTTATAGCAGTTCCTTTAGCATTCGCCTGGGAAAAGGGAACATGCATTTAGTAGAAGGTGACATGTTGAAATGTGCAGTTCAATTTATTAGCCTGAAACAGGAGACGGGGTTTTGTGCTGGGAGAAAAGTTTGGATTCAGGTAAACTCAGCACTGCCCTTTACCATACTACCTATGAGACTTTTTGAGTCGGTTTCTTCACTGTTAAATAAGAATAACCAGAAGTTCTTCACAGAGTTGTTACAGATTGAAAGTTGCAACTATTCCTAGTATAGTGCCTGGTATATACCTGTATTTAGTAAATTCGTGATTATAACAAAATAATTAAGCAGCTACTATATTCCAGGCATTGCTGCAAGTCCTGGCACACAGCAGTGAAGAATTAGACCAAGTCCCAGCTCTCAGAAAGCTCATGTTCTAGAGGGAGATGACAAACAATAAACAAATAATCCAGTGTATGTTATGTTAGATGATAAATGCAATTGAGAAAGTTAATGCAGAGTAAAGGGGATAAAAAGTGAAGGGGGCCAGCTAGAATCAATGCTGCTTTCTCTTCCTCCTCATTTCCAGGCTACCCTGGGGATCATCTTCTCAGAGTCACTGAAGTTCTAACTTTCTTAAACTGTGAAATGGAAAAAATAATAATGGAACTGTGCATGGCTTTTTTTAATAAAATTAAAGTTCAGTCTCTCCAAATTTTGATTTGTTTAGAACTTTAGAGCAAAGAGGAAAAGGCAAGATTGCCAAGAAGGCTTGACGATTTAACATTGACAAAATATTTGAAAGTTGTCCAAAACTATAGGCTTTAGTGAAGTGGAAAAGGACTTCACTGAAAAAAAAGTTGATGTATATAAAAACAAAAATATGTACCGTAGAAAAAGCAACGGGCAGAGACTCTCAGGAGACCTGGAATGTCGCTAAGGCTCTATTCTTCCTTAGCTGTGGAAATCATGAAACTTCTCTGTGCCTCTTTGTTTCCCGGGCCATAAAATGATGCATAGAGGCCACCAGTTCTACAGTTATCCTCTACCCTGACATTACTACCTGACTTTTGTTTTTGAGAACTGACACACTGACTGTTGCATTTATTTCTGTTCTGATTCTTTTTGTTTTTTTTTAAGCTGATGTTGGACTGTAACGATTCCCTTTTTAGGTACAGAGGTCTCCTTTGCAATAAAATGCAGATCCCACTCCTGCTCAGCGTCACTCTTTTTCTGGGACAGGGAATGAGTTAGAAAATTTTAACAACCCAAAGTCTCCTAGGACTTTGAAAAAGGCTTTAATGATTTCTTTCCTTTCATTTCTTCATGCCTCACTTCTTCGGGTGATGCTTTGAAAGCACGTTGGTCACTATTGTGGTAAAAATGTTAAAATGATCAATAACATGATATTATTGGAAAATGACCAAATCATTTCAAAGGTGAATGGAATGGCGCATGCCAAGATCTTTACTCAAACATACTTTTAAAATCCTGTTTGATGCTCTTGATATGAATAATCTGTTATTGTTATAAAAACAAAATTGTGTTTTGTCAAACACCTCATTTCAACTAGTTAGAAGGAGAGAGACAGACCTCTGAAAACAATCATTTTTTAAATAATACTGCTTTAAAAATTGTTTTACCAGGTCTAGTAGTTTTCCAGTGTCATCTTTTGTTTTACATTAAACAAAAAACACTTCTTGCTTTATTAAAAAGACATTTTTCACTAGATGGTGTCAGTTTTTGTTTTAATATTCCTGCAAGCACAGTCCGATGGCAAAGTAAGCTGGCACATTGCCTTGTATTTATTTGAATCACCCTCCAATGTCAAGCCCTAAGAGAAAAATAGCCCAGAATTCTGCAGACAAGTTTCTTTTCTGAGATTCTGCAAAGAAGTGATCTGTGAGATAGTAGTTACCCAGTGAATGCAGACTGAAATCCCAAAGATTCATTTCAGCACTTGCAAAATAAATCAGGAGCATTTGCTTTTACAATTTCTTCTTAGCGTTAAGTTCTCCAAAGAAACATTAGCCATGACAGCTTTAAAACCTGCCCAGAGCCTTCAGAGAAGAGCTGACCAGCTGGAACATGAACTTAGAACTACTCTCCTGCAGACCACCTATTTTTGCTTTAACCTTCACTTTCTACCATTAACAGATATTTACTCTATTTATTACATTTGGTGATATCTATATGTGTCGATGGCACCAACTTGTTTGTATTAAAACTCCTCTTTATCACACTGGCATCAATCAACCTCACTGAAGCTCTCCTTACTTCCCTCTTCTGCTTCTGCCAGAGCCCCTTCCACCAGGTATCAGCACCTCCCAGCTGCCCCACTAAAATCCATCCTATAACCTGCTGCAAGAGTCCCCTTCCCTACACTCCCTTGCATCATGCAGCTCCCGTACCCCAAACCTTTGAGCTCTCAAATGCTTCTGTGATAATATCCCATCCTCTTTGCCCACATTCAGTGTCCTCCATGATCTGATACCAGCTTCAAATCTCCCACCCTCAGCCAAACTCATGCCCCACCCCATTGTCCCTTGTCCTTGCCTGTCCTCCAGGAGTAGACATTCTCCTTCCAACTCTTCTTCAAGGTCTACCTCAAACTGTATGTTCAAACCCTATCACCTTCCTTGACCATTCCAGTTTACAGTGACTTTCCTAACACCTCTACATACATGACTACGCAGTTTTTCTTTTTTCTTTTTTCTTTTGTGTACACCGCGCAGCATGTGGGATCTTAGTTCCCTCACCAGGGATCAAACCCTGGCCCCTGCAGTGGAAGCTCCAGAGTCCTAACCACTGGACCACTAGGGAATTCCCTAGACTACCCACTTATTTGGGTCTAAATCATACACTCATACTGAAAATTGATATGTGTGAGCCTTAATTGTAGTACCTAATACATGGAATCATCGAGGTGAAATGAACTTGAGATATCCGATTCAGCATGTCCGGAAACACAGGAAATTCCCCTTGAACATGCCCCTGTCTGGGTGAACACTGACTGACAGGGTGCTGTGCCTCAAAATGTGGCCATTTCACCTTTGAATTGCTCTTATAAAAAGAGGCATCTGCTTATTTATTTATTTTTGGCTGCATTGGGTCATTGTTGCTGCGTGCGGGCTTTCTCTAGTTGTGGCGAGCGGGGGCTGCTCTTTCTTGCAGTGTGCGAGCTTCTCATTGCTGTGGCTTCTCCTGTTGCAGAGCATGGGCTCTAAGGTGCACGAGCTTTAGTAGTTGTGGCACGTGAGCTCAGTAGCTGTGGCTCGCGGGCTCTAGAGTGCAGGCTCAGTAGTTGTGGCGCATGGGCTTAGCTGCTCCGCGGCATGTGGGACCTTCCCGGACCAGGGCTCGAACCCCTTTCCCCTGCATTGGCAGGCGGATTCTTAACCACTGCGCCACCAGGGAAGCCCGAGGCATCTGCTTTTTAAGGGAGAAAAGCCCCACTGAGCCCATTCCAACCAGGGGAGTGGGATAGAACCTCCTTGCTCTCCCATCGGAAGACACTTCCCTGAGTCCAGCTGAGATCCCTCGTGCTTATTTTCTAACATTACAGGGCAGCTTGTTAGAAATGCGGATTCATGAGCCCCAGTCCAGACCCAACTGAACTGGAAACTCTGAGGGTGGGCCCCCAGAATCTGAGTTTCAACAAGTTTGAGAAGGATTGCAGCTCCCACGTGAAATGGAAACCAGCTGGCCACCCTCTATCTTTGCAGACTTCAAAATGGTTAGTGTCACTATGCCGCCTTTTCTCCAACGAAATCATCTCTTATAACTCGTTATTTTATTTAGCCAGCCAATTATTTTATTTAGCAACCCACACATTTCACATTTGACAAGCAGGTGAGGACACGGGTTTAGAAGAGTCCCACATTCCTCCAGATCTTACCACTCTGAGGCACAAAGAGAAAAATAGCTCCAGGTGACTGCATGAAAACAAAACAAAACAAAACCCCCCCAAAATCTTTAAAAACTGCCACGTGTAGTTTAATTTCCTTAAAAGCTAAGCCGGAAAAGGTTTTTGTGGTGTGCGACCCCAGCTGGGCTGGGCGACAGTTCCGTACTTGGGGGAGGGGAGCGGGCCCAAGGTGATCTGAGGATGACTCGCAGTTGTGTTTTGAGTGGTTGCTCGGCGAGTGTCTATCTTGTCCCTCCAGCAAACACACATTCTCAGTTTCTGGTCATGAAAGGGGAACCCTGTATTTTGTAGACAAGGAGTCACAGAAGCAACGTTCGAGGGGAAAAAAGAAAACAACAAAAAAAAAAGTCAAGGCGCAATCTCCCCAGAGGAAAAGGAACCGCGCTGTTTGTCCTTCTGTAACTGAGCAACACCCTAGGCGGCTGGGGCTGGCTGTGTCTTCTGCGGTTTTTCTTGCTCTTCTCCGCAGAGGTTCACTTCCACCCTCTAAACGCTCCACAAGTGAAAAAGCAGGCGGGGCGGCCGCGGGCCCCAGTGGCAGGGGATCCCGGCCCAGGGCCCGTGCAGCCCCTTCCTCCAGCCGCGGGGCCGGACAGGGGCGGGTCCAGGCGGCAGGGCGCTGCGCCCGGCGCGCGGTAGGGGTCGCTGCGCCGCGGCGCGCGCTCTCACCGCGGTGGATAACGGGGCCGGGCTGTAGGAGAAAGGAAACCTGCCTGGGAGGCGGCGGCGGCGGCCCGGAGCGAGCGAGGGAGGAGAGTTCACTTTTGCTCCGGTGTCAGCGCGCGGCGGCGGCAGCGGGTGCTGACGAGGGAGCACCGAGCGAGCGGGGCGCCCATCTCGGGCGGCCAGGGGAGGGCCGCGAGAGGCCGGATACGAGCGCGCCGGCTGGGCGCGGAGCGGCGAGCCTGGCCAGCGAGGGGAGCCGCGGGGGGCGCGCCGCGTGCGGGCCCCCGGAACCGCGCAGGATGCCGCACGAGGAGCAGCCGTCCCGGCAGAGACCCCGCTACGGCTGTAAGTGCGCCGGGCGCGCGGGGTTCCGCCGGCCTTGGGGAGCTCTCTCCCTAAGGAAGGGTTGGAGAAACCGAGGGAGCCGGGTGCGCGCCGCGGAGGAACCGGAGGGCAGCGGCCGGGTGGCTGGCAAAGTTGGGAGCTGGAGTTGCAAAGGCTAGTGAGCGGCGTCCTCCCGCTCTCCCCACAAATTCCTAATCCCCAGCTGGCACCCCAATCGTCTACCCCGCACACCCCACCGTGGCGCGAGGCAGAGCTGGGTCTGCGCCGTGGGACACACCAAGTTGGGTGTTTAAGGGTATCAGGTGAGGAGCCCTCGGAGCTCCTGGACGTTGCCGGCTCGGGCCAGGGGGTGGCGTAAGGGACCCTTTTCTTCCAACTCAGAAGCGGAGGAAAGTTTGTTTGCTGTGGCTGCAGGTGGGCTCCGCAAGTAGTGTGCCCGCGCATTCTGCTAGTAGCAACGTCGGCTTTCCTATAAGGGGTGGCGTCTCCTCCTACCCCGCTCCCTCGGGCTTCACCTGGGCCGCAAGAGCCAGTTTGGGCCCCACAGGTGCGAGTCCTTTCCTGCTGCAGCTGAAAGGGGCACCTCCCCAATCCCCCCCCCGTGCGGCGCGCGGGAGGATTGCAGCCGGGACAGGACGCGGCTCTGGGCTCCCCGGGATCCGGTTGGAGCCGCGTGACTTGAATGAGATAGTGTCGATTACCCAGCCAGGGTCTACCCTCGGAAAGAGGTTGCTTTGGCGGATCTTGAGTGGATGGAGCCAGATTAGAACCAACCACGTGGCTTCATGTGCAGAGTTCAGAGTCTTTACCAAACATGTGTCAGGAAGTATTTCCTTTAAAACAAACAGAAAGTTGGCATGCTCTCTCAACAGGGCTGGCCCTGTCAGTGATCCCTGTGGCGGATCACAGGTTAATCTTTTGCCCAGGCTGGCCTTGGTGGCAAGGGTACGAGGTTTGGGTTAAGATGGTGAACGCTACTGCATGTTTGTGGTTCTGGCTGGCTGTGAGGGCCACAGGCTTGCCTAATAAAGGGGAGTGGTCAACGCGCTCACCCTCCCTTTCCTCCCCGCCAGTCTTAGAATGGAGCAGCAGAGATGAGAAGTTAGTTTTCCCAGGTGACCTTTTCTGTGTCAGCCAGTGAGGAGGCAGCCTGAGGAGTCAGCTGCAGCCTCTGTACTCTAGGGAAATGCATTTAACACTTAACCCGGCCCTGCCCTTTGCAGCCTTAGTTTGCACTTTGCCTAACCACACAGAGGGCAGAGTTCCTTGCGGTGGGATGTGCTCATCCAGAGTGGTGTCAACCATCTTCAGATTGGTGAAATTCCTTCATGTGTCAGGCTCCCAGAATGTATGGTAGCTTCACTGTGTCAAATTATAAGATGGCCACAATGGGTAGAAACTAGGCGAGTATGAATTTAAAAATGCGTTTTGATATCACATTCTAAACCATGATCTGTTTGGTGTGTGTCGTCCCTCACTAGTTCAGTGTGCTGGGCAAACTTGCAGTGCACGTGGTGCATTAATATGGCATTTCCATCTGTTTCCCTGCATGAGCGTCTTGTGATGGCGCTTGGTTTTCATTGAATGCACCTGTAGTTTTAGAGCGCTCTTAGAAGCGGCAGTCTAGGAGATTCAGATCCCACAAGCATGAAGAGCATTGCACATCGGCACATAGCCACTTTTTTTGGAAATTCTCGTCCAACTTTTCTCACGAGTCTGGTGTAATAGGTGATGTGCCATCTTGTTGGAAGTTATTTTGTGAGATGTTACTGTAGAACAAAGATGAAATATGAGCTCACTAATGTAATTCTGCAGAGAAGATATGGAGAAAGGAAAAGGGTGAAGCTGCTATACTAATTTAGACGTGAGTAGGATATTACATTACAACCAGAGTATCTTTCTACAGTCAGAACTAAATTTAATTGAAACTTATGCGTAGGTATGATTTGCAAAATCATTTTTGTGCTGTTGTAACAAACTGTGATGTAGTTGCCAGAGGAGTTCTGAAAACACGTTGCCACCATGATCTGTCAAAAGTTTTGTTCCAGTTACTTGAGAGTTAAAAAGACCAGCGATAGCAAAGAGGGGCTTTGTGACTAAGATGATTTCACTCATCACTGATGATCCAGTCAGCATTTAAGTGGCTCCTGTGGGTCAGTAATCAATATGTCTGTGGCAGAAATTGTGGTTTTCTACCCTCTGCAAAACTTCTTTCCTTTCATGAGAAACGTTGTAAATGGTAAGTGTTTCACTATTTGCTTCTCTTTAAAAGTGTAGCATAAGCCCAGCATGGGTGTGTTTATGTGTGTGTTGCAGGGGAAGGTTCTGGCTGATGCTCTGAGCTTTTGACTGATGCTCTGGTCTGCATGGTGAGATTTCTGAATCACCTGGTAACTGGTGTGTTTCGGTGGTCAACACAACTAAGCCTCTTATCCCTTTCCCAGTACTAGAAATTTAAGTTCTCAACTGTTAAACTCAGGTGTGTAAAACAGGATTGAATACATCTGTGTTTAGGGCAGCTTGGCTCTAACGGTCTATCAGTGCTTTCCTTTGAAAGCAGAGGGATGTATGCAGTGTTGCCCTGCAATGCTGTCTGTAAAAGACAAAAAGTCAAGTCCCTCCTACATGCACTAATGTTTTGGTTGAGCTTTTCAAAAGGTTCTTTCAGGTCACCAGCTAAAGTGTTATTTTAGTATGCTTTTAACTTTAATTACACATGCCCTTAGCCCAAATGACTTGTTTGGGAGAGTTTAAGCTTGTAATATCCAGTTTGTTGGAGAGTTTAGTGTTGTTTAAGGTGTTAGCAGAACGCTTTTTTTCCTCTAGGGAACCATTGGTTTGCTTTTGCCCCTCATCTTCCCATTCCATAAGCTTTTCAGCAGCTCATTTTATTTAAAAGGCTAGTATACAGGCAGATCTAATGCTTACCAAGTCTTCATGGTAATGAAAAGAGAAACAAAGGCCACTCAACTTCTGATCGGAGTCAGGTAAGTCCTACAGGTTAGGCACTTAAGCATGGGGTGTGGAATTTAAGTTGGTGAATTTACCAAGTGCTTGTGTGTTTCATGTGCTGTTGTTATCACCTGCTTATTATGACCTCTGAGAGGGCCAGGTGTTTTCCCGAAGCTGAAACCCCTGATACTAGCTGGTGACAGAGGGAGTTTGGAAGCCAGTGCTGTCAAACCCTGAAGCCTTTTCTCACTGGCTGTTGCCATTTGCCTCTCTTGACTCATCAAAGGGGGCTTCGCCCCTCCTTTCTCTCTGTTTCAGGTGTTTGTCCTGATTTTATCAAACTGCAGAAACCTGTAGCCATTTGGATAGTGTGCTCTTTTAAAAGAAGATGGGTGGTATTCTCTCGAGTTTATTTTGCTTCTTTACCCCTAAGGAAAAGTATCAAAGAATACATGGGCTTTTTATAGAGTACATCTAGGCTTCATTAAAACATTCTATGTGTATGTAGAGACATCCTGTCTCATTGTGAGGCACTGAAATGAAAGAAAGGCTTTTCCATAATACAGTTGCATGCTCCAATGATTCCAAATAGGATAATTTGTAAAACACACTTTATTACATATACTGGCCATGCCTTAAAGTCTAGGGTTGATGAGAAATCAAGCAGAAGTTTGCAGTGTGTTGACTGACCAGTGAGCCGAGGCTTTTTCACTTTAGTGTTCCATTTCGTTTTTCTCCCTTGAAAGGCAGAATGGCGTCAGTGAAGTGGCAAAAGCTTTGGTGTTGAGTAGATCCGAGTTTAAATCCTGACTTGGCCATTAACTGCCTGAGTAGCCTTGGGGTTTTCTCTTATACCTTGAAGGATGGTGTTTTCCATTCCTGTGACAGTGGCTGGTGTGGTTCCTGGCACATAGTGCTAAACACATTGTAGTGATGTCAGTCAATTGAGCACCTAACATGTACAGCACATTGCGGATGAAGGAAAAATGACTGAGATGGTTACAGCTTTACAGCTTATAAGAGAATCTGGAAGATGAAGAGTAATGCCTATACTTTTACTAGTGTACTTCCAAGTTCTGTGGAAGTGAAGACACGAGAGTGACGGATTTGGGTGGGGAAATGGGAAGGCTTCATGAAGGTTGTGACCACGACCAGAGGGAAAACTGAAAGGCATTCCGTGTATTTGTTGCGTGGGTATTTTGGTGGGGCTGATGCTTAGGAGGTGTGGATGGGTGCTGTGGAAGGGAGGTGTAGCCAGAGAGGAATTTATCATGGAATCCTTTATTTGTAGGCAACAAAAGGCAGAGCTGTCCTAAGAGTAGCTTAATCTAGTCTCTCACTGAAGTATCTTGCTCTTTGAGAGGTCTTTTTTTTTTTTTAACTTTTCATTACATTCTATTGGCAAGTGACCTGATGAAGTGGGAAGGATGGGTGTGCTTGGAATGCATGGGGTTGGAAAGAGCAGGAGGGTGGGTGAGGTTTGGGGATGTGTGCGTCAGGGGGTGCCCTCTCTCTCGTTGCTCAGAGGCCCCTTCACCATGCTTCTAGGTTGGGGAATTATTTTTACTGCCAGGTTGGTCAGATAGTTCCACTTGGGATGGGCTAGAAGTAAATCATGATGATGCTTCTGGAACTGGTGGCATCCAACGAATACAAAGAGGTAGGTCTGGACCCTCACCGGAGCCTAACAGACTCCAGCCAGGGAGACAGACAGCTAACTCCAAACCATTTCAGAACGTAAATTCTCTGAAAACAGGTTTAAAAAAAAAAAAAAAAAAAAAGGTGTAGTTACAGCAGGGCAAGGATCTTGACAATGAAATTATCTAGAGGGTAGGGTTTCTTCTCCCTCTTTTTTTCCTCTTACTCTCCATTACTTAAGGGCAATTTTGACTAATCAAATTTCACTGGAGATTTAGGGCAGTCACAGGAGAACATCTCAGTTTGGTTGAAAGTGGCTAATGCCGAGTTTCCAGTTCATTAGCAGGCCCTCAGATTTGACTACACTCTCACTGGACTCTCCCTTAACTTTACAATCATGGGTTGTGCATGGCCCTTCTTTCCAAGGTGCCCAGAGGCGCTGACAGCTGTTTCTCCAGTCAGTGCAGTGGCTTTCCTGGAGCAGTTCCTGGAGCAGCAAGGGCTGTAGAACGTCACCTGGGAACCTGTTGGAAAGGCGAATTCCCTGCCCCACCCAGACCTCCTGAGTCAGGGTGGCGGGGGTTGGGGGGGGGGTGGGGGTGGTGGGGGGGTGGTGTCCTACAAGGGCTTCTGATGCACTGCTCTAGTGCAAGGGTGAAAAAGCATTCCTAATACACAGATTACCCTCTCCACAGTGCTTGCAAGTTTTTGTCATGTAAGTAAAAACATGTGAGCACGTTACCAAATGCTTTATTTACAGTATGCCTTGTGTGTTTGATTTGAGCACACACATGCACGGCGTACAAACCCCGGCATTGATTTCTGTACAGGTTTGTGTTTATTTTATAGGATCTGTTTCGGTATGGCATTAAGGTTGCTTTTCTCCCTTCTGGGAAACAAATGTGATTTAGAAGATAAAGTGCCAAATCTCCACTAACTAGGGATTAAGTGACATCAACTCCCCAAGGGTCTCTAGGGGGAGGTGGCGCTCTTTGGAGCCATTGGGAAGGCTGAGTGAGCTGGGGAACCTGCTTGTGGAATAAGGAAGGTCCCAATCCTGGCCATTCTGGACTTTAATCCTTGCAAGGCGGGGCCTGGACAGTAAGGGTTGAAAGTTGTCTCTTCCCTCCATTTTTTTTATCCAGGACAACTTAAAGTGTTCTTCATTCATTCACAACTTTGAGAGCAGTTGAGTATGTTAGCAGAGATACTATTTGATAGGAATTAGTGCACCTAGGTCATGCCCACATTACAGAAAACTACTGACCTGTTTAGTTTTCTATTGATTAAAGATAGGAGGACATTCCTCTGATTTTTTTGCTTAGGATCCCCAAAGAGGACTTTTAATTGTTCTGCTTTTTCCACTACTCCTGAATCTCTAAAGAAAGACGTTTTTATATCATTTTTTGCACATTAAGGCAGATTAGTTCCTGATAATTTTGGCTCACTTCTCATTTTATTGCCAATATGAACTCAATCTTACATAATGTTAAGGCAGATCCTTAGTCATCTTCATATAAATGGACTTGATTTGCATGTGATTGAAGCAACAGATGTTTGAAATACGTAAGTAATGCTTAGGTTCAATACCTAGCTGGTAACCTGAAACCCTGGTACCTAGAAGACACTCAGTCAATATTTGCTGTTGTGACAGATTTTGCTTAAAGTGTCAGCACTGCACTGTTGGTCTGAATGAGGAACTTGTTTCTATTATCTGTTAAATTAAAGATAATCTCAAGAGTTTGACTGCCAGGCAAATATTTAATGTTGAGTTAAATTTGCTTTCACCCTCTGTGGAACCTGGGCAAGTTATTTTAATTTCTCTGTGCCTCCGTTTCCTCCCCTCTAAAGTGCAGACGGGAAAGTGCATGCTCAGAGGGTTGAATGATTCAATGCACATTCAGAATGTGTCTCCATAGCGCCTGCACTTGACTGGTGGGGGAGGGGTGGCAGTAGTATTGCCCTCATCTCTGCTGCCCCTTGCCTGTCTCCCCACCTCCTTGTCCTCTTCTCACTTTAACAGAAAGCGGATTTAAAATCTTGGCCCCATACACGTTTTTTTGGTTTTTTTAAATTGAGATATAATTGACAAACATCCCATGCTTTCTTGAACGTATATACTCAACGGGAAAATAGTTATCTATATGGAAGTGGAGTCGGTCTATCAGTTTGGGTGGAGATGAAATTCTTGTTCATGTATACTTAAAAAAAAAACAACTAACGTGTTCTTTTGCTGACTGTTAACAAATAAAGTTGGATGGTGGGTTGGATTTCTGCGCTGCATTGTTTTATCATCTTAAAAGTGGTTGCGGAATTGTCACTAGCATACCTGAGTGAGGAATTATTCTGCAGTTACTAAGCAACCTGTTGTCTCATTTCAGGGTTAAGTTGATCATAGCTGCTGCTGCTGGTTTGGAAACCCAAGGGTTCATGACACTATCGAGATAGGAAGAAGCTGCTTGAAATAAGTGTTAATCTTCATGCCTAATTCAGATTGTGGGGTTTGGCTTCGATGAGAGGGTCCTCCAACCTTCTGGTCAACCTAGTACTGTGGGGATTTAGGAGGGGGTTGAGCAAGAGGAGGAGGAAGTGTGCTGGGTTCATTTGACATCCCTCAGGCCTTACTGCCTCTAGAAAGATAGTGAAAAATTAGGTTCATGGGCCAGTGAAGCTCAACTTAGAGGAATAATTGGGATATTGGAGCCATTGGATGTAGAGAAGCTTGGCTGCTTCTTGTGTCCCCACGTTCAGATCACTCATTCATTCTGCTCTTCCCCCTTTCTTCTACCAGGGTTTTGTTTTGTTTTGTTTTGTTTTGTTTGTTCCAGCAAGTTTCATACAAATGTTTCCTATCGACCCTTCTACTCCTCATCTCCCCCAGAAGGGAGCATTGGGATCAGCCAGACTTGGCTGGTTCCTACCTGGGTCCCTGGGTATGTCGGTCACTTCCACATTCTTTGCCTCGGCCCTGGGCTGACCAGGCAGGCTTCCCAGGGTTGGGGTAAGAGGCCCGGCAAGATGTCAGTCACATCATCAGCCTCACGGAATATGAGTTCTCCGTTCACCCACCCCCTAAACTCTGCTCCCCCCGTATCAAATCCAGAGCCTTGCTCGTATTGCACTCTTAGGAAGTTTTTCCGAGAAATGGTCATTACGTAGCTAACACAAATAGGCTCTCAGTTTCGTTCTGTTTCTACTAATGATTTTTATTTTCCAAAGGAGAAAATACTCATTTAAAAAGAATGAGGCCTTCTTTCTAGATTAAAATTATCCAGTGCTTAAAATTACCTGAAATCTATACCATACTGCCTCAATCCTTGTCCATTTTTATTTCCTTTATGCTTTTTTTAGGCCTCTTCCCCCTCCCTCCCTCAGTTTTTTTTTTTTTAAAGATTGAGTTGTAATATTTAAAGTCATAAAATTTAAATATAAAAAAAAATAAAGAGAATGTATAAAGATACAGTTATCTGTCCATGAGAACCAGGGACACGTGAGTCCTTTCCTTGCTTTGGCACTGATTCTGGGGACAGTTTCAGAGCTTTCCTCCTCAGTTCTGCGATAGAATATATGCTGTTGTCAGTTTGAATTGGCCAACAGTTCGGAGGATTGTGCTTACGTATTATTCTTCAAAGTAGACTCTGGTTGTTAACTTTGCACATTTGATTGGGTGAACTCTGAGAAAGAAATGGAACTTATAGTGTGCTTCTGTGTAGTAGTTTTGAAATCTCTGAAAATGTGTACCTTTGATCTGTTGAGTAGGACAGACAAAATCCAGCAACGAAACAGGGAAGATAGACTTAACCTATGTACTCATGAATATCTCTAGAAGGTTATGCAAACATCTTTTTAGAGGTTACCTTTGGGGAGAGAGACTGAGGGCAAGGGTGAGAATATTATTTGAATTGTTTTTACCACGTATTACCTTTCAAAAAATAAAGCAAATGTGTTTTGAAAAATATTGTACTACATTGGGACTTCCCTGGTGGCACAGTGATTAAGAATCTGCCTGCCAATGCAGGGGACATGGGTTTGATCCCTGGTCCGGGAAGATCCCCTGTGCCACAGAGCAACTAAGCCCGTGCGCCACAACTACAGAGCCTGTGCTCTAGAGCCCGTGAGCCACAACTACTGAGCCCACGTGCCACAACTACTGAAGCCCATGCACCTAGAGCCCGTGCTCTGCAACAAGAGAAGCCACTGCATTGAGAAGCCCGTGCACCACAACGAAGAGTAGCCCCCGCTCACCACAACTGGAGAAAGCCCGCGCGGAGCAACGAAGACCCAGTGCAGCCAAAAATAAATTAATTAAAAAAACCAAATATTGTACTACATTGGGACTTCCCTGGTGGTGCAGTGGTTAAGAATCCACCTGCCAATGCAGGGGACACGGGTTCGAGCCCTGGTCCAGGAAGATCCCACATGCTGCGGAGCAGCTAAGCCCATGCGCCACAACTACTGAGCCCACGTGCCACAACTACTGAGCCCACGTGCCACAACTACTGAAGCCCGCGCGCCTAGAGCCCATGCTCCGCAACAAGTGAAGCCACCCCAACGAGAAGCCCGTGCACCACAGTGAAGAATAGCCCCCCGCTCACCGCAACTAGAGAAAGCCCACGCACAGCAACAAAGACCCAACACAGCCAAAAATAAATAAATAAATGATAAAAATAAATTTATTAAAAAAAAATTGTACTACATTGATGACTCTGAGAATAACATGGGTAAAATAGAACAGCAATAAAATCCATGAGGGTCACAACTGTGTCTTTTGGTCACTGCTGTATCCCCAGTGTCTGGCATATAAGTCATTCAACATGTCAGCAGTAGTTCTTTCTAGGTAATGAGATAATGTGAGAACTTAAAAAAAAAGTGTGTTTTCTTCTCCAAATTTTCTATAAAAATGTTTTTGTTTTGTTTTTTCAGAAAAAGTAAAAAGACACTTTATTAATTTTATGTGCATAATACGTTCTTTAGTTATTTTTTTTTAAACATCTTTATTGGAGTATAATTGCTTTACAATGGTGTGTTAGTTTCTGCTGTATAACAAAGTGAATCAGCTATACATATATCCCCACATCTCCTCCCTCTTGCGTCTCCCTCCCACCCTCCTTATCCCACCCCTCTAGGTGGTCACAAAGCACCGAGCTGATCTCCCTGTGGTATGCGGCTGCTTCCCACTAGCTATCTATTTTACATTTGGTAGTGTATATATGTCCATGCCACTCTCTCACTTCATCCCAGCTTACCCTTCCCCCTCCCCGTATCCTCAAGTCCATTCTCTAGTAGGTCTGTGTCTTTATTCCCGTCTAGCCCCTAGGTTCTTCAGAACTTTTTTTTTTTTTTTTATATTCATATATGTGTGTTAGCATACGGTATTTGTTTTTCTCTTTCTGACTTACTTCACTCTGTATGACAGACTCTAGGTCCATCCATCTCACTACAAATAACTCAATTTCGTTTCTTTTTATGGCTGAGTAATATTCCATTGTATATATGTGCCGCATCTTCTTTATCCATTCATCTGTTGATGGACACTTAGGTTGCTTCCATGTCCTGGCTATTGTAAATAGAGCTGCAATGAACATTTTGGTACATGACTCTTTTTGTATTATGGTTTTCTCAGGATATATGCCCAGTAGTGGGACTGCCACGTCATATGGTAGTTCTATTTTTAGTTTTTTAAGGAACCTCCATACTGTTCTCCATAGTGGCTGTATCAATTTACATTCCCACCAACAGTGCAAGAGGGTTCCCTTTTCTCCACACCCTCGCCAGCATTTATTGTCTGTAGATTTTTTGATGATGTCCATTCTGACCAGTGTGAGATGATATCTCATTGTAGTTTTGATTTACATTTCTCTAATGATTAATGATGTTGAGCGTTCTTTCGTGTGTTTGTTGGCAATCTGTATATCTTCTTTGGAGAAATGTCTATTTAGGTCTTCTGCCCATTTTTGGATTGGGTTGTTTGTTTTTTTGATACTGAGCTGCGTGAGCTTCTTGTAAACTTTGGAGATTAATCCTTTGTCAGTTGCTTCAAAAATGTTTTTATACTTAGAAAAATTAGAACAGTTACCCTTTGCTACTCGAGATACAAAGTTATTGTTAGCTATGAACTTTGCCTTGAAAAAATTAGAGTCTGAAAAACAGGTCTGTTATTATGGGAAGGATTCAGTGGAGATCTGATTTTCTAAGGTGTCTGTGTGTATGTGTGTGTGTGTGTGTACATGTGCACATGCTTATGTGAGAGACAGATTGAAAGGCTAAAGTGTTGAGAGGTCCATGATGCTCTAGTTGTTAAGCTGTTGTAGTTGGGATCGAGATGATGAGAGGTTGATGAAAACCATAAGGATAAGCAAGGTGAAGTAGGGAGCGGTGATAGGCAAAAATCCCAGGTGGGCAGTAGCTAATCAAAGTTTTTAAAATTTGTGAAGGGAAGATGTGTGGGAAGCCGACTTGTAAAAGGCAATGAATCGAGAAATAGTGTTCACAGTGAAATAAAGGTAGTTGATATAAAAGCAGGGGATTATTCTCCTGACTCAGGAGAACTCTCAAGAGCCTCACCGAGGTAGACCACTCATTATTTTTTTATTCAACAAGAGGTGCTGGATGCTGTGTGTATGATGGAAGTTACCCGGGGCTTGCAGACTAAATGCCTTCGGGTAAAGTGTGAGCAGAGCCTTATATAAAATGGATAAGAAGCTTCGGAGTGTCCCTCAGCTGGAGATGGCATTTGCTACCTTCACCACTCAAATTGGGAGGAAAACATTTGTGAACAGTGCACAGACAGAGCAAGGTGAGTCTTCCCCTTGGAAGCTGCCATCGTCCCCTGCATTATGTTGTAAAACTGAGGTAGCTGGAATGGAAGTATTGTCACCGTGGAGGGATGAGGGTCATGGGGCACTGTGATGGCAAGGGCAGTGTCTAGCATCTGAGGGCTTAGGTGGAGGTGCCACTTACTGTATGGCATGGGGCATGGCTTCTCTGAGCTTCCGTCTACACATCTGAGAAGTGGGTTTATGTTTACCTCAAAAGGGGTGTGAGGTACGGGAGATTGCTCTGAAAACTGTTCAAGTGTTATATATGGGGGGTGTGGGGTAATTTAGCTGCTTACGTGAATACCTCTTTCAGGTAGTCTTATTAGTGTTGAAAAGGGCTCATCACTCCATTGCCTACCTCAAAGGCAGTGCCACTTCAGTTTTATGACATAGGCTGTTTTTGGACCCATGTTTGAAATGAGGCTTTTTTTTCCCCCCTTCCTTCTCCAGTTTGAAAAGCAAAATTTTCGCTTTGGGTCGCAATATGTTTGGGATATAAATTTTCTAAATCCTAGTGTATAATCTTTGGCCAGATCCTTCCTTATCTATCTGAACATTTGTCTTACTAGGCAGTGTAAATAATGAAAACATAAGGGAATAGTAGTTGCCTCAAAGTTGAAAAGACATTTCAAGAGTGTCTTTGAGACCTCTGCTATAGGAGAATGTTTCTTAAAGGGAAACTATTTTATGAGACACAGGAAATCTACAATGGGGGGGTGCGGATAAAGCTTGGGAGCCACTTGTTTCCTAGTCTGTTGGTAGAGCTCATTTCTTTACAAAGTTGAAATGTTGTGGCTTATTTTTAAGAAAAGTAAGGGAAGGGTGTAAGGTAGGGCAGCTGGGATCATTTGGGACTGAAGAAATTTCCCAGGGCCGCTGGGTATCAACAGTGGGCCACCCTCTTAGGTTAATTGCACATCTTTGACTGTTATACACGCCGTAATATCACATCTCGGTTTAGAGCTCTTTTAATTCCTAGTTGTCAACCTGACAGCCCATTATAATCTCCAGGGGAGCTTCACAAAGAAAACACTGATTCCCTGGATCCCAGCCCCCAGATGTTCTGTTTATTTGTTTTGGGGTAGAGCTCTGGCATAAACATTTTTATTTTGTTTTATTTTGATTTTTTTTTACTTAAAAAAATTTTGAGCCCTCAAAACCACAGAGAACGATACTTTGAATGTCCATGCCTTTCACTTAGCTTCACCAGCTGTTGACATCCTGCTGCACCGTTGCATCTGCAGAGACTCTGACAGCTTAGCCCTAAATACTTCACGCATCTCACAGGCCAACAACAAGGATATTCTCCTCCACAACCCCATCTTCCATACCACTGGTACCATGCGTTCAAGTCTACCATCCACTTTTAAATTCTACACTAAGATTTTCCACAACTGTACCTTATAGCCATTATTTTGGATCCAGCGTCCAGTCAAGTTTCTCACATTGCCTTTGGCTGTTATGCCCCGCTCACTCTTGCCCAGGCTGGAACAGTGCTTCCACTCCCTTTTAATTCAATGACATTGAATCCCCTTAGAAGCCCAGGTGCATTTCCTGGCATGAAAGCCTCATGAGTGACGATGTTTCCTCCCAGTGCATCACATCAGAAGTCCACCATGTCCAATGTGTTACTACCGGTGATGAATAGATATTTTTAAAAATCTCCATAGGAGATTCCAGTGTGCAGCCAAGGTTTGAAATTCATTGAATTAATTAAAATCCCTTTCTCTGTGTGTACATGTGTTTGTCGTAAAGTACAGAACATAAAGTTGACCATTTTAACCATTTTTAAGTGTAAGTACAGTAGTGTTAAGTGCGTTCACATTTTTGTGCAACCATCACCACCATCCATCTCCAGAACTTTTTCATCTTCTCACACTGACACTGTATCCATTCAACAATAACTCCCCGTTCCCCCCTCCTCCCATTGCCTGCAACTCACCCTTCTTTGTCTTTCTCTGATTTTCACTACCCTAGATACATCATATGAGTGGAGTCATACAGTATTTGTCCTTTTGTGACTGGCTTGTTTCACTTAGCTCAGTGTCCTCAAGATTCATCCAAGTTGTACCATATATTAGAATTTCCTTCCATTTTAAGGCTGAATAATATTCTCTTGTACATACATACCATATTTTGTTTATTCGTCTGTTGATGGACAGCCTGGGTAGTTTCCCTTTTGGCTATTGCAAATAATACTGCTATGAACATAGGTGTACAAGTATATACCTAAGAACAAAAGTTTACTTCTTTTGCATGTATACCCAGAAATGGGATTGCTCGATTGTATGGTAATTCTATGTTTAATTTGGAGGGAATTGCCCCACATCCCTCCCTTTTCAATTAAGTGAATTGACGCCTCAGAAGAGTAAAATATCTTTGAGTTCAAGGGAGAACTCAGAATGCAGGCCTCTGGGCTCCTGTTCAGATTACCACCCCAAGGGCATGTGTGGATCCATTTCTTCTTCATAGGGGATAAAGACCAATGTCTAGATGTGCCAAGATTTACTTCTTTGCAACCCCAGGTGGGATGCAGGACAAGGGTTAGCATGTAGCATTTCATTTACATTATGCATAACCTTTAAGAGAGTTTGGCTTTTGGTTGATAATTTAAATAGTATTACTCCATAGACAAGAGGTTGCCTTTGGACTCTGTAAGTAGTGCAAAGGGAGGTAACTGGTTGCCTCTCTGGGGTGTATAGGATTTTTTTTTTTATATATAAATTTATTTATTTTATTTATTTACTTTTGGCTGCATCGGGTCTTCGTTGCTGTGTGCAGGCTTTCGGTAGTTGTGGCGAGCCGGGTCTACTCTTCGTTGTGGTGCGCGGGCTTCTCATTGCGGTGGCTTCTCTTGTTGCGGAGCATGGGCTCTAGGCGCACAGGCTTCAGTAGTTGTGGCGCATGGGCTCAGTAGTTGTGGCTCGCGGGCTCTAGAGCGCAGGCTCAGTAGTTATGGCACACGGGCTTAGTTGCTCCGTGGCATGTGGGATCTTCCCGGACCAGGGCTCAAACCCAAGTCCCCTGCATTGATAGGCAAATTCTTAACCACTGCGCCACAGGGAAGTCCCGGGTGTATAGGATTTTTAAAATAGAGTATTGTTTTCATTTGTTAAGCTGGCTCCTCCAAATACAGTTAACCCTTGAAAACATGTGTTTGAACTGCTCAGGTCCACTTGTATGTTTTTCAATAGTAAATATTACAGTACTACATTATCCTCGGCTGGTTGAATCCATGGATACAGAGGGACCGCCTGTAAGCTACATATGGATTTTTGACTGCAGAGGGTCGATGCCTCTGACCCCCATGTTCAAGGATCAACTGTATTAGCTGTGTGACCTGGGGCAAAATCATAACTTCCCTGATTCATGCTGTTCAACTGTAAAATGGGGATGATAATAATAGTTAGAACTGAATGAATTAATCTACATAAAAATGCTGTGTCTAGTACCGAGAAGGCACTCAGTGCAAGCTATTAATATATCTCTCATCAATTTCAATGATGCTAGTTAGATAATTCCAATCATCCTTGGAAGTATTATTTGGAATGCTGATATTTTTTAAATGAGTTATTGAGTTGTACTAGACTTGGTATCTCCATTTGGCTGTCTTGTGGCTGGCAGACAGAGGCTTCTAACATGGTGACTTTTACCCAGAGCTGAAGGTGGCAGGACCCTGTGAGAGCAAGGGCTCTAGAACAGCTGTGGACTGAAAGTAAGGGGAAGCCATTTCCTAAGGGTGAGTGTTGGTCATTTTTATACACTGCTGGGGCCATGGAGTCCAGAGTAAGAAAGTGTGTTTGGAGGATTCTGGCTTCATTGTCCCTGGCTTAGGTGGAGCCAGGACTAGACAGCCTGCTGTTTTGGAAGGCTGGTCATCCTTTGGCTCCCTGGTTGGAAATGAGCATTACAAGATCAGCAGTCTAGTTCCATGTCACCAGGTTGTTGTCTCTTAATGATTAGTTTGGAATGTGTGCTGAGTATCACTTGTGGAGTTCCTAGGATTATTTAACAAGAGGGTTAGGGTTAGGCTCTGCAGAAGAGCCTGGAAGTATTGAAACTGGGACAATCCTATTTCACTGGAAGATCCTGATCTTAACCCTGGTCTCTCGTTGCTGTGCACAGCCCTGGGAGAGACACTCCATGGTTTTTCGTGCCTGCTATGAGGGGACAGGACCACGAGAGGTGGGCATTGTGTACACAATTCTAAGAAGAAGGGACTGGTTTCTACCTTTTTCTGTCAGTTTAACCTCTGATGATGCTGATAATAACAAATATATAGTGCTTATAGGTGCCAGGCGCGGCTCTGAGCACTTTATATGAATCACCCAGTTTAACCCTTATGACAACTTTCTGAGGTTGGTAATATTATCCCCATTTTATAGGTGGGAAAACTGAGGTACAGAGAGGTTAAGTAACTGCCCAAGGTCCCACAGCTAGTAAGTGGCAGCGTTAGGATTTGAACCCAGGCAGTGTGACTACAGACATTGTGCCTGCTGTACCTGTTGGATACAAGTTAAAAAGTCAGTTTTGTGTACTTGGTGCTGTGTCTTCTGGGTAAAGCATTTTAGCCATTGTAGTAGTTTCCTTTTGTAACAAATTAACATGAACTGTGTGGCTTAATATAAGAGACGTTTATTCTCTCACATTCTCTAGGCTAGAAGTCCAAAATCAAGGTGTTGGCTGGGCTGCGCTCTCTCTGAAGGCTCTGCTGGGAGGTCCTTCCCTGCCTCTTCCTAGCTTATGCTTGTTGCCGGTAGTCCTTAGAGTTCCTTGGCTTTTAGGTGTATCAGTCCAATATCTGCCTCCACGGTCACGTGGTGTTATCCCTGGGTGTTTTTTCTTCTTCTAAGTCATTGGGTTCGGGGCCACCCTAATCTATTGTGACTTCATTTTAATTTATTGCATCTGCAAAGACCCCATTTCCAAATAAGTTCACATTGTGAGATTCCGGGCAGACATGAATTTGGGGGGGGGGGTGGGATACTGTGCAATGCAGTAGAGCCATTAAATTTGGGCAAAGGAAGAATTTCAGACATGTGAATTTTTTAGCACAGTGACTTTAGCTAGTCATGAACAGTTATGTGTAGGGAATTCCCTGGCGGTCTAATGGTTAGGATTCACTGCTGTGGTCCCAGGTTCAATCCCTGGTCGGGGAACTAAGATCCCACAAGCATGGCATGGCCAAAACAAAACAAAGCAATCAGAAAAGTAAACAAACAAAAAAACAGTGATGCGTATGGCCAGGGAGAGGCAGTGAGTTAGTGGGGTTGGCTAGTGCCTGCTGTCAAGTCCATGCTTGGTCATCACCAAAGCTGAGATATCAGCATGAAAACAGATGAAAGAAGGAAAAGTGTAGAAGCAGTGGAGATCAAAGAAAGGATTTGGAAGCATCAGAAGGCGGTGGTGCCTGGATGGGCACTACCTAGTTAGAGGAAGACAGCAGTAATCACAGCACTGTTTAGGAGCAAGCGCCACATAATGGTAATTTAAATCCTCTCTCAGTGACTTAAAATCTATTCAGCGCATTCTGAATAAGAGAACTGGGAAGTGTGTGGTTCTTCTTAGAGATGTTTCTGTCAAGTTCACTTTGTGGTACATGCAGGTTTAGCCAACAGTTAAGCAGAAAATAGGCTCGTTTAGAAGTCCTTTGATCAGGCTGGATGGCTGAAACATACATTGTTTCCAACATAATTTTTATGGCAACAGGACTTTCTGCCATAAATCCATAACAAGTTTACAAATATCCACTTTTTGTTTTTTGCTCTGACTGATAAAAGGTCAGAAGTACAAATTTGGAGCTTATCTGTAGACTTCTTGAAGGGCTTACCCATTGTTTTTGGTGTGTTTATATCCCTCTGCCTTCATCGTTCTTGTCTGCTTTTATGTTTCCTTTACCTAATTTCATTTCTTTGTATTTATACATTCTCCCCCTGCCCCCCACATATCTTTGTTAACCTGCTCAAATACTCTTAGGAAGAAAGTGAGATGTAAGTGAAGTGTTCAGTTGACAAATGAGCCCCTCGAGCTGGTCTCTGCTCTCAGAGAGCTGACCTTCTGATGGGCGAGATGTCACAGTGTCTCAGAGCCCTGGTTCTGGCACTTACTACCATACAGCTCTGGTTTCCTCTCCTGCAGAATGAAGGGATGAAGTAGTGGTACCTATCTGATGGCATCATGAGAACGAAATGGGATGCAAATGTAAAGCACTTAGCACGGTACCTGGCATGTAGAGAGTGCTCAGTGGGTGGAGAAAGGAGCATTCCAGAAGAGGAGATAGTGTGAACTGAAGCCCGGGATTGATATGCCTCAATCCCATGCTTGCAGGACTGATTAGAGGGAAGGAGAGCAGAGCGGATGGAGTGTCTTGACAGCCATGAAGGCAAGAATTCTTAGACACTGAAGAGGCACCGACAGTTGGACCGTTTTTGCTTCTTCCTCCTGGGCATTCCTTCTCATCTGCAGTGACTCCAAGCCCGTGCCTGCCTTGCTATTTCTTCCCCTGTATTTGATCCATCTGGAGCTTGTACTAGCTCAGGGCAAGCCTCTTGACTGATTCCAGCAGAATGCAAGGAGGAGTTTGAAACTCATAACCCTGGTGACCAAGACTATTTTGAGAGATGGATCCTTCATTAAAATTTTATTGCTTCAGTTTCCTTTTTCTTCTCCATCCTCTTTATTTACTACCTTCTGTTACAATAAACTTTTGAAGTCTGAATAGCAGACAGCTGTTAATGTTGCCATTGGAGAACCACAGAAAACTTAAACTAGTTTTGAATGATGTGGAGAAGTGCTTATAAAATAAAGTGATAAAGCAGGATACACTGTGGTGAATTTAGAACTTAACTCCTATGGGGGAAAGGATTGGAAGGAGATACATCACATTGTTAACAGTTGTTTTAAGTAGAACTATGTTTCCTACTCTGTAGTTTTCATTTCTCTTAGAGAGACCTGTAATCATTAAAAATGGGGGGGGGACCCCTCCCGGGGACCCCACCCACGTTAGTTTTCATATTACTGCTTCTGTTTGTGAGATAAGAAGTTCTTCCCCATCTGGACTTCGCTGACTTGGGATAATATCGTCTGGTGTAGAAACTGTTGGTGTGATGAAATGAATTGCCAGTGAATCAGCTTGCTGGCCTGGCTTTTCTGCTCTCTTTTCCCCAAGCCTATGGGCTTCATCCAACCATTTAGACCTTGTGGGTTAGTGTTTGTGTGCCACATGGAAGTAGGACTTTTTCGCGTGTGCTGGTGTCAGGAGTTGGAGGATGGAATGAATTTGAATTGGAAGTTGTTGTGTAACTCGCTTCATGGGTCAGATTGAGAGCAGGTTTTCCCATGGTCCGTGCCAATAACCTCACTGTTGAGACCCTCGAGTCACAAGATGAGAGCGTGTGTGCCCAGTTCTGGGTTTCCCTTCATCGGCGTCCAGTCATTTCAGTGGGCAGAATTTCGGTCAGCTGGCGCATCACCAGCAAGGGCCAAATTAGGCATAATTACACATGAGCTTAACGTTCAGGTCTGTGGCTTACTGTGCTCTGCAGAAGCATGCCAGGCCTGGAGCTTTGTTCTCCCTGGGAATAGCATGCCCAGAAGAAAGGTTACAGTATAATTCATCATCCAAACCGAGATACCTTTATGGGAGAAGAGGAATTCTAGTAATTATGCCAAGGCAACCATGTCAGCTGGGCCATTTCTGGGCACACGGGGACGTATGGTCCCCTGCCCAGTAGGATGGCTCTTTCTCTGTTCTGTGAAATGATCGTCACTTTCCTAGACAGAGTCTTCACAGCAACCTTTGGAGGAGAGGGGAAGCCAAAACTGTTGGAGAGGATGCCGGGGCATTCTAGAAAAGGGGAAGCAGGGTGCCTTTTCAGGAAAGTTGAGCTAAAAATAGAGCCCTGCCATTCAGGGCTTGGGTGCTTCAAATGCTGGGGTCCGTGCCATTGTTTCTTTTCTTTGCATTCCTTGTGAGTCCCGGCTCCTTTTCCTCTGTGTTATAAAGGAACTAGTCTGTGTGCTGACTCGTCTGGGATGCAGCCCCTTTAATACACAGAGGAGCTGGGCCAGAAGATCACTAAGCCCCTTCCCGCTCTCACAGCCTGTGATTTTATAATAGGTGGTCTCAGGCCTGCGCTGCATGGGTAATGAGCAGGGGACAGGCACAGGGCCCGACTCCTCGTCCCTGGCTGTCACCCACTCAGGCCAGCTCCTCTCGGAGGCAAGGGTGGAAAACCATTGAGTGAGGGGAGTACAGGCCTTTGACTGGAGAGTGGGTTTCTTGGTGGGGTGAACAGTAGGTGATGGGGGCACTGAGAGGGAAGAGGAAACGACACTGTAGATAATTCGATAGGTCAGGGTTTCTCAGCCTCAGTACTTCCAGCATTTTTGACTGGATAATTCTTGGTTGTGGGAAGCTGTTCTGTGCATTGTAGGATGTTCAGTGGCATCCCCGACACACTATATGCCAGGAGTGTTCCCAGTCACTTGTGACAGCCTCAAATGTCTCCAGACATTGCCAGATGTCCCCCGTTGAGAATCATTACCATAGGTAAAGAAACAGAACTGTTTTATGGATGTTTCTTTTTGCGTTGCTGTGTTTTGTTCTGGCCAAGCTCCAACTTAAGCTTTTGTAATACCATTTACTGGCCCAATTAGTGTTTGTGATGATAGGTAGTGATTTAAATGAAATAGCCTCACTTTCATGCTCCCAGATTTGGCTCTGAAATAAAGTGAGCTGAGCTCTCCCCCCGACCCCTTTCACGAGTTCATGAATAATGAGGTCTTTCTGCTGGAAATGGGATTATGCTTTTTTCCCACCATTTAAGACAATTTTTTTCCAAAATTTCTACCATGACTAGTGTAACAGGTCTTTATACTGACAAAAACATTACGTTTTAAATGAGGGTTCTCTAGCTCAGCACTTCTCACACTTTCCTGTGCATATGCATCATCTGAGGATGGAGTAAACTGGGGATTCAGGCGGGCCGGGCTGGGCCTGAGATTCTGTGGTCTGACAAGCTGCCAGGTGATGCCCTCATGGCTGGTCTGCAGACCACACTTTGAGTAGTGAGGCTCTAATAAGCACCAACTCTTGACAGTTAAAGAAGAATTGGCAGATAGGTCCAGGAAGATGACCGAACACTCTGAGTGGGGGCAGCCTAAGGCTCTTGGCAATCTATTGTCGAGGGGCTGCCCACAGACCTTTCTGTGCAAGAGATGGGATTGCCTGAGCCCATCTGTAGCTTTACAGGCTATCAGCCAGCAGGAGGACCAAGGCTTGCAGCCTCTTACCTGATGCTGTAAGAAGCAATTTAACAGGACAGCCCAAGACAGATGGCTGCACCCCCTGAATTCGCGCTGGAGGGGCAAGCCAGATCCAGAAAGGCAGCAGGTGGGGCTGCGGTAGACTCTGAGCTCTTTGCTGGCTCCCTGAGTTTGGATTGAGCAGAGAGAGTCGCACAGGAGAACAGCCCCTCAGGAGGGCTTTGCCATAACTTCCCGGGTGCTCAGCTCTGCAGGGAGGACAGACAGCCAGGCACATGCTCTCCTAGCATGGGAGGCTCTCCTGGGGTATTGGGTGATGTGAAGTGCAATTAGTGCTGTTCGTGTTATCCTGAAACCATTGTTTCTGCAGGTCTGCTGGTACCAGGGAAGGCAGTGGGAGTGGGAGGTGGTATTGGACCTTGTGGGAAGTGAGTAAAGCATTTCAAACGGGTGATGCAAAGGAAGGTACAGAGCCCAGGCCACCCGCTGTTCTGTGTCAGGAGTGGGATTTGGCTATCAACCTGCAAGTACAGACTGTCTTTACATGGCTTATTAATCCAACTGACTTTAAAAAATTACAGAAGTAATAAATTATCCTAGCAAAAAATACCTGAAACGTAAAGAAAAAGGCAAAGTAATCTTTAATCTCATTACCAAATACAACCATTGTGAGAGCATTTAGGCATTTTTCTTTCTAGTTTTTATTCCCCTTCTGTATCTGTGTTTATTTTTTATTTGTTAAAATAAAAATTATGTTATTTGATGTGACATTAAAATCAGTTAACATTTCTGCTGAAGGGTGTTAAAGTAAATTTGTGCTATTCATAATTTTTTAAAACTAGAAGAATGCCAATCTATGAAAGTCTTTGTAGGAGAATTGAATTAAATGAGTTCTTATGCTCTCCGGAAGTCCAGAGATCCTGACTAAATCTTAAATCCCAAGTTTACTGGGGATTTGCATCTGAATATCTTTGCTCCAGTTGAATGAACAGTCTCTCTTTCTCTCTCTCTCGTTCTCTGTCTCCCTCCCTCCCTCCCCCCCCCCACACAATTTTAATTGTATAGCGTTTTTAACACATTTTTTAGTTCTTTCACAGCATCGCCCTAGGAAGAGAGAGTAACTTTCTCTAGTTTATATGTGAGGACAGGAGAGTTACAGTGATTTAAAGAGTAATTCAAGGTCCAAGTCCAGACCTCAATGTCCTTGCACTTGTCTTTATAGCAAGCAGTAATAGAATAATAAGATTTGGGATGAGAGAAGGGTCACCCACCTGAGTTAGGCAGGCAGACCTACGTACACTGACATATTTATATAGTGCTCAATAAAAAATCACCCCAAAACTTTGTAGAATAAAACCACCACCATCTTATTATACTTACAGATTCTCTGAGCTGGGAATTCAGACAGGGAACAGTGGGGATGTCTTGTCTCAGCTCCATTTACTAGACCAATCAATGAGCTTCAGTGAAAGTCTCAACCTTCTGGGGGCCAGAACCATCTGGAAGTTTTTTCCTTCACATCTATGGTACCTGGGCTGGGATGACTCCAAGGCTGGACTCAGCACCTACAGGTAGACTCTCCTGGGAGTGGCTTGAGCTGCTCCCAGCATGTTGGCTGGCTTCCAAGAGGGAGGGTTCCGTGAGATGGAGAGGAAACTGCGTGGACTTGTATAACCCAGAGTTGGAAGTCGGACAGCATCACTTCTGCCTGCCTCTACTGGTTAAAGCCGTTGCGAGCCTGCCCAGATTCAAGGGGATGGAACACAGACCCTACCTCTTATTTAAAGAAATCAGAATGTATAGCCAATTAAAAACCACATAAACTATTTAGCCAGCACTACACCATGACGCTGATTTAATAGAAAATTGACTTCAGTAGGAGTCAGCAAATCTGTATAAAAAAATGGGTTCATTGTAAATGGGAAAAAAAAGATGAACTGTGTATATTGTGAAGAATTAATGAAAATAAGTGAAGTGAGTAGAAAAATTGAAATTAACCTAAGTACCTGGCAATTGGGGAATGGCTTAAATAAACTAAAAACTATTTATATTAGGAACACTGTGCAGCTTTTAAAAAGGATAAGGTAGCTCTCTATGGACTGACATGGGAATATGTCCATCTATTTAGTGAAAATTATTTACAGAAAAACATGTATTCAATGGTCCATTGATATTTTAATATAACATATATATATGTAAAAATTTAGGAAACAATCTTACAGGAATTGCACCAAACTGTTAATGGGGGTTTCTAATGGGGATGAGAGTAGGACTTAGTTGGGTGTTAGCAGGAAGGAGAACTCACTTGTTACTCTCTATAATTCTATGATGTTTAAATTTTTAAATAAATATTCCTGTATTCTTAGGGGTTGCTATGTGAGGTTTTAACTTTTAAGCTATATGAAAGTTAATTTGGTAAACATCTGTAAGTTGGGAGAGGGAATTGCTTTCTTCCTGGGCCTGTTATTACATCTTACCTTCCTTGTATTGATGTTTTATTATCTGAACAGCTACAGCAGGTGTGGTATTTGCACAAGTGGGCACTAGTCTGCTTAGCATGCACTGTAGTTACTAGAGAGGTTTGAGAAAACCAGTCTTTTCGTTGTTGATTTGTTTTGCTTTGTTTCTTTTCTCTTGACTGAGAAGTCTCCATGGTTACTGCACAGTTCCTGAAATGTGTAGTGATTCCAAGTGACCTTTGTATAATGGTTTTAGTAGAAATTAAGAGTAGACATACTCACGTTGGGTTGAAACATTTAAGCTTCTATTATCTACCAAATGGAATTAACTATATTCATATAATCAAATTGGGGAAATTCAGTAGCGTTAGAAAAGATTTATGGCTTTAATGGGATTTAAACCGATCTATATCTGAGCCGGTATTCTGAGATGGGTGTTTTCGGAGCATCACACACCTCTCAAGCTAATAGAACAAGGATGGAGAGCCAGGTCTGTGTTTTAAAGGGATAAGCCCTCTACTTATTTCCTGTGTTGTACAGCAACCCAGTCATACCTCAACAATGGTGTTATTTCAAATAGTATCATAATGAGAGCTAGTAAGAGTGACTTACCCTGTGCCAGTGACTGAGCTGTGCTCTGTCTGGCCTGGCGGTGAATTACGTGGATCCTTCCTGCCCTTACGGCATTTACCACTGATAGAGACATCAAAGAAGTGATTAGGAGAGGATTGGCTCACGACAGCTTTGTGAGGGACACTGGGCTGGGTGTTGATCCATCATGCTCAGTACCCTGGGAAGCAGACTATTGTGGCAGCCATGTAGGCTCCCTTGCCCTCTGGCTTTGGGGAGATAAATTAGGGTGTTTATTTGCTTTGCGCCCTCTCCTTCCCTAGGCTGTGGATTAGAGGTGGTGCTGGGTTCCTCTGCTGAAAGCCACAGTTCCTGTTGGGTGGCCCTCTCCTACTGCTGTTGTTGCAGCTAATTTCTTGCTACAATTGCTCCCTCCTTTTGCCCCTTCATACACAGGGGCGGTGATGGCTCTCTGCTGTTGCTAGATCCCAGGTACCCTGCAATCCTTGCTAGTTTCCTGTAACTTGTTCATGCCTTTGCAAATAATGTTTTATTAAACTCTTTTCAGCTACCTGTTTGAGTACCATGTCTTCCTTCCTGTAGCCTGACTAATTAGATAACATCCCACTTTGCAAATGAGGAAGTTGGAGCTTAGAGATTAGTGATGATCAGAATCCAGTCTATTTTATGTCAAAGCCTGATTCTTTTTTTTTTTTTTAATTTCTTCCAGCTTTTAATTAATTAATTAATTAATTGATTAATTATGGCTGTGTTGGGTCTTCGTTTCTGTGCGAGGGCTTTCTCTAGTTGTGGCGAGTGGGGGCCACTCTTCATCGCGGTGCGTGGGCCTCTCATTATCGTGGCCTCTCTTGTTGCGGAGCACAGGCTCCAGACGCGCAGGCTCAGTAACTGTGGCTCACGGGCCTAGTTGCTCCGCGGCATGTGGGATCTTCCCAGACCAGGGCTCGAACCTGTGTCCCCTGCATTGGCAGGCAGATTCTCAACCACTGCGCCACCAGGGAAGCCCAAAGCCTGATTCTTAAACTCAGTGTTTTACTGTTTGCCTACAGTGACTAGGAGATTCTCATTGTCATCCTCAAATTGAGGAGAAACCTGAGGGGAAAAAAGTCTGTTAGATAAAACTATGGAGTTATGAGGTTAAAAATCTAACTCTTACACATTTAAATAAATGACATCTTTAGTTCATAGTTTCTCATTACTTTCCTTTGGAATTGCCATCAGAGTCATTTTCTCACTCAGGAAGGAAAAAAAATTAATGGAAGCAAGAAAACCTTCAATTTGCCACCTTATTTCGGTAGCTTGGCTCAAGTTGACTACCAGTTGTTTGCAAACATCTTTGAGGACCAAGTTTCAGGGTATTCCAAAGAAATATGTAGTTGAGTTGAAGGACATTCCTAAAGAGGCATCTAAGAATGTGCTCAGTAATGACAGCCAAGTTGGAATGAACATAGAGCTTCTCAGGTGGTTGTTTTGAAGGACAGAGTATTGATTCTGTGTGTGATCCCTTGACTCACAAATACCAGAACGTAATCATGTTACCTGAGTCTCATCTCGGTGTGTCCTGACTCCGTATTCATTTCCTTGACCTGCAGAGGACCTCGAGGCTGACTAGGATGACCAGACTCAAGGGCAAGCCCCCCCTTATTGCCTTAAACCAGAGCTGTCTTTGAGGCAACACAGCCTAATATTTAAGAGCTGGGTCCTCGAGCCAGGCTCATTGGTGCCAATCCAAGTTCCACAAATGACCACTCTGTGCCTTGGTTTTCTCACTGATGAGTGGAAATGGTAGTACCTACCTCTCACAGCTCTTGTGAGGATTAAATTCTGTGAGGGGCTTAGGAGAATGTCTAGCACAATTATATGAGCTCAGTCGTGGTTAGTATGTTTTTATCACCGTGATCATCATCGTCATCATCATCTTCACAGTCTGGAACTCTCATTGATTTCTTCCTCCCTTTGTGTAATCATTCTTCTGTAGGTCTTGTCTGGCACATTTCAGTAAACTTGTTTTTTCCTGGAAAGAATACAGAAATTAATTCCCTGAAGTGCCTACTTTTGACAGGGCTGTGTCCAAGTCATGGAATATGAGGAAAAGACCCAAAGGAGGAAGAAGGGATTAAAAACCTGGTGGGAAAGGGAGCATGCTGGGAAGAGAAGGTACCACTCTAAGAATGCCACTTCTTACAAAGCCAGTACTTGGGACCCGGTGGGTCTCAGATGCATGTTTGGGTTGGTTTCTACTGGTTCAGTTGTTAACTAACCAGGTACCCTTTGCCCTTCAGTCACTACCTTTTGTGCCTCTGTGTCTTCGCTTGCAAAGTGTGGTTAATACTTGTTGCTTCCCTACCTTCTGGTTAACTTTGTGGACTGAACTGTTTCAGACAGATGCACCGAACTGTTGCATCCCTCTTGCACCTCACTAAAAGAAAGCAAGAATGAGAATCCCCTGTGTGCCAGAAAGACAGAGGGCATTCAGAGCCTGAGTGTTGAGTAGGAGTTGCCTCAGGATGGTACACGTGGAGTGAAGTTCAGGCCTAGGAGGAGTAGGGAAATGGCACCCAGGTCACCCTGCATTAACGCCAGGAATCCAGAAGAGCGGTTCTACCCATGAAATAGGGAGTAGAAAAACCCTACCCATTGGCTAGGGAATGGCCAGGGGAGGAAGGGAAGGAACTGGCAAAAAACTGGGCCCCAAAGCCTGCATTACTCATAGATGAGGTTGTTGAATTCTTATCTGTGTGATCTGAGCCCCTCCAGTTGAGCCATGAACACAAAGTCATCTAAAGCCAGTGGAGAAGATTAAGGGAGCTATAAAAGGGATTGGACTATAAGGCTTTCCTTGATGATATATCTACTCTGTTTCTCAAATTTTATCTAGGGGCTGTTGTTAATTGTCTTCATCCCACCCTTCTGGTGAAAATAAAAACCTATGGTATGATTTATTAGAAGAAGTCTTTCTTAACATCCAACAGTCTGACCTCACTTCCTTGAATGAAAATGGTATAACAGTAAAACTGGGTTATAACATTTATAGTCTTTGTCATAATACAGATCTATGGATTGACTTAACCCCCTGAATAGCTCTAGTAGTGAGTAAGTAAACTGTGTGCATGCTGTGTGTGTGTAATGGGGAGGGGAAGGAATGTGAATCCTTTCTCACACAAAGTAAACGGACCGAGTGGTGCAATTTTTGCATCGCAGGACAAGTCTGAGAACACACATAGCCACTCATGCTACCTTCACTTAAGATGAAGAGTTTTAACGTTGTGTGTAAACATCTCCCTACCCAAGTCACTACTGAACTGTAGCCCCTCTTTCTTCTTTCTCCTAAACTTAAAATCGTCTAACAGTATGATTACAGGAATAAAGACCAAATTCATGCTACTTGAATCTAAAGAGACATACAACGGAAGATTAAATAAACCATGTCCTGGTTGAACTTTTTTTCTGGAAGGGGCTGTACAATGAGTGTGTCACCATTTATAGTGAGAAAGCATACACAAGTTAATAATTTCCAGAGTTTAAATCATCTGCTCGTTATAGAACCTCATTTCAGTATAATAGTTTTATGACTGGAAGCAAAGGTTTCTGTGGTAAATGAACTTTAAAGTTCAGCTTTGTCCTATTGTATGAGGGGACAGAACCGTATGTGGAAGAGCATGGGTTCTAGAACCACACACCTGAATCTGGCTTGCCTGGCCCCAGGGCCTTGGGCAAGTCCCCAGCTCTCTGAGCCTTGTTTTCCTTCCATGTAAATTAGGTCATCTGTCTAGCAGAGTTGTTGAGAAGATCAGTAACTACATGTCAGGCCACTAGCACAAAGCCTGGTAAATCACTGCAGGACACAGTATTCCATATCTGAAATACACCCAGGGCTTTGTCATAGAGCAGGTGATCAGCTGTAGACTTGATGGCTGGAGGTTTAGCACTTTGACTGAGCAAACTCTAGTTTTACAAGATGGTTGTATAAAATTTTAATCCTTTCTTGACATGTTAAAAAAATTTTTTTCACATCACTTTGATGTTTTTTTCGCTTATATGTCGGTTTAGCAAATATAGGTGTGGGATTGAATATAAAATTCACAAACATATAAACAAATGAGAAAGGAGGCTCTCTCTTAGAGTAGACGACCTCAAAATATTGATAGCAGGAATAATGGAGTTAGAAAATCCTCAACAGATGCTAACATTGGTGGAGAAAGTTTTATGAGGAAGGGATATTTATCAATACATAGTCACAAAGTGTCTCCCCCCAAATCACTTACTTATTACAAAGGAAAAAACAGTAAGTGTTTAGTGGAGAAACCTGGCATACATCATCTTCACCAAGTGATTGAAGGTAACATCACCCATATTGAGACAAACCAACATCACATGCCTCCTGATTTGAGGCTGTGAAAAGCGTACAACTTGTTTTGCTGTGTGTTTAAGTGCAAAAAGTGCATAACCTGAATTGAATCATGAGGAAACATCAGATGAATCTAAACTGGTGGACATTCTACAGAATTTTAGTGGTCTGTAATCCCCCCAAACATGAGATCAACAAAGACAAGGGCTGATAACAGTTCCAGATTAAAGGAGGCTAGAGAGACATGGCAGCAAAATGCATGGGACAAAGAGAAAGCTGTAAAGGACATAATTGGGACAGGTGGTGAGACTTGAATATAGACTGGGGATTGGATAGTAGTGTATCAATATTAAATTTCCTGATTCAGATAAGTATACCAAGTTCATGTAATAGAATGCCCTTGTTCTTAAGAACTATACACAAAATTAAGTATACTGAGAAGGAAGGTAGAGAATCTGTAGCCCTAGGCTAGAGGGGTTCACGTTTGACATGATGTCCTCAGCTCTCTGGTCTGCTTTACTCTTGTCCCACTGTGTTGTTGGGGGAGGTGTGCAGTATGCTGACAGTAAGGGAAAGGCATTTTCCTTGAGCAGAGGTGAAATACTGCGTACATTGTGAATGCCTCATCCTTCATTCCCTTTGGATGGATGAGTAACAGTGTGTGAAGAACTGGTGGGGGGACTTCCCTGGTGGCACAGTGGTTAAGAATCCTCCTGCCAATGCAGGGGACACGGGTTCGAGCCCTGGTCCGGGAAGATCCCACATGCCACGGAGCAACTAAGCCCATGCGCCGCAACTACTGAGCCTGCGCTCTAGAGCCCGCGAGCCACAACTACTGAGCCTGCGTGCCACAGCCAACTGAAGCCCGGGCACCTAGAGCCCGTGCTCCGCAACAAGAGAAGCCACCGCAATGAGAAGCCCGTGCACCGCAAAGAAGAGTAGCCCCCGCTCGCCGCAACTAGAGAAAGCCCACGTGCAGCAATGAAGACCCAACGCAGCCAAAAATAAATAAATAAATAAATTAAAAAAAAAAAAAAAGAACTGGTGGGAACTCTAGGAGCAGTGTTTGAGACCTGGATGTGATTGTTATTGACCTTATTAATTTAAGTACTTTATTTAGATCTTTATTTATTTTTTAAACAACGTCCAAGTGGATGGAATTAGGACAAGAGCATTTTAAATTTTTGAAAGTGTTTTTCTATAAATTAAGCTAATCTTAAGCCATTAATACTGTTAAGGAGAAGATAGATTTTAAAGTGCTCCTATTGGACAGATAAGGAAGTAGAACCAAGAGAGGATTAAGTGACTTGCTCAAGGTGGTTTCTCCCAGACCTTGAACCTTCATCTGTATGACCTCCTGGAAGTGGGTTCTTTCATAGATCATCAGTTCTATGTACTTTCTAGAAATAAAAGAAAGTATAAATACAAGAAATACAAGAAAGAAAACATCTCTTCTCTGCTATAGTTTAGCAGTAGTTCTTGTCTTGAAAAGAAAAGTAGACCAGAGAGATACCTTTTCTAATTTGAAATGCTTTGGTTCTATGAAACTGGTTGAAGAGGCTCAATTCGATTCAAGATCTGTTTCTGGTGAGCCCTCTAGATATTTTTGAATTCATCACTGTGAGGCCTAAGGGGTCCGGTGTCTTTAGGACTGTGACCAATAGGGTCTGCTCTTCTGTGCCTGTGTGAATTGATGGGTGAGTTCCCCGAGCCCAGCTGTCTGTCTTGCTGAGAAGCAGCCGAGCACTGCTTAAGGGTGAGGTGAGGGAGCTGGAATGCCAGCCTGTGTGTCTCAGCTCTGCTGCTTGCCAGCTGTGGATGCTGGGCAAGGATAATGATGATGACAATAATAATAACAGAACCCACCTCATACGGCTGTGGATGTTAAATGAGTTAACATTTGCAAAGAAGTGAGAACAGTGCCTGGCATATAGAAAGTGCTGTGTAAGCATTTGTTTTCAAATGTGATAAAATATGCATAACATAAATCTACCATTTTAACCATTTTTAAATGTACAGTTCTGTTATTAAGCACATTCATATTGTTGTGCAACCATTGCCACCACCCATCTCCAGACCTTTTTCAGCTTCCCAAACTGAACGGGAAGCTGAAACACTGTCCCCAATCAACACTAGCTCTGCTTTCTCCCCTCTCTGCAGCCCCTGACAATCACCGTTCCACTTCTCGTCTCTATGATTTTTTTTTTTTAATTAATTAATTTATTTTTGGCTGTGTTGGGTCTTCGTTTCTGTGCGAGGGCTTTCTCCAGCTGTGGCGAGCGGGGGCCACTCTTCATCGCGGTGCGCGGGCCTCTCCCTATCGCGGCCTCTCCGGTTGCGGAGCACAGGCTCCAGACGCGCAGGTTCAGTAATTGTGGCTCACGGGCTTAGCTGCTCCGCGGCATGTGGGATCTTCCCAGACCAGAGCTCGAACCCGTGTCCCCTACATTGGCAGGCAGATTCTTAACCACTGCGCCACCAGGGAAGCCCCTCTATGATTTTGGTACCTACTTTATCTACCTCTACTCTAGATACCTTGGCTCATGCCAAGTACTTATTAGGAACCAAAGAACTTTGGGGTTTACATGCTGGAGCGTGTACACAACAGGTTTGCTCAGTTTTATGTAGTAAATTGGCGTAACCTACCTTCCAAGAGCACTATACAGCTTGAATGTAGAACAGACTTGGAGCATCCAGATGAAAAAGAGATGTGGGAAACAAGATGGAATGAGAACGTTCTGGTTTCTCTTTGCACAGCATTTTTTCCCCTTGACGTGCTTCCCTACTTCGTGAGCACAATGACAGTGGGTGCTGTGCGCACCGATGCGTTAAGGGGGTCAGGTCATGGTGGATTACAGCGAGGGGTGGTGATACGGGGCTTAGCCAGACTCCAGCGCCGCGGGAATAGCGGGTGGAGGGCCTTGGACGAGATGCTTCCTGGGAATGACACCTCCCAGCTGGTTCTCAAAGCCACCTGCACACGTGCAGCCAAGCGTGAGCGGAGCTGGCGTCGACGCGGGGAGCTGTCCCGGGAGGCCATCCTGCTGCCTGAGCCCTTCGCGCTGTGACACCCGGCGCCCGCAGGGTACACATGGCACATCTGCCTGGCATGCCAGTTTTACTAAGTTTGGAGGCGGAGACTCCTTATATTTTAATACGGAACCACAGATCCGATGTGGAGTAGAATGCAACATGGATGATTCTTTTTAAGAGTGAATCTGAAATTAGGCAGTTAATGCTTATTGGGCTTTGAGCTGTGCCCCTACATACTTCTCTTCACCCCCAATTCTTTCTGTGTGTTTACTCTCTTCTGCATTTAGGGTTATTTTTTCTACAGAAGAGCTCATTAAATATGCAGTATGGGAAGCCTAGGTTTGTGTGGAGGTCAAGAGAGGGCTCAGAAGGGCAGGCTTGCCTCTCCTGCAAAGCTGTGCTCTCCACCTGTCAGCTGTGATCTGGGACACATGATTTAGCTGTTCCAAGTTTCCATTTCCACATCTGTAAAATCGGAATAATACCAGTGTCACAGGATCGCTGTGGGTTAAACACAGTAATACTAGTGCCGGGAAAAACTGTGTCGTGGAAGTACTCTGGTGGCCATGGAAATGTGGGTGTTTAGAAGCCAAAGCCTCACCAGCTGCTTCTCCCAGACCCTCTGCTTGTCCCTCTCCCAAGTCATTTGTGTAGCAAGGCTTCTATGTGCTGTGACTCTCAGGCTTCTTTCTTTTCTTTCTGGACCTCTTCTCTCTGCCCTTCATCCACTACCACCCCCCACCCCCGCTCCCCTTTCAGATGCCTCTTTTTCTTCCCAATGTGATATCAAGAGGGAGGGAAGGCTGGGTTAGGGGAGGGTCTGGAGCTGCCCAAGACCATTCCAAAGGAGCCCACCTCGGAGGGCAAACAACCATGTGGTGTGCTGCTTAAGACTCTGACACGTGGAGGCCTCAGGATGGCAGTGGATGGAGCCCTAGGAGAGGGCATGGGGCAGCAAGGAGTTTGAAGAGCAGATCTAGGGCTGTTTCTTTCTTTCTTTTTTTTTTTTTAATTGAAGTATAGTTGATTTACAATGTTGTGTTAATTACTGCTGTACAGCAGAGTGATTCAGTTATATATATATATATATATATATATATATATACACACACACACACATTCTTTTCTTTAATATTCTTTTCCATTATGGTGTATCACAGGATATTGAATATAGCTCCCTGTGCTATACAGAAGGATCTTGTTGTGTATCCATTCTATATATAATAGCTTACATCTGCTAACCCCTACCTCCCACTCCATCCCTCCCCCAACTCCCTCCCCCTTGGCAGCCACCAGTCTGTTCTCTATGTCTGTGATTCTGTTTCTGTTTCATAGATAGGTTCATTTGTGAAATATTTTAGATTCCACATATAAGTGATAGCATATGGTATTTGTCTTTCTCTGTCTGACTTACTTCACTTAGTATGATGATCTCTAGTTGCATCCATGTGGCTGCAAATGGCATTATTTCATTCTTTTTTTATGGCCGAGTAGTATTCCATTGTATATATGTACCACATCTTCTTCATCCATTCATCTGTCAATGGACATTTAGGTTGTTACCATGACTTGCCTATTGTGAATAGTGCTGCTATGAACATAGGGGTGCATGTATCTTTTTGAATTATAGTTTTGTCTGGATATATGCCCAGGAGTGGGATTGCTGGATCATATGGTAATTCTATTTTTAGTTTTCTGAGGACCCTCCATACTGTTTTCCACAGTGGCTGCACCAACTTACATTCCCACCAGTAGTGTAGGAGGGTTCCCTTTTCTCCACATAGGGCTGTTTCTTGAATCTCCATCCCTGCTTTCCATGGATGCAACTTTGCACATGTTCCAAGAAAAAACAAATCCTTGTTGACTCTGAATACTGATGAATGGTAAAATAAGGAACTTGGTTTGAGTATTTAAATTAATAGTAAGTACAGTAATTTATGTCCCTGGTTTAACAACTGATGCCAAATTCACTATATGCGGAACTACATAGGAGATTATGTGTGTTATCAGGTAGATGTGCCAGGTTAACTTTGTTGAAAGAGCTTTTATTAATAGAATCAAACTCTGCCCAGCTCCTTAGTGATGAGCTATCATCTGATCTTCCCACTGTCATCACACCACCTGTACTCCTTTCAACTACATGGCTCAGAAACAGCTATACAACGTCCTGGTTCCTTTCAAGAAGTTCAGAGACTTGGAAGGGTGGGGAGGGGAGGAGTGGAGGCTTGGAGGGCTGAGGAATGGGACAGGAGACAGAGCACAAAGGTGCATCTTGAAAGTGCACATGCAACTTCTTCATGCTTCTTGTCTTCTCTAGTTGTGTTTCCCACCCAACTTTCTCTCCCCTCCCTCAAAACCTGACTTCAAACTCAATCTAGAAAACTGGCTCTGAGTAATCCTATCATTGAATACTCTCTTCTCTTCCCCTTGGCTTTTCTGTTCTTTGTCCTGTCATTAGTTGGCCCTTTTTCCAAAGGTTTTCTAAAATTTTCTCCAATGTTAAAATGTTTTCTGTTAGATCGTAAACTGTTAAGGGCACAGAATCCTTTCTCCCGCCTCATCCCATCTCTTCCCTCCACCCCTGACATGCGCTGTGACTATTTAACTGCTAGTTAGAGACTTTGCTACTTACCAAAAGAAACACATTCTGTTGTTGTTGTATTTATTGGTATTAATTACAAGCCACTTGGAAGGCATTTTAGGACTCTGCATCTCCATAATTGTCTGCCAGCATTTTGCACCTAACAAATCAATTGTATGAATAAGTTTCCATCCTCACTTGGCTTCATAAACGTGGGTGTGTCTGCTGCACAAATGCTAGCAGGGGTCTCCTCTCTGGAGTAGAAACAATGGCTTAATTCTGAAATTGTATTCAGGTCTTCTAAGGAACTAGTGCCGATACCCAATTTGGCTTTCTCCTCTCATCTACATTGGATCAGTGGTGCAAGGGGATTTACATATAGTACCATGGTCCAGTCCCCAGGCAGAAAAGAAATGCCAGGGGAGATGAGTTATTCATCTGAGTCCGAAGCAGAAGAGCATGAATTATGTTTAAGGTGGTTGCTGTCCTGGCTTCTATATAAAGTTTTCTGAGCTTTGGACTAAAGAATTCTAATTTCTAAAAACTTTGGTGTTTTTCATTGTGTTTATAAATGCATCCATTTTTCTAAATTTGGGACCCTGTACTTTCTATGAGCAGTAGTTCTGCATGTTAGAACAAAAAGCACACAACAAGCCAAAACCAAAATGTTTTCAGCTTTGTTGCCCAAATGCGGTAAATTCTTTCCCACAAGAGAGCCGTTCCCAGGGTACTTTATCCACTTTCCAAGGAGTTTACAAACTCACAGTTTGTATACGTTCTCTTCAGCCTGCAAACTCAATGTTCGCTTCACCCACTCTTGCCAACTCAACTCCCTTCCCACATCGGCCATTCCGGTTCCTCCTGCTGCCCCCTGTATTGTTGACCTAGAAGAATAAAAATACGTTTGCTCTAATATAATAGGGTACCTCCAAAAGTTCAGTAAAAACTAAACAGAAGCCAAGAGTTGGTTTTAAATACAAACCAGCTCTGTAATCTATGAGCTCTGGGACCTTGAGCAAAACACTTACCCCATTTTAGCCTTGGTCAAGTGGAGGTAATAGTACTTGTTCATCTATCTGATGGGGCTGTGGCAGTCATATGATCTAATTGATGTGGTAGCGCTTTTTTTTTTTTAGTTTTAAATTAATTATTTATTTATTTTTGGCTGTGTTGGGTCTTCGTTTCTGTGCGAGGGCTTTCTCTAGTTGCGGCAAGCGGGGGCCACTCTTCATCGCGGTGCGCGGGCCTCTCACTATCGCGGCCTCTCTTGTTGCGGAGCACAGGCTTCAGATGCGCAGGCTCAGTAGTTGTGGCTCACGGGCCCAGCTGCTCCACGGCATGTGGGATCTTCCCAGACCAGGGCTCGAACCTTTGTCCCCTGCATTGGCAGGCAGATTCTCAACCACTGCACCACCAGGGAAGCCCCGTGGTAGCACTTTATAAGTGTAGATGAATTCTGTGAGGCCAAAAGCTGGCTGAAGTCCTGCTCTTTGATGTTGGTGTCATCTGCAGCATTTTATGATTTCTCACAAATCCAGTATCCCACAAACCCTAAATGTGTGAGCTGACGCTGATTTTCACACTCTGTTTAAAAGCCAGAGACGCTTCTTGCTCATTAAAACTAGCCTAAACTGCTTTAGTCCAAAGTCAAATTGAAATGAATTCTGTAGCCATGACTATATTGCCAACATACCTCCATTTGCATAGTATGATCCATTGGAGAGCTGAATTTTTGGCATGCTTTAAAAATTGACTGTCCTGGGCTTCCCTGGTGGCTCAGTGGTTAAGAATCCGCCTGCCAATGCAGGGGACACGGGTTTGAGCCCTGGTCCGGGAAGATCCCACATGCCACGGAGCAACTAAGCCCATGTGCCACAACTACTGAGCCTGCGCTATAGAGCCCACGTGCCGCAACTACTGAGCCCGTGTGCCACAACTACTGAAACCCGTGCGCCTAGAGCCTGTGCTCTGCAACAAGAGAAGCCACCACAATGAGAAGACTGCACGCCGCAACGAAAGAGTAGCCCCCGCTCGCCGCAACTAGAGAAAGCCCGCGCACAGCAACGAAGACCCAACGCAGCCAAAAATAAATAAATAAATAAATAAATAAATAGATTTATTTAAAAAAAAAATTGACTGTCCTGAATCATGCATTCATTCACACTCACTAACAAACAGCATATGCTTGCGTTAATAGTACCCTTCTGTTCTACATCCTAGCCTTCTGAGTCTGTTTTATTAAAGTCCTCTTCTAAATACACGTTTAAAGTCAGCTCCTCGTATACCCCTACAGTAGTGGGATGCCTCCATGTTGTCTCCTTGTTAATTACACAAACTTGTCTTTATGGAAATTGGCCCGGGGGTTGCCTTTCTGGTGCAGAGCCATGTGCAGTTTCCACGTCCACAATCTGAAGTCACAAAATGAGTTGGCTGCTCTCTGTTGGCTTCCTTTTTCTTCCCCCGTACCAGGCTCTTCTTCATCCTGTTCGTTCTGTTGCCAAATTGTGCTCTTGTAAAGGATACCCGTGTTTTTCTTCTAGTTCAGACTTGTAAGGTTTCATGTCACATAGGTCTGCCGCAGCCTTCTGTTTGTTCTCCAGCTTAGGTCCTCTTCTGTTCATTCCCTTTCACTTAGCTCTATCCCTACCTCTTCTCTCTCGTGAGCTTAGCACACCTTCCAACAGAGTGTGGTGCCATTAATCATCTTCCTCTCTGCTGTCTTTGAACTTCTGTGTGTGTGTGTGTGTGTGTGTGTGTTTTACACAATAAAGCTGACCAAATATTCATCATAAATTTTAATGCCTGTGATTCTTTTCTAGAAGTTCAAATGGGTCAATTAGTTGCATGAAAGGTACCTTTCTCAATGAAACTGGCATTAAGGCTTATTCCTCATCATATTTTAAACATCTTTCTGTAACTGAACATAAAAACAAATTTAATCCTTTCTTATTTCTGATATAATTACAGTAGTACACATCAGTGGTATAGAGCAGCGGTCCCCAACCTTTTTGGCACCAGGGACCGGTTTCACGGAAGACAGTTTTTCCACGGATGGGGGGTAGGGGGGTGGGGGATGGTTCAGGTGGTAATGCGAGCGATGGGGAGCGATGGGGAGCAGCAGATGAAGCGTTGCTTGCTTGCCGGCTGCTCACCTCCTGCTGTGTGGCCTGGTTCCTAACAGGCCGCGGACCGGTACTGGTCCATAGCCCAGGAGTTGGGGACCCCTGGTATAGATATTTGGAAAATGTGTAAGAATCAAAGTTAAGGAAAAAAACTCCAGAGCCCTCCTTTTGGAAACAAGTGCTTTAACATTTTAGCATTTCCTTTTAGGCTTTTTTCCCCTGATTAGAGTGCATATGATATAATCTTATATAATTATTATAGCAATATACACACACATATCTATATAAAATATGTATACATGTGTGGAATTAAAATTGTGCTTTTTAAAATTTATGTAGCTTCAAATACATTCAATTTGCAAATTATATGGGAGATAGCTGCTAAAGCTGCTGAGTGAGGGAAAAATTGAGTATAATCAATTATCCTTGGAAAAACTAGCTGATTATCTGTTGTCTTTACTATACATGTTTGTAAGTTTTATATCTTATAACTAATTTAATAATTGATTTATTAGGATTTATTAAATAATTAGAAATATATATGATTTTAAAATATTTTTTAAAAATAATCATACAGCAACTTCATGAGGGTAGGTGGCATTATTCCTATTTTTCAGATGAGGAAACTGAGTGTCTAGTTAACGTTTTTAAATATTTATTTATTTATTTGGCTGCATTGGGTCTTAGTTGCGGTGCGCGGGCTTCTCTCTTTCTCTCTAGTTGTGGCGTGCAGGCTTAGTAGTTGTGGTGCACAGGCTCTGGAGTGCGTGGGCTCAGTAGTTGCAGCTCACGGGCTCTCTAGTTGTGATGTGTAGGCTCTAGAGTGTGGGCTTAGTTGCCCCACAGCATGTGGGATCTTAGTTCCCCAACCAGGGATCGAACTGTGTGCCCTGTATTGGAAGGCAGATTCTTAACCACTGGCCCACCAGGGAAGTGCCTAGTTAACTTTTTCATAACTGAGTGTGGCAGTGTTATAGGCACCCAAAACCACTGCTCTTTTGTCTCAGCCCCCCCCTTCCCTTTTTTAAAAATCAGGTATCTTTGTCAGTTTAGGCAGAAATTCACCTTTGGGGGGAAAAGAGGAGTAGAATGGGGGAGGGTGCCTCAGATAAAACATGGTAAATTTTCTCAAATGTGTTCTCAGCATTTATTGACCATATGACTTTGCGTATGATGTGATGTATCATGTAAGTAGCATCATTTAGTTTTTTGTTTTGATCTTGTTTCAACTCTTGCATTCCTGATATAGTCTAACTTGGCAGTACTGAATATTATCTTAATATTTTTTCCTTCGTTGGACTACATTTGAGGTTTCTGCATCTCTAAGAAATAAGTCTGTAATTTTATTGTCTTTACTTTCTCAAGATAATAGCACTAATTGATGTGGTTTCCAGTAGGAAAAATAAAGTCACATAAATCTATCTGCTGATTAATGAGATATTGGTAATACCATTAATAACACCCTCAGAAGAGCCTAATAGCCGCTGGGCCAGTCATCAGACATTTACATGCAGGGAGGCAGCAGGGCTTGGGGAGAGTAGAAAGATCAGAACTTTGGAATCAGAGTTCTTTCAGATCCCAATTCTGCCACTGAATTGTCGTTAAGATCTTAGAATTACCTAAACCTAAATGACCGAACCTCTCTGAGTTTTTTTCCCACCAGAAAAGGGGAGATTCAAATTCCTATCTTAAAGGGGGATAAGCGATAATATATGTAAAGTATCTGGCATGTAGTAAGCGATCGTTATATGGTAATCCTTTCTGTCTGCTACTTTTCATGCACGTATCACAAAGCGGTCACGTGAATGAGAGAAAGACAACATAGGCGTCTGAAACGCAGAGAAGACTCACAACCAAGAGGCTGTTTTGTTTTCTTGCACTTACCTTTGAACTATTTGTGATTTATTATTTCTTTTCTCCTAATAGTCAAGGAGAAATTAGGCCAAGCTGCCCTATTCTATTGTCTTCTAAGACTCCTAGCTTTGTGGCAATACCCTCTGATATTCTGGGTTATTTGGAGTAGTGTGAGGGGATAGGGACAGGGTATTACCAGTGACTTGCTACTTCTTGAGAACAGCCCAGGAACTGTCATTACATCACCTGCTAAGTCTGTTTAACAGTTGTAAAATAGCATCATTCCCATGAAGTATTAAAGTTTAGGTAAACATCTATGTCCTTAAAATATTCATTATCTATAGAAAACAGGGAAAACCATTTTAGGACTGGTTGTAAATAATTTGGAGCATTTTTGCACTGAGTATCTTAAGCACAAAAAGTTCATATCCAAGTGAGATGAGTTGAATTTCTTTCCCTTCCTTTAAAAATAGTAGAAGCTCATCCAGACTAAAGATTTTTATAATTCCTTCTGTAATTTTAACTGTTGGGGTTAAAAAGTCTTAAATTGGCCTTGGAAACTTGACACTCCATTCTTCCTTACTGAGATCTCTGTGGGGATGACAAAGTGTGTAGGAGCAGGCAGTGAGCAAATGGAATTTTCCCTGTGCCTACTTGGTAGCAAAAGAGATGGTTTTTGTCCCCAAAATGTTTTTTTGCAATTATAATTGACTACAGAATCCCAAATCTGAGAATCATTGCTTTTAATTCTTCTCCCAAATTGAGCAAAGTTCCAGACAGGACCCTCCCTCCCATCCCAGACTTCAGGTTGGCCCACCTTTGTATATGGGCCTTAACATCTTCATGGTCTGCTTTGAGTTTCCAGATTATTAAAAAAAAAGACATTCTTGTTCACATTTGCACAGCGGCCCAAAATTAATTTTACCCCCGTGTGTGAGATGTAGAAGTGAGGTCCTGTTCTGAAAAGGTGTCCTGGGTTTTGAGATCCAGCCTTGTTAGAAACAGGTGGCATCTTAGGCGCTCAAGTATGATCACATTCTTGGGGGGAGAAGTTTGGGACCTTTTGTATCAAAGTGGGATCAAAGAACTCTTTTTCATATGTGGATCTTAAAGCTATGTACATTTAAATCATGTTTGCAGAAAGGGATAAACTTTTCACAAAGCCCGAAATGTTTCTCGTTTTTGTGAGTAATTACGACAAAGAAGCTATTTAACTCTTCTGGGCCTTAATAACCTCACTGGAAAAAGGACATTGGTAGCCAATCAGAGACCCTAATGCTTGTAAGGAAGCTGCGTAGTTTGTTGGTTACCCTTCTTTCCCCACCTAGGAAATTCTCCTTCTAATGCTGAACTTGAAGATTTAGGGCTTTAGAGGAGGTGGCCACAGTCCCTTAGTGCCATATGTAGCCTGAATATCCTCTGAAGTTGTGTGTTGATTTATAACTCTGGAGAGTTCTTAGAAATGTATGATGGGGGAGAAGTTCCAGGAAAGGTGTGGAGGACAGGCTTCAAATTCAGTTCTCCTTCCCTTGGGATCTGGACAGTACGGCTGTATTACCATCAGGGCTTGGAATTAGTTGGACTAAATTTAGGAAGGGCATAGCATCTCTGCCCGTCAAGCACAAAGCTGAGCACGCCAATCAGCAGACTTTACTGAGCACCTACCATTTACCTGGCACTTGGTAGGGATGTGGAGATGGATGAGCTGTGAGCCCATGCACTCAGTGTCTTATAATTTCCATGGCTTGATGAAACCTTCAATGTCTTTAACAGGTGGAATGACAATCTCTATTGTTGTTTCATATTCTTTAGGGTGCCTGGGAATATGTTTCGGGTTGCTAAGGACTTCAACCCCAGGTTTGCCTACTTTTCAAAAAAAATTCAGTTTAGGGAAGTTTGATCATGTGGTCCTTTAAGGCTTAAGATTAAGTAGCTGCGAAATGCTTCAGGAAGCTGGTAGGAAGCCAGAATATATCACGGGTCAGTTTACTGAGTATCAGCTTACTGGAAATCTTGGACTTGGGGTTCTCTCATTTTTTGTATCCTACCCCTGTAACCTGCCCCAGTTTTAGTGTTTCGGAATCAGTTCTCTTCCTTGGGGTATATATCTCTGGTAACCATAAGTTCTGAGAGGGAGGAGATACCCATTTAGGTGTAAAGGCAGTCTGAACTCTTACAAGATGGTTCAGTACATGTTTGAATTGAATGACATACCTGAGGATATTCAGGGTTCCTTACAGAAATTTTGAGTTACACAAAACAACAGTGTGTCCATAAAATGCTAAACTGGCATGTTTCTATGAATTGATGATTCATATTATATTCTTTTTTTTTTTTCATATTATATTCTTAACCTGCTTTTTCTTAAATAATACCATTTTATAAAATGGAGATTCCCAACCCTGGTTTTGTGATTCTTGCCAACCTTCCCTCCAGTATATCCCTACTTATCTAAGCATCCTGTAATTATGCCAGTGTTTTAGTTGTTTAACTCTAATAAAAACTTCATGAGGGACTTAGTGTGTCATACTTGTCACTTGTGTCCAGTCCCTAGAACAGACTGGCACAAAGCAGCCACTGTAATATTTGTTGAACAAATGAATAAATTTTAATACAAAGGAGATGGTGGCCTTGGTGTCCTTGGGTGAAGGGAGCAAGTAGAGTAGCTGAAGTGAACAAGTGACCACACCAACTCCTTCATGAATAAGGTAGGTCTTGGGCTATTTTCCCGGTGGAATTTGTGGATGTCCTTTGAAAAATGATCTCCTTAGGTTCCTTCTGTCTCTAACCTTATAGTTCTATTTCAAAACCTTTTCTACAGACTCATTCTGTTCCTTAAACCTCTGAATAAACCCTATAATGCAATTTCCACAGAATGTGATTGCTTTACTATCTTTTAGCCAATGTCGGCTAACATAACAGAAAGTGTTTTGTGAGTTGCTAATACTTCAGGAAGTTGTTCTTCACAACGAACGTCCTCGTGTTTCTTAGGGTTCAAGGCAGCAAGTAAAGATGAACTTTAGAGGAAGTCTCAGTTAATCAATTTGCTTTAAAATAAAAGCAACTCTGGAGGCACTTCAGTGGTCTTCGCTTGGGCTTGGCAGTGACAAGCGCCTTCCGCAGCTCGTTCAGATTCAGCAGCAGCATGGCACTGGGCAAAGAGCAGGGGCTGAGGTGCCGAGGGACCTCAGTTCCAGCCCTGGCTCTGCCATTGACCCAGCAGTAACTGTAGGCGGTCCCTTCCCCTTGCATGACCCCCTTCTCCTCAACTGTAAGAAAGAGTTCGTTCCTATCTTTCAGGGAGATGATGAAAACCACACAATAACATGGAAAAGTGCTTCATAGGCGATAAAGTCATGCTTAAGTGTATTCTTTTATCAGCTCCGTGATGGCTTTTTAAATGGCAGTGTCATCCATGCCAGTGGCTCTTATCAGAAGTTGCTACTTAGTAAATATTGAGTAATGCAGAAATATTTGCAGGCAACCTCTGTGGCCCAGAGGGATCTGCTTTTGTCATGGTTAAGACATTCTCACACTCGTAACCTTGGCTGACGCTTTGACAATAGGTTATGAAGGAAGGAAGGTGAGACTGAAGTGTGTGTGGTCGCAAGGGCAGTAGCCAGGTATGTGGTCCAGTGGGCTGGGTCAGGAGGGAAGGAAGGGATGTGTAAAAAGAAGCCCCATGAGGGTAAACATTTTTTGTTTTGTTCACTGCCCCGTCCCTGGTGCTTTGACTCATGCCCGGCTCATAGAATCTGTGAATTGAATCTGAGTTGAGTAAAGTCTATAGAATGGCGCTGTATTTGCTCCATCAATGACCACGTCCTTTATTCAGTGTAAATAGGCAAATAAAACTACCCCACGTAGATACTTTAAAGCCCATTTATTACTCTTTCCTGATAAAAGATTATTTGTTCATCAGATATTTGAATGGAGCATGCAGCCTGTGCAGGGAAGTGTGCTGCACACCGTGAGGACACACATATGTCTTCTAGGAGTTTACTGTTAAACAAAGCAGTATAGGAGGTACTGGTACCAAACGCAAGTTTGTGTGCCCCACCCACAGTGAGGCCGAACAAACCGAAACGTGGGAGTTTGGAGCAGAGAAAGGTTTATTGCAGGACCAAGCAAGGAGAACAGGTGGCTCATGCTCACAACCCCCAAACTCTCTGATGGTTTTCAGGGAGAAGTTCTTATAGGCAGAATTTGTGGTGAGGGCTGCAGAGTGTGTGGCTTTCTTCTTCTTCTGGTGGTGAGGTAACAGGGCAGTGCTCTAGGAATCTTGTGCTCAGCCTGAAGTTACCATCCTCCACCTGGGTGGGAGCCTTAGTTCCTGTAGAAGAACTCAAAGATATATATATGTTTTTTAATTTATTTATTTTATTTTATTTTATTTATTTATTGTTTCTGGCTGCGTTGGGTCTCCATTGCTGCGTGCGGGCTCTCTCTAGTTGCAGCAAGCGGGCACTGCTCTTCGTTGCGGTGCGTGGGCTTCTCATTGTGGTGGCTTCTCTTGTTGCGGAGCACGGGCTCTAGGCATGCAGGCTTCAGTAGTTGTAGCATGCGGGCTCAGTAGTTGTGGCTCGCAGGCTCTAGAGTGCAGACTCAGTGAACTCAAAGATATTGTTATATATATTCCTTGAGGAGGAACCGGGACCCTACCCATCGCTGCACTAGAGTTTCTTGACTGCTCCTTCTTTGTTTATGCATTCCTTCCCTTCCCTGATTAGTAACTGTTTGAGTCTGTCCTTTGGTACTCAGGGAAGGTCTAGGAGGCTAAAATTTTTTTCCTGCAAACAAGAAACAGGGGACCTGGAAAGGATTTGTACCCGGGAGGCTCCCACAGAGCCCTGTCCGGTTTCAGTACCAGGAGAGAGGACAGTGTGAACAGGAATAGTCAGGGGAGACTTTGGGAAGGAAGTGGCCCTTGAGTTGAGCCTTAAAGATAGGTAGAGTGGCTTCCCTGGTGGCACAGTGGTTAAGAATCTGCCTGCCAATGCAGGGGACACGGATTCAAGCCCTGGTCCGGGAAGATCCCACATGCCACGGAGCAACTAAGCCCGCGAGCCACAACTACTGAGCCCGCATGCCACAACTACTGAAGCCTGCACGCCTAGAGCCCGTGCTCCGCAACAAGAGAGGCCACCGCAATGAGAAACCTGTGCACTGCAACGAAGAGTAGCCCCCGCTCGCTGCAACGAAGAGTAGCCCCCGCTCGCCGCAACTAGAGAAAGCCCGCGTGCAACCAATGCAGCCAAAAATAAATTAATTAATTAAATAAATAAATTTATTTTAAAAAAAAAAGACAGGTAGAATTCCATCAGCTATGGCCAAAACGTTGCAGTGGCGATTTAAAGCTTTGTGAGGAGAGTGTGTTTTAATTCAAACGTTAACTCAGATCTTCTCTTTGGACAGGGTGATGTCAGAGTTTGAGAGCCCCCAGCAGCTCTGGGCTGGTAGGATCCTGTGTGGCTTGTGGAGGCAGTTGGGGGGCAGAGGCCTGGGTGCCAGCGCTGCTGGTGCTTCCGCCTCCTTCTGGGTGGGCTGGTTGAGGCTGGAAGGAAGCAGCAGCCAAGAAGGAAGGTGGCAGTGAGAGTGACCCCACCTTTACCTCTGAGGAGGGCAAAATGACCAGGTGGATTCCGACTAAGAGTTTTCTATTGCTTTCAAGCTTTAACATGCTGGAGGTACCATAAAATGAAAATATCCTGTCAGAAATGGGAGGCAGTCTTTAGACTGAAATTAAAATGAGAAGGTGGTAGTCATGGGGGGTCCTGGGGATTAACTGTTAGGAACAATGGAGATGGAGGATTAGCTGATGCTATGCGGGCATGCCGGGAATCTTCTAAGAAAACCCAGGATGAGAAGATCATAATTTCCAAGTATATTCATGGCGGGATGATGGTTAGCTCACTTACTAAAGAGTCACTGAAAGATAATTGTTGAGCATATATTTGAGTGCCCTCTCCATGCAAGGAGCCACATAAAAGATGAAGCAAGAGAGTCATTTCCTCTAAAGACTCCCCAGTCTGGAGAGGGAGATGTGAGCCAATTACAGTGGGGGCTTCCACGGTGAGTGATGTAATAGAAATGTGGACCAAGGCGCTGAGGACTGGGGATGGATCCTGACTTCGAGATCCACAGAAGTTTGCTCAAGAAGATACAGAGGTGTCACACACAGGCGGGACAGTGGCTTTCTAGACAGACAGATGGTGGAGAGCAGAACTCAAACTTAAAAGGGAGTGGTTTGGACCTGGAACGTGGTGCTGCCAGGAAGGGTGGTTGAACTGTAGGCTTCAGGTAGGGGAGGAGAGAGAACGTGTTCTCTTCCTGAACTTTGTTCTGTAAGAAGTGGGGATCCATCGAAGGTTTAGAGAGGAAGAATAGCATCAGTAGGACTGTATGTTAGAAAGATGCTTCTGGTGACAGTGAGGAGAATGGGTGGAGGAGGGGTGGCGACTGGGCGGCTGTTTGAGGGCTGTTGCAAGAGTCCAGGGGAGAGACGTCAAAGGTCTGGGGTCTCCTAGTGGAGGTGCAGAGGAGGGTTGTTCGAGAGCTTCAGTACTTTTCCTAAATCTGAAAGCTCTCTTCTAAAGTTAAATCAGATTCAATTTGTTTAAAAAAAAAAAAAAAAAATGCTTTTGACAAATACAAATCTTTGTTGAGCCCTCTTGGTGTTATTGGTGTGGGCTGAGGTCTCCCCGTTTTAAAGAATGGAGCCGCAAGGAAACTTGGGAATCGTCGGACGGGGCGGAAATAGGGAAAAGGATTGTGATCCGTGTGGAAACTCCTGCTCCTTTGGCCCTGCTTTTGTTGTATACCAGCCTGTCCGAGCGCTCTTCCAGCCTCTCCTGCTGGTTCTTTTTCTTCCTCACCCATAAACAAAGACATTTCCCAAAATTCTGTACTTGCTTTTTCCATCCCATCCAAATACTTCTAGCTCTAATGTTTCTGCTCTTTGCTTGGGCAAATGGCCTCTCAGCCTGTTTGCTCAGAGGGTAAAGTGGGATAGATTATGCACCTGCCTCAGAGAGAGTTGTGAGACTTGAATGAAACACTGCATAGAAAACGCTGCCTAATCCTTGAAGGAAAGTAAGTGCTCAATAAATAAGCATCTAGTACGTATTTCCATGCTTACGGTATTCCGTCATGTTTTATATTGACGTAAATTTAATCTCCTCTTTCTTTTGAGTTCTTTGAGGGTTTGGTATTATTTTTCGATCTTAAGTGTCGAGCACTGTACTTGCCTAGTAAGAGTTCAAAATGTGATCTTACTTCCTTTTGTCTGCCGGATTGATATTTCAGATTCCTCATCAGTAGGGCGTGGGGTTGGCCTTTCCTAGGGATGGATGGGTGACCTTCACATCCTTTTCTCCTCTGTTTGGGACCAGGGGTCCCATTTATGGAACGGCTGACTGGAGCTGGCGGCTGGGGAACAAAAGAGCAGACACGGACGGTCCTGCCCCTCATGACCACAGCCTTGCTGCCTGCACACATTGTCTTCGTTAGATGAGTAATCTAACAGACGAGAAGCCACATTCATTTTACAACCATCAGAATGAAAGTTCAGGACTGAACAGGAAAAAAGGGTCCTTTTCACGAGAGAGGAGTGTTGTCGTGTAAGTAGGCAGCTAAGAGTTGGCTGATGTGACTGTTGGCGGCTGTGGGGTACTGTTGAGCCCACAGGCAGAGGAAGTGCAGGCAGGAAACGGGGAAGCTGTGCTCTCTACAGAAAAGCAAGGCTGAAGCATGGCAGTTTATAAACTAGGCTTGTGTTGGAATAAAGGGTGTGGGCTTGGAGACTCTGCTCACTGGCTGTCTCCATGGCTTTTTTCTTTTGGATACCTGTTGACCAGGGAAAGTTAGCCTTGTAAAGACCAAGAGATAAACGAGGGAGGAATTTTAGTGACTTTGCCATCTGTAAAGTAGGATTTGGGTTGGATGAGAAACCTTAATTCCCTCTAGGAGTGTTAAAACACAGGTCCTTGTAGATTCTTTGTTCAACCCTGGAATTTCTAGGATGGTCCAAGCTGAGCCATTGGACCAATTCTACAAGCTTGTTGAGCAAAGTTGTTGCTGGTAGATGGTCCTCTAATTGACTTGAGGCTGTCTAAATCCTGTGGCATCATGTCTGTGAAATCTGATTGCTATTCTCCTTCTATTATTTAATATCAACTTATACTTCAGTATTGCATTTTCTGCTAGAAATAATATAATATTGTAAAATCCAACAGCAAATCTCTTTCTGCGCTTGATGTTTCAATACCCCCATCTCTCATTATTCAGTGTTGAGCTGCACATGCATTTTTCCTAGTTGGTTGTCTCATTATTTGATGAACACTGCCGTTAACAAGTCATGTGATGTTATCCTCTATTTCTAGCTATTGTGGACGATGAAAGACTCTCGGCAGAGGAGATGGATGAGAGGAGGCGGCAGAATATCGCGTATGAATATTTGTGCCACCTGGAGGAAGCCAAAAGGTAAGATTCAAACTTAGTCTATTTGTGCACCTTCTCTTGGAGATGAGCTTTGGGGTACTGTATTTTTAATAACTCGTTTGCAGCCTTTTTGATAGTAAGGTAATGGGAGAAGAACCACCTGTGTTTTGTAAATGGCAGAACTGAGAAAAAGTTGCTACCACAGCCATGGTCAAGGCACTAGGGAGGCAACTGTTCCTTTTTCTTCCTCAGAGCCTCCTAGGAAATCTCTAGGCAAATTGCAGATTATGTCAGAATTTCTCATCTCTCTGGCACGGATGTGGGGAAGCAGCAGAGACCTAAATCAACTTCCTTTTCCTCCAGAGCTTCCTCATGTCTTTTCCCCAACTCTACCCCAATGATTATAATTATTACTACTATTATTAATTAATGTATAATTATATATTCCTATATACCCAGTAGAAAAATAGCATTTCAGACTGAAGTCCATCGTTCACTAAGCTGGAGAGTAGGTTTATGACAGCAATCTCCTTTTTAACCCATGGGTGTGTGACCACTTAGGATATGTTGTCTCTAAAATCACACTGACTCTTTCAGACTTTTTAGATTACAAGTCAATGTTGGGTTCTCCAAGGAGAAAGTGAAGATAAAGTATTTGCACTTAGGCCTCGGTATCAGGGGAATCAGAACTTTGTCCTTTGCTGGGTGCATACTGCAGTGCCCATATGCCATGGGTTAGATTCTGATTTAATGCTTTGTGCTGTGATCAAGCAACAGTATTGTTTCATGGACAGATATGTTCCAGCTCTCTCATCTCTGTAGAAAATAAACATTGAGTTAATGGTCATTGGTGTTAATTATCTCTGATCACTGATTAATAGCTACCTACAGAGCTAGAAGAATGAGGTTTCTAATCACTGTTTTGTAGAAGAACATTCAGTGACACGTGCACTAATTTGGCCTCAAAATTGCTTAAGAGGGGGTTTTCCAAGGTTGTTTAATGTTTTAACAGAGCCTTGTAGCTCTAAGCTCTAAAGGCTCAGTTTTTAAAGTTATTTAATGTGTCTGGAAGTTGACAGGTTGCAAGTCACTGAAGACTCACTGTCAGTCTAAGATTATTAAAAACATGCTTTTAGCCAAATTGTGGCTAAAGTTAGATAGGGAGAGGGATTCACAGGCATTCAAAATAAACATGCTGGACTTCCCTGGTGGCGCAGTGGTTGGGAATCCACCTGCCAATGCAGGAGACACGGGTTCGAGCCCTGGTCCGGGAAGATCCCACATGCCGTGGAGCAACTAAGCCCGTGCACCACAACTACTGAGCCTGCGCTCTAGAGCCCACGAGCCACAACTACTGAGCCCACATGCCACAACTATTGAGCCCGCGCACCTAGACCCCGTGCTCCGCAAGAGAAACCACCACAATGAGAAGCCTGCGCACTGCAACGAAGAGTAGCCCCGTTCTCTGCAACTAGAGAAAGCCCACGCGCAGCAACGAAGACCCAATGCAGCCAAAAATAAATAAATAAGTTTATTAAAGAAAAATCAAAATAAACATGCTTTCAATGAAAAAGTTTAAAAAGAGTTAGTGGAAACTTCCTCCTGACACGCACTTTGCGTTCTAAGTTTTTGCCTCCTGGGTTCTACAAGTGAGGATCAGTGTCACACAGAGAGGAAGGGGTGTGAGTGGGAGTTAGTAGACTGAATTTCCTGGCCTTAGGTCCACCAATTCTGAGCTCTGTGACCTTGCACAGGTCATCTAACCTGTCAGAACTTCAGTTTTGTCTCCCCTGTAAGGGATGAAAAAGATGTTACCACTACCTGCCCTACTTACTTTATGGATTTTTTTTTGTTTTTTTTTCCTAAAAATCAACTAAGAAGGTGTAAGTGTTCTGTGAAATGTAGTAGCAGTCAGGTGTATGGTGATAACATAAGCATACTTTTCTTCTGAATGTATCAAAGTGGTATCAAGATAGCTTGGAAGCTTGTCATCAAAAATTCTGTAGTTAAATTTTGATTTCAAAAAGTCAACGTAACGGGCTTCCCTGGTGGTGCAGTGGTTAAGAATCTGCCTGCCAATGCAGGGGACATGGGTTCAAGCCCTGGTCCGGGAAGATCCCACATGCCGCAGAGCAACTAAGCCTGCGTGCCACAACTACTGAAGCCCGCGTGCTAGAGCCCGTGCTCTGCAACCAAGAGAAACCACTGCAGTGAGAAGCCCACGCACCGCCACGAAGAGTAGCCTTTGATCGCAGCAACTAGAGAAAGCCCGCGCACAGCAACGAAGACCCAATGCAGCCATAAATAAATAAATAAATTTATTTTTTTAAAAAAAGACATAGTTTAAAGAAAAAAAAAAAGTCAACATAACAATTAGCCCAAGTTCTTTGAAGAAAGCTTCCTGAAGAATAGTTTTGTTGAAAGAATAGATACAATCATTTGTATCTTAAAATGGTTTTGTTAATCTAATTTACAGTTGTGTGAACCACAACTGTAAATCTCTTAGAAGAAAACACAGCAGTAAATCTTTGTGACCTTGGGTTAGGCAGTGTTTTTGAGACTTGACACCAAAAGCACAAGCCAAAAAAAGAAAACTAGATAAATTAGACATCATGAAAATTAAACCTTTTTTATTCAAAGGGATGCCATCAAGAAATTGAAAAGACAACTCATGGAATGGGGGAAAATATTTGCAAATCATTTATTTGATAAGAGACTTGTATTCAGAATATATAAAGAACTCTTACAACGCACCATAAAAAGTAAATAGCCTAATTTAAAAATTGGCAATGTTTCTGAATAGACATTTTTCCAAATAAGATACACAAATGAACCATAAGAACAGGAGAGGATGCTTAACATCAGTCATTAGGGAAATGCAAATCAAAACCACAATGAGATACCATTTCATGCTAGGATAGCTATAATCAAAAAGAATGACAATCACAAGTGTTTTTAAGGATGTAGAGAGATCGGAACCCTCGTACATTGCTGGTTGGATTGTAAAATGCTGGCGCTACTTTGTAAAACAGTCTGGTAGCTCCTCAAAAAATTAAAGACAGAGTTACTATATGATCCAACAATTCCACCACTAGGTATATCCCCAAGAAAATTGAAAACCTATGTCCACACGAAAACCTGCACACAAATGTTCATTGAAGTGTTATTCATTAGGGCAAAAAGTGGAAACAACTCAAATGTCCGTCTACTGATGAATGGATAAACAGTGTGTGATATATCCATATAATGAAACATTATTCAGCTATAAAAAAGTATTAGCAAATCAGATTTAACAATGTATAAAAAGAACTATATAAATCACGACCAAGTGGAATTTATCCCAGGTTTGCAAGGCTGGTTCAACATTTGAAAATCAGTTAATGTGCTTCATCACATCAACAGTCTAAATAAGAAAAAATCATATGATTATATCATTAGATGCAGAAAAAGCATTTGACAAAATTCAATACCTATTCATGATAAAAATTCTTAGTAAAGTAGGAATATAGGGAAACATCCTGAACTTGAGAAAGACTATTTACAAAAACGCTACAGCTAACATCATACTTTCTGGTGAGAAACTTGAAACTTTCCCACTAAGATCAGGTACAAGCCAAAGATATTCCGCCTCATCACTCCTTTTCAATATTATAATGGAAGTTTTAGCTAATGCAATAAAACAAGAAAGGGAAATAGAAGATATACAGATTGGAAAGGAAGATAAAATCTATCTTTATACGATCGACGATATAGAAAACCTGAAAGAATAAAAAAAAAAATCCTGGAACTAATAAGCAATTATAACATGCTTGCAGGATACAAGGTTAACATACAAGTCAATTGCTTTCTTATGTCCAGCAATGAACAAGTGGAATTTAAAAGTAAAATACATTACCATTTACATTAGCATCCCCCAAAATAAAATACTTAGGTATAAATTTAACAAAATGTATACAAGATCTATATGAGGAAAACCACAAAACTCTGATGAATGAAATCAAAGAACTAAATAAACAGATATTCCATATTCATGGATAGGAAGACTCAATATTGTCAAGATAGTTCTTCCCAGCCTGATCTATAGCCTCAATGCAATCCCAAGCAAAATCCCAGAAAGTTATTTTGTGGATATCAACAACTGGATTTTAAAGTTTATATGGAGAAGCAAAAGACCTAGAATAGCCAACACAATATTGAAGGAGAACAAAGTTGGAGGAATGACACTACCCAACTTCAAACTTAATATAAAGCTACAGTAATCAAGACAGTGTGGTACTGGTGAAAAAATGGACAAATAGCTCTCTGGGACAGAATAGAGAGCATAGAAATAGACCCCTGTAGATACAGTCAGTTGAACTTTGACAAAGGAGCAAAGCAATACAGTGGAGCAAAGATGGTCTTTTCAACAAATGGTGCTGGAACAACTGGGCATCCACATGCAGACAATGAAATCTAGACACAGACTTTACACCCTTCACAAAAATTGACTCAAATGGATCAGATCAACATGTAAAATGCAAAACTATAAAACTCCCAGAGGCTAATGATAAAGGAGAAAACCCTAGATGAACTTGGGTATGGCAATGGCTTTATTTATTTATTTATTCATTCATTCATGCATGCATGCATGCTGTACAGGGTCTTAGTTGTGATGTGTGATCTTTAGTTGTGGCATGCGAACTCTTAGTTGCAGCATGAACGTGGGATCTAGATCCCTGACCAGGGATCAAACCCTGGCCCCCTGCATTGGGAGCACGGAGTCTTACCCACTGGACCACCAGGGAAGTCCCTGGCAATGGCTTTTAAGATATAGCACCAATGTCATGATCCATGAAAGAAAGAATTGGTGAGCTGGACTTCATTACATTTAAAAGTTTCTGCTTTGCAATAGACCATGTCAAGAGAATGAGAAGACAAGCCACAGACTGGGAGAAAGTATTTGCAAAAGACACACTGATAAAGGAATGTTATCCAAGATACATAAAGAACTCTTAAGACCCAACAGTCAGAAAACAACCTGATTAATATATGGGCCAAAGACCTTAACAGACACCTCACCAAAGAAGATATATAGATGGCAAATAAGCATAGGAAAAGATGCTCCACATCCTAGGTCATCAGGGAAATGCAAAATAAAACAACAACAAAACACCACTACACACCTACCAGAATGGCCAAAATCTGAACACTGACAACACCAAATGCTGACGAGGATGTGGAGCAACAGGACTCTCATTTGTTGCTTGCTTGAAATGCAAAATTGTACAGTCACTTTGGGATATAGTTCTACAGTTTCTTACAAAACTAAACGCATTCTTACCATATGACCCAGCAATTGTGCTCCTTCTATTTACCCAGTGGAGTGAAGGCTGTGTCCACACAAAAAGCTACATATGGATGTTTACAGAAGCTTTTTTCATAACAGCCAAAACTTGGAAGCAATCAAGATGTCCTTCAGTAGATGAATGAATAAATGAACTTTGGTACATCCAGACCATGGAATATTATTCAGCACTAAAAAGAAATAAACTATCAGGCCATAAAAAGCCACAGGGGAATCTTTTTTTTTTTTTTTTAAACTGTTCTTAAATTTATTTATTTATTTATTTATTTTTGGCTGTGTTGGGTCTTCGTTTCTGTGCGAGGGCTTTCTTTGGTTGTGGCGAGCGGGGGCCGCTCTTCATCGCGGTGCACGGGCCTCTCACTGTTGCGGCCTCTCTTGTTGCGGAGCACAGGCTCCAGACGCGCAGGCTCAGTGGTTGTGGCTCACGGGCCCAGTTGCTCCGTGGCATGTGGGATCTTCCCAGACCAGGGCTCGAACCTGTGTCCCCTGCATTGGCAGGCAGATTCTCAACCACTGCGCCACCAGGGAAGCCCCACAGAGGAATCTTAAATGCACATTATGATGTGAAAAGAGCCTATCTGAAAAAGCTACATACTATATGATTCCAAGTATTTGGTATTCTGGAAAACGTAAAACTGTGGAGACAGTAAAAATATTAGTGGTTACAGGGAGAAGGATGAGTATAGAGGCACAGAGAATTTTTTAGGGCAGTAAGAATACTCTGTAAGATACCACAGTGATAGATAAATGTCATGATACATTTGTCCAAACCCATAGAATATATAGAAATAAGAGTGAACTGTAATGTAACTGTGGACTTTGGGTGATTGATATGTCAATGTAGGTTCATCAATTAAAACAAATGTTCCACACTGGCGAGGGATGTTGATAATGGGAGAGTCTGTGCATGTCTTTGGGGACAGGGGATATATGGGAAACCTCAGTACCTTCCCCTCAATTTTGTTGTGAACCTAAAACTGCTCTAAAAAAAATAATCTTAAAAAACAAAGGATGATGTACTGATGTGTACTTACAACATGGGTGGACCTTGAAAATATGCTGAATGAAGGAAGCTAGACACAAAAGGCCACACATATTGTTATGATTCCATTTATATGAAATGCCCAGAATAGGCAAATCCATAGAGACAGAAAGTAGATTTGTGGTTGCCTAGGGCTGGTGGGATTGGGGGGCTGGGGAGTGATGCTAATGGCATGAGTTTCTTTTTGCTGGGACCAAACTCTTCTAAAATTGATTGTGGTGATGATTGCACAACTCTCTGAGTATACTAAAAACCACTGAATTGTACACTTGAAAGAGTCAGTTGTATATATGCCTCATTAAAGCTGTTATTAAAGAAAAGTTCCTTTGCTCAGCCTGGCTTGGAGAGATCCTTAGTAAAGCTGTTGAATATGATTAAATGGTGTTTAGGAGATAAAATGCATATAGAAGGTACTCCAAACATACATGAGATGTCTAAACACCGTTTACCAATTTTTTTGTGAGCATCCTCCATGTGGAAACAGACACAATAGGGTCACTTTGGGAGATAGAGACCAAACAACTAATAATTCTGTGCTCAAAAAAGCTCACTGCTATGAGGTTAAAGCTTTTACTCATGAGTTTAAAATTCCTTCCTTCACTTTTCTTTGCTTTATTAATCTCTCTGTATGTGTGTGCATGGGTATCTCCCTGTATCTAACCCACCATCCTCCTAAATTTCTCTCGTGTATTCACCTCTCTATTCCACCATCAACCTACTGCAGACTTCCAACATCACTTGCTAGATTGCTATAGTGGTCTCTAACTGGTTTCCCCACAACTCTGGTTGCTTCAGTCCTTTATCAGATGAATCTTTTCAAAATTCTGATCGGTTCAAAATCTTCCAGTGGTTTCTCAGTACTCAGGATAAAAACCAAACTGCTTTAGGGACTCATAGGCTCCGCATAGTCCAGTCCTTACAGCCTCTCCAGTTTCATCATGTGCCCCATTCCCTATTGCTCTATATTCCAGCCGCATTGACCCCTTTTCATTTCCATGTTTTCTCCTACACGGGATGTTTGCATGTGCTGCTTCCTTTTCCTTGTTATCGAGTGAGACTCTGTCTTCAGGTGGCAGCTCACTTTTTTCAGGGAATCCTTCTCTGACATCACCATCTGGGTCAGATACCCCAGTTATAAGGTATCTGTGACGTCGTGTCTCCCCCATATTGGAATGAATTACTTAATGCCCAGCATTGAATTTTTGTTACTAATGAGGATTGATTGTATTCTGTTTCCTGTATGTTTTAGTTCTCCTGGAGGTAACAAGTAGGATATGAATTAGATTCATGGTAGACAGGATTCTAGATGATTTGGTTAGACTGTCAGCCTGGAGGTCAAATTTGATATTTGTCTTGATGGAAGATTCTATATTATAGTCAGATGTGACCCACTGACCCACTGTCTAGTAATTGTAGACAAGTTAATGCCACTACAGTAAACTAGAAGATACCCAGAAAAGAGTATAGAGTATTTTCCAATGAATGAAGAGAGGAAGAGGTAGCTTGTGAATTAAAATGACTGTGGCTGAAATTATTGCTCACAGTTTATAAAATGATGATGTCTGTGCATAGAGACTTCTTAATTAAGTCTCAAAACACTAATATTAATGACAATGAAGGAAAAATGAAAAACGCGTATTTTTAGGGCATATCTCAAAAAAGAGAGATAACTGCTTTACAAAGTGGCTCTTCACCCTAGGAGGTGTGTTTCTCTACAGGCTAAAGGGTTTAGATGATGTCATGGAGAGCTAATCATAATGGTGGCAGGAGGCAGAGGATGTCTGGCATATGTATTCGTTATCCATGACTGTGTAACAAATTACTCTCAAACTTAGTGACTTAAGTGACAAATTTTTTCTGTTTGTTTGTTTTATTTTTCTTTGTTTTTATTTTATTTTTGTTAACATCTTTATTGGAGTATAATTGCTTTACAATGGTGTGTTAGTTTCTGCTGTATAACAGAGTGAATCAGCTGTACATATACATATATCCCCATATCTCCTCCCTCTTGTGTCTCCCTCCAACCCTCCCTATCCCACCCCTCTAGGTGGTCACAAAGCACTGAGCCAATCTCCCTTCTGAGGGTCAGGAATCTGTGCAGAGAGCTTCCTGGGTCCCCTGGTTCTGGGTCTCTCACAAAGCTGCGGTCCTCTCGAGATTCAGGCAGGGCAGATCTGCTTCCGGAAGCTCACTTGGTGTTGGCAGCTAGACTTTGGGACTGAGGACCTAGTCCTCCTCGGCGGTTGGCCAGAGGCTTCCTTTGACATATGGGCCCTCCCTAGGGCACCTCACACCGTGGCAGCTGGCTTCCATCAGGGTGAGCGAGCCCGAGAGCAAGAAAGGGCACGTATGGCAGAAGCCAGTCTTGTTGTAGCCTGTTCTCAAAAGTGACATCCCGTAGTTTGCTGTATTTTATTCATTAGAATCAAGTTACTAAATCTGTCTTGTGTTCAAGGGGAAAGGATTACACAAAGGGATGAATTCAAGAAGGTGAGGATCACTGAGGGTCACCTTAGAAGCTGCCTTCTACAGGGTGTGTACATAGCCTTTTGAAATGGACCCCAGAAAGGGTCAGTTTGTGTGTGTTTAGGGGTTGAGGGGAATAGACTTTATTACTGTCAGAAACCAAACCAGGAATTAGATGATGACTTGGTCTAAATGATGATGGTACTAAGGTTATTTATGCCTTGATGTTTTTGAATTGTGAGCCATTTTAAACTAAGTTGTTCCTTCCTCTACCATATTAAATAATACTAAATGGATTAAGTTTTCTTTTCAGGTAGGCCCTGAAAGCTAACTTGATAGCTTCTTTGCAGTGCGAATTTTGCTGAAATGGGGCAAACAAGTCTGCTATTTATATGGACTTTGAAAGTTCTTTCTGATGCCGGAAATCTCGCTGTTTAAATGAAAGGAGTTGCCTTTCCAAAAGAATTAATACTGCTGAGTAGATTTCATATTAATCTCTGCAAAATATATTTAAATAATGAAAATAAGTCTATTTTAAGAACTTAGTTCTTCAGTTTTTTAGGACAACTGTGCAAAATTGAAGATAGTGGGTTCTCTTTGGGGATTGAGGAAGGAAATCCAGCTGGAGCTGTTATGAAGGTCAGGGAATGGGAGAGGGAATCTTGGCAAGAAATGGAGAGGGAGTTTGCAAATTGCAGTTGAGCAAGTAGTTATGAATGGGGTTGCTATTGTGTTTCCCAAGGAAAGTTCCTGAAATATAATATTCCTTTTTTAAGGAAAGAGAAAATGCATACAAATCTTTTGCTCTGCTTACTTATTCTGTCTTACCTCTGAAAATAAACAAAGCGAAAAAGCCTTCCCTTGGTGATGGGCTTGTTTAGAAATATTATCTTCAAAGAGCTCTTTATGTGAGCCAGGCTGTTCTTTGTATTAGCGAGTCTGGGACAGTTTTGTATGTGTCCTGGAAAGGAAACAAAACACGGGTGTGATTCCTTTTGTGTCAATGCTTACAACTCAGATACCAAAAGGACACCTCATTGATTAGATCAAGCCTCAAGCTCTGGCCTTACCCAGTAGTGAGTTGGAGAATCAGCTTTGAAAGGAGAAATTTTACAAATGTTTAAGCAAGGGAGAGCCTGGAGTGTAGGATTGCTTAACTCTTGAGTATTTATGATTACATACTTTAAGAAAAAGAATCTATGGACTGGAGAATGCTTGAGAGAATCCTCTGGATTTCCTCCGCACTTTTGGACCTCACTGTCTTTATTCCTAAGGTTGCTGCCCATGGCTGTGTTCATAAGCAATGCTAATAGAAATTTGGAATTGGGAGGGAAATATCTTTCTTGGTAATCAACTTATTGAGAGACACGTTGCTGCTCTATACAGAACGTTAATGAAATTTTAAGGAATTCCTAACTGCATTTTCAAACCATAAACAGCTTTCATGTTTCTATGGTAATTCTTCATTTCCCCCTTCTTCCTTATTCTCTCCATGACTCTGCCCTCACTTCTGCCATCCAGGGGGACAAGATGAAGGGCGGGGTTGCTCCGTGCAGCTGCTGGCAGGCTGGTGGGGCAGGGGGCGCAGCTGAGTTGAGAGCAGGGGCCCTTCTCAGGGTCTGGCTCCTACGAGGGGAGGGCCTGCCGCTGAGGACTGGCCTGTTTGGGGCTGCCTTCTAACCGGCTGGCCTCGGGAGTCATAGGCCAGAGAGGCACAGGACCTTTTTGGCAGGCCAGGGCTCGACCCAGCAACGCACATCCCAATGGTAGGGAGAGGGAGTAACCCGTGAGACGAAGGTCATGGGGCGTAGCCTGGGAGAGGGTGAGGCTCAATAGGCTGTCTCAGTGGAACCAGAGGAGACAGGGTACCAGGAGCCCTGCCTGCCAGGGTGTGGTGCTTGTGGCTGGAGCCTCAGGGGCTGCACATCCAGCTGGGCGGTGACCAGGGATTGTAGAGTGGCAGTGGGAGGCACAGACATTAAGGTTGTAAAGGGAGAAGCCATAGGGTTTGACAAGGGACTGGATTTAGGGAACAGAGGACACTGGGAGGTCAAATGCCTTGGGGCAGATCTAGGCTCAGCGGGATTATCAGCCAAGCCTGGGGTTGGGACACAGAGTTGGGAGACTTTTGTTTTTAATTTCACAGATTTTGAGTTCTAACCTTGGGTTTATGTTGGATAAGTGCCAGTCAGGTGTGATCTGACAGATGAAAGCATAACTTCTCAGAGCGCTGATATTTTTAAATACAAATAATCAATATGAATCTTTTCCAGCCAAGGAGAAGTTGAGCAACTGACATTTGATCCCAGAGTTCACATTTGTTTCTCAGGCTTTTTGAAGCTGGAGAGCTGGGCGGTGTTTGGAATTTTCCATGGTCTCAAACATTCTTTACTACAGGGGTTATCACACTGATTGTCCAGCCACCAGGCGTGGTGCCCGCAGCAATCAACTTACACAGGGTTATCCCCATTTTATAGGTGGAGAAACTGAGTCCTGGAAAAACTTAAGTAATTTTTCTAAGGTCACGGTTAACTGGCGACATAAACTGTATTCCAGCTCAGTCTGTCTGACTTCAAAACCTGTGTGCTTAAAGGCTAACACTGTCTGACTTCTTTATTTCTTCATGTGTTTTGATCATGTCTTAAGTTCAAAACCTTGGTTTGGGTGGTCTTGGTTTCTAGGTTCTATGTGGACTAGCTTTGTTCTCATTTTTTTTTTTTTTTTTTTTTCATTTTTGGTCACGCCACACAGCATTGTTCTCATTCTTGATCAGTTCTCATTTCTTGAGTTTTGGTAGAATTAGCAAAATATAGCCATACATTGTCTTTCTGTTTCTCTTTTTCTGTCTCTTTTTTTCCCTTTTCTGTTGCTTACTTGTTTGTTTTTGGTTTTGTTTTAACTGTGACTACCACTAATAGTTTGTTCTGGGAAGAATTTACCTTGTATTCTCCCTCCCTCCCTTTCTTCTCTCTGTCTCTTTTCTATCAGTCTTCTTAAAGTTTTAGTAGGAATTTGCACTTTTCAGTGATGTAGATTTTATTCTCTTCTCACTCAAGATAGTTTTGGTGCATCTTTCTTCTGGGTTGTGACTGGATTCTACATGCAACTCATCGCTTGTCTTTTTGGTTCTGCCACTGTCATGACTGGCTTGAAAGAATGCTTTGCTTTTTTGTTGAAACATCAAAAGGTATAAAGAGCAAACACTGCTGAGGTCTCTTCCTTCCTGTATGAATCTCCCCACCAGGTGCTGCCTCATGCTGTGATGCTTAAAAGTCATAGACCAGTGTCATCATTCAAGGCATAGAGGGACTCCAGGCAAGGCTGGTGGGGGAAAATATTGGTACAAGCTTGTTACACAGTGATTTTTCTCTTGTCTTGCATTTGTAGGACGGTCTTCCACTGGGTTTTTGGTCTGAACATTTTTGTTTTCCTCTAAGAGTGCAAATCCTTATTTTGTATATGGGGACATTGAGGCCCAGAGAAGTTCATCAACTTCATTCAATGGTAGAGTTAGTGGCAGATTTGGGATTAGGATAAAGGTCTCCTGGCTGTTGACAGCTCTTTTCTCCCATGATTCTAAGTCATGCTGATCAGAAAAAGTATTAGTAGAAAGCTCAGTGGTGAAAATACACAGAAATAAAAATGAATATTAAGCTTATTGTTTGGTAAATTCAGTTTGTTTGCTTTTAGTGAAACATTGAATTCTTAGGGTGGGGGAGTTAACCATTTGTACATTTTTGTCGTATATCTTTCATTTTTGCTAAGAAATTTGAACCCATGTAGGTGCTAGAATAAGAATTCAAGAATTCACAGTTCTTGTCATTTCCATACTCTCCTCATTCAGTCTTGCTTGGCTTAAATGTTCATTGGTTTTTTTTTTTTTTCTTCAAATAATTTGTAATATCCAGCTGTTCCTGTCTGGTATTTCACAGGGCAGAAGTTGAGGCAGCCCCATCATCTGAGTGATTCTCAAATTCAGTTACCACCTGCGTAAGGGTCACAGGGGTGCGTGTGTAAATGCAGGCTTCTGGGGTTTGCTCCAGACCCTGCAAATCCATCTCTAGGGCCCTGGAGTCTGCATTTTAACAAATCACTCAGGTAACCTATAATGGAAAAGAATCTGAAAAAGAATATGTATACATATATATGTATGTCTATGTAACTGAGTCACTTTGCGGTACACCTGAAACATTGTAAATCAACTGTCCTTCAATAAATAAACAAACAAACAAATAAAAATTCTCCACCACAGATTAAAAAACACAAATCACTCAGGTAAAGGTTGATGCACACTGAGGTTTGAGAATTACGCTGTCATCTCTGACTGATGCTTCCTCAGCAGCTCCAGCTTTCCCACCCCTGCTCAGATGAAAAGAACATGGGCATCTCTTCCTCTGTGATGAGATGGAAAGAGGAAGGGTATTGAGGGTAGTCATCTGCTGATACAAGAAGGATGGGAGAATGGAGGAATGAAAACAGCTGCTGTAGAGAAAGTGATCGTGCATCAGCCGGGGTTGGATAGAAAGCTTGGGCAGTTTTGAAGGGCCAACTAAAGTCCTCAGTTTTCCTCACAGAGCCAATCAGCATGTTCCTGTGAATTTTTCCAAGCTGAGAGAAGATGAACGGGGTAACTAGGCTCAGGGATTGGCATGTTGGTTCTGAGAAAGTCATAGAAACAGGGACCCCAGGGACTTCCTTGGCAGTCCAGTGGTTAGGACTCCGTGCTTCCGTTGCAGGGGGCACGGATTCGATCCCTGGTCAGGGAACTAAGATCCCGCATGCTACGAGGTATGGCCAAAAAAAAAAAAAAAAAAAAAGAAGAAGAAGAAAGAAAGAAACAGGGACCCCAGGGTGTTGAAGGTGAGCATCACTGACATTGGGTGGCCTTGAGGTCCCAATGCAACAAGGAGGCTTGTGAAGCCAGGATGGGTAAGATGGAGGGCAGTAGCAAGAGTCAAGGAACTAGCTCTGATGAGGATGAAGGGCAGGACCTAAAAGAATAAGGAAGTGGAGAAGTAGATAAACAGAAAGCTACAGCCAGAGGTTTGGAAGCCTAGATCTTAAAGGTGGAGTATTTCTGGGTAGTGATAAGGTTCAAGGTGTGGTGGGGCTTGTGTGCAGTGTGAGTAGAATGGAGGTGAAATCTTTAGGTGGAGGAGGAAATCTCTGAACTGTGCTTTTGGGTGTTCCCAAGATCATCCACCTTTTTTTTTTTTTTTTAAATTAATTAATTTGTTTTTATTTTTGGCTGTGTTGGGGTCTTCGTTGCGGTGCGCGGGCTTCTCATTGTGGTGGCTTCTCTTGCTGTGGAGCACGGGCTCTAGGCACGTAGGCTTCAGTAGTTGTGGCACATGGGCTCAGTAGTTGTGGCTCGCGGGCTCTAGAGCACAGGCTCAGTAGTTGTGGCGCACGGGCTTAGTTTCTCCGCGGCGTGTGGGATCTTCCCAGACCAGGGCTCGAACCCGTGTCCCCTGCATTGGCAGGCAGATTCTTAACCACTGTGCCACCAGGGAAGCCCTCATCCACCTTCTTGAAGCCTCCAAACAGAGGTGGGCATGGGAGGTACACAGTGATTATGGCAAGAAAGGAAAGTCGTGGATCAGGATGGAGAAGAGTGACAAGGTTGGGGAATGAGACAGGAGTGAGGTGTGGGGAGAGATCTTGGAATGGAGGTGATAGGACATGGCCTGGAAGAAAGTTCAATGGGAATGGTGATGAATGACCCTCCCTTCTTTGGTCCTGCGAGTTAAGGAAATTTGGGGAACCATCATCAGCTTTACATCATGACCCCAGATACCCGTGTGAGATGATGTGCCGAAGTGTGCATGTCTGTCTAACTAAACAACAGAGATTCACAGAGCAACACTTAACCATTGGTATATACACAACACCCTGACATTTACTGTTCTGTTCTAATTCATTTTTTCAGAAAATGCTGATTGTGATCCACTGTGTTTGTCTCATGACGCGAGCAGGGTTCACCCTGCAGCTGGTCCAACGTGCTTACACTTATCTTGAGCCTGGTTTGGTAACTATGAGGTGCTGTTTCCTGGGCATCTCTTGCATGAAGAACACTGATCTTCTTTGTGTAGATCACACTTACAGCTTATTGTATTAATATGATTAGGGAGAAACCAGGAAGTCATGTTTGATGAAGTCTTTCCTGCTTAAAACCTTTCCTGGCTCTGTAGTACCCATGGAGTCGATGGGTACCTCCTTAGGCTGGCTCAGTGGCCCACACTTGTCTGACCCTTTGGAGACCTTCCTGTGGTGAGTCATTCCCTCCTGGGTTTTGCCTTGGTTCCCTGTTCTGCTCCCATTGCACTCATTATGGTTGATGGTGACTTTTACCACCTGTTGTCCTTTGCTAGCCATCAGGAAGCTCCTTGAGGAAGATGTTCTTACTCTCAGTAGCCCTAGTGCTTTGTACAGGGCCTGGCACAGAGCGGGTGAGGTTGGTTTACCTGTGTGAATGATGTAGTCATCTCAGGAGTCCCACGTTGGGATTCTTATCCAGTGTGATTTGACGTAGAGGAGCCTTGTGAGGGGTGCTGATTCTCTCCATTAAATAGCTCTTGCTGGTAATTGATGATTTTCACTTCTGAACTGTATGGGTCCCTTTGGGGAACACAGACTAGCTGACCGTGCTTGGGCATTTTATCGTGGAGATGGTGGTCCCCAAACGGTGGCACTCATGTGCGATATACACTCTGTTATCCACAGATGTTCGGTGGTGCACGTGCCACACCTCTCACAGTTCTGGATTCTCTAGGACTGGGTGCCGCTCACCCTTCCCTTTCCATGGGGCAGTTTTTCTAGTGGCTGCTGTGCGCGTGAGATAATGGAATAGGAGTTTTAAAGGCCCTCTGTGTAGATAGAGCCCCCCCCCCCCCACTCCTAACAATGCATTCTGCGCAAATGGATTGAAATAGGCTTTTTGTGGATCAGCACTGCCTACAGTCTAAAACGCACCAACAGGGCAGACTCGAGGCTGAATTAGCAAAGGTTCAGCAAACATAAATGGTAGGTGCGGGTGCTCAGGAGTCCAGCAGGCATGTCACACAGTAACATAAATTCGTTTACGTGGTGCGGAGCCGTGTGTTGGTTTTGAGAAACTGATAGATGAAATAAGGACTAGATGGAGTGTTATTGTCTTGTTCCTGACGTGCCTCCCAGGCTGGATGTAGGCAGAACAAAGGGGAAGCAGGCTCAGTTGGGGCTGGAAGGGGGAGGGGTGCAGGGGTGGCAGGGTTTCTAGTAGCCACATTAAAAAATCGACAGAAACAGGTGAAAGTAACTTTAATATATTTTATTTAACCCAAGAATATATAAAATATCATTTCAATATATTAATCAATGTACAACCAATAACGAAATATATTACTGTCTTTTTTTTTTTTCCCCCCACATCTCAATTCAGACTAGCTGCACATTACATGTTCAGTGGACACATGGCCTGGGGGCCACCGCATTGGACAGGACAGGCTCTATTCGCTTGGTGCTTTAGTCCACGGAGCTGGGGGCTCTGAAGGAACTTCTGACTATGCCAAGCGAAGATGAGCAAGGGTGCAGAGATGGGTTTTGTGTACACTGGAAGCAAAGTAAAGGTTTCAGAGGGTAGAAACGGAGAATTCACCAATGAAGCAGACTTGACATTTTTCTCCCTTAATTTCCTTCCCAAATTCACATTTATTTTTTTAATTGAAGTATAGTTGCTGTAAAATATAAGTTACAGGTGTACAATATAGTGATTCACAATTTTTAATGGTTATATTCCATTTATAGTTATTATAAAATATTGGCTACATTCCATGTGTTGTACAATATATCCTTGTAACTTATTTTATACATGATGGATGGTACTTCTTAATCCCCTACCCCTCTCTTGCCTCTCCCCCCTTCCCCATCCCCACTGGTGACCACTAGTTTGTTCTCTTTCGTTGTATTTTTTAGATTCCACATGTAAGTGAGATCATACAGTATTTGTCTTCCTCTGTCTGACTTATTTCACTCAGCATAATACCCTCCAAGTCCCTCCATGTCGTTGCAAACCCATATTCACATTTAGAACAGAAACGGACTTGCTAAGATACTTATAGGAATACTAAGTGGCGTGCAATGAATTCTCCTTTTCTTGTGTTTTTAGCCCCAGTGCACCTGCCTCACCTTTGCCCGGGGCGAGTGGATAATACCACGGCACCTGTGGTGGGGAGAGGTTGTGGAAGGAGAAGGGTGATTTCAGCCTCTGCCTCTGATGGTCTCTTACTTTGTCCATGATGTTAAGGTGGATGCTGATAAAGTGGTGATTGGAAAGTCACCTGTTGGTCAACAGGCCTCTCTGTGGGCAGCAAATCCATGGTACTTTTGTCCTGGTCTCTTACTTAATGAAGGACTTAATGATGGACTGTAACAAAATTGGCCACCTTATTTTTAGACTCAAGAGTTAAATTAAGACCTGTCCACAGTGCTTAATATTACACGGGTGGTGATGGAGGGAGGAGGTGGAGAGTAAAACAAGCATGCGGAAGAAGGAAATAGGCCCAATATGGACACTTCAGTACCTGGGGCTAGAAACAAAGTCTCTACTGTTGCAAAGGCCAGGAAGGATGCTCTCTCTCTATCCAGGCCAACATTTTCTGAATTTTTTTTTTTAACAGGACAATTCATTGTGTACTGCTGCAGAAGCAACAGAAAATGCAGTCTCTTAGCTGTCAGAGCAGCATTATCTAAATAAAATTAGCAGGCTCAGTGTTTAATTTGGCCTTGACTGAAAGTCATGTGTGGCGGTGACATGCTGACTTTGTTCTTCTCAGTGTATAAACCAGAGTTGATTGCTTTTCCCTAGTCCTGGTTCTCTTAGCATCTGAGTGACCTTGAGCCAAGCACAGTCTCAATGTCTCAGCCTCCTTATTTGTGAAATGGGTGCAGGATACCGGTCACACCTACATCATAGTGTTACGAAGGGAAAAGCAGGCTGAAAGTCAAGCACTGTATTGGTGTAAATTATGAAGTGTTGGAACATGGAACAAAATACTTCTTAAACGCCACTGTTTATTACAAAAACATTTTCAGGAGTAGGAACAGCTGTGAATCAGGCATCCCAACTTAGTCAAAGAATGTGTGCCTTCAGCTGCTTTTTATTGATGTTGTTTGCACATTTATTTCCTGTCTAGCATAAATAGAGGTGGAGTAGGTTTATGTGGGGAAGAATGAATATGTCTGGACAGCCTCCCGGTGGAATCTTCCTTCTGTAAACAGTATTTTCAGTATTACATACAGGCCCCTCTTTTATATCAGAGAGAGACTAGGAAATTGCTTTTTAAACCTGGAAATGCACATCTGGTGAATGACACCTTTTCACAGTAAAGCATCCATTGAGGAAAATACTTTGACCAATGTTGGCAGAGCAAATCCAGTTTTTAAACATCATGCTTAGCAGAAATATCATCTCCTTCAGCTGGAAAAATAAGGTGGTTAGAAAGTGTTGAGCCTTTCACCTGCCACCTTGGGCAGGGCCGGGAGTTAGTCGCCATCTCTTATAGGTAACGGGCAGCAGAGAAACTGGACTTCTTCAGGTCAGGTGCATATGAAAGGCTGCATGTTTTCTCCTTGCCACCCAGAGCACTGCAGCAGGACGGTACCTCTTCTGAAATCAAGCTCATTTAGGCTCACCTCCGCTCGCCCACTCCCCTGTAGATCAATGATACGTGTGCACCTCTCTTCCCGGGCCCCGGCCTTAATATCCTGTCCCCTTATGCTTGTCCTAATGCCTCTTCTCTCCACCCCCGACCCCTACCCCACACCAGCCAAGCAGAATTGAGGGGTTGAGCAGAGGACTCCAGATAGATAACTCCTTAGCCCCTCAGAGGCCCACCGAGAGGAGCCACAGGATGGGCAAGGATCAAGGGGAAAATAATAAAAGCTCTTCTATTCTCCTGAGAAACCTTCTGGAACTAGGTGTTGTGGTTATGTTATTAAAGTAACTGAGGGCTGCAGTGTGGGTAGAGGGGAGAAGCCTGCCTGACTCTGGGGTGTTAGGGGTGCAAGTTCTTTGAGGGCAGAGGCTGTCTCACTGGTCATGGTTACTTCTCCTGTCGCTCCATTGGACACCTGGTTTCCAGCAGGTTCTTGTCAAAGGTGTGGTGGTTAAAATGACTTCCAGCTCGGACTCCAGATGTTCTGTTGGTTGCTTTCTTGGTTTAAAACCTAAGTTTAAGCTAAGCCTCAAAAGAAGCAAACTAAAACTTCAAACAACCCAAAATGGAGCCTGTAATTTCATGTGCTGTAAAGGCTTAAGGGGGTTGCTTCACCCAGGTGCCAACATTGTCCTTGGTTTATAGGAATAGTCCAGCTGCCATTACACATATGGGAGGGGCAGGTGTGAAGGTCGCTCTGGAAAGCCCCTCAGGTGGGGAGGGGTGTCTAGAGCGCTAACTGGTCTCTGTCCATTTGTTTGATGCTTTCCTTCCCAGTTCTGAGCTCTGCATGTTCATTCCTTTCCAGAGTATTCCCCCGTGTCCGTGTACTGGTAGGCATCAGAAGATGGAGGGAATTCTCTTCTGCTCCACACTGTGAAGCAGTGGCTCAATGTGTCAGGCTTATAAAGTACTCTTAATTTTTAAAAATTGTTTTGACCTCTGCTTTCCCTTTAGCATTCTAAGGTAGGGTGCTGATGGTCAGAGGGGCAAGAAAACCAAAGTAATTTTCAGAGCCCAGTTCAGAGCCCAGTTCTCCAGAGGATGATGTTTCCTACGTAAGTATCTTCTGGTAGAACATTTTGAGCCCTTTTGATATGTAAAGATTTATTAAGTAACATACACACATAGACACGTACAGCAAAACCCTATCTGTAATGACTTTGAAATGCTTTTACGTTAGTGACAGGTTCTGATTCCCTGTGGGGTGGTAAGGAAAGAATCTTCTTTTTGCTACATTTTAGTTGCATTGGGGAGTAAGCAAATATTAGAGTTTTCCCTGTTTTTTAGTGAAAACTGCCTAGTATTAGCATTTGCATGGGTTAGTTCTTAAAGCCCTTAGCAGGGTCCTAGTGTTTGGGGTTTTTATAGAAATCAATTCTCTGGGTAGTACAAGCGCCCACTGGGGGTTGAACGTGTTTCTAGTCATAGGAGAAATGGGCAGAGTTGGGTGTCAGGGCAGCTCTGGGTGGATCCCTTTCCTCTTTGGCCAGGCGCTCCTTCTGTGCAGCCCTGGACGTGTCTCAGGTGAGACACTATCAGGTGTGTATACTATCGGGCACCTCCTGTTCTCTGCGGCTTCTGGATTGGGGCGTGCGGGAGGCTGATCTTTTCCAGTTGTGTTTTAGATATTTGACATAACTTAAAGTACATTTTAACCTTGAATCTTAATTTTGAGCTTCTCACAGCCTAGCAGGAAGATTGTCCGTGATTCTCCCAGGATATACACTTTTTCTGGTTTTAATCTCTGGTGATGTAGCATTTTTGTGACAATTTGGTCCTTAATATTTAGACTCACCTTTTTCTCCCCTTAAAAATCTAGCCAAGGCCAAATTAGTGAGGGTTGCTATGGCAACTTTGGAGCAGTTGAGAATGTGTACTAATGCAAAGACCGATATGCTTGAAGGGTACGTTGCTTTTAAATGTAGAGGAAGAATTAGCTTTGGAATAAAGATATTCAGCTGAATCTTCATGGAAAAAGTTGACACGGACTAAAAATACAAAAGGTCTGCAGTTTGAATAGCTTATCATGGGAATTTTTAGCCATCTTTTAAGTAAAATAAATCTCATGGTTACAACATGTTCGTCCAATACGGGGATAGTATCAATTTAGATTCTGCTCAGGTCCCTAAAACATGGATTTACAATTCTGCCCAATTTATCTCCCTCCTGCCGTAGGATTTTACCCATGAAAGACTAGCTTACCTTAGTTATGTTTCAGGCTTATATCAGTATACTGCTTTATGTTGAGATAAACTCATATTTTCCCCCCTGAAACATCTATTTCAGCCCCTGTGGCTCAATTTTCAGAATATTAGATGCTTCTGTTTATCTTTGACTAACTATTGCTGAACACCTATCAAGTGATTAGGTGGAATTTTCCTAAATGAATATTTGCCAAATATCTGAAATTTTGATGGGTTACTGGTCTTGCAGCACAGAGAAGTATTACAATTCAGTTATTTTTGTTTTTAAACAGGCATTCCCTTAGTAGAATGAATGTTATCACAGCCTCAAAAGTGACAAACACCCATTTAAAAGAAGCTGATGATATATTTGAATATCATATAAAAGATGACTGAATTTAAACTTCCTCCAAAGTAATTTACTATTTGGCTAGTGTAACCACCATTACAAGCTGTTATAAGTGATAAGTGATCTGTTGCCTGCTGTTCGTTGTTTTTCCTTCTCATACCTGTCTTAAGCACATTTTCTCACTATCAGGCTAGTAATCATTTAACCTGGAAGCTGTCTGGAATATAAGATGTTTAATTTTTTAATTAGTCACCAGGTTTTATCTTACTGATAAAACACTGTTCCAGGCACCATGAATACAGTGGTGCTATTCTTATTTACCATGACTGGTATGTGTGTGTGTGTGTGTCTGTGTGTGTCTGTGTGTATGCATGTATTGGTATTTAGTATTGTCAGGTGGAAGGCGGGGCAGTTAGTCTGTCTCAAAGACAAAGGTTTAACTTTTTAATATCGTTTATTAATTAGGGTGGTCTTTTATTTATATACGTGTACGTAAATCTGAATGTGAGGATGTTGTACAGGGGCCGTCAAAGGGTTAGAATTGCTAGACTCCATCACGTGGCAGTTTCCCACCTCTCACTCCTCCACGCCCCACTCCAGCCGCCCACATGGCACTGCGTGTGGCACTCAGGCAAGTGGTGCTCTTTCTGTGCAGTGGGGTTGGAGAGTGGAGGACGGGATCTCTCCCTTCTGCAGTGTCAGAAAGAATCTCATGTTCTTAGTATACTCTATATACGATTACAGACTAGTTGAAGGGAAATTAGGTGAAAATCTTGATTTCCTCCTCTTTGTGAGTTTTGTTGAGGTAAGCCAAGAGATAAGGAAGCAACTTAGAATGGGGATGGGGCAGTGAGGATATTTTTACAATAATGAACATTTTGCGGTTATATATGGTATGTACCTGTGATGGCTGGAAACCTTACAGCCGTCTTGGCTGGAAAATGTGTCCTTGATTCTGAGTCGCATCATGCTCATCTGAAAACTAGAGTATTGTTACTGAACAAGGGGACAGAGAGGTATTAGGTAGGCAGTTAGCTCTGCCTGACTGCGCTGTACCTGCAGGCAGATGCTGGGTGTTCTGCGCATAGCACACACAGCCCATCTCACTGTGAACAGTTGACCAGATTATTTAAATGAAGGGCGGGTCGAAGGTGCTAAGTTAGCATGTAAAGGGAGGCCTAAACTAGTCTGAAGACTAACAAGAGCAGCGTGTTTTCATCGAAAAGTGTGTGTTTTTGAAATCTGACTAGTACTCGGTAGTTTAAAAATTAATGGCCAGTAAGGGTAGGGACATGCTTGGTGAGCCATTCACATAACTGAGAAAGAGACAAGCCAGTGAGATACTCATTAACCAACGCCCTTGCATGTTACAGTCACCCTCACAGCTGGCTTCCTTATAATGGAAAAACAGAGCATGCCCAGACACTTGGATGTAATAACTGCTGGTTGTAAAGAGCTTTATGGTTCATTTAGTCCTCAGAAAACCCCGTGGGGTAATACAAGTGATTCTTCAGTTAGTTTATGTTCTTACAACAAAAGAGGGATCATCTAGCTCCCCAGCACTGGTTTATATGCCTGACTTTGTTCTCTGTTAAGGTATTACCAATCCAGCCTTCTCATATATCTGTCAAATATGTCAGTCAAAACAGTCATCAGCTGGAAATATAGACATGAGTGTGCTATGCAATCCCTGAGCCTTCAACATTCACTTGGCTGCTGATCTGTGAAATAAGCATAAAATTTGCCTTTAGGGAGATGTTGGGAAGGTAAAGAGAGAATTTAGGGAAGATGTGTGCTAGAGATGACAGTAATTTACAACTATTTCTTAACTTCACTGTGTATCTTTGGGGTGAATTTTACTTTTAACTTGTTAAAAAATTTTTTTGAATAATGTTGTAAATCATTGTAATGTTGTAAATAATGTTATAAACCAGTATAGGTGTACAGTAGGCTGAATAATGGCTCTCAAAGATATCAGGTCCTAATTCCTGGAACCTATACATGTCCTGTTATTCAGAAAAAGGGTCTTGGCTGTGACTAAACATGATTAAATTAAGGATGTTGAGACTAGAGGTTTTTCTGGATTATTTGGGTCAGCCCTAAATGCAATCACAAGTATCCTATAAGGGAGACAAAGAGGAGATGGCAGCCATGCACGGAGGAAGGGACTCAGGTGATGTGGTCATAAGAATCTTGGTTACTCACAGTTCCCTTCTTTTTCGCAATTAAATGTATTGACTTGGAGCTCTCAGAAAGTTCAGGATTGTCCCTTGTGTATGAGGGCTGGGAATGGGGAACACCTGGGTTGGGGTTCTGGCAGGGGGGCACGTTTGCCAGTCACTGGGTCCGTCTGTTCCCTGCTCTGTCCTGTTGAGGAGGCTGCATCATGTGACTTCCTCGAGAACAGAAAACCCGAAGCTGAACTGAAGCAGTGGTTTAGAAGACATGTTCAAATACTGCATCACATGGAACGTATCCAGCACTTTCAAACTTCAAAATGATGGCGCCACACTGGGGAGTCCCGAGTCGAGAGGGGAGGAAACTGTACCAGGAATTCAGGGCTCGGTGGAGTTACAAGGAGGCAGGAGCCCAGCCTCACATCATGGGTCACCCTTCTGTAGCCACACGCCCTTGAATGATGACCAAACCTCTAATCAGTTTCCTAACTGAGGCGGGGAATAACGCCCATGTCACAGGACTGCTGTGAGGACTGGAAATAACAATGGGTATAAAAACTGTGCTCACAGTTTGCACACGGTTTCCCCAGGGACTTGGTGTCTAATGCTTGTCAGTTCCTAATCCCACTTAAATTGTTACAAATGTGAGGTGAAAGGAAGGAGAAATTCTTCTGAGTAATGAGTTGACTCTTCAGGATCAAACTATCCATGAGGCTAGTCGCTGGTGTCTATCAATCACAGCTAAGGTCAACCCTTTACTCTACTATAGACCGAGCATTCTTTTTAAGAATTAATGACTGATAACCTCCGGGGTGGGGGGAGGGAAGGGAGGGAATCTAAAGGAGTGCCTATCTCTTAAGATTGGCCTAAGGTGGTAGAGTAGGATCTAACTTAATAGTTGCCCTACAAAGGAATCTCTGATTCTGAATCACAATAAACTAAAAGGTCAGCTTTCTGGAAGAAAATTTTGCTGGTCTGAAAACATTCCAATTTAGGGAAAGGGAAGAGAAACAGATTCAGTCATTCGTCTTTCTGGGATTCATCCTATTTGTATAAAAGTCATTCTGGGGAACAGCGTGATAAGGTTTTACCTCCGTAAGGGAGGCGTGAAGGGACAAGGTACAGGTTGCCTTAGAGGAAGAGGTTGTAGGTTTGCCCTTTCCCTGTAGTGCCAGACTAATCCATCAGCCTGTATTAGTAAGATTAGCCATCTGTTAGCTTCAAAAGCAGAGGCAGAAGTCTCTGCTTCCAGATTCTCTTTTTTTCAATAAATTTATTCATTTAATTTTTTTATTTTTGGCTGTGTTGGGTCTTCGTTGCTGTGTGTGGGCTTTCTCTAGTTGCGGCGAGTGGGGGCTACTCTTTGTTGCAGTGCGCGGGCTGGCTTCTCATTGCGGTGGCTTCTCTTGTGGAGCACGGGCTCTAGACATGCGGGCTTCAGTAGTTGTGGCTCGCAGGCTTCAGTAGTTGTGGCGCATGGGCTTAGCTGCTCTGTGGCATGTGGGATCTTCCCAGACCAGGGCTCGAACCCGTGTCCCCTGCATTGGCAGGCGGATTCTCACCCACTGTGCCACTAGGGAAGCCCCTCCAGATTCTCTTGGTGTGTGGGTTTGGGAAGGAAAGCCGGGAACTACTAAATATCACATATCCTGCAAGGCCAGGCACTCAGCTAGGCTTTTACAGCCACTGTGACATCCAGTCCCAGCAGTCCTGTGACGTAGGCGTCATTCCGCACTTCAGTTAGGAACCGACGCTGAGGTTCTGTAATCGTTCAGGGTCACATGACTGGACAAAAGTGACCCCTGAGACGTGAGGCCGTGCTTCCATCTCCTTGCTCTTCCACGGTGTCCTAAGCTCCTTTCCAGCTTGGGCCTGACTGATACAGCTTCATCCCCGCTCCATCTTTGCCTCTTAGTGGCAGACTTGCAAGAAACCCACGTCTGAACAGGTTGACCTCTGGATAAGCTGTGGTGGAGAAGAAAGGCCCCTTCGTTCCAAACATCATACACAGTCCTCCCTGGGAGTGGCACCTGCTTCTGTGTTTGCTGGTTTAAGCTATACAGTTTTATCTACTAGCCCTCACTCTTGTTTTGTGCCACTTTCCAGGTCAAGAAGGAACTTTTAGTAGGAAAACGTCTTTTGCCAGTTGAGATGTCCTTTCACCTTTCTCTCTGGCCTCTTCCACGTACAATTTCTGAAAATAATACTCTGCCTTGAGAAAATTTGGTTGAGCCCGTTAGAGGTTGAATCAAGCTACTGTTTCCAGAAAGATTATTTCTCAGCCCTGTATCTCATGGCTCTTATCACCTCCCCCCACCCCCGCCCCCGCCGCTTCCATCCACACACACACACACTCCACAGACACACCACACATACACCCAACGCTCTGCCCCACCACCTTCAAGATGAGTCACTGTGAAACGAGACTTGGTTAACCGGGCTGCAGGGACACTTCTTAGCTCTTCGCATCCCATGCGAAGGCAGCTTTGTTGGCATCCCACCTTGGTCTTTCAACTGTGCGCCTCAAACTTGAGCGGGCTGCTTGGAAGTAACAATACACTCTAAGCAGTGTTTGTCATTGAAATGTAAATTCCCTTACACCCATTCTCTCTCTTGTAGAATTCCCAGGAAGAAAACAGGTTTTATGTTACAAGCGCTGAGGAGAAGAATTTTCTCCTCGCATCTCTTTTTTTAAACATATAACAAGATTGAAGATGATTGATTTAGGCAGCTCTGGTCCACTATAAAGTTTTGTATCTCTAGCGACAATATAAATATTGTCAGGAATTTTACCGTTATGCGATTGTTAGTAATCTGAGGGAGGAAAGATGACTTTGTATCTGGCTTTAATTCCTGAGTTAATAAGCTACCATCACCCTGGAATGCCAGTTTTCTTTTCAGTATCCACCTGTGAACTACATGAAAACATCTATCAAATAGTGATTTAAATCGTAAAATAATGTAAATGCTGTGGGACTTAATGTCCTGCATTTGGAGTGCTTTTAGGGACCATTAGGATTTGTAAGCAGTGAGGTGGACATGGAGGGAATGAAAGGTTCAATAATAACTGTATAAGATGTCAAAGCACCACTCAAGTGACCAAAAATCTGGCCTCAAGCATAAAAAAGGCTGTAAGATAAAAGCTGTTTTGTTGTTGTTGTTATAATAGCCAACAGGCCCTGTATATATTTTATGTCCTTTTAAAACTTTCTTACTGAATACTACTTTATTGCTCTTCTGACTTTCAAATCGGCCATTCCATTTTAAAAATAGTATCAGATCTATGCGGCAGAAAGTATATAAGATGCATAGATTACATTAAGAAGGCTCTGGGACCCAGGACTGAACAGCCTTGGGCATTTTTCTTTAAATATGTGAGCTTAAAAGTATATTCCTTAGCAGCCCTGAAAGGAAAAAGTCCACTAAAAGGAATATGACATTTAGAATACATAGCATTTGAGATTTTTATCTTTTACTTTTTCAGACCTTGGGTTTCTCCATTGGAAACTTTTGATGGCATTATCACCTATTTATGTAGTAGTGAGTATGGTGTGATGAGTATGTGCTTTAAAATGGTCTCACTTCCTTTACTTGCGCAAAGTTTGCCTTCTCTCTTGTGTGTTGTTCTTTCCGTGTAGCCTGTCATGTTTGTATAGACATGAAGAAACCATTCATGTTGTTTTGCTGCTTTCCTGAATGGTCAGCACTGAGTCTGTATGTGTGTTTTAATTGTTTGCTAAACCTCGAAAAGTTTTGTTAGATGGAATATAATGGGAGAGACTAGGGAAGATGAGGTTTTTTTTCATACTTCCTTTGAGAAAGAAATTGAAACAATACAGTTTCTGTGAGTTGTGTGAAATGTTACATTTTTCTAGAGCTTTTCATCGCTTTGACAGGATATGCGTGATCGTGTCTTACAATGTCGCTCATCTTTCCTTAACTTGGCTCTTTGTTTCCTGGCAGGCACTTGAGCCTGGATGACTCCGTCATTTATTCCATCCCTTTCCTACCCTCTCCATGCCTCCTACCTTCAGGCGAAGTGAGCTAGCTCCTGGTGTTCTCTGCCTAACTTGTGTGCCTCTGAATGCACTCTTCCCTCTGCTTGGAATGTCCCTCCTCTGCCTCCTTGTAACACTAACTCTGACATGTCCCTTAGGACATTTGAGTTGGGCCCTGGCCTCCAGAAGTTCACCCTGGTTTTCCCTTCCCGCCTCCTCTTCGACCCCTAGAACACCCGATGCACTTCTGTCATCCTCTCTGCCCTGGGCAGTCACTGTCAGCTTGTCCCCGGCCATCCTTCCCCACTCCCGTGGCCCCGCAAACACACACACAGCAGAGTCTGCAATACGACACAGCCCCGTTCATCCCCTTAGTAATAACCTCACAAGAGCAGGTTGTTGATAAATACCCACCGTGGGAATCTGTTGAGGCTGCGAAAAGGGATTCAGAGAAATCTGAAATGTGTTTGGGAGTCAGGCCTTTGCTGGGGGAAAGTTGCTGTGCTGTGAGCATCGGGCCTCTGAAGTCAGGGGTCAGGGTAGTGTGACCCTGGGAACTGTGTTCAGGCTTGCTCTCACCTGCGTGTGAGGCTTGGGAGTGGCTCCTGCCTCCTCTCTTGTCCCCAGAGGGCAGGGTGGGAGCAGTCACCTCCCGGCAGAGGTCTCAGTGTGAAAGGGTGGTACTGGGATATTGCCTTAGATGAATAAGACTTTTTTAAGCTGGGGGGTGGGGAGAGGAGAGGGAGGTGCACAAGGAAAAGATTAGCATTGAGAAAGGGCAGGGTATTTGGGCAAAAGGTGGCAGCAGAGATTTCCTGTTCTGGAATTAGTAGTGGGAGGGAAGGTGGCAAGGTTTGCAAGAAGCCGGTTCTAGAGAGCCTTGACTGCTAGGCTGACACGTTTCCGGGTTATCCTGCAGCACAGAGGTGTGTGTGTGAAGGTTTTGGAATTTGCAGTTTTAGTGATGAGAGGGGAGGGAGACTGTGGGCAGGGAAGGAGGCTCTTAAAATAGTCTAGGCAGGAGGCACAAGATAACACCAATCCCCTCTCCACTCAGTCCACAAAACTGAGTCCTGTGTGGCGGGCAATGGGGATTCAAAGGTAAGTAAAGTAGGGTCCCTTCACATGAAAAGGGTGTAAAAGCCAAACCATCTTAGTTGTCACGTGGGTAGTGAGAAAATGGCAGCCTAAAGGAAAATGCATGGGTGGTGATAGGGTTTTAGTCAACTGACAGGAGCTGCAGGCAGGCTGCAGGGTGCTAAGATCACCAATGGCAGATTTGGCCTTTGTTCACTACGAAGTAAATAATACCCTCTGTGTGCTGCCCTAGTATCTTCTGCCAGAAGTCTTCCTGGTGGTATCAGCTGTGGTCCCTTTTAGCTGGTCTCTCCTCTTCTTCGTCACTTGCCCCCCACCCCATACTATGTTCTCAACCTGGCAGCCAGGATGATCCTTTGCAATTACAAGTCAGATCCTGTTATTCTCTTCCCCCAAAACCCACAGTGGCTCCCATCTCACTCGGATAAAAACCAAAGTCCTTACCGTTGTCCGCGTGGCATCCCATCCATTACCTCTCTGGTCTCATCGCCGCCTACGCTGCTCATTCCCCTCTGGCCACGCTGGCCTCCTTGCCGCCTAGATGCTCCCCTTGAGGCCTTGCCCCTGCATGTCTCCAAGGCTAACCTCTCACCCTCTTGAAGTCTGCTCGGAGGTCACCTGACCACCCCATTGAAAATTGCAGCCTATCCCCAAACCCCACCCTTGGCTCTCTCCATCCCCCTGACCCTACTCTTACCTTCTTCTGTCCATGACACGAATTGCCTTCAAAGACGATACATCATTTATTATTATTTTTATTATTCATTGTTTCTTGTCAGACCCTTCCACCTTCTTCTCCCCCTGCCCCCCTTTAGAGGCAGGGATCTTCATCTGTTTTGTTAACTGATACATCACAAATGCTTAGAACAGTGCCTGGTACAAAGTAGAAGCTAGTAAATATTTGTTGAATGCATTGTGCTCTATCTGCTGTTACTCATAAGGCCTAGTTAACTTTCTTTTTCCTATTAAATGGGTTTTGGCTATGGGGAGAAATAGTTGATGCTGTCACAGCCTAAGTTCTCTAGATGTTTTACCCAATTTTTGTTTTTCTTCAAGTGACCCATTTTCTCTGAGATTTTTAGAGCAAAGTTTTATGAAATACCTACAATAATTAGAGAAGAAAATTTGAAAGCATGTTTTCAGATAAAAGAAATTTACTCCACAAAATCATGTTGTACCATAGAGGATTTGTGATTGGCAAGGCTGAAATGAACTTCACTAGAAAAATCCAGCAGTGCTAGCAAATAAGCTCCTCCATTCCTCTGGCTTACGTTCCCTGGTTGCATTTCAGTTATTCCTGACAACAGTGATGAGTTCTCCCTCATAACGTTTTAGGGAATATTTCAGTTACCCCTACATTGTATAGTCCCCTTAACATTCATTTCATTACCTCTTTTTTTTTTTTTTTAACCTCTTAATACAGGAACTAAACACACACACACACACACCCATACAAATGAAAAATAAATGTATGCTAGCATACATGATGGGGAAAGAATAATTGCATAAAAGGACCACAAGAGTCGTAGGGTTTTTCTTTTGTTTTGTTTTGGTCACCTAACCTGTTTTTCTCCTATGCACACACATATTGACACACTCATACATACTTACCCTCCTTCTCCATCAAAAAAAAACCTGTTGAAGGAAATTCAAGAAATCATAATAGAGAACTTGGAGATGTGCAAACCTTTGGAAAGCTTTTAATTAGATGGTCTGACAGTTAACTTCCAAAGGTGAGTTGGGACCTCTTTAGATTTCCAGCTGGAAAGGTTCCATGGGATGGTGAAAGTGGGTTTTTTTCCCCCATAAATTGGAGTGTTTCTTGTTTCTAAGTGCTGTTTTTATACCTTTTTGTTGTATAACTCATTTCTCAATGGGATAATGTATATCCAGGGGCAAAGATTGGTTTTGGGGAGGTCAAAAAATCTTTTTATACATAAAGAACAGATATACACGCAGTATGTAAATAAATATGCAGTCTAGCTATGGTATTTAAATTTCATGGGAGGGCAATGAGGAGGAAAAATCTATAAAACTTCTGGGGGTAGGTGCAGTAATGAAAATATGGTTGTTGTTACACTGGTCTAACCTGTCCTCAGAGGCAGCAGCCTAGGGCCTGAATGGTCTGTTCTGGACTTCGTGCTTTTGCATGGGGAGAAAGAAAGTTGTTTTGATAGTTGAATAGTGAGCTGTGTCCAAGGGCCTGAGTCTGTTAGGCGGAGCACACGCTGATCCATTTGATCTATCAGGCGCTTTATGGTTGAAGGGACAGAATTGCTCAGGTTGCCTTGGATCCTGGAGGACTGGGTAGAGGATTTGCTGCGGTCCCAGGGACTAGTAAGCAGGAGCAGAGTTGGGGATGTGAAAGGTATTGGAAATGTCTGGGATGAGTTACCTTCCCTAGAAGTAGCATGTTCTTTGTTTTTTACTCTAGGCCTTAATTCAGCTCCCTTTGATCTCTTATGATTCTTCCCCTTTTAGTCCCTTCTACTAACTCACCGGTGTTCTCCCCATTACCATTTCAAAGTCCTGGGAGAGAGTCTAGACAACTAAATCCTGCATCGTCATTTGAGCAGAGCTGAAGGCAGCCCTAGAAAGGCAGCCCTGGGGCAGCTGCCGTGTCAGCCACTGTTAGGGAATGGAGGGGGTCACACATGATTTGGCCGTAGCTGCCTGCGCCTGAGGAATTTCCTGAGGCCACTTCTCTGAGGGCTGTGGTGAGAATTCCCTGTGAACACAGCTTCTGGAGGCTGAGGTAGGCATCCTAAGGCTTCGCCTGCCTGATACTAGGCTTAAGTAACTGGCGTTGAGTGTTTAACCTAAGTGATCATCACTAAAGGTTTTCCACTGGGGTTCCTTTCAGCATCTACTTGGACGCAATTTTAAAGCTTGTCTTCTGAAAGCTTGTCTAATGGCTTAACATCAAGAAAGGAAAACTTTTCCCAGACTTTCAGTCTCAGAGATGACACTGACTGCTCAAATGGTCTCTCTCGTGAGATTGATGGTTGTGTGAACCTTGAGGGAAGAGGCCATTGTCTTCACCTCTGTCTTTTCAGCACTTAGTACAGTGTCTGACACATGGGAATTTTCCAGTAAACCGCGTGACCTGTCAAGTGGTCTTGCACATGGAAGAGATGATTGGTAAATCTGAAAATTCAAACATCATCAAAGAGCAAATGCCATAAGCTTCATTTTATCTCAGGTCAGGAGAGTCCTTATCTTAAACTTTAGTTCTGCACCTTGATATTTATGGGGTTGCTTTTTAAGAATATGTTGTTGTTGTTTTTTTTAATTTCTGAGCATCAATTATGAAAGAAAAGATAGAGTGGAGGTAAAATTGCCACATATAAGACGAATATTAATCTCCTTAATATATAATATAAAGAGCCTTTTTCAAATAAGTAAAATAAGGAAAGAACATTCATTGGAGCATTCTTTTTGGCCTACTTTAATAGATATTTCACATTCTAAAAAAGTAAGCGGGGCTTTCCTGGTGGCGCAGTGGCTGAGAATCTGCCTGCCAATGCAGGGGACATGGGTTCGAGCCCTGGTCTGGGAAGATCCCACATGCTGCCGAGCAACTGGGCCCGTGAGCCACAACTACTGAGCCTGCACGACTGGAGCCTGTGCTCCGCAACAAGAGAGGCTGTGATAGTGAGAGGCCTGTGCACCGCGATGAAGAGTGGCCCCCGTTCGCCACAACTAGAGAAAGCCCTCACACAGAAACGAAGACCCAACACAGCCAAAAATAAATAAATAAATAAAAGGTACTCTTAAAAAAAAAAAAAAAGCATATGAAACATTTTAAAATTCATTAATCAAAGAAAGGCAAATTATAAAAGCATCCTATTTTACCTGTCAGACTGACAAAAATGAAACCATTCATCACCACTGCTAGGGCTAAGGGAAACAGACAATCATACCTCTTATGTAGGAGTATAAATAATATATAATCTTTTGGGAGGATGTTTCGGTGACAGATATTTTTATGAGTCAGCAAATTCCTTCACAAGAATGTTTACTGCCACACTGTTTACAAAAGAGAAATTGTAAGCAACCTGCATAACTTGGAATAAGTGACTGATTAAATGTTGTAAATAGAAATGATGGATTTTTGGATTTTGGGCCATTAAAAATTAAGTTTGTGAAGTCTAATGATATTGTGTAACTGAAATAGAATCATACCAAATAATATCTTCAGCATATGTGTTGTATTCAGAAAAATGTATATGAATTTTCTTAATTACATTTATTGCTGGATCAAAAGTTATCGTTCTTTATACGTTTCAAAATTTATTGAACTTTTATAGGTCAGTATCACTTCCATAATCGGAAAAAAATATTTAATAATACAAAGCATAGTATATGGAAGTGTTAGCAAGTCTTAGTTACTTAATAGAATATCTATCACTAAAATGCCTTACTGATGACTTTTCTTTTAAAGGTCCTTCCCAGTGATTAAACAAGGAAAAGCAGTTTGATAAAATGCCCTTAATGTTAACATACACTGTTTTACAGGTTATTAAAACATAAACAAATAGAGGCAGCATGGAACATTAGAAGGAGCAAGGACTTCTCAGTTAGATGGTCCTGGGTTGGGATCATGGCCGTATAGCTGCGGGACCTTGAGTGTTGGACCTGAAGTTTTCTCACCTATGAAATGAGTATCTTAACTGTCCCTGTCCTCCTAGGACTGCTGTGGGGAACAGTTAGGGTAGTGTGTATGAAGCACTTAGCACCGCGTGTGACTCAGTGCACGGGTGGCACTTGTTAGGAGGAGAAACCTCTCAGGAGGGGGATAGTGTTTCCTTCAAGAGAACCAAATTTGAAAACCACTAATTAGAAAGTGCTTACTCACTCTAGAAAGAATGACTATTATAATGGTGTATTAGTTTTCTATTACCTAAACTTAACGGCTTAAAATAACACTCATTTATCATCTAACGGTTTCTGTGGGTCGGAAGTCCAGCCATGGCTTAACTGGGTCCTCTACTTAGGGTTTCTGGAGGCTGCCATCAGGATGGTGACTGGGGCCGGGTTCTCATAGGGACGCTCAACCTAGTGAAGCATCTACTTCTCTGCTCATGCGGCTGTTGGCAGCCTTCAGTCTCCTGGGGATGTGGGATTCATGGCAGCTTGCTTCTTTAAAGCCAGCAGAGGGGAGAGAAAGGAAGATAAGCACAAATATGCTAGCAAGATGCAGTCTTTTTTTTTTTTTTTTTTGGCTGTGTCGTGTCTTAGTTGCGCACACGGGATCTTCATTGAGGCATGCGGGATCTTTCGTTGTGGCACGCCAGCTCTTCACTGCAGCACTCGGGCTTCTCTCTAGTTGTGGCGTGCAGGTTTTCTCTCTCTAGTTGTGGCATGTGGGCTCCAGAGCGCATGGGCTCTGTAGTTTGCAGCACACGGGCTCTCTCGTTGAGGCGCGCAAGCTCAGCAGTGGTGGCACGCAGGCTTAGTTGACCCGCGGCATGTGGCATCTTAGTTCCCCAACCAGGGATCTAACCCGCGTCCCCTGCATTGGAAGGCGGATTCTTTACCACTGGACCACCAGGGAAGTCCCAAGATGCAGTCTTTTATAATGCAGTGTAATCACGGAGATGACAGTCTGTCACCTTTGCCATATTCTATTGGTTAGAAGCAAATCACAGGTCCTGCTTGTGCTCATGGGGAGATTACGCTAAAGTATGAACACCGTGAAGGGGGGATCACGTGGAGGGGTCTGTTGCCTATGAATGGTATTCACATTCATGTGTGTTGTGTTTCAAACTCAGAAGCAAATGTCCTAGGTTAGGAAATGGTTTGGTTCAGGAAAATGTTGGCTTCTATCTTAATAACATTGATTGGAAAGCAAGATGAGGTTACACTGTGCTTGTTTAAGATGAACTGTTAAAGGCCAGTAGTGCTGCCTTCTGCAGTTTGGAGCTTGAGGACGTGGCTCTCTTCCTTGTAAACCTGGTTATCTGAGATCTTCCAACCTGGGAAGCTTTTCGGGGACTCAAGACTCACTATTTTGTAAGTAATGGGTAATGGAAATATCACTTCAAAGGGGATTTTTTTCATCTCTTCTAAAATGTAGTACTTCTTTCTTTTATTATTTGTGCAGTCTTCATAAGAAGTACTCATTTCAGTGAAAATAAACGTCGCTTTGTCTCACCCAGATTCATTGTTGAGCTTTAAAGTTTCGTTTGTTCTTAGATTGAAAAAAGCCATTTGTTTTGCTTTAACTTGGCATTTTCATATGAGAAGTGTGTCGCTCTGTTCCCTGCTGGGCCCCTCTCCTTATACTACCTCAGAGTTTCAATGATTAGTCAGCTCTCCTCTATATAGGAAAATGTCGATGAATAATGCTGAGAATTTTATGGATATCATAAAAGCCCTAATGCCAGTGAGATTGCTGTTAGAGTTGAGTATACTCAAATACAAGATTGTAATGTTTTGGAGGTACACTTGTAATCCAGAAGACAAGGAAGGGTGATTGATCACACCCTTGGCCAAGAGATAAGAAGCTCTGATGAATATTGGAACTTTTTTCTTGCTGTGAGCAGACATGCCAGCCCCCATATGACAGTACTTCTAGTGGCTGCAAGTTGGAGACTCTGGAATATTTTATAACTTCCACTTACTCAGCATCTCCTGAGTTGCTGACTGACCAACCTTAGCGAGGCATTGTTAAGTCATGGGCCATCTCACGGTGTGGAACCTCCTGTATGAGGAAAAACCAAACCTCCCAACTCTTACCAAAGAGACCGTGTAGTCCTGACCATACACATTCTGGTTGTACGTGGTGTACGTATTCGAATTCAGAACGGAGAGATGCTTCAGCATTCTCTTGGGCCGGCTGTTTGCCAGAAGAACCGTGGATTGGATAAACAGGTATCTATACATTCCCATTTCTCTTAATGCCACCTATTTGCATAGTGCTTAATAACTTTTCGGAGTGTTTTCATATCTCTTCTTGATTGAATGAATGCATCCAAGTTATGGAGATGAAGCAAATGGTAGATCCATTGGACAGATAAGGAAACTAAGGCCCAAGGACTTGATTTGCCAGGATGGTGTTACACACAGACAGAGCCAAGGCCTCCTTGTTCCAAACCTCAGACACCTTTTATTAACCAACTGTGGTAAAGAGCACAGTCTGAATCCCAGCTCTTCCGCATTCTGACTTTGTAACCTTGGGCTATTACTGAACTTCAAAGCCTCCGTTTTCTCATGAAGGTAGGACCACCATCTCATAGGGTTTTTTTTTAGGGTTAAATGACAATTTATGCATAGTCCTGAAACCTAGTAAGCACTCAGTAAGTGGCAGTTATTGATATTTATGTTGGATTTGACACACTTCTCTTATTCTCACCATTTTGATGTTTGTTGGGCTTACCTGGTGTACCTCCTTCAAGCCCACTGGATCTGGGTATTTGAAATCAGTGAAAGAGAGAATGTTGGTGAATTCTGAAGGTTACACTGGGAGTTGCTTGATCTCTGGGGTCCTAGGTCATACCCCCAGACAGGAGAGTCGCTGTGATATGGGATGAGAAGCTCTGAAGGCAAGATGATGAGCAGAGAAGAGCAGAAAAAGAGGAGGGTGGCTTTTTTTTTTTATTATTAGATTGAAATATAATGGATATAATAACATATTAGCTTCAAGTGTACAACTTAGTGATTTCATATTTTTATACATTATACTCCATTTAAAGTTACTACAAAGTAGTGGCTGTATTCCCTGTGCTGTACAATATATCCTTGTTGCTTATCTCTTTTATACATAGTAATCTTATACATATCTAGGGGTGTGGCTTTTGGGCAAACTCTCGGATTTGCTGTTTAGATATATTAGCAATTTATTTAAAGAAAAATGGAGTAGGAATGGGTTTTAGTGTGGCATCAAAAAAAAGATGTGAATTCTGACCGTGTGCCAGGGAACTTAGATTCTAATTTGCCACTAGTATGGGTAGCACAGTCATTATTGTGCTAACACAAGAAGACATCTCTTCTTACCCACTCTCAAAATCCATCTCATGACACCAACAAATATCCCACTGTGATGAAGGCCGCAGCCTTTTCTGTGTATGCAGAGGAACGTTTCTCTTGGAACTTAAGCATCTGGGCCCTCACCCTGGCCCTCTGTCTTTGAATCAGAGAGAAGCTTTACCCCTTGATTTCTAAGTAGATGTATTCTTAAACCACATTAAAAGCATCGTTGCCCTGTATCTGGATCTTCTCTTCTATTCCTCATTCAAAAACAAAACAACCCCTTTAAGAGGAAAGATCCCTTTCCCTTCTTGCATGAGATCTGAGACATGTTGCAGAAAATAAAATTCTCTTGAGCTCTTTTAAATTTTAATACCATAGTATGTTATCTGTCCTGTCTTTTAAAAGCATGGCATCACACATGTACACACGTTCACTGGCATTTGACGAAAGGCTACAATTTCAAGATAAGACAGTATCAAGATATACAAAACAGTCTGCTTTCTAATGTAACTGAACTCATGGGCAAGTTGATTAAACTTTCTAAGTTACCTGTAAAATGGGAATAAGAAGAGCTGCCTCACAGAATTGTTACTGAGACATTAAGCTCATAGTAACAACTCAAATGTTAATTTCAAGAGCTGCCTCACAGAATTGTTACTGAGACATTAAGCTCATAGTAACAACTCAAATGTTAATTTCAAGAGCTGCCTCACAGAATTGTTACTGAGACATTAAGCTCATAGTAACAACTCAAATGTTAATTTCCTTAAAAAAAAAAAAAAAAAAGAAAAAAAGCCAGGCGCCCTTGCTTTACTTTCTTCTGTTGCATGCCCCCGCTTCCTAAATGTGGACAGCTTCTAATTAATTGAAGGTGACTGCCGATGCTGGTTAGAGCGGCTGCATTCGCTCACAGGTGAGCAGTGGCCTGAGAAATGAAATGCCTTCTTCAAGTAGCTCGACGGTGTCTCTAGCCGAGGACTTGTCAGTGTAGCGTTGTCATAACAAAACATTTTTTATTATAGAAAGATTAGAAAATGTAGACATGCATACAAAAGAAAATAAATTTCATTTACAACCTTACCTTATAGAAATGATACATTTTGATGTCTTCGCCTCCTCTCTTTTTTTAACTAGGTATTTTTGTGTGAAACACATCTTGCCCACAAAAGTACATAGAACATACATGCACAGCTTAAGGAATATTAAATATGTGGGTGCCCATCACCCAGCTGAAGAGTTAGAACACTGCCAGTAACTTTGAACCCCTCTGTGCCTGAATCTTGATTTATTTCATTTTCCAAAATCAAGTAAATTCTCTTCATGTAGTTTCATATTGTGTTCTTGTTCCTGCTTTATCGTAAGCATTTTCCTACGTTGTTATCATTTTAGGTTGCTTTCTTCCCTTTGGAGCTTAAAGTTATCAGAGGTCATGGACTAGCCTTACCCTAATGATAATTGCTACTGGCTAATATATGCCAGGCACCCTGCCTTAAATATTCATCCTATTTAATTTTACAGCACCCTTTGAGCTGCCGTAGTTCCTCATTTTACTGATGGGGGAAACTGAGTTTCAGAAGGTTTAAGTAAATCCCAAGGTAATAGAATCAATGGAATTGAGCCCAAGTCTATTGCCAAGTTCCTTGCCATTTCCAGCCCTGCCAGGCTGCCTTCTGGGCTCTATATTGGAAGTGCAATGCACATTTTAAGGAACTGGTCATTAAGCGTAGTATTTCTGCCTGATTCTAAACAGGAGTAACACAGATGAGTAGGCTCTAGATTTTAGATGGTGCGGTGCCACAAAAAAAAAAAATCGAAACCAGGGCAAACTTCAACAAGAAAGGTGGATAAAAGAGGAGAACTTCTTGATAATCTGAATGGTAGTACATGTAAAAGGTCTGCTTTTCTTTGGAGGTGCCTGTGGTGTTGGGTTGTCTGGTCATCCCCCCTCCTCCCATGCCCCCCCCCCCATGCTGCTGTGGAGCTTTTATGTGCTGAGTAGCCCTCCTGCTGCGTTTTCTCCAGTGTGTATCTGTAATTATGGTGCGACCTGTGAGGGAGCTGCTCTCCTCCTTTGCTTTGCCCATGGAGACATCGCCCTGTCAAGTCTCAAAGGATGAAATGGTTGCTATGGTTGCTGTGGCAGCGACAGTGTCGAGCTCGAAGTCTCAAAGTCACCTCGAAAGTCGGGCTGCTTCTGTGTAGAAAGAGCAGAGGCTCAATTTGGCAGAGATCCAGTTGCTCATTCTACTCTGTAGGTGCAGCCGCTGTGGCATCCTTGGTTGTATGCCGTGAACTCTTAAGACGTGTATAGAAATAGAACGTGAATAAAAGGCTGTGTGTGTGTAGGCAAAAAAGCATTTTTCCTGTAAATAACTTAGTTCTTAGCTTGGCAGTGTGGCTCTTGCTACATTTAGTGAGGCAGCTGTGGTTCAGCTCAACAAAGCGGTCATTTATGTAAACATCGCCTTCAGGTTTGCTACAGTGTCTTTTTGAGGTATGGAAATTCACTGCCTGGGACCAGTGAACAGCAAAACACTATTAGGATTTTTTCAAGTGGCCGTTGATGCCGACAGCCACCATCACTTGCTGAGAGCAACAAAGAATTGGAGGAAGGCAGTCACCACTTCTATATATGTTTGAATTCTCACACTGTAGTTGTCCAACCTAAGTGATGCTGTAATCAGTTTTAGTTCAGTTAATCATGCTTGAATTAAAACAGGCTTTTTCAAAACTTTGATTGAAACATAAAAATAGTTTATTAGGTCCTGACTTCCTGTCTAAGTAGGAAGTAATTTGTTTTATTTTAAAAAGTTGGAGAATTTCAGAACACTTTCTTAGGAGAGGTTACTCAAATAGGATAAGCCTAATGTGAAGTTCAGATAGACTTCTATTGCTTACCTTGTGAATTTTTTTTATTTTCTTATTTAAAAATTTTTCCTTAATTTTATTGTGGTACAGATTAACTTTTGATGCCATACCTTCCTATGTTGGCATGGAGTCTTAGTAAGCAAGGAGAGTCTCAAGGGTTGCTTTTTTTTCTAGCTAGACTGGTATTCTTTCATGGGGGGGGGCAGGCATTGTTCTGTTGATTGGTGCCTGTTGGAGATAATTGCCTAGAATCTTGTGTCCCACAGGTGCGATTCAATTGCCGGGTTCTTTCTAAATGCCCTCCCAACGCTGCTGAATCCCTGAACGATTGGGGCTGGCACTGACTTTGGCAGTGGCCCTGACTTTTAGAGCATGGTGTGCTGACAGAGGAGCGTGCCTCACCAAAACAACGTCAGCATGATGTTCAGGCGTCAGGCTATGAGTGCGTTCCTCCCACTCCGTCCTCCCCATCCTTCCCTCCCCTCAGCCTCCTGCCACTCTCTTCCGTTGGACAAGTCTTATCCTGGTGATGGGGGGCAGGCTCAGCTGAGTGCCTTCGAAGTGTGCAAGGGCAAGGGAACTAGTTACTGTATCTCTCCACTGCTTGGGTTACCCACTCCTAATGTCCTTTTTGCCATCCTAATCTTCGTTACTACTACTATTCTGCTGCCACTCTCCCCTCATTTGCATGCTACTCTGTGTAGTCAACATTTAAATGTTGAAATTCTCAAGCCTCAGTGCTAGGCTTGCCTCTTTCCTCAACCTGTACTTTCTCTTTGTGGTATAAATGGATGTGGGTGAGATTTCCTGATGACTCTCGAATGTAAATCTCCAGCCCAGGCCACTTCTCAGGCCCGGATCTGTCACTGAACAGTCCGCACTCTGGGCCTCCGGGTACTATTTCAAATGTTCGGATCGAAACTCATGGCTTTGTAACAGCCCCCAACTAAAACCTTCCAGCAACAAAATCACAGGTTTGGTCTCCTCCGTGTCAGCTTCACATGAAAAACCACCGTTGTCCACTCCACTGCACAGCCGGGAGTCCCCGCCTCTCTGTCTCTCACCCTTATCTCTTCAGTAGTGTCCACGTTCTATCAGTTCTGACTCGTAAATCTCTCTCCTTAATATGGCTCTAAAGACCCATTGTGATCTGTTTCTTGCCCCACCTCACTCATCTCCAGCATACCCTCCCCCCGCCCCCCCCCCCAGCCATATACTGGTCTGGCTCTGTCCCTTGGGTGGACCCGGCCCACCTTAGAGACCTCACATAAGCCCCCAGTCGCTAAAGTGCCCTCTTCCTGGCTACTGCCCACCATCCTTCCAATTGCACGTTAAGGGCCGTGTCCTTAGAGGAACCTTCCCTTGACGCTCACGTGAGGCCCGCCTCCACAGTGTGAGTTCTTAGGGTCTGCGTGGCTCCCTCAGAAGAGATTTAGTCCTGTAAGAATAAGGACTGTGTCCTTGCTTAAGGCATATGCTCAGTGCCTAGAGCAGGGCCTGGCTAAAGGTAAGCACTAGACAGGTAGTACTCGGTTAGGGAATGAATGAATGCCCGCCACTGTGCCGAACAGTTTACATACGTCATCTCATTTTGTCCTCGAAACAGTGCTCAGATAGCTTAAGGAGCTTGCCAAGGCCTCTCTGGAAGCAAGGCACAGTGGGGGGTCACCCAAGTACAAGCTCTCTGTGCTCCCATCACTGGCTTTCTTGAGGAGGAAATGGTAGGTGCTGCTGTTAGATTTTATTAATAACAGATTTGTGATGATAAAAGGACAACGTAGCAGGGCTTTTTCTCATTGGGAAACTGAGGGGAGTGGGTTGAAGAGATGTGCTGATTTCCTTAGGGTAGTTTGTTGTTTTTTGTTTTTGTTTTTGTTTTTGTTTTGGCGGTGCTGGGCAGCTTGTGGGATCTTAGTTCCCTGACCAGGGATTGAACCTGGGCACCTGCAGTGAAAGCATCGAGTCCTAACCACTGGACCACCAGGGAATTCCCAGGGTAGTTTCTTTTTAAAAAAATTCCTCTTGAATAATAAGCTTGTGAAACTGTAGAATTGGATCAGCATATTTTGCTGTCAGACCTCTAAGTGACATTCCAAGTTCATCTTCAATTGCTTCCTGAGGTGGTCCGTCCTCCAGAGTCACACTGGTTTATTCCTGATCTCTGGACTTGTAACTTTTGGTCAAAGTGCTTTCAATTTCTTTCCTCTGTACCATTTTAGTTTTTAGCTTTTTAGACCCTGTGTAGTCACTCAAGAAATATTTATGGGCCACCTGTTACGTTCCAAGCACTGCGCTGGGCCCAATTTTGTTCCCATCTCTTGTAAACATTTCCTCACCCTTGCTGCTCTGTTCAGCAACCCTCACACTTTTGCCAGGACCTGTCATTAGTTATGTAATGTGGTCTTGACTATGTGCAGATCCTTATTATTTAGTTAAACATGAAGTGAGCACAGCACAAGCAATGTACTAGGCGGGGAAGTTTAAGAATAGACACATTCAGTGCCTTGCAGTCTGTTTATACTACCAGCAACCAAGCAGGAGTGGGCAGATAACTAGTGTGAAGTCAGGAAGTATCCAAAGTTTTCTGTGATCTGCTAAAGTGCTACAGGTTTTCAGGTTCCTGGACACCTCTGAGGTGTTCATACATTCTTGGCCCTAAGGAAATAAACTAAGAGACCTAGTGTTTGGGCAGGAGGAAGGACTAGTTTATCTCCTCTTTCTCAGTCACTTTTTCACCTTACCCCTTATCTAAGTACATCTAATTGACTGCCGGTAAATTTCTTGTTCCCAACATGTGAAAGCATTTAGCACTTAGTGATTTAAAATTGCTACTATCTTTCCCCAGAAAGTAGTGGCAGGTATTTATCTCAAGCATGAAGTTAGTGGAAAAAACATTGACCATCAAGCACACATCTATCTGCCCTATTTGGATCTGACCCAGTAGTTAAGACCTCTGGATTCTACAATAGACAAAAACAGTGGTCTCCAGAATGAAAAGTGAAGAGAAAATGTTAGAACATCTCTTTAAAATTTATTGCTTCTTAAAATTTTTTTAGACAAAAACATAGACAATATTTTAGAACTGATAAATGATTATAGCAAGGCTGTAGCATACAAGGTTAATATACAAAAGTCAATTGCTTTCCTTATATACCAGCAATGAACAAGTGGAATTTGAAATTAAAAACACAGTATCATTTACATTAGCATCCCCTAAAATGAAATACTTAGGTCTAAATCTAACAATATGTCCAAGATCTATACGAGGAAAACTACAAAACTCTGATGAACTAAATCAAAGAACTAAATAAATGGAGAGAGATTGCACGTTCATGAACAGGGAGACTCAATATTGTCAAGATGTCAGTTCTTCCCAACGTGATCTACATAGAGTCAGTGCAATCCAAATCAAGTCCAAGAAAGTTATTTTGTGGGTATCGTCAGCCAAATTCTAAAGTTTATACGGAGAAGCAAAAGACCTAGAATAGCCATAACACAATATTGAAGGAGAACAAAGTTGGAGGACTGGCACTACCCAACTTCATACTTACTGTAAAGCTACAGTAATCAAGACAGTGTGGCATTGGTGAAAGAACAGACAGATAAATCAATGGAACCAGAACAGAGAGCCCAGAAATAGACCCCCATAAATATAGTCAACTGATCTCTGATAAAAGAGCAATGCAGTACAATGGAGCAAACATGGTCTTTTCTATAAATGATGCTGGGACAACTGAACATCCACATGCAAAAAATGAATCTAGACACAGACCTTACACCCCTCACAAAAATTAACTCCAATGCATCACACTTATATGTAAAATGATAAAACCCCTAGAAAATAACAGGAAAAAATCTAGATGACCTTGGGTTTGGTGATGACATTTTAGATACAGCGCCAAAGGCATGATTCATGGAAAAAATGATAAGCTGGACTTCATTAAAATTAAAAGTTTCTACTCTGCGAAAGACAATGGCAAAAGAGTGAGAATACAAGTCGTAGACTGGGGGAAAATGTTTGCAAAAGACATACCTGATAAATGACTGTCATCCAAAATATATAAAGAACTCTTTAGACCCAGCAATAAGAAAAAATGCCATAAACAGGCCAAAGACCTTAACAAACACCTCATCAAAGAAAATATATAGATAGCAAATAAAGATATGAACAGATATTCCACATTATATGTCATCAGGGAATTACAAATTTAAACAAGGAGATACCACTACACACCTATTAGAAGGTCCCAAATCGAGAACACCAACAACACCAAATGCTGGCAGGGATGTGGAGCAACAGGAACTCTCATTCATTGCTGGTGGGAAGTCAAAATGGTTCAGCCACTTTAGAAGACAGTTTGGCAGTTTCTTACAAAACTGAACGTACATTTACCATACAATCCAGCTGTTCCGCTCCTTGGTATATTTATCAAAAGGAGTTAACAGCTTATGTCTACACAAAAACTTTCACGCAGATATTTACAGAGCTTTATTCATAACTGCCAAGACTTGGAAGCAACCAAGATGTCAGTAGGTGAATGTGTAAATGAAGTGTAGTACTTCCAAACAATGGAATATTTTTTAATGCTGAAAAGAAATTAGCTATCAAGCTATGAAAAGACGTGGGAGAAAAAAAAAAAAGACATGGAAGAAACTTAAAACTTACATATTACTAAGTGAAAGAAACCAATCTGAAAAGGCTACATACTGTACGATTCCAACTATATGACATTCTGGTGAAGGCAAAATTCTGGAGGCACTAAGAAGATCAGTGTGATTGCCAGGGGTTAGGGCAGGTAAGGAGAGATGAACAGATGGAGCACAGAGGATTTTTAGGGCGGTGAAGATACTTTATATGATACTATAGTGGTGGGTACATGTCATTATACATTTATCCAAACCCATAGAATGTACAATACCTAGAATGAACCCTAATGTAAACTGTGGATTTTTGGTGATGGTGATGTGTCAACGTAAGGTTATTGATTGTAACAAATGTACCACTCTGGTGGGGGAATGTTTGTACTGGGGGAGACTGCACGTGTTGGCACAGGGCATATATATAGGAAATCTCTGTGCTTTCTGTGCTGCTCTAAAAATTCTTTTTTTTTTTTTTAATGAAGACAATATTAGTATACAGCGACAAGAGGAAACACTTATGTTGCTCTTTCTGTGTGTCAGGCACTGTTCTGAGCTCTTTACATATATTAGTTAATCCTAATAAAAACCTTATGATCTCCATTTTACAGATATGGAAACAGGTGGAGAGATGTTTAATTACTTGCTAAAGCAGCTGTGAAGCGGTAGGCTGTCAAACCCAGGGGCCAGAGCTGTGCTATAAATCACTTTGCTAAGCCATAGTGTACATATATAATTTGTAAGTAAATGTACTAAGGATACTTTTACTAGTAAGAGTATATGATCAGGAAAGTTTAGAGACCATTGTTTGAGGAGGTCAGATGCAGAATGAATAGTGACCTTTCTTCATTGCTACTGACAAGCATCACCAAACAGTGGGGTTTGCCTGTGAACAGGATTTGGGAAGGGGGTAGGCTCTTCTTTTTTAGAGGAAGGGTCTTAACCATTATTGGATTATTAGGAGGTAAAGAGAGGTAGGGAGGAGAATGGAGGAAAAAACAGGTTCGATTATACATGTAAGATATTATCAAAATAAATCTTGGATGCGTCTGGTTTTTGAGAAATCACACAAAGGTCCAAACTGACCTGGAGAAGGAATGAAGGAAGAATGGCAAAGCACACAAGGGAAGGGGTAGCCTTAGCACCAGTTTGTATTAGGATGGAAACAGGGCAGGGATTGAAGAAAGGGAAGACTGCATTTTGTGCCGATGCGGGGTGGACTTCAGAGTTCCTCCAAAAGCTACAGACCAAGTCCTAGAACTGAAGAAAGATCAAGTGGGATACATACAAATTCACAGGAAAGAAACTAACAGCTTGATAGTTACATGGACAAAGAACAGGCCAGTTCACAGAAAATTAATAAGCTTCCAACATGCTTAGATCTACAAAATGGCATCAAACCAGTAAGATGCCTTTTGTACCTGTTAATTTAATAAAACAAAATACAAACACACAAACAGAAAGCCCCCACCTGCACCTCTGCTTTAAGTGTCCTGATCCCCTTGCAGTTGTGGGGAACTCTTCTGATAAACAGTTCAGTTGCGTGTGTATATATACACGTGTATTTTAATATATATATAATATATGTAAAACGCCTTAATGTTTCTTTTTTTTTAAGTTGTTTTTTTTTTTTTTTGATGTGGACCATTTTTTTTTAAGTCTTTATTGAATTTGTTACAATGTTGCTTCTGTTTTATGTTCTGTTTTTTTGGCCATGTGGCATGTGGGACCTTAGCTCCCTGACCAGGGATGGAACCAGCACCCCCTGCCTTGGAAGTCAAAGAGTTAACCACTGGACCGCCAAGGAAGTCCCAGTGTTTCTCTTTAAACTCTCTTTACACTGTTTTACAGAAAGCAATCTCAGATTGAATAAATGCCACATGCCTGGCTTAGTATCATTTATTATAGTGAAGGTTTAGAAATGATACAAATGTTGACCATATTTAAAATAGCCAGGCAGATGTTACAAATGATGCTTAGAAGGACTATATAATAACACCAGAAAATGTGTATGATTATAAGGTTGAGTGAGAAAAACAAGACACAATTGCACCTTATCGACTACCTCTATTGTAGTACTTGTCACCTGGTGTTGAAATTCCTTGTTCTTACTTGACTGTCTTTCTACTTAGACTTGGGAATGCTCAGGGCAGAGATGGGCTAATTCATACTACAGTACGTGAGAATTGTATCTATAGTGCTTTGCCCATGTAGATACTCAATGCACAATAAATAATAAGCTTTCTCCCCATTAAGAGCTGCTAACAATTTTTCCTATCTTAAAATTATGGGAAACGGTATTTAGAGAGCTCCATTTTTACATTGAAGGGACTTAAATTATTCATTATGTATCTTTACCTGATTGAATGTTAAATGAAATCATTGATAAAAATTTTTTCCCAATGTAGTGTTGGTAACTGTAATAAAGTGTCTGCCTTAAGTGAATGTATAGAGATGATTGGCATATGGTTGTTTTATAGAAATGCTTAGGGCAAGAGCGTAATACATTTCAGATCATCTCTAGGGTACTTTGGGGATGCATTCTTCTAATTCTCATTCCCATTGTCTGTCAGAGTTAGAAAGACAAATTATTTGAAGACAGAAATTTTAGTGGAACTTGACCATTAGCCAATAGATAAAATTTGCTATTATAGCAGAGGGTCTTGAATCCTATCCCGAGATAGTTGCTGGGATATCCACAACACAGAGAGCTTAAGACAGGTGCAAAGTATGGAACTCACACTTTGTACAAGGCTGTTAGATCATCAAACGGAAACTTACAAACCCCTAGGCAACCCTGGGGCTTCCAGGTTTCCCATCTCTCCTTCCTGCCAGCAAACACATGCTAACCTTTCTGCTCTAGAAGCTAACCTTCCATTCCATGAAATCGAAATCTTTTAATTGCTTTCTTTATTGGTGACCTTTAAGAGATAACTTGGGCTTCTTGGTGTCAGTCTCTAAAGAAACCAAACTCTAAGGTGTGTGATATCATCTGTTGAATTAGGCAGGAAAAAAGCTCATTAGAACTGCAGTGAGACTTAGGCGCTTCTCAGATGTTATAACCTGGACTGAGGGTATGGTCATTCACAGATTTTTAGACTCACCAAGAATCTATAAATCATAATTTTCATTAAAAAATGTTTTTCCTAATGATTGCAGTGTTTTGCTTTTAATAGCTATTTACTATGTATATGAGTTTTATAAAATGTTACCTTTGAACTCTCATAACCTTGGCTAGTTCTGATACTCCTTCATTGGTAGAAAATTTACAGGGATCATGAAACAATTAATAGTTACTGTTTATTGAGTGCTTCCTCTGTGTCAGGCACTGTGTTAAATATTTTAGATATATTATCTCAGTCCTTTTAGCAGTCTTTTGAGGAACATGGTATTGTTCCCAAAATATATTTTTAAGAACCCCTGAGTTACCAGAGATTAGCTTGCTCGAGGTCAGAGCAGAAAGGGAAAGCTCTGCTGCCCGGGTCTGTCTGCCATCAAAGCATCACTCTTAATAAGGATGATAGTTTGGAACAAGGTAAAATCTAGCATATTAAAACACTTAAATTGGTGGGTATGTGTAATGTGGGAATTCTAGGAATCCTTTTAAAATAGATTTGTGATACTCAAGTTCACTTACTTTCCATCTTTCAAATAAGCCACAGAAGGATTATCTGCACAGTGGAAGTTAGTGGAAGCTGTTGAACCGGTTGGTGTCGAAAAAAGCTAAGCCTGAAAAGGCTGCATATTCCAGCTAGACGGTATTCTGGAAAAGGCAAAACTATGGAGACAGTGAGATCAGTGTTGCCAGGGGCTCAGGGGAGGGAGGGAGGATCTTTCGGGCAGTGAAACTATTCTGCATGATACTGTTAGTAGAGGATATATGTCATTATGCATTTATCAAAACCCATAAAATGTACAACACCAAGAGTGAACCCTAATGTAAACTATTGACTTTAGTTAATAATAACGTCACAGTGTTGGCTTATCAAATGTAATAAACGTGACACTGTAAGGCAAAATGTTAATAATAGGGGAAACTAGGAAGTGGGGTGGGAAATCTCTGTACTGTTCCCTTAATTTTTCTGTAAACCTAAAACCATTCCCCAAAATAGTCTTCTCCTTCTTATTTTTTTTTTAAGCTAATCCTCAAGCCTTTCCCTCCAGTTTCAGGATTTTCTTCATTTTTAAAATGACTGACCTACAAGGCACAGGCCTTTTAAAAGCCCCTACTGTGGGCTGCAGGTGCTGGCCCTGCGCTTTCTTGATCTGGGTGCTGGTAGCATGATGTGTTTGGTTCGTGAAAACTTGTCAAGCTGTATACTTTTGACGTGAGTACTTCTCTGTATGTATATGTACTTCAATGAAAGTTTTTTTTAATTTAAAAAAAAAAAAAAATGACTGACCTAAGTCCTAAACAATCAGTCATATTTAAAGTTCCACTGTCCCTCACCTGCCCCTGATCTTTTTGCTAGTTCTGAGGATGAGCTTTTCCATATATACTTTCTCTTTGTCCAACTGCCAGTCTGCTAACTGCTTACATTTGGTCTACCCACTCTCAGCCTGTCCTACATGTTGCCATCAGATGAATCTTCCTGAAATGTAGCCCTGACTGTATCCCTTCCCTAGCCGCAAACCTTTTTCTGTGCCCCTCTCCCACTTCAGTTTCCCCATCATCTGCATCAGGTGGCCTGTACGCCATGAAATCTTGTTAGAAGCCATTGTTCGTTTTTTGAAATCAACAGTGATCTCTATCAGCACGTTGTTTATAACGTTTTGTTGACATTTGTTCTAATGGTCTGGTACTAAACATTGTGTTGTACTTGCCTCTCTCCCCACCCAAATAGACCACATTATTTGATGGTAAAGACGATGTTTTGCTTCCACCATTGTTTGTGGGTCACTGTAGTGCTCTGAATATAGTAGGCCCTGGAAGAATGCGTTCAGCTGAATTCAGTGTATCTGTGTTCCCAGTCTCTTTATCCAGAGCCCCGCTGTTAGGTGAAATGAAAGAGAAACCCATTGCCCATTTGACAGGCAGTGTGATACACAGTGAAACAGCGGAGATGTTTCTGACATGAGAGTGTTGTATGTATTAAGTGTGTTAGATCACTGACACACTTATTTGAGGTTTATAGCCACTTCTTTGGCTGCCGTACTGTGTCTTAAATGAAGAGCTTCAATTGGCATTAATGATTTTTAACCAGTACATTTTGAACCAATCAAAAATCTACCCACATGCCTTTCCAAAAGAAATTCTTGTTCTATAATAAATGAGTGCCTTTGCTATCTTTCCTATTAGAAGATTGAAAATGATATTTAAACAATACTTTGATAACTGTTTGCATTCTTTGAGAATTGAGGAATCTTGTGACTATTTGCCAAGTAACTCTTCTAAAATTAAAAAAAATTTTTTTTACCTTTTATGGCTTAAGTCCAGTAAAAGATTTTCAACTGAGTGAAAATGAGTAGTCTGTATCTCCTAGGTCTTTTTCTTTATCCCAAGCAAAAGGTAGTGTGAGCTAGAAAGACTTAGTAGCTCAGTTATTGCCTCAACATTTAAGAGTTCAGCTTGAAGAGTATAGCTTGAGGGCAGAGGTGAGGAGATAAAGAAGTAGGCATTTATAGGACCAGATTTGTTTGTTATTTGCTTTCAGAGTTGTTTAAGCAAAACACATTTCAGCAAGCTGAATTTCAACTTGAGAGCTGTCCAGATGTTAGATGGCAGGACTCCAAAGAGTGAATGTGCTGTGCTTTTAGAAAAATAGAGCCTTTTTTGGTCTTGTTTTCTTTTTTTTTTTTTTAAATAAAGGTCAAGAGAGATATCAGCAAGAAAGTCAGAACAAGAATTGGATTTAGAGATAGAAGTGTTCTCATTGAGGAACAAGAGGGGGTAATCTTTTCAAAAAGAGATACCGTTTAATAATAGTATGTAGGAAATGGGCTTAAGATTTTAGTTGACTGTTAATATAAATCAATAATGCAATTTGGCTGCCCAAAAAGTTACTAAAATATTAGATTGTCTTAATATATGTTTTATTGTTTTGAGGAAAGATAGGGTTAGGTTGTTAGGGTTTCAGGTGCTACATAAACTTTTTAAGCTTTTGTATTTGTTTGACTTACAAAAATCATAACTTTAACAAAAAAGTAATAAGATATTTGTCTCCCTTCAAATTTCAGGTCTATATTGGATTATAGTTGAATTAAAAGTTATTTCTTAATTCTCTAGGATGATAGAAACATTAATTGTAGAAACGGTTATTAGGGGAAGGGAGGACATATGTGAGATGGAAAGTTGTCCAAAGCATTCTTAGTGCTTTAAAACAGAGCAGAAAATAGCCATAGAAGATGTTAAGTGAGTGTTTGACATCTGTGAATTAGATCTTAGAACATTTTCAAATGGACTTACTTTGCAAGTGGTAGTACTCTATAGAGAAGAAAATTATGTGGTAACTTTTGTTTGCCTGGTTGCTTTCCCAAGAAGAGTTGCTGTCTTACCTTGAAAGTTTGTTTCCAGTGCCAGAAAACACTGTATTTTAAAATTAGGTAAAGATGCTTCCATTTGTAAATGCTTGTTTTTTTTCTTTAAAAGAAAAAAAAAAAAAAACATATAGAAGGCAAGATAGTGGCTCCCTTTTCTGTGAATGTGGGATTCCTGAGCAGCTGAAGAGAGAGGGAACAGTTGATAAGACAGCTGGTCAAGAAAATGGTAGCCAAAGACCAAGTAATGGTGGTCAGTCATAATTTCAGTGGTCTGTTTAATCTACCAAGGAAGATAAAGTAAGTTTTTTCCCCTGAGGCAGGTTAATGCTTGAAGGATATAGGAAATATATTAGGGATCTCATATGCCTTTATTCCAGAGTACTTTTTATTTTCTATATCGCTGGAAGCATCCACAGATACGTGTCATCCATAAGATGTGATTTCAGGGAGGTGGGTACACACTCACATATTCCTTTTGAACTTGCTCACTGTTGCCCCAAATTTAGTTCCCTCTAACTGGAGTCAACTCTTCATTTCTCTTTTTTTTTTTTTTTTTTAAATTTTATTTATTTATTTATTTTTGGCTGTGTTGGGTCTTGGTTGCTGCACGCGGGCTTTCTCTAGTTGAGGAGAGCGGGGGCTACTCTTCATTGTGGTGCGTGGGCTTCTCATTGCGGTGGCTTCTCTTGTTGTGGAGCACGGGCTCTAGGCACGCAGGCTTCAGTAGTTGTGGCACGTGGGCTCAGTAGTTGTGGCGCACAGGCTTAGTTGCTCCACGGCATGTGGGATCTTCCCAGAGCAGGGTCCGAACCCGTGTCCCTTGCATTGGCAGGCGGATTCTTAACCACTGTGCCACCAGGGAAGTCCCAACTCTTCATTTCATAATTATTTGATACAAGATAAAACTTGCAAACAACAGTAATCAATTTACTTGGATTTACTCGGTTATAAGGAGGACAACTTAAAGCAGAGGTTTTCATTTCTTTTTACTTCACTGGAGGCGTTGAGGATTGGGGAAGCGAGTTGGGTTGCAATAACCAGAAGTTAGATCTATCGTTTACTAAATTGTGTGATCGCAGAATTGTCCCTCATCTGGAAAGTGAGCTGTTGTAAGGGTTAAATTGGAAACCTATCTAAAGTTTCTAGTTTATAGTAGAACTCACTAAAATGGTAGTGCTGCACAAGTGGAAGCAATGATATAAATAGAGTTTGGCATTTCGACTTGGACATACATTCACACAGGGTGATTCTGCCTGCTAATGCTTAGTAGTCATTGGACAGAGGTTATTTGGCCATCTTGAATTTGTCAGCTACCTATCAGAAACTATTGATGGAGTTGGGGGAACCACAGAAAAGATTCACTTAGAATATTTCCATCTGATTCTCAGTTTTTAGGAGAATAATGAAAGTTCTTTGGGAGAGTTTTTAAATTTTACCTTTGAATTTAGTTAACCAAAATGACATTTGGGTCCAGTGTTAATTTTAGTAGATTAAAATGATTGAATTTCAACTTCTTGGTTTACACGTTTAAAACTTTGTGAAGCAGGAAATTCCTGTTAGAAATTTAATATTTTAAAACTAGGATCTACTCACATACCAGAGTCCATAAGGTAATGAGTCTACTCTCCCAAGAAACCCGTTTATTATATCTTAAATTTACATATATTAAAATTCACTTTTTCCGTGTAAAGTTCTATAAGTTTTAACAATTGTACACGTTCGTGTAACCACCACCACAATAAGGATACAGAACAATTAGTTACATTACCCCAAAAGTCTCCCTTGTGCTGCTTCTTTGGAATCAAACCCTCCCCCTACTCCTAACCATTGACAGCCACTGACTCATAGTTTTGCTTTTTCCAGGATACCATATGAATGAAATCATTAAGTAGTAACCTATGGAGACTGGCTTTTACTTTCTTTTAATTGGCATACTATATTTGAGATTCATTCATGTTGTTGTGTGTAATGATAGTTCATGCCTTTTTATTGCTGAGGAGTACTCTGTGGTAGGAAGGTACCACAATTTGGAGAACACGTGGGATATTTTTGGTTGTTGGTATTATGTATAGAGCTGCTATAAACATTCATGTACAGAGTTTTGTGTGAACATAGGTTTTTATTTCTCTAGTATTAGTATCTAGGAGTGGGATTGCTGGGTCATATGGAAAGCTTGTGGTTAACTTTGTAAGAAGCTGCCAAATAATTTTCCAGAGTGGCTGTCCCATTTTGCCTTCGCACCAGCAGTGTATAAGAATTCTAGTTATTCTCCATGTTCCTCAGCACTTGATCTTGTCAGTTTTTTGTTGTTTTGTTGTGCTTTTGTTTTAGCCATTCTAATGGGTGAGTGGTAGTGTATTGGTGTGGTTAACAGTTCTGCATTTTCCGGATGCCTAATCTTATCAGGTGCTCTTTGGTGAAGTGTCTGCTCAAATCTTTTGCCCATATTAAAAATTAGGCTTCTTCTTGTTGAGTTTTGTGACTTCTTTATACATTTTGATACCAGTCATTTGTTGGATATATGATTAACAAAATTTTTTGAGTCGGTAACGTATCTTTTCACTCTCTTTAACAGAGTCATTCATAGAGTAAAAGTTTTTCATTTTGATGAAGTCCAGTTTATCAGTTTTTTTTTTCATTTTATGGTTTGTCTTTTTGATGTCCTACCTAAAAACTCTTTTTTTTTAAATTTATGTATTTTATTTATTTATTATTTTTGGCTGTGTTGGGTCTTTGTTGCTGCGCACAGACTTTCTCTAGTTGTGGCGAGCGGGGGCAGCTCTTCATTGCGGTGCGCGGGCTTCTCATTGCGGTGGCTTCTCTTGTTTCAGAGCACGGGCTCTAGGCATGCAGGCCTCAGTAGTTGTGGCACGTGGGCTCAGTAGTTGTGGCTCACGGGCTCTAGAGCACAGGCTCAGTAGTTGTGGTGCACGGGCTTAGTTGCTCCGCGGCATGTGGGATCTTCCCGGACCAGGGCTCGAACCCATGTCCCCTGCACTGGCAGGCGGATTCTTAACCACTGCGCCACCAGGGAAGCCCCCTAAAAACTCTTTGCTTAACCCAAGGTCACAAAGATTCTCTCTATGTTTTTTTCCCTAATAGTTTTATACTTCGATGTTTTACATTTAGGTCTGTGATACATTTTGAGTTAATTTTTGCATAAGATTATAAAGTACAGGTTGAAGCTCATCTGTTTTCTTATGGATTTCCAATTGTTCCAGCATCATTTGTTGAAAAGGCTACTCTTTACCCATTGAATTGCCTTTGTATGTTTGTCAAAGCTCAGTTGATCACATTTGCATGCTTATATTCTGGACTATACTCAGTTCCGTTGATCTGTGTGTCTCTCCTTTTGCCAATACTACAGTAAGTCTTGACATTGGGTAGTCTGAGTCCCCTAGCTTGCTTTTTTTTTTTCTTCCAAAATTGTTTTAGCTATTTGAACCCCTTTGCCTTTCCATATAAAGTTTATTATTGACTTGTCTATACCTCAAAAAAATTCTGGAATTTTGATTGGGATTGTGTTAGATCTATAGATCAATTTGAGAATTGACATCTTAACTATATTAAGTCTTCCAGTCTATGAACATGATAGGTCTCTCTCCATTTATCTAGGTCATCTTTGGGTTCTTTCATCAGTGTTTTGCAGTTCGTACCTATTTTTAAAGTAGAAGCATTCATTGATTCTGATGGCTTTTTTTTTTTAATTTATTTATTTTATTTATTTATTTTTGGCTGCATTGGGTCTTCGTTGCTGCGCAAGGGCCCTCTCTAGTTGTGGTGAGCGGGGGCCACCCCTGGCCGTGGTGTGCAGGCGTCTCATTGCGGTGGCCTCCCTTACTGCGGAGCACGGGCTCTAGGGTGCGCGGGCTCAGTAGTTGTGGTGCACGGGCCCAGCCGCTCCGTGGCATGTGGGATCCTCCCAGACCAGGGCTGGAACCCATGTCCCCTGCATTGGCAGGAGGACCCTCAACCACTGCGCCACCAGGGAAGCCCTGATGGCTTTTTTTTAAGGCATTTTTTATCTTTCTTACTAATAAAAAAAATTTTTTTTTTAGTTTGATTTTCCTTTGCTGCAGTAGGAACACCAGGAAACTCAATCGTTATTCCAGATTTCCATCTTATTTAGTGCTGGACCTGGGCCCTTCATGATAGAATGTCCCCCTTGCCAGGGCAGAGACTGCGTGTACCATTCACACGGATCAAGCCTGCTTCTCATAAGTTACAGCAGAGCAGTGTTCTTGTGTAACTATTTTCTGTTTCTCTCCTCTTCATTTAAAGTTACAGTTTCTATTTTTGGGGAAAAGCAGGCAAAATCTAATTTGTAATGGTTAGGACTAGTTGTCCACTTAAACAATAGAAAACTGAGTCATAAATTCTGTCTTCATAAAACTCCTCCATACTTTTGGAAAATGACTCATTTTTAGGCAGAGTCTGCCATAGATAGTTGCCAGAAAGTGATCTAACTTGGATAAGCTTGATGCTTTGTACAAGTTTCAGGGCCCCTTTAGAGAGAGCATTAAGAACTAGAGACCATGATATGCACGTCTGTGTGCCAGGGTTGTCAGTCCATCAACACAAGTCAGTGGAGCATTAGGAATGTTCTAGTTCAGTTTTTCTCAAACATTGCTTCAGAATCACCTGGAGAGCTTATTAAAATACAGATTGTTGTGTCCCACCCCCAGAGTTTCTGATTCTGCTCTGGGATGGGCCAGAGAATTTAACATTTCTAACAAGTTCTAGGAGTTGCGAAGGCTGCTGGTTTGGAGACCGCTTTGAAAACCATTCCTCTGGTTTATCTGTCTGAGTCACTAAAAAGAATTGATAATTTAAAAAAATGCAGCCTACTGAATCTCCCTAAGATCTTACATGTTTACAATGAAATCGTTCTCCCATGTGATGACATGGATTTGTTCTCAGGCATCTTGGGTTATTAATGGGAACAGGAACTCCTCCACTTAGCTTCGTCTGTCACAAACACGGAGGGGAGAAAGAAGGCTGCGTCCTGTTGCATTTTGCTCTCTCCTTTTATCAACCCAGGTTGGGATAGAGCCCTAGAAATTTAACAACTTAATACGTTAAGATTCGGTCTCAGGTGCTCTTGCCTGTAGGATGTATATGATGTTTGAATTTGTTTCTTTGACTTCGTCAAAGAATGTTATGCTAAATTTTGTAGGTTGGAAGCAAACTTAGTTTGGATATAGGGAGAAGAATTCAGCAGTATTCAAAGGAATTTGCAAGGTAAACCTGTGATTCATTCTAAAATGTTTATCATTGCCTGAAGGGTTGACTACTACATGCCTTGATAGAGCATCGATAGTAGGGTAGAGTGGAAAGAGCAGTCATTAACCAAGGAAATCTGTGTTCCTATGTGCCTTAGACGTCAATAAACTGGCCTTGGATAAGTCGTTTAACTTATTTGAGTCTTTGGTCAGGAAACAGGAGTTTGGGGAGCAAGTGATCTTTTAAGTTCCTTTCTGGCCTTGAGATTTTATGTTTTTATTGTTTCTATTTACTTCCAACTAAAGAAATGATGCCTTTTTTTTCTTGTACCACCATCCATTCCCATTATAAGTTGAATGCCTGTCTGAGAACTGTAATACCCTGATATAAAAAGGAGAGGAAATGTAATTAGCAAACTCATGAATTTCCTTTCAGTATTAATTTTCAAAGGAAGAGATTATTTGAACCATACTCTATGCTCTGTTCATTAGAGATCTTGCCATATCAAATTTTTGCTACCTGTGTTGAAATAGAGAATTTGCACATCTTTCTAAAAAGCATACACTTCTGTCTGCAGATGTCAAATAGACCAGGCACAGCTGAATGAGAGGTGAAACTGTAGCTTGCTGCAAGTATAATACATAGGGGAGTTTCTAATCACTTTCTGTCCAATCAGCTCTGCAATAATAGCTCAGCTTTCATCATGGAGCCCTGAATAGAATGGGAGAATCACCAGCAATCTATTCTGGAACCTACTTTTCTAAAGTGCTTTGAAGAGAAAAATGTTCATCTAGTAAGTAGTGAAGAGCTCCTGATTAGTAATTGCATTTCTTTTAATTGGCTTAAATTGGTATGATTAGGAGGAAACAAAGGTGGGGCAAAGACTCAGGATTTTAGAGACTTTGTTACATACATCCTGATTCAGATAGTTATACCTACAGTGGGCCTATTTACCTGCTTTTTGAGGCAAACAAGATTAGATAGATCCCGAGTGCCCTTTGCCCAGTGATTTTTTTTTTACCTATAGATTTAAGAAATCTTCAACTCAAGCAGGAACCTGCTCACCACACCATCTCTTTAGGAGTCTGTAAATTGGGACACCTGCTCTGAGGTGGGTGTGAGCCTCGTTGGGCCATTTACTTTGGGGGGCGGGGGGGGTGGGGAGAGGCTATAAGGCATAGGATAGCCCGCCTGCTCTCAGATTCACCTTGGAGTCCAGCAGAATTCTGGTCTTGATACTGTGGGGAATTAAATAGCCTTTGGAGTTGGATGAAACACAGCACCTTAGCTGAAAGCCTGACTCCCAGCCTGTACCCAGCTTTGTTACTATCTATGCTATGTGTCCTAAACATTTTTTTTCAAAACTCACAAAGTTGGGCTAATTGGTAAAGCCATCTGACAGTCTCTTCATAACAAATCTAGAGCCCCTGCGAGCGCTCCTCGTTGGTGCCGTTCTCCAAAGGCATCCTGTTTTGGGGAATTGATTAATACCGATCCAATGACGTACAAACCACAACTCAGTGATTATGGAAAAGCAGAACTGAAGGCAGTGTTGACCAGTCAAGCCCACATGTCCGGGCAGAATGGAGGCCACCATTTCTCACTCTGCTTTTAACACGGAACCACAAAGAATCTCTTTGTTAAGAATCAGAAAACACAGTTAAACAAGCTAGAGGAAGAAATGATATCATGGCCCAGTTGAATCAACTAAGAAATATTTTTTTATTAAAGATTCTTTACCCTTGTAACCGTGGCATTCACATTCTTGTGTGTATTGAATGGAAGATTCATTTGAAAAGAAAGTTAACATAAATGGCCTCATTGAAGCGGTAGGGACAATTCTGCAATATAAGACTCACTATTAAAAGTGTGAGATATGTTATTCTTTCCTCCTCATCTTCTCAGGTCTATGGTAACATCAGGACAATGACGCCCTGTGATTGCACACTAACCTATCACAAATGCATGCCTTGTGCAAACATAGTCAGCGAGGAAGCTCTCTTTTCCTCCGCCTTATTTCCATCTAGGAAACCCACGCCTGTCCATTATGTGTGTGAGTCTGGTGTGTGTTTCATGAGACTACCCTGAAGTCTGGATCTGGGGGAGAGCTGTGTCTTTCTTTGCATTTTCAAGTATGGGAGAGTGTTACCTGATCCTTAGAGAATCTTGGCGGCTGTCTAACAGCCGTCTCTGGATTCGTTTACTGCTGTTCCATAATACTGCTTTTTTTGGTTTTAACCAGTTGTTCCATTGTTTGCTGATGGAAATGGTTTCATGCTGGCAGGTGATTGTTAGGCAGTTCGAGGATTTCTGATACATGGAGTACCTGTGTCATTCTTCATGTCAGCAAAATAAGTTGGCTTTTGGCCCATCATACTTAAAGCTAATTTGGGACTAAAAATTTGGAGCCATGCAAATTTATAAATATTCGTACAACTTAATAGGAGACAGTGCCTTAGTTGATTTAATGGTTGAATCTTCAGTGAAAGATTTTTTAAAAGAATTCTGTGTGGGAAACCATTTTAAGACTGTCTGGGAAAGGAGGGAACCAGGGGAGAAAAGAGAGTGAGGCAGGCAGGGTGGGGAAATGAAGAGAGATGTAGGCTCTGGGGTCAGAGCAGGGGTTCTTAGGGTTTCTGTATGCGAGGAGCTCCTTTAGCAGTCTGAGAAGTCTCTGGAACTCCTCTCAGAATTATGTTTTACTTGAGATACATAGGACTACAAAGGAAGCCAACTGTACTGAAAAACATTTATCAAAATATTTGAGAAAACAAATGTGTGATAGAAGAGTAGTAGTATGTGCTTCTTTACTAATGCACAAAAAACTCTAGTGGTGGATCTAATGATGACTTGAATTTTTAAGTTGTGATGGGCATAAATAATATTTTGAAATTAACAGCAACTGTAAAGTGATATGAAAATATATTTATTGGTGACAAAGTCAAGTTCTGCCAGTAACTACTGTGGTTAGTTGCTTGTATTCATAATTGAAGGAAAATGCTAAATTTCAGGTAGAAGTGAATGAAAACTAAAATGTAATTCTTTTTCTGTCCCAGTCCCCAGACCAGAAGCCTGTGCTCAGATTAAGATCCCCCTGGTTAGAGGAACTTGGCTCCACTATTAACTTGGCCATTTACTGGCTGTGTGACCTTGGCCAAGTTAACTTAACCTCACACAGTGTGTTTCCTCATCTGTAAAGGGTGGATAATACCTACTTTGTAGAGTCAGTGGCAGGCTTCAGAAGAGCATGGCTAGCCCAGCTCCTTGTGGAAAGATGGTGACTTGAGGCATGAATAACTGGCTTTCTTTTAGCAGTTATATTATAAAATGAATTTGCTACACCTGCTGACAGGCTGGGGCAGACTTTCCATTAGGGAAGGAAGCTAGAAACACAGATGATATTAAGAGCAGAAAACTCCTTTTTTACCTTTAGATTTTCTTAAGGGTTCTTGACCCTTAAGGGGTGAGTTATGGTAAAAAGTGAAGGAGAGAAAGCATTATAAAATATTTGAGGGCTTCCCCGGTGGCGCAGTGGTTGAGAATCTGCCTGCCAATGCAGGAGACACGGGTTCGAGCCCTGGTCTGGGAAGATCCCACATGCCGCGGAGCAGCTGGGCCCATGAGCCACAATTACTGAGCCTGCGCGTCTGGAGCCTGTGCTCCGCAACAAGAGAGGCTGCGATAGTGAGAGGGCCGCGCACCGCGATGAAGAGTGGCCCCCGCTTGCCACAACTAGAGAAAGCCCTCGCACAGAAACGAAGACCCAACACAGCCATAAATAAATAAATAAATAAATAAATAAGTAAATAAATAAATAAATATTTGAGAAGGATTCTATTAGGAAATGTCCTCCTTGCCTTGTGATCTGAAGTCTTTCCTTACAAAGAAATAGCTTTTTGCTGGTTGTAAATATTTTAACTAGAAGTGGCCTTGCCACCCAGCCCATTTAGGCACCAGTAGGTCCCCTGATGACTGATTGGCTGAGGGTATGAGCATGTCTTGGCTGCTTCTAGAAAAGGGAGGTCTACTTCCTTCTTGGATCATACCTATACCTGCAGAGCCCCCCAAAGTCTGGTTACTCTATTAGATTCTGGTTTCATACATGAGGTATGGTCTAGTTTTATTACTTGAGGAGAAACTCAGAAGGGTGGAAACCCTGGTTTTGTATGACTATTTTCTTAAGCAAACGTACCTCTAGGGCACAAGGGTGAGTTCTTTTTCTGGCAGGCCACAAGCCCGTCTGTGCACGGTCCCGGTGCCAGGCAAGCCTCCTTTTTCTCTGATGGCTTTAAAGGCAGGAGACCGTAGCGTTTGATCTCTCCCTTCCGCTGGGGCGTGAGGTCTGTGAGGCAAGGCCGTTTGAGTTTCCCTGTCCCTTGGGTAATACTAACACCCCATTTAATGTCTCCTTTTCATCAAAACCAGATTTGTCGTCTCACTTATTTCCCAGTGTCTGGCCAAGATAGTGATCTTTATGAAAACAAACTGGCAGTAATGCAAGCCAGATAAGAGGGAATAGCTTCGCCTCAGCAGAAGGAAGCTGTTAAAGGGAACAGATGGAGACAGTGTCTAAACGGCTTCGAGAAGGTGTGCGCTTGCTTGTCTCACAGGCGCATCTTGTCTCCCGAGGACTGTTGGGAACAGAAGAGCTGCAGGAACCCGAGGCCTTCCCTGTCCCCGCCAGGGACCCTCCATCCGCCCAGCCCTTCTGACCCTGGATGCCCGCAGTTGACCTCTCCTGCTCTTCTGTAACCTTCCTTATGCAGAAGCAGGAGTGAGGTATAACGAGCAAATACAGTCACCTTTACCTGGTATGTTGAGAAAAACAAGGTTTGCAGTTTATAGACAATTAGCAAATACATTGTGCATAGAATACTAATTTTCAACATATAGTAATTTATTAAATCGCCAAGCTGAACACCCCAATTCTCATGTTAATCTCTGAAGGTATAAATAGGACTTTAGGAGGCCCCAGTGCATTGGCTATCGTGGTGGTCATTTATTAATACTAACCAGTTTCCTGACTGCATTATGGGTGGTTAGCATTCTGGGCAAGGGAAGGGAGGAAGCAGCTTATCTGTATTCACCACAGGTCATATCTTTTTTATTCTTGTCTTGTGTTACTCTAAACTTCAAAGTACCTGAGCTCATGCTTTATCATGTAGTAACTTGCTAACTCACCTCCTTGTCTCATGGTTTTCTTTCTTCTGACCCAAACCTGTCCAATCAGAAGGAAGATGGTATATTCCCCAAAGGCTGCTTTCATGATGTCATCCTCTTGTTTAAAAACCTTCCCGTTGCTTCCCTATCAAGTTTCAGCTTCTTCTCTTGGCCATCAGGCCCTAAGGTGATGTCCTTTTCTCTTAGTCACCTTGTTCTCTGATCACCAGTGTAGATCGTTGTCCTCATTAAGGTGTTTTTTTTTTTTTTTAGTGTCAGGTACCCCTTGTTCCTTTCTATCCTTTCACTTGGGGAATTTTCTCTCAGCCAAATTCTGTCCATTCTCGCAGACGCAGTTCTGGTTTTTTTTTTCCTTCCTGGAGCCATGAGATCTTGGCCCATACTGCTTCACCAGCATCCTTGCATCCCTCTCTCACTGCCTCTCCCGCACATTTGGGTTATTTGGTAGATTTGGTTTTATACTGGTCTTGTGTTTTTTCACATATGGCTTATTTTCCCAACAAGTTAAAGCTCCTCAACAGAGTGGACTCTGCGCTATTTAGTTTATATATTACAATTCCTAGCAAATCACCAGCACACAGTAAGTGTTCATTAAATATTTAGAAGCAGGCAAAAGGTGCCACAAGTTAGACTTTTTTTTTTTAAAGAAATTCACGTTCTTTTTTTTTTTTTTTTTAACTTATTTATTTATTTATTTATTTATGGCTGTGTTGGGTCTTCTTTTCTGTGCGAGGGCTTTCTCTAGTTGCGGCGAGTGGGGGCCACTCTTCATCGCGGTGCGCAGGCCTCTCACTATCGCGGCCTCTCTTGTTGTGGAGCACAGGCTCCAGACGCGCAGGCTCAGTAGTTGTGGCTCATGGGCCCAGTTGCTCCGTGGCATGTGGGATCTTCCCAGACCAGGGCTCGAACCCGTGTCCCCTGCATTGGCAGGCAGATTCTCAACCACTGCGCCACCGGGGAAGCCCCAAGTTAGACATTTTTGTAGCATTCGAACTGTTAGTTGTTAGGTGATCGAGCCTTGATGTGGTCACCAGCATTGTGTGTCTGTTTTACAGAAGCAGAAACTCAATTTTTCCCTACCTTACTCGGCACTGATCCAGGCTCAGGGAACTGATTCATAAAAATCAAGCTCAAGTTATTGATTGCCCATGTATTCATTCACAATGAGAAATCTAACTTCTGGGCCACTGGAGTGTCTGTGTCAGCTGCTCAGCACATCCTTTCCCTTGTGGGAAGGTTTCCAAAAGGTTGCTGTAGGGCCACGGATGATGCGTTTGAAGCAGCTCCAAGACCCTGGCGTGTGCTCTCTAGACTCAAGGGACACAGTGCCATGTTCTTGCTTTTCAGTTTCCTGTCTTCCTATAAAAGACTCTTTGCTTTCAGGAATTGAAGGGCTGATCTGTAGACTTGGGAGTAAAGCCTGGTCATGTGACGTTCTCAAGGCCAGATTTGATTTGCTGGAGAAGCAAAGGGAAGGTAATTTAGACACAAGCAAAAGCACCATCAAGAGGCTTTGGAACAGAATTGCCCAAGATGTAACTGGGGATGTGACCCGATGAGACGCGGGGATGTGACCCGATGAGACGCAAGGATCAGATGAATGGTATCACTGAGCTGAGAGTATGCGTGATTCTGAGAGCAAGGGAGAGGACAGTTCCCAGGTGGCAGATGGGAGTGTTGATTGATGCTGAGGGGAAATCGGAATGTTGAAAGCAAAGTATGACTGATGCCTGATTAGTTTCTTTATTTTGTTGTTCCTGAAGCTGATTTGGCTGATGATTTACATATGAATAAGGGTTGTTGTGAATAAGAAGTCTTCAAACTAAATTAACTGAATAATTTCTACATGGGACTGTACAGTATACAGAATAATATGTATAGGTATAAAATGCTTATTTTTAAAAATTCTTATTTAATCTTTTTTTTTTTTTAAATATTTATTTAGTTGCTCCGGGTCTTAGTTGTGGCTCTTGGGCTCCTTAGTTGCGGTATGCGAACTGTTAGTTACAACATGCATGTGGGATCTAGTTCCCTGACTGGGGATCGAACCTGGGCCCCCTGCATTGGGAGCGTGGAGTCTTAATTAACCACTGTGCCACCAGGGAAGTCCCTAAAATGCTTATTTTTAAAGTATGATTTAATATGAAATTCATAATACTCTAAACCAGTAGAAGCTGTGAGGGATTAATTCCCAGGATACTGCTGATTGTCCTTTTATCATTGGTGAGTATTTTAACGAGCTGAGAACTATGTATTTATTAGGAGCTTCTTTGTTCCATGGACAATGTAAAGGGGTGTTCTGAAGTGGCATGAACCTGGGAAGTCTGGTTGAATAAACACTAATTAATGGGCTGATATAGAAGAGTTTGCCATCTCTGAGCAACTGATAATCACTCAAACGTACAAAAGGAGCTGAATGGTAGCTCTTTGCTACTATCAGCAATGATGTTTGCCTGATGCACATGGGAGGATAAGAGGTCAACTGGTCTAGAACAGAGTCTGGCACACCTTTTCTGTAAAGTGTCAGATGGTTTTGAGGGCAATTGGGTCTCTGTTGAAATGACTCAACTCTGCCCTGTAGTGTGAAAGCAGTTGTAGACAATATGAAAACAAATGCACGTAGCAGGGTTCCAATCAAACTTTATTTATGGATACTGAAATTTGATTTTCATGTAAACTATGAAATACTGTTCTTTTTTTGAAGTTTCCCAACCACTTGAAAATATAAAAAATAGCCTTGACCCACGGGCTGTAATGTACCAGTATCTGGTGTATAACATAGGATATGGGTTAAGGAGAGAAATGATACAAAATACAGGCTGCTATAGGTTTGCAATAGGGTGAAAGGGAACTTCATCCACCCTTTTGGCAATTGATAGTCTTGAAAACAAAAGTCATTTTCAAAACCCATGATTTTCTTAGCTGGTTTCTTCAAAGTGATTATCAGCTTTGCTAAGGTGTTTGGTCTGTAATCAAAGTACTGTTTTTCTCGGGGGATTTCACAGGCTGTGGTTTAGTACTAGGTTTCTCCTGTTTCAAAACAAACTGTGTATGTACACAAATATGTGTATTTGTGTGCATGCACACACCCACATTGGAGCACTCTTTACCTCAACAACTTCAAGTTCTTCTAATCTCCTTTTTCATTCACCACTCTTGGGGTTCTTCATTCTCCAGGTGTTAGTTTATTTCTGGATGTACATGTTAGTTTTCTTAGTTTTTCTGATGAAGTTCTGTTTCTTCTTATTCTCACTGCCAGAGGAAACCACAAAAAGGATTTCTTAAAATAAAATTAAGAAAACAATGTAACTTGAACTCGGATTCTTGTCTGCTTTGAAAAGGATCAGAGTTTGAGGTCCATGGTTGACATACAAATCCCAGGTGCAGAATTCGCTCAAATGGGAGCATGTGGTAGAGAAAGCCAAAGAATGGCATCCAGACATTTACAGAAGAGCCCAAGGGTGTGCTTGTGTCCTGATAACCAGAACTATTGCTGACCCAGGGTTAGTAGATTAAGACTGACAGATGGACTTTATTCCTGGGGACAGTGTCTTTTTTTAAATGCATTTAATTATTCAAGGAATATATGAATATGTCCTTTGTCTTTTAAAATAATAAGGATAAATTGAATTTTCCATTTGACACTGCCTGCCTCATACTACTTCTCTCCCTAGAGGTAACCACTGTTATCAATTTTTGTGTCTTTCTAAACTATTTTGTATGTCTTTATGTACATAATTGTTCATAAACTGTTTCTTAATGTACTAAATTCATGTGGATTGTAATCAAAATTGCTTTTTCTTTAAACGTCTTGGAGAACACTGATGAGCATCTTTCTTTTGCCACGCTTTCCTTAAGATGGGGGTGGGAAGATGGCCAAGGGGACAGGAACATCTTTATGTAGTGAGAGGGCCTCCATTCTGTACGCCTGGGTTAGAGCTGACTCTCTCATGGGGTGCTCTTCAAGGGCCCCATCCCTTCCTCCCTCTCAGCCCTGGGCGCCAGTGGTCCCCCATCCAGTCCTGCCCCCTGAGGTTATGTTGCCCCTCCAGACAGCCCTAGAGGTCTGGACCGAAGACAAGCCCCAGACTGGCTCATTCTTGCCTGTGGTCCCCCCTCCCCTGGCCCATGGAAACATGTCACACTCTTTGCTCCGACAGACTCTGTGAGCATGAGCCAGTCCTAATGCAGGCACAACTTTCCTTCCTGCCCTGGCCACCAAGGCAGCCAGCCCCCATCTGTCATGTTCTAGGTGCCCTGGGTAGGAGTCAGACACCAGCTCCGCGTGCTCCCTTAACTATGGATAGATGACTCCCGTGAAACTCACCAGCTGGTCTCGTTGAAAACCCTCTTGTGAGGCCACGAGGTGATATTCCCACCCTTGTTCTAGTGGGCAGAGGGGGCTGAATGGGGGGTCTCACAGCAGCTCTTACCAAAGAAACCCTCCCTCAGATCTCTCTCTGGGCTCTCATTATGGGAGAGAGACTCAAGTCTGTTTTTTTGTTATCTCCGTCTGGCACATTTTCCAGGGCGGACTGTTTGATACCTCACTTTGCTATCTAATATTGCTAGTGTCTGGTGGTATAGTCAGAACTTCCAGTGTAGCATCCCGATTACATGGATCCGCCTCTTCCCTAGAGACGAGGGCCGTCGTTGGATCGTAGTGGTTGTGTGATAGGAGGCCGTCAAATTGCTCACCAGCAGGGTCTCAGGTACCTGCCACACACTGGCCAACACTTCATTAAGTTGATCTTTAAATTTTTTGACAATATTTTTTTAAATATTTATTTATTTTGGCTGCGTTGGGTCTTAGTTGCGGCACATAGGATCTTTCATTGTGGCAGGCAGGCTCCAGAGCGTGCGGGCACAGTAGTGGCGACACGTGGGCTTCGTTGCCCCACAGCATGTGGGATCTTAGTTCCCCAACCAGGGATCGAACCCACGTCCCCTGCATTGGAAGGTGGATTCTCAACCACTGGACCACCAGGGAAGTCCCTGACAATATTTTTTTAAACTTTTTAAAAAATTGAAGTATAGTTGATTTACAATATTGTCTTAGTTTCAGGTGCACAGCAAAGTGATTCAGATATATATACATATATATATATATATATGTGTGTGTGTGTATATATATATATATATATATATACACACATATATATTCTTTTTCAGATTCTTTTCCATTATATGTTATTACAAGATATTGAATATAGTTTCCTGTGCTATACAGTAGGTCCTTGTTGTTTATTTATTTTATATACAGTAGTGTGTATCTATTAATCCCAGACTCTTAATTTATCCCTCCCACCCCCCTTTTCCGCTTTGGTAACCGTAAGTTTGTTTTCTAAGTTTCTGACAATCTCATAAAGAAAAAAACCTATCTCACTATTTTAATCTTTTTCTTTACTAGGCAGCTCTTCTTATGTTTATTAGGCATTTTTATTCTTCTTTTCTATGAATTGCCTCTTAATATCCTTTGCTCAATTAAAAAACATGTCTTTTTTAAAAAAATTGATTGGTAGTTCTTTGTATTTTCAGAATACTAATCCTTTGTTGTTTGGCAAATATTTTCTCTAAACCTGGCCTTGTCTTTTAACTTTGGGAAATTGGAATACATCGAAGGCACCATAAATAATTTTCCTCTGGAAGACTTTTTTTTGTTGTGTCTGGCTTAAGAAGGCCTTCCTTCTCCAAGGTTATAAGCATAGTCCCCTATATATTCTTCTACAGAATGCTTTCGTAGTTGAAATGTTTTAGTGTTAGAGCCTTAATCCATCTGGAATATTTTTTGAGCAGTACTACTTGAACTTAATTTTTTTTCCCCCCAGATAGAGAGCCAGTTGCCTCAACACTCTTTTTGTGAAGAGTCAGCGGCATGTTCTGTGGCCATTGGATTAAGAGTCTTCAAAGAGCTAGTTAAAGACGATGGGGTGGGGGAGAATGACAGGTTCTTGCTAAACATCCTAAAGGTCAAGATCAGGTGGCTTTTCAGTCCAGAAGATACTGCTTTTCTGGAAAAGCTCCTTGTAGCAGTAGACACCCAAGATCCTGTGACTAGTGTACTGTCGGAGCATTTAAATAAAGATAGAACTAAAATCTGAGAGCCTCTGGACATTTATAGCTCATGAGAAAAACCATTGCAGGCACCTTATTCATAATTGTCCATTTCTGTCTAAGCAAGGGCAGTTTTTATTTAAACGTGTTCTGTGTGACTCTTTTATCAGCTCTAATAGTTAAATTTCTTTAAAGAATGTATATTAGATATTCTTTTTTTTTTTAAGTGAGCCCTTAATTCATCCCCATTAAAACTTTTAAAAAATTTATGATTTTATTTTTTGGGGAGCAGTTTCAGGTTCACAGCAAACTTGACCAGAAGGCAGAGGTTTCCCATGTACCCCCTGCTCCCACAGATGCACAGCCTCCCTCCTTATCAACAGCCCCCCACCAGCATGGAACATTTGTTACAATGTGTGAACCTACACTGACTCATCATAATCACCCAAAGTCCATAGTTTACACTACGATTCGTTCTTGGTGTTGCACATTTTATGGGTTTGGACAAGTATATAATGACATGTATCCATTATTATGAGTACAGAGTACTCCTATCGGAGTATCATACAGCATAGTCTCACTGCCTTTAAAAATCCTCTGTGCTCCACCCATTCGTGCCTCCCCTCACTCCCACCCCCAACCCCTGGCAACCACCAATCTTTTTATTGTCTCCATAGTTTTGCCTTTTCCAGAATATCATATAGTTGGAAACATGCAGTATGTAGCCTTTTCAGATTGGCTTCCTTTCACTTTGTACTATGAATTTAAGGTTCCCCTATGCCTTCTCATGGCTTGAGAGCTCATGTCTTTTTAGCACTGAATAATATTCCACTTTCTAGATGTACCACAGACTGTTTATCCATTGACCTCCTGGAGGACATCTTGGTTGTTTCAGAGTTTTGGCAATTATGAATAAAGCTGCTATAAATTTCTGTGTATAGGTTTTTGTGCAGACATAAGTTTTCAACTCCTTTGGGTATGTACCAAAGGGGTGCAGTTGCTGATTGTGTGGTAAGAGTATATTTAGTTTTGTCAGAAACTGCCAAATTGTCTCCCAAAGAGGCTGTACCGTTTTGCATTCCCACCAGGAAAGAATGAGAGTTCCTATTGCTCCACATCTTTGCTAGCATTTGTTGTTGTCAATGTTCTGGATTTTGGCCAGTCTAATACATGTGTAATGGTACCTACTGTTGGTTTAATGAGCATTTCCTTGATAACATGTGATGTGGAGCATCTTTTCATACGCTTATTTGCCATCTGTAAGTCTTCTTTGATGAGGTCCCATTAATACTTTTCAGTTTGTTTTCCCAAAACCCTTTGAAGTTGTTTGTGAACACTGTATGTAAGAGGTCAAGGGTGATCAAAAAGATGCCTTTAAGGCTCAATTAACCTGATAGGAAGAACTTTAAAACTGACCTTCCCTAGATCTCCCCATCACTGTCCCTGGTTTCATAGTTACATTGAGGCTCATTGTCCTTGGCATTGGGGAAGTAGCCGAAAGCATAGTGTGAGTAAAAACCGTACTTCCTAAGAATCCTAAGCCTTCATAAATTCCTCTTGTGTTTCTTTCACGGTATCAAAGCCAGTAATGATTGTTGGTTTGAATCCAGAATTTTTGCCTGGTTTTATCTAAATCCTTGGACATAGAGAGATTGAAATATTTGTCCCTAGGGCAGAGAGGACAGCAGGTGCAAAGGTTAGGAGAGGGAATGGAGAATGGAACATGCTAGAAGCTAGAAGAAGGCCTGGGAGGCAAGGAGTGGGGTGAGGCCAAGCAGCAGTCAGGGGCTGGAGCTCGGGGCCTTGTGGCCACGTGAAGGCTTTGGGCCTGGAGCTCAAGGCAGTGGATGCCACTGAAGGGTTTTCAGCATAGTGACAAGATCAAGCTTGTTCTAGACAAGATCTTTGGCTGTGTGGAGACGGAGTAGTGGTGGGCAAGAATGGACCCAGGGGGGAAAAAAAAAAAAAAAGAACAGCTTAGGAAACTTTTGCAGTGATCCAGGTGAAGGATACTTGAATACTTTACCTTAATTGGGTTTGGAAGCATAAAAATATTGGCATCTTTGTTTTTTAAAGTAGAATAAAAGCCCTGTAAGCTACAAGTATGATATTAAAAAAAAAAAAGTGTTTTTTTTTTTTTTTTTGGTTCAAATCTCAGTGCCGTTAAAAAAAAAAAAATCAGATTTGTGCAGGACCACTTATTTGGTTAGCAGGGCCTACCACAGAATGGTAATGTGGACCCCTTGTTCAAAAATTAAGAATTTCAAAATGGTGACAGAGAGCATTAAACCAAATGTAGGGCCCTTGTCTTTTGACTGTCCTGGGTCTGTGAGATAGTAAGGCTTGAGTCAGTGCCCAAGAAGCTCCTCTCCTGGCCTGTTCCAGTAAAAGGCTGGTGGCCCCTGTGGTACGGAAAGCAGGGCAAGCTTGTGTAGCTCAAAGTCCTTGTTATCCTAACTAGTGGTGACTGATAAACTGCAGAGTATTGGAAGACAAATGGATAAGTACTATGACTAGATGAGGTAAATAGGAAAGGTGGTAGAAACTAAGAATCTTTGTTTTATTATTTTTATTGGCTGTGGTTGATGAAGACATAACTAAGAAGAGTGAAAAATGCTAACTTTAAATCTGTTTCTTAGAACTATTTCTTACCAATGTATATCCCTTTAACTGGCTTTCTCTTTAATAGTTTTGGGGACCACTGGTTTGGGCAAAAAGTTTCCTGTCAAACTGTGGTTTGTAAAATCTTTTTGAAATTTTTTAATATTAGGAATTTGTGGGATACAGCTTCTAATGTCAATTTTAAACATTAGGACCCGTCTTCATTTATTACGTAAATTAATAAATGGTTTGAAAAACTAGCTAAACTTTTCATTAGAGGTATCAAATTTTTATAGTTCTTGAACTATGAAAATTGAAAGCATAATGCATATACATATATATACGTTTACCTGCTGATATCACAGAAGGAAGAATAGTGGCTGTGGAATCTGATAATTTGAGATATTCTGAAATTGGGTGCTGTCATTTTTATGTGTATTCTGTTGACTTGCTGAGCTCTGTACTGGAGATATCTTGAGGGCAAAGTTTGAGAACACCTTTAAAGCATAGCTAGGAAAAAGAGCTTATGCTGACTCAACCAAGTCCCTTTCAGCAATTTTCAATGACTCAGAGCCCTGATATTTGCATAGTGATTCAATCAGCAAGGAGATTGGCTGCTGAGATAATTTGGTTCTGGGAAGTCCTCGGGTTAATGCCTTTAAAAGGTTAATAAAGGCCTTTCCTGAGTAGTGTACAGTGCAGTGGTTGCTAAGGACTTTGGATGATCTAAAATGCTACCTGTAGAGGTGGGTATTAAGGGGGGTATTAAAGTATTCTCTCAGAGAGTCCCATAAGGCCAGTTCTGGACAGTTGACATTAAACACTGCAAAATTCCAAAGTGCAGATAGCTTGGCAAGTTTGAGTTCTGGTGCATTCTATTCAGAACTAGGGTTTGTTTTTTTTTTTTTTTTTCAATAGTGCTTTTGTCTTTTTGCTAAAGGTCAGACTGCACTTGTCTAGTACTGGTGTTCCTTTGTGTGTGAGCATTAGTAGGGAAGGGGGTGGACATATTGACTTAGTTTTTATATTTATAATAACCTATCACAGCATCAAATTTTATAGATTCAAAAATGTAAATTAAAATGTTTGCATTTTTAAACTGCTGGTGAGCTGCTACCAATGGGACGTTTGTAGCTCTCCTCTTGGTGGTTCATTTCATGCCTCTTGGTGCTTTGGTATAGTGGGGCAGAACTAGTGTGAGTCTGTTTAGCGTCAGGCTTAGTTAGAATCCTGGTCCCATCATTTGGACCATTGATGTAACGCTCAGATTAAGTAACCTCTGTAATACAGGGGTCCCACCACTGCCTGGCAGAGCTGGTGGGTAGAGTACCTGGCGTATCGCCTGCCACATAGTGGTGGTTGCATACACGCTGATTCACCTGGCACAACACCTAGGAGAAGGGGTAAGGTTGAGCGCATTGCCCTTCTCTTCCTAGGGCAGCAGGGGTCGGCAGAGGCCTTTAGTTGAAGCCCATTGCTTGGAGAGTGACAGCGAGGAGCCCACAGCTGACTCGCGCCTGCCTCGAGCTGGAGTGCAGTCCTACTGTACTGTTTTTCAACTGCACACAGTGTACTTAGGGAGAGCTTATAATTCGTGTGTATTTAACCCTACTGTTAGCGTGGCTGGTCTCTTCAGGAGCCTCACTCAGTTCGTTGGGGGTAACAGCATGAAATGGCTTTAATTTTCTCCAGGCGCTGCTTACACCTCTACTCTGTCAAATCCCCCTTCCCATCCCTGGATGATATACTGGGCTTATGCTTTCATTCCTTAGTCTTTCTAAACCACCCAGGGGCTTCCCTGGCGGTCCAGTGGTTAAGACTCTGCTTCCAACTCAAGGGGGCACGGGTTCAATCGCTGGTCGGGGGAACTAGGATCCCACATGCCACGCGGTGTGGCCAAAAACAAACAAAACAAAACAACACCTAATGTCTCTCCTATCTGATTCTAGCTCCCTGCTCTCTTCTGAGCTCTGGTTCCTCCCTGTGACAGGGAACAGGGAGCAAGGGTCTAGCAGCTGTTGAGAAGGTGTGTCCCTCTGTTTCATTCTGGTGCAGGGAGTCTCTGCGTGGATCACGCGTGGGGCTCTCCGGGTCTGTGCTTAGCTTCACCCCGGCCTCCTCTGCACAGGACCTGTCCAGAGGGGCGCAGGCTCTCCCTTTGTCATTGCTGGGTGTTCCTGCCCTGTTCGCACTCCCAGCTCCTCCTTGGAGCCAGGTGTCCTGCTGCCTGGCCCAGCAGCTGCCTGGCAGCCCTAGGGCTCCCACCCTGCTAACCTCAACGCTCCTGCAGAAGGAACTGTGCAAACCACGAGGGTCCCCGCCCACGCAGTCCAGGTGTCTTATAGAACTGGAATGGAGAGGGCATATCCTACCTTGTTTCCTGGTGTTCTGCACCTGGATCCCTTTAAGCTCTGCTTGCGTGGGGCTCCTCTAGTCGGCCTCCCATCTTCCAGAATCTCTGTGCCTGTCTCTGTGTTTACGGGTGTCCCCTCAGTCCAGGTTATGGATGCCAAGTTCTCCCAACTCCCTAACATGCTCCGTTCTGCCGCAGTGCCAGCCCAGGGTGAGCCTGTGGGTTCTTCTGTAGCTCAGCAAGCAGCCAGACAAGGAACAGGTACCTTCGTCTCTCCTAGAGATTCTCTTAGAACCCCTCCCATCTTCCTAACTTGTAGGGGAAGCAGGTAGGAGCCTGCGCTAGAAACTTGCACTCCCCATCAATTATTCTTCCTTCCTTTGGGGGCTGGGTGGCAGGAAGGGCTGCGGTCAGCTAGTAGGACTGGTCCTGTGACCTCTCGGTAAGCAGCAGGGGGGCCGTGTCTGTATATACATGTTCATGGCTTTCTAAGTAGGGTACTTCACCCCATTGTCCTCAGCTGTGGCCCTTGGCTGTAATTCTAAGAATAAGGGGGAAATCCCACTCAACTCTATCTTTATATTAGTAATGTTCTCTTTCTGTAAATACCTGCCATCTAGTGCCTGGGATGTTCTTCCCATGCATCCTTTCCTGCAGAACCATGTTAATGCTTACTGGTGCTTGTGGAAGGTTTGAGTTGTAGGCTGAAATATATCTCACTTGAGGAAGGTGCTGTAGGGGGTCTCCATGGACATTGCTATGGTGTAAATGTTTCCAAAATTCATACGTTGAAATCCTAAGGCCGAGGTGATGGTATTAGGAGATGGCTTTGGGAGAGGATTAATTCACAAGAGTGGAGCCTTCATGAACAGGGGATTAGTGTTGTTACAAAAGAGACCCCACAAACGTCCCTGGCCCCTTCTGTCATGTGAGGACACGGCGAGAAGGTGCCAGCTATGATCCAGGAAGAGGATCCCCGCCCGACCATGCTGGTGCCCTGGTTTTGGACTTGCCAGCCTCCAGAACTGAGAGACACATCATTTTAATTAGCTGGAGGGGTAGGAAGTTCAAGGTTCTTCAGGTTTTCTTCAGGTTCATTCTACTGACTCCTTGCTAGCAAGAGCTGACACTTGGGGTGAATAAGCGCCTTCCTTGTATATTTGTTCAACACACACAAGAGAGAAAGGGGAAACCACCAGAGGTGTGTGAGTGAAATGGTGAGCCCTATTTGGGGAAAATTAATCTGACGGCAGCATGTACGCTGGATCATCTGGGGAGCGGGTGCTGGAGGTATGGAGCCCCTAGATCAGAGGTCAAAGGGCCTGAATAGGGTAAGTGGCAGTAGGAGTGGAGAGGAGAGATGGAGAGGTGATGGAAGCCCGTAGCTGATTAGAACGGGAACAGGAAGGGACGCTACAGTTTCGATCTGGGATCCATGAGAAGAGAGCGTATCATGCACAGAAATAGGGAGTTAGAGAAGACCAACTTGAGGGTGGGGAAGATCAGGGCCACCACTAGCCTATACTGTCTGTGTGAGAAGGAAAAGGCGTCCTCTCTTCCAGACACAGGGCCCGGCCAGTGGAGCACAGGCTGGTCCCCTGGGCCAGGATCCTTCGCTCAGTGTGGCACCTGCGCAACCATACGCCGTGGCCCTGTGGAAGATCCCCGAAGAGCAGTGAGATTCTGATACTCACAACCCTCCCTTAGGGCCATAGGCGGGGCTGTAAGATCTAAGGGGTTGGTGGTTGGGAGTAGAGGGAGATGCTTGTCCCTGAATTGGTTGCTGAGAAAGCCAGCAGATAAGCAAGTCCCCTCCTCTTGACTGTCTTCTCTATGTATATTCCTATTATTCTTTCTTTTTTTTAAAAGTGTGGTAAAAAATATATATATATGACAGAGAATTTACCGTTTTAACCATGTTGAAATGAACAGCTCAGTGGCATTAAGTCCATTTACAGTGAGGTACAACCATCACCACCATCCGCCTCCAGCACTGTTTTATCTCACAATCCTGAATCTCTACCCATTAAACCTGAACTCCCCATTCCTGCTCTGCCCAGCCCTGGCGGCCACCAGTCTTCTTTCTGTGTCTGTGAATTTGAGTATTCTAGGTACCTCCTGTAAGTGGAAGGATACAGTATTTGTCCTTTTATGTTTGGTTTATCTCACTTAGCATAGTGTCTTCAAGGTTCATCCATGTTGTGGCTTATATCAGAATTGTATTTTTAAGGGGGAATAATAATCCCTTGTATGGATATATACCACATTTTATTTACTCATTTGTTGATGGACCCTTGAGTTATTTCTACCTTTGGGCTGTTGTGAAGGTTGCTGCTATGAACATCGGTAGACAAGTATCTGAGTTCCTGTTTTCCATTCTTTGGGGTATTAATCCAAAAGTGAAATTGTTGGATCATACATACTTCTGTTTAACATTTTGAGAAACCACAGAACTGGTTTCCACAGTGGCTGCACCATTTTACAGTCCCACCAGTAATACTTGAGGGTTTCACTTTATCTGTATCTTCACCAACATTCGTTATTTTCTGTGGGTTTTTTTTTTAATTTTTTTTTTTTTTAATGGCCACCCTAATGGGTGTGAGGTGATACAACATTGTGGTTTTGAGTTGCATTTCCCTAATGTCCCTATTTTACTTTTATGCACTTCTTCTACTGTATTTTTATCATAAATTTAATCATTATGTAAACATAGTGCCTTGCCTTCTTTTTTAATGTTCTACTTTTTTTTTTAAATATATTTATTTATTTATTTATTTTTGGCTGTGTTGGGTCTTCGTTTCTGTGCGAGGGCTTTCTCTAGTTGCGGCGAGCGGGGGCCACTCTTCATTGCGGTGCACAGGCTTCTCACTATCGCGGCCTCTCTTGTTGCGGAGCACAGGCTCCAGACGCGCAGGCTCAGTAGTTGTGGCTCACGGGCCCAGTTGCTCCGCGGCGTGTGGGATCTTCCCAGACCGGGGCTCGAACCCGTGTCCCCTGCATTGGCAGGCAGATTCTCAACCACTGCGCCACCAGGGAAGCCCCTAATGTTCTACTTTTCAAGACCATGCTGAGAAAGAGCAGCTGTTAACCCTATAAATTCATGCCCAACCTTTACCCATCTGAAAGCATACTCACGGGGCCTATTTTCACTTCCCTTTGAAATGTTCCAAAAGTTTAAGATGCGTTTCATTAGACATGCAGGGGTTTATTTTTTAATTAGTTCTGAGCGTTTAAAAATCAAGAGCTCGTAAAAACCTGGATTTCCCACTTCTAAGGAAATCCTGCAGGTAGGGCGTCCGCGATCCAAGTTCCCACAAGGCAGCAGAGTAGCTTTGGAGTAGCTCCAGCTTCCCCCAGCCAACTTTGCCCCTTGGGAGTACCTGCCTCATCCCCTACAGGCATCTGTTTGCAAGCCCTGCTAGAGTGGATTTTCTGAGGCTAAAGTTAGCCTGGATTTATTCCAGTTTACGTTAATAATTTAGGTGATTAAAAGTGACAAATACTTCTGCTCTGACTAGCTACTTAACACCTCCACTGATGCTTTCTCTCCGGGTAAGTTCGGTGATCTCCTTGTTGTCTGTCCTTGCATGCCTCAAGCCCCGTGGGGATAAGTCCTGCCAACAGATTGGTCCCTATTAGTTAACTGTCACTTTACATTTGAGTGTTTCTTCTTAGCTGCAGCTATTTGAAATTGTGTTTCTGTGTGTGCAGAAGGCACACGCGCTTTCTTCTTCTGTGTGTTGCCACCTCAATCTGAGTTCCCACTTACTGTTCTTGCCCACTGGTGATCCTACCAAGAAATCTGCTTTTCACCTATGCAGGGGCTCGATTTATATTTGCGTGTGTGTGAGTGTGTAGTAGTATTCTATGATATGCTAGAATTATGGCTCAAGACATAAACATAGTTTATGTCTGTGTTCTGGAAATACAGTTAGCAATGCCTTTAAATATTAGATTGTAAAGATGATACCCAGTCGGCTTCAGATACTGTGTCTCACAGATAATCGGTACTGGAAGGTGCTAGATGAGGCTGCCATGAGATGGAGGCATTGTGAAACCCAAGCCAGCCCCAGAACCCCCTCGCTGCATGATTTGTGATTGCACTGAGCTGGCTATACTGTCCGTCAAGCCACATTTCCTGAAACCTAAGAACGCCAGGGTGTAATAGTGTTCTCTTATAAACAGGTCCTGTTCCCTAAACCCTTCGTGTGACTCTCCTGGTGGTTTTCATCCTGTCTCTCTCTCTCTCTCTCTCTGTGTGGTCGCTAATGACTGCATTGAAGGTGAAACATTTAAGTGAACTTGGTGGTGGTAGAAGAAGAATATGTCTGGGTGCTTTAGGCTGACTTGCCTCCCAGCCGCCACTTTCTAAGTTCTTCCTCTGTGGCTCTCTTGGCCATTTGTCCAGGCAGCCGAGCTGGAAACCTTGTTGTTGGTCACTCAGTTTGTCCCTATGATTTGTGCTTCCCACCAGAGGGCGCAGACTGTGGTGTGTGTGCCTCCTGCTTTTCAGCCAGTTTCTTTTTGTGTCCATCACTCCTTTGCTGTCTGTCTACTTTTTCCTACATGGACATAATATTCAGCTATAGAGTTGGAGTTTTGATTTTCTTACTACATAGAATTTCATTTTTTGGCTTCTTCTTGCCCTTTCCCCCTAAAAGTTCCACTTGTCTGTTGCTTTTTCCCCAAGGTGGGTGGGACAAGATTGTTTATTATTCCTGTAGACTTGCATTTCCCCCCTCTGTAAGCGTTTGCCACAGAAAGAAGTTGTCTATTTCGGATGTCAGTTTTAATAGAGAACAATGATGAAATTGTTAGACGAGCAAAGTGGTACTTAATTATCTGTCTGGAAACCCTTACACTTCTCAAAGCCTTTCTTAGTGAGAACTCACTGTGGACAGCACTTAGGGTGCTCAGTTCCAGAACATGCTGTAGGGGTGGTTCCTGCAGGCGCTGCTTTCTGGCGGGTCCAAGGCAGTGCTGGCCTGGTGGACCCTCTCCTCCCACTTCCTGCTTCGAAGGCCACTCTGCCCCAGGTCGCCGCTGTTCTGACTCAGGCGCTAGCGAACAGTAAAGAAACTGACTTCTAAGAAAAGAACGTTAGTTGAAAACAACTTTTTAACATGCCTTGTTAAGGTGTAAGGATTCTGGAGCCCCGAGTCCTGCCTTTGGATCAAAGGGGCATCTATACTTCTTGGAGCCAAGAAATGTAGAGACTCAAGGGTGGGGACAATTTGACAGAGACAGCAGTCCCCGGCTGCCTTTGGTCCTGAGAAGATATTCTGAGTGGCAGGGCTCTAATTAATTATTAAGCTACATATGAAATCAAGGAAGTACAGCGAGCACCCCAGGCAATGCTGCCACCTGCTGAGCTGCTTCGGGCTTAGCCGGGTCAACAGGATTTGGGAGGAAAGGTATCTAGCTCCGGGAAACTGGAATCGAGCTTAGAGAAGAGGGCTCGGTTGGCTTCTTACTGGTTCTGGTATAACTGGAACATTTTCTCCTTAAGCTTATTTTGTAATACGATATGTACAGAGTGAGCGCTCTCTTAAGTAGGTGCTTTAAAATTTTTATTTGGTCAAATTAAAGGCAAAACCAGCAAATATAAAAGACAAAAACCACTAGAAAAATTATATCACAAAGCACCAACATCTCTAATATACAAAGGACTCCTAAAACCTGAGGGGCAGAAGGAACCACCTACTAGATGAATGAGGAAAAGACATGAACAGTACAAAATTCTAAAGGTCCGAAAAGAGAGTACATAGTGGAAATTACATCCTTTTTCTACCGGGTTCTACTCTCCAGATGTAGCCCCTCTTGCCGGTTTCTTTTGTAGTTTATAAGAGATCGTTTCTGAGTAGTTACATATGGTTATGTTACTACATTTATAATTATACACGCATTTATTACTATACAATTGTTATACAATTTTGTAACAAAATTACTTGCACAATTGGCAACATGATTAAATCTTTTTCAGTAATGATTTCCTGCAGCCTTTTAATCTTGTTTTAAATAGAAGGAAAATTATAACCTGAGGTGGAAAAGAATGGCTGTCATATAAAGAAACTACTGTTTTGGAGCGTGGGACGTGTCCTGGAGAGGAAATGTCTAGTAGCCTGAAATTGTAGCAGTGTATTCCAATATCTTCAAACTGTGACTGGCCCTGCTTGAGGACATCAGGTGCAAAGGTTGAGCCAATCACACTCTGCAGTGGTCTCACTGGTCACGGGGTGGCCACTGGTTTGTCCTGGGCCCCTACGAGTTACTTCCTTTTTTCCCTATTTCCCTCCCTCCCATAGGCAACCATTCGAATATGTATAAAGTGCATCATTTAGGCCTGTATGTAGTCTTGTAATGTATCTCATCTTGTAGGTACCTGTTTTTAATAAATGGAAATGCTATGGCTGTCTCCTTCTGTTTGAATTTTTTACCCTAGGCTCTGAAAGTTCCATCCTTGTTGGTAGATGTGCATCTGGTCTGTTGCTACCTATTCTCGTGTGGCACAACTGAGGTTTGGAAAATAGTTGAATTAATTGTGGTGACTTTTAGCCTGATTTTTCTTTTGTCTTAATTTTTAATACAAAAATTTCAAAAAAAATTAGGGAACCTTAAAATTCCACCAACCTAGTATATCAACGTTTCTAAATTTTTCATATGCAAACATAACCTGATATAGTTATAACAAAAAGCACATATTTTTGTATCATTGCTTGATTCACTTTACTACAGCAACATTCCCTCCCTTTTGCTAAGTTGTCATACATTTTACTGGCTACGTGTTTCATCTGTATTATGTACCATAACTTCACAATCTCTTCTGTGAAACAGTGTTTTAATTGTTTATTTTTTAATATCACTGCAATTAATACCCTCATGCATACAATTGGTCTTTTATTGTTGCTTTAGTTCTCTTATATTATTTAGCCATGATAGATTCGCAGTAGGGGATTATGGAGTCAAAGAGAAAAATTGTTCTATGACTTATGATGCAAGTTGCTGCATTCTGCCTCTCACTCTATTCCCAAGAATGAATGCAAGTGTCTGTCTTCCATTTACAACATCCTTTTATTTTTAGAGTGTCATACTTAGAGCTGTTGCCATAGGAATTGATTTATCAAGTGCCACAGTGGTCAGCAGAGAAATAAGGAACTCCAGGTTTTCTGACTTGAGAACACGTTGGGGAGAGCACCATCTGCTACCTGTATTGCGCATCCTTTCTATCCCGCCATCCCTCCTGGCACCGAGCGCAGCCTTGCTTTGATCATCGGTCCTTCCTCTCTCTGTGGTCGGGATTGTCCATAGCCAGTTGGTGTGAAGCCCTGCTTCAGTATTGCCTGGGAAGTGTGTGAACTGTAAATACAGACACACATAGGAAAAGAACAGTGCTTGAGATGCTTCTGCTAACTGCTCCTCATCCATTTCCACTGAAGGGCAGTGGAAAAGTGACTCGCTGCTTATAAAGATTGTGTACGGTGAGTGGGAGTGGAGAGGGGGAGGCATTTGCGAGAACATATGTTGGATTCTTTTCATTCTCCTCTTAGTGACGATGATTGATGGCATCTAGTGGGTCCCTGTTTGTCACTTCCTTGGTACAGCTGCTAGTGGGGGTGGGAGAAATCACTAAGGGCTGGGCAGAGGACACAGCTAGGGGAGGAAGGGGCTCTTGATAAGGTACTAAAATGACGTTTCTCACAGTTAAACTTACCAGTAGTGTCTTCTCCTGCTGTACTTGACTGCTACTAAGAGCTACTCTTTTTTGATCTTTTAGACTCTAGAAGAACCAGCCTTCATATCTCTGTCTTATTCCCCATTGCCAGAAAAGGGTTAACTTTGAGCACAAGATACCTGTAGTTTAAAGGGAATCGGAGAAGGAGGGAAATTCATCCTGGATGCTGTTTTGACCGATTATGTGTCTTATATCTTGAAATTTGACCTGGCTTTAGCTATGGAGTTCTCTTGGTGTTCTAAAATGTTCATTATTTAAATGATCCCCTATTGAATATTTGGTTAGGAAGTAGGAAAAGGCTGTAAAAAGGCGAGTTGAGGGTAGGGAGGAGTGTGGTAAATTAGCTAAGTTTACAGTGATCTTATTAAGCTTGTTGCTTGCATTTTCCTGCCTACGTTGAGGCAAAAAATGTCTAAAAGTGCAAGAACAGTGATTATTTTGTGGTTAGATCATGTGCACAATGCAACCAGACCCAGGAAGGAGAATCTGCTTCATCAAGTCTTCAGTTGTTTGTTAGGCCAAAATTTGTGTGGAAGCCTCCAATGAGTGTTGATTTGGCAGGAAACTCCTGCCCAGTCCTTCTGGTTCTTTCTTCTTTACTTTTCCTCTGCTCCCAGCTCATGGTTACCTTCCAAAATGGAAGGTGCTTTGCACTGCAAATGACCGTGACAGCCTCGTCTCCCCTGTAGCAAGTTCTAAGGAAGCCAGGTAGACAGAGTCCAACTTTTGAGTTCAGGTCTCCAAGGCACTTTGGTCCGCTGGTTTTACTGCAGGGTGTTGTATGCCCCAGCGGTCTCCATCCAGCGGACTTTGCATCTTACACGTTCAGGTCAGCACAGCCAGGCTGCTTAGGTGCTTAGGAGAGATGCTCTTTGGAGAACATGTGGCATCTGGTGGATCCTTTGGAACATTACACTTTAAACTGATGCTCACCTGCCTAACTCCTTTTTCTTCCTTTTGATCAACATCTGTTTCTTGAACACCCATTGCGCGCCGGGTACTTTTCTACCAGGTGACTCCACAGATGGTATCTGTTTTAGTTCTTATGACATCTCTGTGAGGTAGCTGGTGTTGTACCTAATCTTTGAAAAGGGGAAACTGTGGCCCAGGGAAATGGTTGCACACTAAGGTAATCACGACTAATGAATTGCAGAACCAAGTTTGAAGCCAGATTTTTGAGAACCCAAAGTCCAGTGCACAGCTGCACCCCGCAGACACCTCTGAAAGTGACAGCAGCCTCTTCAGCCAGTCCCAAAAAAGATGTTCACCTTCATCTTGTATTATAGCACCTCGCTTTGGGAAAACAGAGTCTATGAAGATCTGAATTGGCTTGTTTTGGTTTTAGAGAAGGCTCCACTGTGAGTTTCCTCTTAAGAAGTGAACCTTCCTAGGCAGGTAGCTTAAGCCCTGTTCACCGAGTTCATCTTAGACCATTTGTCAGAGCAGAGAAGAGTGTGGCAGGCACGTGTGCTATGGAGGTGACAATCTGGATTGGAATCTCAGCCTACTAGCTGTGTAACTGTGAGCAAGTTGCTTAACTCTCTGAGCCTCTTTCCTTCCCTGATAAACGGGAATCATACCGATCCCATCCGGTTAGTGTGAGAATACAGTCGTGTAAGTGCCAAGTGTCAGCTAAGTGCCGAGCAACGTGCCAATCACGTGGGAGCTGCCGTCATTTGTGGTTGGCATTATCAGGATCGAGGGAGCTCCATTAGAGTGGAAACCTGGCTTGGGAACATGTATAAATATTTGTAGAGCCCCTACTAAATACCATTTAAACCCCTAACTTGTGTAAGGCAATAATAGAATGTATGTGTGTGTTGACAGGGGCTGGTGGGGTGGTGGGGTGGTGGGAGCGGTGGATGGCTTGGATTAGCTACGGGGATGTTGCAGACTGCCATGAGAAGAGAAGGCATGTTTGGCATAGCAAAATGCTGGCTTAGTTGCAGCCCCATGGAAGTGTGCGTGGCAGACAAATAGTGCTGAAGGACAGATGGGAACAGTGACTTGTGTTGGCAGTTGGGCAGAGTGGTCCTGGGATATAGCACGGAGCAGTAAAAGCTATGATGTCTGCTTATCAAGGTGTTTATTATGTGCCAGGCACTGTTGTTGTGCTTTCTTCCATCAACTCACAACAGCGCTCTGAAGCAGAACTATGACTATCCCCAGCGTACAGATGAGGAAACTGAGACACAGACAAGTTAAGTCAGTTCCCCAAGGCACACAGCTGGTAAGTGGCAGAGCTTGGGTTCAATCTCAGGCTTCTGCCTCTAGAGTTTGTGCTTTGAACCATTGCACTATATGCCTCTCAAAAGACAGGCAAGGTCCTTGCTCTTATGGCGTTTACATTCTAAGTAGGTGAGTCTGTCAAACAAATAAATATGATATAATCTGCCAGCTAGTAAGAAATACAATGAAGAGAAATAAAATTGGGTGAGGAGTTTTAGAGGATGATGGGGGTTGATGGTTTAGCTAGTGTATTATTTGCTTGGGCTGCCGTAACAAAATACCACAGACTGAGTAGCTTAAACAACAGTTTATTTTCTCGTGGTTCTGGAGGTCCAAGATCAAGGTGTCTGTGGAATTGGTTTCTTCTGAGGCTTCTCTCCTTGACTTGCCAATGGCTGCCTTCTTGCTGTGTCCTCGCTGGGTTTCCTTCTGTGTGTGCACAGCCCTGGTGTCTCTCTTTGTCCTAATCTCCTCTTCTTATACCAGTCATTGGATTAAGTCCTCTCCAAATGGCCTCATTTAAACTTAATCACCTCTTAAAGGCCCCTTCTCTGGATACAGTCACATTCTCTTGTACTGTGTGGGTCAGGACTTCAACATATGAATTTGGAGGGGACACAGTTCTGACCACAACGTTCTGCCCCTTTTCCCCCCAAATTTCTGTCCTTCTCAGAGACAAAATGCATTCATCTACATCCCAGAAGCCCCAAAATCTTAACCCATTCTAGCATCAACTCTGAGTCCCAAGTCTCACCAAAGTATCTAAATCAGGTGTGGGTGAAACTTGAGATGCGATTCGTCCTGAGGCAAAAATTCCTCTCTGGCTGTGAAGCTATGCAACCCAGAAGTTTTGTGCTTCCAAATTACAAAGGAGGGACAGCCATACAATAGACATTCCCATTCTAAAAGCAAGAAATTAGAAGAAAGGGGGTGATGGATCCCAAGCGAGTCTAAAAAGTAGCGGGGCAAAATTCTGATTTTAAGGCTCCAGAATAATCCGCTTGGTGATCTGTCCTTTGGGCTCACCAGGCTGGTGGCCCTGCCTTCCAGACCCACAGGAACCCAGGAAGAGACAGCCTTGCCCTTTAAGGAGGAGCCGGTCTGGGCCTGTGGTGGGAGTGGCAGCCCTCTCAATCTCTGAATCTCCTTGGGGTCATTCTTCCCTTATCCTGATGGATAACACAGCCAGAAAGCTCTATTGTCCCATCCCCTAGAATCCCAGAGGTCTGACAGCCTTCCTTCACTGTTGCCCTGTCTCTGTCCCCTTTAGTCTAAATGAGCATAACCCCATCCCTATTCCTGACTTTCACTGAGATAGCTGATTACATCGGTGAGTCACATTCTTTATGCAGTGATTGTCCAGCTACACCCTCTGTGTTCTCTCCAGAACATGGTTTCTTATTTTTTGCAGTATTGATAGCCTGTGAATTTTCGAAATCTTCAAGTTCTGGTTTTTTTTTTTTTGTTTTGGTGGTGGTGTTGTTTGTGTGTGTGTGTTTTGCTTATTAACAAGTTCTTCTTCAATTTCTCTCTCTACTTCTGTATTTTACTGTCAGCAGCATGGGATGATCTAGGCTGCCTTCTTGATTTGTTAACGTTTCATTTATTCATTAATGAGGATTCCTCCTTTACTTTCCAAGCCTTAAAGCCAGGTTGTTAACATGGTTAGAGGTACGTGAAAAAGATAAATATACTTAACATTTTCCTTAAGAGGGAATTTTATTGGTTATGTGTCTCAACCCATATGCTTTAAAAAAAAATAAAAAATTTAGAGTGCCTTTGTGTCTTTTCCTGCTTCCACCCCTCATGGCAAACTACCATTTCCCCACCTATACCCATACCCCTGTCTTCATCAGTGTTCTTTTAATGTTTGTTACCACAAGACTCCATTTTGGCTCAAGTGCTTGGTGTAATCAGCAAACAGCCTCTTGCTTTCTATACACTGGAAAGAGACAGAAACTTTAGAACACACTGGATTTCATTATTTTCTATTATTGAAAATACATGTTTATGATAAAAAATTAAGATACAAGAAAAGATGAAGAACCTTACCAACCCACAGGGAAAACCACTGTTAATATTTTGCTATATGTTTCCAGTCTGTGTATATTTATTTAAATATATATAATTTTAGAAATAAAATTATCTTACTATACAATTTTGCATCCTCTTCTCTTAATTTACCCCCACTATTTTTCCATTTTCTTAAATATTCTATGAAAATATCTCAAGTGGCTGTATAATATTCTGTGCAATGGATAAGCATTCTTTTTAGATGCTTACATTGTTTACAGTTTTTGCATTGCACACAGGTCTTGGACCATAGCTGTATTTAGTAAGTTATATTCACAAAGTAAAATATCTGGGCTGTATTCTAAGTTTCCTGATGTAGTCTTTCAAGAAGCAGTATAATGAGTTGGTTAATGTGCAGATTTCAGAGTGACATTTGGGTTCAAATTTGGGGCGGGGGGGCGTTCAAATTTTTTCTACTTATATATGATCTTGGGCAAGATATTTCATCTTTCTTGATATCTGACTCAGTTTTTTTTAAAGATGATAACTCATTGGGTTATGGGAAGAATAAATAAAACTTTTCAAAGCTCCACGCCCTAAACTAATAGATGTGCAGTAATTATTTATTATTATATCTCTGATCGCTTTCCAGAAAGTTTGTACCAGTAGTTTACAACTGTTCACACATACTGGGGAGAAGATTGTATAGCTGAGAACCTACAGGCCGGATTCTAGACACCAGTGGAGGGCATAAAACATTGGAAGATTCCAGGGAGGTGTGACTTATGGCTCCTCTCATGCTCACCCTTGGTCCCTGGATACCAACGGCTCCACGGCTCTACATTTTCCTGCTTAAACATTTCTTTTAAAGCATATATATTTCTGTAACCCCCACTTAGGTATTGACTATCCTGAATACCTTTAGCTTTTTGTTTTTTCCAGTATATGAATATTATTCCAGAAAAAAGTTTAAGTCAAAGTATTGTTAAAGCACTATTAAATACTTAACACTTGAACCACTTGAACTAAGGTATCAGCCAAAAACCATAATACTGAACATATTAGCTGTTGTCTCTCACTCCCCTCCCAACCAAATGATGAAGCTTATGACCAGCCTTTTGCCTAACGTGCACAGTAATGTTAAAAATAAGTACAAGTTTTGGGTTTTTTTTCTTTTTCTCATTTATTTATGTATATATGTATGTATTTTTTTGGCTGCATTGGGTCTTAGTTGCTGCGCGTGGGTTTTCTCTAGTTGCGGCAAGCATGGGCTTCTCTTCATTGTGGTACGTGGGCTTCTCATTGCGGTGGCTTCTCTTGGGGAGCACGAGCTCTAGGCACGTGGGCTTCAGTAGTTGTGGCACACAGGCTAAGTAGTTGTGGCTTGGGGGCTCTAGAGCGCAGGCTCAGTAGTTGTGGCGCACGGGCTTAGTTGCTCCGCGGCGTGTGGGATCTTCCCGGACCAGGGATGGAACCCTTGTCCCCTGCATTGGCAGGCGGATTCTTAACCACCGTGCCCATGTTTTGGGTTTTAAATTTTTTATTTTATAGGCTTTATGCAATGTCTGCCTATCTAGAAATTTTAATACACGTACATATATATATATATATATATATATTTTTTTGTATTTGTGTTTCTGTATATGCCAAGCCAGCTGTCTCTCCAGGTATATTCTAATATCAGTATGATACCTCCTAGGTAGATGATTAATTGGTCCAAACCTAAATAGAAGTACAGTAAATACCTGATTGGTGCCTGGAGTTAGGAAGAATTATGAAGAGCATATATTTAAGCAACAGTGTAGTCTGTGAAGTAATTAACAAATTTTTTTCAAAATTTCTTTCAAAATAATTTTCGAAAGTTAATCAGACACATTACAGATTGTGCTACAAAGTTTGCAGACATTCTTATATCCATAAGTGCCTCAGGCGGTTCCACTTATTTCTATTTTCCTTATCCTATGTTTAAGAAACATAGAGGAAGAAGGGTTAAAATAATGCATTAAATATCATTTTCTAAGAAATAACTCACCAAAGAGATTCTTGGAAAAATTTGTTTAAAGAGAAGGGAGGGACTTCCCTGGTGTCGCAGTGGTTAGGAATCCGCCTGCCAGTGCAGGGGACACGGGTTCCATCCCTGGTCCGGGAAGATCTCACATGCCACGGAGCAACTAAGCCCATGTGCCACAGCTACTGAGCCTGCGCTCTAGAGCCCATGTGCCACAACTACTGAGCCTGCGAGCCACAGCTACTGAGCCCACGTGCCACACCTACTGAAGCCTGCACACGTAGAGCCCTTACTCCGCAGCAAGAGAAGCCACCAAAATGAGAAGCCCGCGCACCGCAATGAAGAGTAGCCCCTGCTTGCTGCAACTAGAGAAAGCCTGCACGCAGCAACTAAGACCCAATGCAGCCAAAAATAAATAAATAAATTTATTTTAAAAAATAGATAGATAGATAAATAGATAAAAAAGAAGGCAACCATGTGAGTGACATCTGGGCACCAGCCATCTGCTAGGTTCCATACTGGTGCTGTTTCATTTAATCCTCCATAACTCCTGAACTAGTGGCATCCTAACATCGGTGAGAATATGAGACTTACTGCCTAGGAAACTGAGGGACTTTGCCTGATTCACCATGTGGAACCAGGTCTGGAAAGTACTTGATGCTCAAAAATATTAATTGGATTAATTAATCTGTCAAGGTTACACATCTGGTGAGCGAATAGCCCAGATTCAAACTTGGGGACATGCTAATAATAATTGTGGTTAATGTTTGCCAGTCTCTTACTATGTGCCGGGCACAGTGCTAAATATATTATACAGATTCTCATTTACTCCTTACAAAAGCCCTCCAAGGGTAGATAGTTTAAGTATCTTTATTTTACAGAGAAATCACTGGTATTATGCTAGAACTAGGATTTGAACTCAGAAAGTGTGAGCCCAAATGCCATGATTTTAGTCACCAAATTGTACTGCTTTTATCAGTTACCTGTCATTTCATCATATGAAATATTACCAAGTGATTTGGGAAAAAGGAGTTCCATGGTCAAAAAAAATTGGGGGGAAACATTGCGTTAAAAAGTAAACTTGGTTCCTGACTTCAGGAATTCTCTGAGCTTTCAGGATGCTAATGCAACTTATGAATCCTCAAGAGAAGACATAGAATGCAACATTTTCTAAGTTCATTTGGCCCCCTTTCCCACCAGGACAGTATTAGCATCTCACTGAGCCAGTATTCTGTGGAACACAGTTCGTGAAATGCTTGCCAAATTCGACAGAGGGTTGCTGTATCATCTCCTTCCTAAAGAGGAGGATGAGAAAGAGGTCCTCAAAAGCCTGCTCCGTGCCTGTTAGTTCTTGGAGTCATATATTGCTTCTTTTCATGGTATTGTAAGTCTGTGTTTTAAAGAAAATAATTAGCATTATTTTAATATTTCACATCATTTTCTTATAGTGAACCAAACAAATTTTATATGAGAGAAGGATGGGGGCCCATGGGTGCCTGCCTCAGTTGTGTAATATGTGTTTTTCTACATCCCTGTTCCCCTGAGCTAATTAGGCTGCTAGAATTGTGGTGACAGTTTTTTGTTTTTGTTTTTTTAATTGAATATAGTTGATTTACAGTGTTTTAGGTGTATAGCAAAGTGATCCAGTTTTTTAATATGTGTGTGTGTGTATACTTTTTCAGATTCTTTTCCATTATAGATTACAAGATATTGAATGTAGTTCCCCATGCTATACAGTAGGTCCTTGTTGTTTATTTTATGTATAGTAGCGTGTATCTGTTAATCCCAAATTCCTAATTTATTCCCTCCCCTCCTCGTTGTGACAGTTTTGCCTCAGCCTCCAGTGAATGGAAAGGTTTACCGTGAGAACTTAATCTAATCCTGACTTCTGACATTTTACTTCTTATTGGCACAAAAGGTGACCAGTTACACTGTACACATAAAAATATCTGGTCGTGGGCTTCCCTAGTGGCGCAGTGGTTGAGAGTCCGCCTGCCAATGCAGGGGACACGGGTTCGAGCCCTGGTCTGGGAAGATCCCACATGCCGCGGAGCAACTAGGCCCGTGAGCCACAACTACTGAGCCTGCGCGTCTGGAGCCTGTGCTCCGCAACAAGAGAGGCCGCGATAGTGAGAGGCCCGCGCACCGCGATGAAGAGTGGCCCCCACTTGCCGCAACTGGAGAAAGCCCTCGCACAGAAACGAAGACCCAACACAGCCAAAAAAAATAAAAAAATAAAAAATCTGGTCGTTGTTTTTATTCTTCTGTAAAATATTTCATATGCTGATTTTCAAAATGTTTCAGGAGAGAAATTGACTTGTAGTACTTGAAAGTTCATGGATTAAGGCACTACATTAAAACAGGGTTTGTGCAGAAAAAACACACTTTCTGTTTCTAGGCCAGCAGCTCTACTTTGGGGACATTTATTTCATACAGTGCTGTATGATAGAGACCAAGATTTATAGTTGGAGATTTTCTGAATAACAACTCAGATAGCAAATGCCTCAGTGAAACAACTTTCCTGTGCTCTGCAAAGCAAAAAGTAGCACAGTAGAATGGATGGTTTGTCTCCAGATTTCTGCGAGGTGGTATTTTGGGTTTTGGTTTTGTTTTGTTTTGTTTGTTTGTTTTCAGTTCTCTTGCAAGACAAAATGACATTAATTATTTTTCTTTTTGGCCTTAACCTAAAATTGGAAAAATTTTACCTTTCTCTCCCCTTCATCCTTCTCCCAGTATCCTCCCCTGCCACACATCCCTCCTCTCCCAGTCTCACTTGGAACGGACCTGGTACTTTTACACACAGAGCTACTTATGAAAACCATCTCAACTCAAAAAACAAAAAACAAAAAAAAACAAATTTGAAGACAGTCTGCTTGAATGATAGAAAGGAAATTCCTTTTACCTCCATTTTGTTGTGCCTGGTAAGTGATTCAGATCTTCCTTCTGCAGAGAGAAGAGAACGCAAGCAATACTAATACAAAAGAGTCCCGATTCCCGCCCCCCCACCCCGCCCCCCCGAAAGGAAAATGAGGTTCTGCGACAACCTTGAAGATGCTCATAAGGAATGGCTTCACCTCTGGTTTGGGATGAGATGTTCACATATTGGTGTTGAGGTTCAGTACGAGCAACCAATGGAAGGAACAGGGAAGAAGCAGTAAATGCGAGGGCAGCAGGAGGAGACACAGGCCAATTCTGGTTTTCTGTGGGTTTTCAGGTCAAATTGAAGACAGTCTTTTTAACCAGTGGTGCTGAGACAACTGGATGTCCACATTCAAAAGAATGAATTTGGACCCTTACCTCTCACCAGTACAAAAAATTAACTCAAAATGGATAAAAGATATAAATATAAGAGTTGAAACTATGAGGCTCTTAGAAGAAAACATAGGTATTTGTGACCTTCAGTTAAGCAGTGGTTTCTTAAATATGACATCAAAGTACAAGGAAAAAAAGAATAGATAAATGGGGGACTTCCCTGGTGGTCCAGTGGTTAAGACTTCACCTTCCAATGTAGGGGGTGCAGGTTCGATCCCTGGTTGGGGAGCTAAGATCCCACATGCCTTGCAGCCAAAAAACCAAAACATAAAACAGAAGCAATATTGTAACAAATTCAATAAAGACTTAAAAAAAAAAGAATAGATAAATGGGACTTCATCAAAATTACAACCTTTTTGTGCTTCAAAAGACACCATCAAGAAAGCAAAAAGATAACCCACAGAATGAAGAAATATTTTCAAATCATGTACCTGATAAGGGATTTGTATACCAACTATATAAAGAACTCTTATAACTCAATTATTTAAAAAAACCCAGCTAAAACATGGGCAATGGATTTGAAAAGACATTTCTCTAAATAAGATATGCAAATGGGCAATAAGCACATAAAAAGATACTCAATATCATTAGCCATCAGAGAAATGAAAATCAAAACCATAATGAGATGCCACTTTGCATCTACTTAGGATGGCTATAATCAAAAAGACAGCTGAGTGTTGACAAGGAGCTGGGGAAATTAGAATCCTCACACACTGCTGATGGGAATGTAAAATGTTGCAGCTGCTTTGGAAAAGTCTGGAAGTTCCAAAAAAGATGAAATATAGAGTTACCTTATGACCCAGCAATTCTACTCCTAGGTATATACACAAGAAAAAGCAGAACATATGTCCTTGCAAAAACTTACACACTAATGTTTACAGCAGCATTATTCATAGTAGCCAAGTAGTGGGAAAAACCCAAATGTCCCTAAACTGATAAGTAAAATATGATATATATCTGTACAGCAGAATATTATTCAGCAATGAAAAGGAACGCAGTGCTAATATATCCTACACGATAGATGAACCTTGAAAACATTATGGTAAGTGAAAGAAGCTAGTCACAGACGGCCATGTATTTTATGGTTCCATTTATATGAAATGTCCAGAATAAGCAGATCTATAAACAGAGAGTAGATTAGTGGGTTGGAAAATTGGGAGTAAATGGGGAATATTGTAAATGAGTTATAGGGCTTCTTTTTGGAGTGATGAAAACGTTCTAAAATTGTTAAGTGATGGTCTCACAACCCTGTGACTATGCATTATACATCTTAAAAGAGTGTATGGTGTGTGAATTCTCTCTCAATAAAGCTGTTACTAAACACAACAAAATCATATAATTAGTGTCGTTCAGAATTCCATTTATAATTTTAGACTCTTGGACTAAAACTCAGCTCAGAGTTTTAAGTGACCTCTTCCAGGGCATCGAGCTAGTGATTGGAAATCCAGACTTCCTGAACATCAGGCCAGTTGTTTTCTGTATTGTGATTGTGACAAGAAGTTGGACCCCAACAGACCATAAAAATCACACTTAATGAATTTTATTGGTTTGGCTGGGTAACACTAGCTTTGTAATAGATAAGCCACTGAGGCTGAGGTTGGCAGTAGAAGTTTAATTCTTTTTCAGGTAAGATTCAGTAGCTTAAGGCGAGGATGAGGGGGTACAGGAGGCTCTGTACCACACAGATAACCCAGGTCCCTGGGTTACTCAGGGACCCAGGCTGACGGGAGATCTTCCATCTTCTCTTTCAAGGTTGCCCTGGGCTTTAGCATCCTGCTAGCAGACGGGGGGAGGGGAGAGTGGAGGCTTTTGAAACATAGATCCAAAGGATATTCAGCCCACGTGATGACTGGGTACTAGTTTAGAAGCTTGCATATCATGGTCCCTGCTTCCCTGTGAGGTAGTTTAATACCCTGAGAGCAGTGTTAGGGAGCCAGCCTAGCTGGTTATTCTGGAGCAGAGTTTACTGACTGTTCCAGAAAAATGGTCTTGCTATCATCAGTCAATCTTTATTGATCGTATACTGACTAATAATTGATAAGTTTCCAAGCTGTATATTATGAGGAGACCCTTTGAGGTCCTGCCTTGTCTTGCCAGAGTTCTCGAGGAGGTGACCCCATTTAGACAGACTCTAAGCTTCCCATACCCAGCACCCAACTGCAACAGCACCCGCAAGACGCAGCCGAGGCTGTCTGTCACTTACAGTTGTGAGGTAGGTGACTGACAAAGAGGGAGTTCCAAGGGAATAAATGTAACCCTAGGACGTTTACTCAACTTTGACAGCGAATGTACTATGCTCTGACCTTACACTGAAGAGTGAAAGCGTCTGCATCTCCAAACCATGGGGCCTTTACTCCTACTCTGGAAGAAGCCTGGAGTGTCCTGTTACCACTTTTATTTTACACTAGGCTGTGAGGCTGCCTTCTTCTGTTTGAGTCTCAGAGTTAAAAATTGGAATTTGAGGGGCTTTTTAAAAAAAAATTTTATTGAAGCACAAATGATTTACAATGTTAATTTCTGCTGTGCAGCAAAGTGATTCAGTTATACATACACATATTCTTTTTCATATTCTTTTCCATTATGGTTTATCACAGGATATTGAATATCCTGTGCTATACAGTAGGACCTTGTGGTTTATTTATTCTGTATGTAATAGTTTGCATCTGCTAATCCCAGACTCCCAGTCCATCCCTCCCCCACACCCCTCTACCTTGGGAACCACAAGCCTATTCTCTCTCTCTTTTTTAAATAAATTTATTTATTTATTTTTATTTGTTTATTTTTAGCTGCATTGGGTCTCCGTTGCTGTGCGCGGGCTTTCTCTAGTTGCGGCGAGCAGGGGCTACTCTTCGTTGCGGTACACGGGCTTCTCATTGCGGTGTCTTCTCTTGTTGCAGAGCACGGGGTCTCGGCACATGGGCTTCAGTAGTTGGGACACGCAGGCTCAGTAGTTGAGGCTCACAGGCTCTAGAGTGCAGGCTCAGTAGTTGTGGCTCACAGGCTCTAGAGCGCAGGGTCAGTAGTTGCGGCGCACGGGCTCTAGAGTGCAGGCTCAGTAGTTGTGGCTCACGGGCTCTAGAGCGCAGGCTCAGTAGTTGTGGCGCACGGGCTCTAGAGTGCAAACTCAGTAGTTGCGGCTCACGGGCTTAGTTGCTCCGCAGCATCACAAGCCTGTTTTCTATATCTGTGAGTCTGTTTCTGTTTTGTAGATAAGTTCATTTGTGTCATACTTTAGATTCCACATATAAGTGATATCATATGGTATTCGTCTTTCTCTTTCTGACTTACTTCAATTTAGTAAAAATTATAATCTCTAGGTCCACGCATGTTGCTGCAAATGGCATTATTTCATTATTTTTTATGGCCGAGTAATATTCCATTGTATATATGTACCACATACATATTCTTTATCCACTCATCTGTCAATGGACATTTAGGTTGCTTCCATGTCTTGGCTGTTGTAAATAGTGCTGCTGTGAGCATAGAGGTACATGTATCTTTTTGAATTAAAGTTCTTTCCGGATATATACCCAGAAGTGGGATTGCTGGATGGTATGGCAACTCTATTTTTAGTTTTTGAGGAACCTCCATACTGTTTTCCATAGCGGCTGCACCAGTTTACATTCCCACCCACAGTGTAGGAGGGTTCCTAGAGGAGCTTTTTGATGTCGTTCAATTAGTAGCTCTATGGCCTTGGCTTTTCTGGGCCTCAGATTAGCATCTGCAAGTGGTGATCCTAATAGCACCTTTCCTTATGGGGTGGGCTCGAGGATTAAATGATAATCCCCGTCAAGTATTAAATCCAGGTTCTAGAATAAAATAGTGCTAATAAACACTAGTTACCATTGATGGTAATAGCATTTTCTTTTGACTTTCAAGGTAGTGAAACATTGATGCCTAATGTTGCAAAAATGCTACATTTACAAGTCATTGGCAGTGTCCTAAAGATGTTATGATGTAACTGTGATGCTTGGAAAACGTTTTTCTTAAGCAGTCAGAATCTTTCATTTAATAACAATCTGTTGGGTACCCACTATCTGTAAATACATTTGCAGGACAAAGGGATTATGAAAAGGAGGAAGAGATGGCTTTTGCCTTTGAGTACTTCATGATGTCATATGCATTAGCAATGGCTACATTTTAAATAGGCTATAGTTAACCTAAGTTTTTAGAATAGTTAGTGTTTTCAGCCAACTACACATATACTCTAACACAGACAAAAATTAAGGTGATTATCTTTTTAAAAAGTAAGCCCAAGTCTAAAATATCACACTTCAGAGTTGTTTTTATTTTAGCTTCCTGCCCCTTGGTCCCAAATGTCAATTTATCTCCCCCACTCCTACTACAAATTGTCAATTTACCTCTCTCCCACCCTTCATACATCTACCACCAATTACGGGATTATTATAAAGCAGTTATATACTGTTGTGTTAAAAACAATTTTGTACATTTTTTCAAGATAATTATTTGAAAACAGGTTTGTTTTAATGTGAAGTAGCATAATGCTGTAATTTGTAGTTTATTTAGATTAGAAACTTGGTCTAGTGCAGTGGCTTTTAATTTGGCCAGATTTTTATCAAAAAGGCAACGTTGTTATTGATTTCTTACATTTTAAAAAATTCATCAAGACTTTGGTACTCTTACGTTCATTTGAAGCCCTTGTTTGTTATGTGAAAACAAACTTGTCATCTCATTTTATCAGTTCCTTGTTCTCCCAGTTTCCCCAGTCCCCCTAGGATGTTAGACCTGGGAGAGACCTTAACATCCCATCCTTCTCATCTCCTGCCCCTTTAGCAAAGGAGAAAAATGAGGCCCAGAGAGGTTAGGGGGCATGCCTGGGGTCACACAGTGGATGTGGGGCTGAGTCCTCCCTCCGCAAGGGGCCCCTCTCCCTGGCTGGGAATATTCTCTTTCCTTTGACCCCCTCCTGCACTTTCTAAGCTGTCACCAAGTCTTGTTACCGTTTCCTTGAAATGCCTCTTGTTTTCCTCCCTTCCCATGTCTTCCTGTCTCATCCAGTCCCTCAACTCCTCACAATGGGAAAGGCTGACGGAGCGCTTATCTTTGGGGCCTCCATCACACAAGATTACTTTTCTCTAATTACCACTGTCAGCCTGTCACTCCTCTGCTGCGAAGCTGCCAGGAGCTCCCTGCTTCCTGTGGCAACAGACGTCATCACTTCTCCTCTTACGCCAGCTCCTTCAGAACCTCACTTCACTGTGTGTGCTCAGCTTTATTCCTTTCTTCCCATGAACCCCAAATGCCCAGAGTCTTCTCTGGGTTTGCTCCCAGCTCCGAAGCGCTTCCCCTGCCTTTCCAAATACTCCCCTTTTCTAGGCCAAATCCAGATCCCACCACCTTCTCACTGTTTTCCCTATTACTCCAGTGATAATCCAATGATCCCCTTTATTCCCCAACTTTCTCTTCTTATGCGCTAACATGTAGCATTGGGCAGCACAGCCTCTCTTACATGGCTCTTACATGGTGTGGAGCTCACATGCATAGTTGGTGATTGGGCGGTGGGTTCGTGGCAGGGAGGTGAGAGCTTGCACCCCTGCCTCTTGGGTCTTACAGTAGGGAAGAGTTCTTCAAGAATGGGTAGGAAGCGCATTATTCTCTGAGCTCCACAGATTCTCAGCACACCAGTGTGAAATGGGAACTGGCCTGGCTCCCCTCCCACTGTGTGTTTTTGAGCCAGTAATGACCTTGGTGCTCTCTTTTCTACAATACTGGCACAATGTCCTAAGATTTAATCTCATCTTTTTCAGAATCCAGTAAATAGCTTCCCAAAAAAGGTAAGCATGCTGTAATACGTTCCTGGTATTGGAAACAGGAATGTGTCTTAGTTAAAGAAGACAGCGTCTGCTTTCTGAATTGCACTGTCCCTTTTCCATGCTTTTCTACCTTTCCTGGTAGTCATTTCCAGACTGAGGCAACTGCAGATTTTACTGCACCTGGGACTACACTCTCCCCACAGCATAACCCCTACAAGAATGTCCTCCACTAAGGGCTCATAAACTTGGAACTGTTTTTTTCTGTAATGTCAGCAAGACTCATTCCACCCATACAAATACGGTCTGGCCTTTTTCCTCTTTGGCGCAAAAGAGAATTGGCAGAGACTCTGATAAAAAGTGAAGTTGACAAGCTCTGGCTTGGAAGTGAGTTCAGTGCCTCTGGGCTTGTCGTCCCCCTTGTTCCTGTGTGTTCTGAATTCTTGTCCCACCCAGAAAGTTCTCTCTCCCCATCTGTGACACCTAAAGATGTTTCACATCCTGCTCCCTTTGTTAATGTCTCCATCACAGGTAGTAAGATACTGCATCTCTTCATTTATAGAAAGTTACTGAACTGGAGTCACCTTAAGGTTTTTTTAATCCCTGTAGGTGGATGGAAGTCTGCTTAGTTGAAGAATTGCCACCAACCACTGAACTGGAAGAAGGGCTCCGGAACGGAGTTTACCTTGCAAAGTTAGCCAAGTTTTTTGCCCCCAAAATGGTATCGGAGAAAAAGATCTATGATGTGGAACAAACACGTTATAAGGTAACTGAGATCTAATTGGTTCTGGCCTCCAGCTCAAAGTGAAAGTTCAGTCTTTCCCTTCCTTTCCTTTCTTTTAGTGTTTCTATAAGGATTTTGTGGGAGATGGGGTGTGGGGAAAGGGGATGTCCTTGGTCTTTTAAGCCTGTTAATAATCATTCCTGAGGCAGCAGCAATTTTAAAATCAAAGCATTTTTCTATTTCTGGTCTGAGGCCGAGAGACCTCTGCTTTGTGGGGCTTCCCAACTCCCACCCCCATTATTCCTTCATGGAGGTCATTTTATTAGTGCTAGTAACTGTAAGAGTGGGGGGCCCTCTACCCCCTGCTTTTTTCACCATCAACACAGTTTATTACTCCCCTTGTTCTCATCAAGGAATAAAGTACCCAACTGGGACTTGAACTTGTGGCCCTGAAGAGTTAGGCCCAAGGTGATTTAAAAAAAAAAATTCTGATATTGAATAGTCAGGAACTCCTTTCCCTTTGGTGTTTAAAGCAAATTAAGACTACCCTTTTTATATGGAACTAGTTTTAAGAATTATTTCATGGCTAATCTGGGAAGGCATATGGGTGAGAAAACCAAACCAAAATAAAAACCAATCTTGTATTAATGAAAAAAATTCTGATATTTTACAGATACATGTTTAAGTATTTTCAGGTAAAGTGATACATCTATGATTTGCTTCAAAATAACTGGGAGGAGGGTGGACAGATGATTCAAGACTGGCCATGAGTTCATAGTTGTTGAGATTAGATGAGGCATGCAAATGAGTTTATTATACTATTCTGTCCAATTTTTATGTTTGAAATTTTCCATTAAAAAGTAAAGGAGGAAAAAGTAAACACCAGCCTGAAAGACCCCTTCATTATATGTGTCTTCAAAAGGGAATTTTAAAATGTGTGCTGTTCTCTCCTGGAACATGTGATCCGTTCTCCACTTCGGGTCAGGGTTTCTAAAGCTTCTTTGAAACTTGATTCTTTATTTTCTTAATATATTGTATTTGGTTTTTTATATCAGTATTTTTTATCTGCAGATTTTCAAGTATCCTTAAAAGTTATTTCTCTTAAAATTTCAAGGGTAACATTAAGTATAGTTGAAAATGGAATGATTTTCCATTTATTGCATGTCACACTACCCTACAGTTGTTATTGAGACAAAATTTATTTTTAAAATATGTATATTGAATTCAGAGCAAATGTTTGAGTAATGGTTTATGCTAACAGTAGACAAGATGAATTGACATCTTTTTTGACAACTCTCTTTTCATCATCTAGCCTAAAAGGGAATTGAGCAAAAGTTTCTGCCTTGAATAACGTTATGAATAAAAGTGTTTGCATATCTTAAAATAAGTTTGAGTTTATTAAGTCATGTGTTTATTAACTCTAGATGTTTCTCCCTAGAGTAAGTTTTTGGCCTTTTGGAAGACTTAAGTGAAACAAATGACTTAGCCAGCCAAAATTAAAGTTTTTTTTTTTTTTTTTTTGAGGAATACTTTAAAAGTTCAGAAAAGCACGGTAAAAAATAATTTGTATCCCCCTTGTCACAAAATAAATGAACATTTATCCACATTTTAGAGCACAATTTTTCTTTTATTTTCATTACTGTAATGGTAGTTACCAAGATCTAGGCCTATGAGTACTAACAGCCATGTAGATTTGATGATAGAGTTAAAGTGTAGTTGGCTCCAGGCCTCCCTGGAAAGGGATTGTGGGTATTTTGTTTTGATGTGTGGATAGTGAGAATCAGGCCAGAAAGACAGACCTTTAGTGAAGGTGAGACTCAGAGCAGCGGGTGGGCTAATTCTTCCCTCTCCTGGCACATTATACACCTTGAATATAGGTGTCTCTTCCCAGTTCAGCTGTGGACCCCCTCATGGCAGCTTAAACAGGTACTGTTTCCTCCTGGCATCAGAGATCCTATTATTTGAATCAGTAGCAGCTTCTCTTTGGGATGGGGACGGGGAAGTGATTCCAATTTCTTGTTAAAAAATAAAATACCTGCGGCACCTAAGCAGATGACGAGATCCCTGAGCAGAACATCGTGACAGAGGGAAGTGTTCTGTGTTGCTGTCGCCCGTGCCGTCAGGCCCCCGCTGGGGTGCACAGAAGAAAGGATGCTAGGAGAGGCATGGGAAGAAGGGAGGTGGTGGACGGAGGGTGGTAGATGCCAGCTGTGATGTGGGAGAAACACGGGACGAATGGAAACTACCCCTCTGTTAATTCACTGGAGAAAAGAGGCTTTTCTTAAAAAAAAAAAAAAAAAAAAAGAGGCTTTTCTTTTTCTCCTTTTATTAAATCCTTGAAAGTGTCCTTGAATGGGAATTGTCAGTGATTTGCCATATAATCATAAGTTTTTATTTTAAGGCCATTTCATTTCTTCTACAGAAATGAAAGGAGACCAGTATTAGTGGGCAGGAGACTTAGCTTCCCGTTCCTGTGTTCTTCAGGTCTAAAGCCCGTCACGTGGTCCTTTCTAAGGAGCACTAAATCGCTGGACTGCAGCAGAGACGTTGAAACACAAGGGAACACTTGCTAACCTAGGCCTGTCTCTTGATGTGCCGTCTGGAAACCATGAGTTCAGTGAGCCTGGGTGCTCGCTGCAGGGTCTGCCTGGACCGCAGCCATAAAATATGACCCACCTGTTGGGCAGGGTGTCCCCGAGGCAAAAGCTCTGTCCCAAATCTCAAGGCCTCATTTGTGGCACTGATGATGGCTTTGAGCTAAGTAGATGGGAGCTTTCATGCTGCCCCATCCTCTTTGTCTGCCAGCTTATGAACAGCCTTGGCCCTTCATTAACTTAGGTTTAGAAAGATATGCTAGGTATTAGAGTTAAACCTTCCAATGATGAGTGTTCTTTCCCTGACCATTCCCACCACCCCCTTCCAGGTCTGAGTTGCGTGATCATACCATGCACACGTGGACACACCACGGTGTACTGTAATGATTATTTTGTCATGAAGGCAAGAACTGTGTGTGTCTCCTCTGTCATATCCTCAGTGAATGGTGCAGGTTCTGGCCCATAGGGTGTGCTAGGGAAATAGCTGTTGGGTGAAGGAACGAATGACAGTAGTTCATAGTAAGCCAAAGTGCTCTGTTTCTTGTCTTCTATGCTTTATTCAATACTTTATTCAATATTTACTGAAACTCTTCCTCTAAGGGTGATGCTCAAACTTCCTGTGGGACCCCTTGATGGGTGTGTGTAAAAACGTCAACTTTTGGGCCCCATCCCAGACTACTGAGTCAGGCAGAATCTTAGCCAGGGACCCAGGAAGCTGCATTCTTAATAATCACCCCAGGCAGTTTTTTTCTTATAGTCTACAAAGGTTTGAGAACCACTGCTCTAATAGGCAGCCACACATTAATATAATACATTTTAATAAAGTTATACAGAAAGCAGATAAAATTGTCCTCAGATGTAAATACATAAAGGATAGGACTCAACTATCCATGCAGTACTTATTAGTACCTACCATGTGGCAGCCGCTGCTCCAGGCACCAAAGGCAGAGTGGGCAGCAGGGCAGACATGATTTCATGGTCAGTTGGAGAGACAGACTGTGAGTAAAATAGACAGTTGTGAATTGTGATAAGTGTATGAAGGAAGAAATGAAAGCCAGAATTATTGACAGATAGCCATGGGCTTCTCTGAGGAGGTATTTACCCTGAGGCTGGAAGAATGAGAGGAAACTCGTCCATGTGGAGAGTTAAGGGTAGGGAATGGGGAGGATGGTCCAGAGAGAAGGGACCCATTTGTGAGAAGCTCAAGGAAGAAAAGAGCTTGGCCAAGTTGAGTGGCTGAAAGGCTACGGTGAGGGACAATGGTAAGAAATGAGACCAGGAGGGAAGCAGAGACAGATTACTCAGTGACACATGGAGGACCTAAGTACAATGAGTGACTTCATCCTAAGTACAGCGGGAAGCTGTTTCAGTGTTGGCAGAGACGTCATGGTACAGGATGTGCTTTAGAAAGATTTCTCTGCTGCTATGTGGAGAACACATTGGAGGGAGGGTGGACGTGCAGGCAGAGTGCATGAGGGGATTACTCAGTCCAGGTGACAGGTGACAGTGGCCTGCAGAGACAAGAAGTGAGTGGATTCAAGAGGGAAAACAGAGGGCGAATCCTGGAAAGGGGCTGGAAATGGGTGGAGGGCAGTGAAGAGAAGACGGCTGGGTAGATGGTGGGAGCCAACCAAGAAGAGTGTGGTCAGTTCCGAAGGGAGTTGGGCTGGTAAAGAAGCCGGGAAGGTTTCCATGGTGGGGCTTGAAGGATGAATGTTCCCAAGACAACTAGGATGACCAAGAGAAAGAGGAGGAGGAGGTAGTAGGAGGGGCATTCCTCGGAGAGGATTCAATCTGATAAGGCTCAAAGCCAAAGAACACTATCACTCTGGACAGTGCATTGACAGTTGCAGACGTACAATAAACGCACATTGAACATTTAGGTGGGCCTTAGATAGGGAAAGCAGATACATAGTGGTCAGTAGTATGAGCTGTAGAACCAAAACACCTCAGAATTTGGCTTCACCACTAACTTTGCCTCTGTGAGCTTCAGTCTCCTCTGATGTAAAGTGGGAAAATAGTAACAATATCAACCCTGTTGAGAAATCGTGAAGAACAAATGTGATCTATGCAAGGCGCTTGGCCCAGTGCCTGCCTGATAGAGGTAAGCACACTGTAAGTGTTACACTGTAAGTGTTACAGGTGTTTGTTCTGAGGCTCCGTGAGCAGTAAATTGACCAGAATATTTGGACTTGAAGTCAGGGAATTCTGCAAGCTAGTCTTGACCCAGAGCTCAACAAGTTAGGTCAACTCGAGTGTCTTAAATACTTAGGGCATCAGTTGCCTCATCTATAAAATGAGCAAATTAGAATAATTACTGGTTTTAAACTACCTCATAGTTCTAAAATGCTTTGATCCTAATATGTAAGAAGTTACCATCCAAAGAAGACTTACATAATACCTCATCTATTCCATTTAAACTGCAGTAATCTTTTGGGCTGGTGCTGTAGTAGCTCAGCAGTAGAAAATCAGCATATACTCTCTAGTCTGATACATGAAAGAAATTAGGTAGATGTACAGTAACAGCCCTTGGCCAAGTTATGACTGTAGACATACCACCTAGCCTAATATATTAATATTAGTGTAGAAAAAATGAAACTGGTGAAAAAATAGACAAGCTATAAATGGTTATAGTGGACTAAGATTATTTTGAGCCTGTTTGGAAGATTGTTTTTGTTCTAATTGAAGTAAACCTGGTAGATTGAAGATGTTCATGCAGTTCGCTCACTGAAGCTTACTTCTTAAATATGCAGGCGTGGACCATAGGGTTCTGGAGTCAGCATTCCTCAGGTGTTTAAAGCGGACGAAGGATTTAAAATCTATCATTCATCCACCGTAGAAATATGACTAAGATAACCCCCCTCTCCTTCAGTGCCTCTTACATGAAGCGCTAAATCTTTTTCTGACCTTACAGGTGAATAAAAGCTTCAAGCCCAGTCTTATAATTACAATAACTAACATGTATTGCATTTTAGGTGTACTTTGCAACTAAGTGTTCTATGTATAGTCTCATTAAATCCTAAACCCAAAGTAGCGTACCGTTCCCTTTTGTAGCTGAGGAACCAAGGTTCGAAGAGATTTGTAACTTTCCTGAGGTTACGTAGCTAATGAGACCACTAGATGGATGGGATGATTTTGTTATATAATTTGGATTGTTGAAGGCTATCAGCCAAAGACTCTCAGAAACCAACAAAAGATTATATTTATTTAAATACGATGTACCAAGAAAAAATGCATACCCACGGAGCTATTAAGGAAGAGAAAATAGGAGCTTAGTGGAGATTTGAGCTTGTACTGAGTGATTCTACTAAAGATTTAGGGAAGCAAGGATCGTTGCAGTGTTGTCAGGAAGCGGGATCAGTTTGGTGTCTTGGTAATTTTTATCTAGGAGGTGAGAATATTGAATAGGGACCAGATTGTCATCAGTCAAGAAATAAGTCGCCCATCTTAGTTGGAAGAGGGCGATGTTTAGTTACTTTGTGGTGTTGAGGTCCTCTGCCCTGACGTGATTGAGGATTATCTCCGCTTTGTCCCTCCACAGTCGCAGACTGGCCGTGTCTGAGGTCGCAGAGTGGCCGTGTCTGAGAAGTGTTTGTATTCTGCAAAAGTTGATGCGGAGTTACCCTCAGACACTACCACCCGGCTGTGAACTGTCTGCGTGCTCTCTCTCTCTTTATTCTTTTCCATCCTTCTTCTCTTTCCATACCCTTCCCCCTCCCTCTAGTTATTTCATAGTAATTAGCTAATCTCTTCCCTGTGAAGAATAATCCCCTGGTCATTATGTCCTGCCCTCTTCCCTGGGGAGTGTTAGCACAGGAAAGGTTTTCAGATCCACAGACACCTAGTCTTGAATCCCAGCTCAGCCCCTTAACAGCTGTTTGACTTTAGGCAAGTCACTTCATCTTTTTGGCCTAGATTTCCTCATCTCTAAAAAATGAGAATGATAACTACCTTGCAGGGTGTTTTGAAAATCAGAGATAATTTATGCAAAGTGCTTGACACACACAGTCCAATCTTAATAAATAGTGGCCACTATCAAAAGCACGCAAATATTTGTCAAATGTTAATTTGCTTATACTTTATAATTTCTTACAGCAACAAAAATACTTTCTGTTAAATCAATTATTAGATTGTAGAAGGTCACAAAAGATGGGAAGAGCTAGACTTTCTGAATGTGATGATCTACCACTGGGTGTTAGTTATGATGAAACTTGCTGTAGTTACTTCTTATTTTATTTGAAATGAAAATAAAATACATAACATTACGGAACACATTTAACTAATGAAATATATAAGATCATTTTAAAGCTCACAGTGGTTCATTGCCTGATAAAACTTCATGAGATAGCAACAAGAATACTTTATTTATGCAGAAAATAATGGCTGGCTGATTAAGACTGTAAGGAATGGAAAACATAGCCTATTTTTATTATATGAGTAGAAAAAGGTCTTGTAAAATATTTCCAGTGAAAGTTTACTTCTTGTACAAGGCCAAGATTAGAATTAGATTATAGAAGGAATAAATACTAAAATTAGCTCTGAATCGTGGGGTGCTTTTTGTTTTCATCTTTGTATTTTTCTACATTTTTCAGGTTTTTTACAGAAATCGTACTACATTCGTGATCAGAAAAAATGGTTTGGCAGAGCCAGAAACCACCAAAAAAAGGCATTTAGTCTTCTAAAAATCCTTTTTTTCCTGAAGTTACAGTCCTCTCAGCTATGGTTGCCCCAGTGTTGACATGGTGTGTGTGTGTGTGTGTGTGTGTGTGTGTGTGTGTGTGTGTGCGCGCGCGTGCGCACATGCTCATGTATGTGCACATGTGTCTCATAAAACATCCTAAGGCGTGCTAGACAGAAAATGGTCTTTGAGATTCTAGTTCAGAATTACCTCAAATTCTGGGAACTGGGACGGTCCATCCCAAATGGTTGGAGTGTTGCTGAGATAGTGTCATCTCCTTTATTGGATCTCTGGTTGTTTTATGTGAGCGTTCATAACACGATTCTAGGAGAAAGACAATTGAAAGCATCCTGCTAATGAAAAAGGTTATTACTTTTTTGACTCACTGTTTGTGCGTTCCCTTCTTTCCACTCCCCTTCCCCCAACCATCACCCATCCTCACGTTAGAAGTCGGGTCTTCATTTTCGACACACGGATAACACCGTCCAGTGGTTAAGAGCGATGGAGTCTATTGGTCTACCCAAGGTAAGCCTGAACTGGGAAGACAAAAGGGGTAATGCAGACACCTCACTGTGGAAAGGAATTTAGCAGACTGGGGTACGTTAATGCAGCAAATGTCCTTATTGCCTCAGAAATGAGATATGTGAGAACTAACAGAAATATGGAAAGGCCTATAAAAAGTATCATATGGCAAGAACTCAGATTGAGAGCAGCCAGGTGAAAGTGTGTATAAATTAAACAAGGTATAAAGCAGAAACTGACACACCATTGTAAAGCAATTATACTCTAATAAAGATGTTAAAAAATTTAAAAAAAGAAAAAAAACACTTAATATAAAAATTAATTAATTAATTAAAATAAATAAATTAAACAAGGTCAGAGCAGGCTTTGGCTGGTAGATAGTTGATTTAGAAGAGCCACCTCCCTTTTTTGTGTTGCTTTTTATACTTAAGATTCCAAGTCTCATTGTATCCATACATATTGTATCACTATAAATCATCATTATAAATTTATTTTGATAAAGTATTATTATAAATCATAGTATCACTTTAAATTTTACTGGCTAGGGGGGTTAGAGCTCTTACTCTTGAAATAGATCTCCCAAATAAAACTCATTCAGCAAATATTCAGAACTTGTTAAATTCAAAGAGCGGGCACCCTTACACCTGTGAGATATACAGACAAGTGGAGGAAATGAAGAAATAATTACATGTGATAGAAATTGTAGAGCTATTTCTTAAACTTCTTATTTTGAAATAATTTTAGAATCACAGGAAGTTGCAAAAATAGTACATCTTTGTGTAAACTTCATTCAGCTTCCCCTAATGATGACATCTCATAACTGTAGTACAGAATTAAATTGACATTGGTGTATTAATGTTAACTAGACTCCAGACTTTATTCAGTGTTCACCATTTTTATATGCATTCATTTGTGTGTGTGTGTGTGTGTGTGTGTGTGTGTGTAGTTCTATGCATGAATAGATTTGTGTGACCACCACCACAATCAAGATGCAGATACTGCAGAGAGGTTGGCCATTATATATAGCATCCCTTCCCCAGCCCTGTCTCCTGGCAGCCACTAATCTATTCTCCATCTCTATAGTTTTGTCATTTTGAGAATGTTATAGAAATGGAACCATACAGTAGGTAACCTTTTGAGATTGACTTTTTTCACTAAGCATAATTCACTTGAGATCCATCAGGTTTCTATATGTACCAATAGTTCCCTTTTTTGAATTGCTTAATATGTACAGCTATTTTAAAGAAATGATTTAAGAGTGCTCCAGCAAGGGTATCAGCTACTGACTTATTTAGACCTGTGTTGTTGTTCTTATTAGTAATCCAGGTTTGCAATTAAAAACACACCCCACAACAAAAACAAAGGACTCCTTCATGTAAATTATGAATGCTTTTTTAAAATACATTTGTGCTAATACCTGTTTTAACTCAGTTCCTTTTTTCTTGCAATAGTCAATGTTGATCTATTTTATTTTGCCTTTTTTAATCAAACTACTTTCCCTTCTCCTAAAATGTTGAAAACTGAATAGTGTTCCTTTCTGGGCAATAGTTATAATACAGAGTTCATATTTATTTCTTAACTGCGATTTAGTAAGTATTAACAGGGTGTTGAGTGGTAAACAGATTAATAAAGACAGACATTCAAATGCAGTTGTTCTGTATGAGGCAGCATATGTTAGATGAGGATAATTTCATTATGATTTAAACCTTCTCAAATTGTGTGTATGTTGGACCACATTTATTTTGATTTTAAGCCAAACAAGTAATCCATGTAACAGAGTCTATTTTAACCCTGATGTTTATTATGAAGTCAGTGATACATTACATTGCAGGAAATGAGAGGCCAACAGTATACTGAATTGACTTTGATATATTAATTAACTCCTTCATTTATCAATATGAGCTGCCTACCCTGTGCTCAGTGTCATGTTACACACTGGGGTTACAATGTTGAAGAAAACGTTTCGGTAAACTATAAATTGATCCCATCTTCTTCTATAAATTGAAGAAGAAGACATATTCATAATGATTTTCCAGGAGAAATATCAATGTAAAAGGTTCTTGTTTCAAGAAGAGAGGGAGAGTTATAGTTGTCCTCTGCTTACATAGTAGAATTTTAAACCTAGTCATATTCTTCTGAATTGGGAATCCTCTTCTCATTGATACTTTAACAGCAAATGTATTAAAGGAAAGTTGGAAAGACCTTTGAAATTTCATAAGCTACAGATATTTCTTTAAGCACTCAGTGACTGTACATTTGTAGCTCAAGAAGCTTTGCTTTTCTCTTTTCTTAGCTTTTTTCAATGTCCAGTAGAAAATTGTGCTTGAGTATCAAGTACTACCATATGGTACATGATTTAATTTTAGTTTTTATGTCAAATTTTATAAAATATTTATTGAAAGCAAGTAATGCCAACAAGCTTATCTTAATCTCAGAAGCTTCAATCCTATTTACTCATTTTTGGTGCCCCATTCTGAAATCGGTTTCTTATTAGGCTTTTAGTTTCAAGCTCAAGAAGAGTATAAAGGTGTATTAAAAGTTTTAGTGTTCAGACTTCTCAGTCTACTAACTCCATACATAGATGGTTATCCGGAAGAAGCAATCAGGTGCTCAGAAAATGCAGGGATATTTATTGTAGTGACTTATAATAGAGACAAAATTGGGGGTAAAAAATTGTTCAACCCTGGAGAACTGGTTATAATTATGGTTCAAAAATGTCAAAGTTTCATATGCATCTATTTAGAAATAATGTTCTTAGTAATGAAGGGAATGGAAAACAGTCATGTTCTATTAAGTGTTAAATAGGTTTATAATACATGCAGTTTAGTTTTTAAACACACATACATAAACATAAAAAATCAGAGACATACAGAAAAAAGACTGGAAGAAAATATACCAAAATGCTAATAGTGACAATCTGGAGGTGGGGTTATAGGTATTTTTCTTTCATACTTTATCTACTTTCCAGATTTTATTCAGCGAAAATGGATACTTTTCTTTTTTCTGCTTAAAGTAATACATGCATATGTGTGCATTGTATGTGTGTACACACATGTTTACAGAACTGTGTAGCCAAGTTCTTAACAACATAATAAAATGCTTTCAAGAGGACACCCTTCTCTGGGCAGGCACAAGAGTGACTCTGATACAGAAAGCAAAGCCTACACGGGCTCATGCCTTGTGCAGTGAAACTGCTACCCAGTCCTGTGGACAAAGCCTTCTTGCAGTGGCTGACTGTGAATCCCCCACTCTCCTGAGCCACTAGGAGGCGCTGTCAGGCAGGGGACCAGATGCAGTGATTGGTCCGCATGAAGAACAAGATGAGGCACAACTGGAGTTTCCTCTTCATTTAAATAAATATAGAACAGCAAGGACAATCAGAGTAGGGTCATTTGGGAGAGTTAAAATAATTGTACAAAGCAATACATAATAAACACATTTTTCCCTTTTGTTTTCCAGATATTTTACCCAGAAACAACAGATGTCTATGACCGGAAAAACATACCACGAATGATATATTGCATTCACGCACTGAGGTAGGAAAAAAAAATACATTTGAAGTCTAGGAAGTAAATTTAAATAAAACCACAATTTCAGTTTCGAAAGAGAGCTCTTTTGTTTTTCAAGTTTTTTTTAATAATCTGAACTTTTTTTAGATTGAGTTGTTCTAAATTTGCTGGTATAAAATTAAGGTAATTGTCACATAAAAACAATACTTGAACTTGAAAAATATTTTTCTGTTTTTTTAATCCACTTCAAAATAGAAAACCAGAAAATGAATGAAAGACCTGTGAGTATAATAAGGAGAAAATTTTAATTGAAATTTCTAGGACTCTGATAATAATGTGCTACCATATTCTTGAGTTATGATCTACTTTATAAATATAGCCAAAATACATCAAATGAACAGCTTTAATAGTCATACATTTGGTTTTCATACTATTAAAATCATTAGCTTGGCTCAATTCTTAGCATAGATTAATAAAAATCACTATAAAAAAGTCTTTTGAACTTTCGTTCACTAGAACTTGTACTGTAAGGGTAAAGAAGAAACTTAGAAGTTGCTTTAAATTAGTCAAATCGCGATACATTCATTTTTTTAAAGCAATTCTTTGATATCTTAATTTTTTTAAATACTGAATTTCTACCGGTCACAGATTGTTTCTTACCTTATTGGCCTGGGAGCAATGTGATTTTTAGACGGTAACAAAAATGATTCTAAAAATCCAGTTTGTGGCTGTTGTCTTGTGTGTACACAGGTAATGGCTGGAAGGCTTCATGTCTAATTAAATTTTAAATTTCTTTTAGAACATCTGCCTTGTGTTTAAATCACTAGAAGTCATTTTCCTGGCAGAGTCTTCAGCCTAGAGGTTTATATTAACTTCTTCCTGGCTTTCTTCCTCTCCAAAGGAGAAGATTTTTATAATAATTCATTACAATGCTGGCTTACTAAAGAATTTTGATTATGTCAAATAATTTGACTCTCCCACCCCGTCAGTCCTTATGAGATTTCTTTGGAAGATGACAGTTGCTTGAAATACAGACCAAATGTAGGTGTCTATTCTGTGATTTCTTTTTACTCTAGTAATTTAGGACAACCGGGAAAAAACCGCTTCTATGCCTGCCCCCTCGTATGTGGCTAGTATATCATTATTCCAGCAGGTTTTCTAAAAGCTTTTTGTGCACAAGTGCTCATTTTGAGGAATATTATCAAATGTGTTGCCCAACATTCTTGGTCAAATGCTTTTCAGTGCCTAGAATCATCACTTAACACTTTGTGATCTGCTAAGCCAGCCATTAGTTAATCATTATGGTATCCATGCATCAGGGTGCTAATCTCCAAATCCACAGCCTGCTCATGGGTGTCTTCTGTAAGCTTAAATGCATTTCCTGCAGTGGACACCTGGGGTGTTAATGTAAGCAGCTTATAAAGAAATGGTGCGCTAAGTTCCTTTCTGGTGATGTCACTGTTGTAAAGAAGTTACAGAGAACAGCACCGAGGCTTACAAATGTATGCCTGCCATAGTTTTAACAATGGCTTGAACAGCTTGGTAAACAAAGAGAAGGCAACTTCTTGCTTTCTCCGACTGTTTTTCTCAGGTATTTAGTTACTCATCCTGGAAGTCTCCGTTACTGGAGCAGATTCCTGCCGAATGTTATTCACCAGATCTGACCTTAAGTAGGAATTTTAAAAGTAGGATCTCGAAAAGCAATATTCTCTTAATAAACGGCATTCTCCGGGAGACTCTCCTTCACTTTTCTCTGTTCTAAACTTACTGTATGGCTGCTCCTTGATAGGGAACGGAGAAGTCTCAGGTGTATCTAAAGTTTTTTCTATCAAAACGTTTTCCTGCTATGGTTTAGAATGCAGTCAGTTACTCAGACGAGGCTGATATTCTGTTCTGTTGGGCCAGACACATGTGGAAGCTGGGTAGCAGAGCCTTTCATAAGTACAGTGGGTTTGGCCTCACTGCATGATGAGAAGTGGTGCTGAAAATGAACAAAGACTTCCTCAGCCGTTATATCCTGGCTGCAGATACAGCAGTGTTGCTGGTGTAGAGAGCTGGCATTACCTGCCAGGGAATTAAGCAGGTCAGAAGTTCTGATTATAGATCAGGAGCCAGGCCGGAAGATCCTCTGTCTTCCCCTTGCCCCAACCTGTGGGCCTGACTTGATCTACAGAGTTCACGCCTGGCCCTGCCAGCTGGTCTTCTGTTCCCTGTCTTCTTTTTTTTTTTTAACATCTTTATTGGAGTATAATTGCTTTACAATGGTGTGTTAGTGTTCCCTGTCTTCTTGATTTGGGCTTAACAACCTCATTAAGATGCCCTGGGTTCTTGCCCTTGCTTCCTGCTTGTGTCTACTTTTCCCTTTTCCTGCCTGCCTCACTTTTCACTTGATTTCTAACTCCCGTGCCCAGGCCTGCCATTCATCACTCTCTCTGTCAGTTCAGCTGGGTGTTCTCAAGCCCAGACTCCAGCCAGTGTTAGCACAGCGGCCCCACTGGGAATCCTGAAGCTCTGCCTAATGTAGAGACTCACCTCAGTAATGAGTGGCCTCATGCTCTTTTCAAAGAAATGTTTATCATCTTCTCCTTATTTAAAATAAAAAGTATGTTCATTGTAGAAAACATTGGAAAATTTGAAACTGAGTCCCCCTGAAACCAAGTTCTTCTGGCAAGTTTATGATTAACCTCTCTATCTAAAACTTTATTCCCTTTCTTATCCTGCACCTGTTCCCCCTCAAGATTGAGGAGTCTCAAAGAAATGGATGGGTTAAATCTGAGCAGGACCCTCTGGGGCCTTCCTGGGTACAGAACCCCCCTCCATGTCCCCTGTCTCTTGTGGACAGAAAAAAAAGACTTTAGTTTCCTAGGCCTTCCCCCAGTTCCAAAGAGCAGGCTCAAGTAGTAAATGATTAGGACACAGGACTCCTAGTTCCTCCTGAAGGGATATAGATAACAATCTGATGCATATCTCTTGAGTTCTGCGGAAACTAAGACCCTCAGCCCGGTAGAGGATGGTGACTACATGCTGAGCACAAGCACATAGACCTCAGACTGGTTGGAACCAGAAGGTTGAGATTCCCAGAACATCACCCTGTTACCTCACCACCAACCAATCCGAGCTGATCCTGCATTCTAGGACCCTCTCCCCTAACATTGTCTTTAAAACCCTTGCCTGAAAGCCATCAGAGGGTTCGGGTCTTTTGAGCACAAGCTGCCCGTTCTCCTTGCTTGGCCCTGCAATAAACCTTTCTCTGCTCCAGACGCTGACATTTCAGTACCAAGTGACAACGACTGTTTGTAACTATTTTGGTGTTTTGGACTTAAAAAATATATATGGCATGTTTTCCTTTTGTGGCTTTATTTGGAATATTTAAAGCCTGCACAATAAAAGGAGCCACCTCACAGAGTGAGAGCCTTGCTAACGAGTTACTTCTAATTTTTTTTCTGTCTGGAGGCCATGGAGAAGAACACTTTTTGCCTGTTATTTATTGCTCAATGTATTAAGCAACTGTTAAATGTTTAAACATTATACAATTGAATTCCTTTAAATTATTAAATTTAGTAGATTGCTTTCTTTTTTAAAAGATTTTTTTTTTTTGATGTGGACCATTTTTTTAAAGTCTTTATTGAATTTGTTACAATATTGCTTCTGTGTTATGTTTTTTGGATTTTTGGCCACGAGGCATGTGGGATCTTAGCTCCCTGACCAGGGATCGAACCTACACCCCCTGCATTGGAAGGCAAAGTCTTAACCACTGGACTGCCAGGAAAGTCCCAGTAGACTGCTTTTTTGAACACCTCAGATACCTTAAAACAGAAATAAAATGCCCAGATACATTATTACAAACTTACTACACTTAAACCTATCCTAAAAGATCCATACTACAAGTTTCACTCGTATTTTTGTTATTTATCCACTAATTTTTTTTTAAACAGGAAGTTTGCTAACCTCTCATTTTATTATTATTTTTATTTATTTATTTTTGGCTGCGTCAGGTCTTAGTTGCGGCACGCAGGATCTTTCGTTGCGGCGCACGGGCTTCTCTCTAATTGTGGCACACAGGCTCAGTAGTTGCGGCACGTAGGCTAAGTTGCCCTGCAGCATGTGGGATCTCAGTTCCCCAACCAGGGATCGAACCCACATCCCCTGCATTCTAAGGCAGATTCTTAACCACTGGACCACCAGGGAAGTCCCTCCACTAATTTTGACTCATCCTAGGGCTATAATATTTTGATACCTACCCAGAGTTCACATGGTTACCAGAAACAGGATACCTCTTCAGACCCACTCAGGTTACAGATCTGGTTTCTGACCAATCAATTGCCAGTCGGAACATGGTGCCAGTTTAGGTTCTTCTCCTAAGGTGAGTCCAGCCTTGGCCACCAGGCATCAGACTCAACTTGATTTGTGAAATCAGCCAGACCTTGTCATTTTTCTGTATATGGCTTTCGGGTAGGTTTTTATTTACCATCCAGTCTCCATCCCCTGTCACCCAGAAATGATTTACTTCCATGTCTTACTTGGCCAGTGTTACATAACCCATTGTCCTGTCATCATGATGTATTGGCCTGGTGTGTTAACATTATTAAAAGCTGATGCATGCCTTTTGAATATTTTCTTGAAATTAGTTGGGCATTCTAGAGGTTTCTCCCCCAGGAGATGAGGGATGGACTCTGCTTGATGCTCTCTGGGACCACTTGGCTGATAGCATCTGGGATCCTGTTTCTGGATCCTCTCTCTGCTTGGCTATTGACGGTGACCATCAGTGGTGAACCCTCTTTTCATCTGGCTATTTTTGTCACCACCTGTGCTCCTCAGTCTGTTTTTATCTTGGGACACTTCCGTGGTTTTCCCGACTGTTTGGCTTACTCAGAGTTCCTGGTCTTTATTCTTTCTTGTAGTATAAATAGTACAAAAACAAGCACATATTTATACACTATAGACAGACATAGAAAAAACAAAGCACCTGTATTTTAATGACACTTCCCAACTTATTAAAATCCATACAAATATTATGTGTGTCTTATTTTATCTCTGTATTACAACTTCCTTTTCGTATGCTTCACACCATTCTCCTTTGAACATCGTTTTGAACTCCAGGCCTTTCTCAGATCTAACCAAGGTTAGTGTCTTCTTTTTTGATGAACCAGATTGCTTCCATTTTGTCCTGGGACCTCTTTCTGGTCAGCTCCTTGGTCCTTGTAGCTCTGTCCCTGACATTTCTTTGAAATATCCTTGCTTTGTGGTCACAAGAGGATGTTCCAATCCTGCCCTGATTATTCCTGCCTTAGGGTGTAGAATCAGCTACCCTTCAAGGATTCCTTTTAAAGTCATGTGTTTGTAACAATTTTCGTAGCTTAACGGATGAGGGTTCTGGATTCTGCTTTCTTACTGAATAAAGTTTATTTGACGGTTAAGATTCTGCTGCACTGACAGCAACAAGGTAAAGGCATGCCTGCCTGCCCTCTGGGTAAGGGTGACTGTTCCTGCTGCAGATTATGTGGCTGCTGTCCGGTGGTCATGTTTTCAGATGCAGTGAAGATGCCCAAATAGCACACCTTCGAGGCTTGAATTTGTGAAAGTGGCTGTGGCAGCCCCACTTCCGGTTGGCCAACTGTTCCAAGTACCCTGACTGCTTTGTGAAGAAGGCCTCCTCTACCAGGTCTCCCACAAGGTCAGGTGGCTGCTTTGCTAACCAGGTTGCCTTTGAACCAGTTCCTCAGGTACAAAGTTAATGCATATGTTTTCTTGTCTTATACTCCCTTCCCTTGGGACCCTTTTCCTGTTAAGAAACCAATTGACGCCTTATACCAGATTGCTTGCATCTTGGACAGAGAACATATTTGCCTTTATGAATAGGTTCCTAGAGATAGCTCCTTAACCCCAAGGACAGACTGTCATCCTGTGTTCTCAGGAGGGAGATCTAGAGGAGGCAGGATTTGGGATTAAGGTGAGGGAGGGCAGTTGCACCTGCCATATCTTTCAAAATTCTCTCCACTGTTTGTCCCATCTTCTCTCTCCCTCTTCCTATCCCAGTTTAGTATTATGGCTCTACCTTTCCATCCTACTAAATTCTAAGCTCTTTGAGGCTGTAAACCATGTCTTGTCACCTAACACAGCACATGCACCATTGATTCCAACTTGAAGTCTCTGGAGTTTGTGTTTTTAACCTTTCAGTTGGTTTAACTGAACTTATTTTTCTATGATAAGACTGCCTCAAGATTCCCTTCACTTTTTATTGAAAGTTAGGTATAGAATGCTGGATTTTGACATGATATTAATAGGGACACATGTGACTGTAAGATGGAAACATAATTTTGTTCTGTGGGTAAAACCATTTAAAACATGGAGTCAGTAAGGGGAAATAGTAAAAGATTCTTAGTGTTGAAAGTGGGGAAACCACTGTGATAGGTTATTAATAAGTGGTTTGTATGAAGACTTAAGTAACAGGATAATAGCAATAATAAAAACAAAGACTAACACTTACTGAGCTTTTAATTACATGCCTGGCACTGTTCCAAGTACTTTACAGGTATAATCTCATTTAATCCTCACGACATACCTTTTCTGTACACACTGCTATTAGTCTCATAACCACAGCAGTTGAGGCACAGAGAGGCTGGCCGAGGTCACACAGCTAGTGGCAGAGTTGGGATTCACACCCAGGCTGTGTGGCCCCAGAACCTGCACTGTTACTGAGGCAGCCAGTCATTGGCATCAAAAGGGAGTCCAGTATTTCCATTACTACTTAGAAAATGAAAAGAACAGTGGCATCAGACTTGAACTTCAGCACAGGTCTCTAAGCTGTTATATTTAGGATATTTATAAAGGAAGAATCCCAGAACTTCAGAACTGGAAGGACCTTGGGTTGTTGAGTCCAGATCCTTCATTTCACAGATGAGGGAACTGAAGGATTAGGTTATGTGACTTGCTCAGAGTCACACATTGAGATATTGCCAGTCTGTGGCCAGGATCCAGGGCTTGACTCCAGTTCCGTCTTCTTTCTGGTCAGCCGTAAGGCTTTGATTTACAAACATTCATCTCCCATGTTATAGCATAAAATGAACTACGTATGATGTGCTCCAGAAAAGTTGAAATAAATTCAGCCTCTGCCTTTTAAGTTTGTATTTTATTACTGTAGCACCTCTTAATGTATATATTGAAAGTAGTAGAAAAAAACTCTAATAGGTGTGTGTGTGTGTGTGTGTGTGTTTACTTTCTTTATTGCTTCCCGTACTTGAACTGATATTATCAGTACAAATGGGAGCACATGGGCCAGTGAGGCTTTTGCTGCCTTAGGGCAACCCCTCTGTAACTGGCCTCTATCAGCAACACAAATGTACTGTACCTTTAGGGCGATAAAAAGCTAGCTATTTCACACCAAGTGCTTTCTTATACATGGAAAGCAATGGTGACATTAATTCCTCAGCTTCCTTTAGAATGCTGTCAGCTTCTTTGTGTTGCCTGTTAGGCACTAAAGCTGCTTAATAAATTCAGTGTTGAAGAGCTCCAAGAAATTGGTGATTGGGCAGGCTTCTTTTTTTTCTTTTAACGACTAAGATTCTGGATTTCCTATATACTTCAGGTAATGAATTCCCTCATTTGAATTTAAATGCTTGGGAAGGAGTGGGCTGCTATTGCTGATTCTTTTCATCATGGGAATACTGAATAAGTTCAGTTTCCTGAGTAAACATTTGCCCTTTAGACTAACTTGCTTGGAAGCACCTCCCACACAGATTCAGTACATAACTCCCACACTATGAAAAGTCATCTTTTCAAACTTCAACCTCAGAGATAAAGTAAATGTTGAAATCTTAAGCCAAATAAAAAATACACATTAACATTTAAAAAAACATTTTTGGTAAAAGTATGTAAAGGCAAATGAGATTTCTACCTGATCCTGACTAGCTTAGGAAAAGCTGATTTGAGATAAATCAAACTCGATTTTTCTATTCAAAAGGTAACTAACTTCACAGCTCCACCGTGTGGTAACTTTTAGTTAAACCAGGATGTTTGCTTATCGTGAGATTTACATTATGCAGCATACAATTATACAGCATACAATGGAGAAGTAAAAAGTATAATCAGAAATAGTCTTCTAATTTCTTTAGTACCATAGGGGAACATTAACACTTTTGTTAGTGTAATTAATTTAGTTCATATTACCAACAAACCTATGTTTTGTGGAAGACTAAATACCTTTATTTTAGGGACAGCACAGTAGAGTAAAATATTTTTTGTACAGTAGATATTCCATAAATAGTAATTAAATGAATGACCGGGTAAACAAAGGAGATGCAGTGGAAACAGTTGTGTCAAGATATTTGAGCATGGTTGTCTTTCTTTTTACAAAACTGACATGAAATGACTAAAGTAGTAGGTTTTGTTTTGTTTTTTAAATCATCTGCAGTAAGAAAGAATGCTATCCATTGATCAGAAAATTAGATAACTCCTGACAGAAAGCAAACAGACAGGTTTGGATTGACTGAGAAATAAGACAGAAGACCACAGCCCAGAAACCACTGAGCCATTGCAGCAGAGCTCAGAGCTGCTATGGGGTTTGCTCCAAGCAGAGATGGAAAAGGAGAGCCCCTAAGCCAGCATAATTGGGCTTAGACCCGCTGAGCCTTCCCTAAGGCAGCAAGTGTAGATGCTGGTGGCAGGGTAGCACACGAGTACGCAAGGTAGCTAATGACTGCAGGAAGACACAGGGAACCCCAGTCTAAGAAGACAAGACACCGGGCACCCTCTGGGCATCAGCCCCGTTGTTCCCCTACCGTCTCCCTAAGGCTGGCTTCTGTCATGGGGACCTGCAATCAACAGTGACAAGCAACAAGTCTCAAACCTTAAGATGAGCCCCAAATTAGGAAATACCAGACATTTGAAGGAAACCAATGCTATGAAAGAGGAATTACATTCAACAAACAGAACCAGCACCCAAGGAAGAAATGAAAATAGTAACATATGTGCACTTAGTGAGTCATTCATTTTCTCTATTTAGCAAATATGCTTATACATAGCAAAATCAAAGATAAAACTAAGAAAGGAAAATTGGATGTAGATTAATTTAGAAAATAATAAAATTTAGTTATCTAAACTTTTGGTGCATAATATGAAAATTTAAAAATGCATCTAAAATTCTAGATTATCTCAACATTACATAGGTGGGGAAATAGAAGTAGAAATATATTAAGGATAGTAAGTATTCATTAGCTTAGGCTTTGATGCAAGAATAGAAGTTTAAAGTATGTTAAAACTAGCAGAATATTAATGCAATACACATCATAAATACACACATATATAAAATGTGTTAGAAGACATTTTATGGGTGTCTCCTAGTTAAATTTTACTGTGGCATTTTCGAAGTTTTCCCCATTGAATTATTTTTATTTATTTTTTGTCAGTTAGTTCAGGTGTTTTTTTTAATTTAGTTGTAAAAGGGAAGAAGAAGCTACAAACTACAGGTACTGTGAAAGAATGGAAGTAATAAAATGATACATTTTTGATAATTTATGGATCTATTTTTATTTTTTCAAGTATGGCTTGATTTTATTTTCCTAGAATTCTTTTGTAGCTTTGCCATACCTGTCTGTTTAATTCTGTTGAATTTTGTCGTTCCTGTTACTAGAAAGGAACGTGTGACTAGCTTGACATTTTATTTGTTCCACATGACATGAGCTCCCTTTTACCTGGAATATTTTTCCCATGTGATAAATAGTGAATTGGTTCATAAAATATTATGGTTTTGGAAATGTCAGCGTACTAGTTTTAATTACAATGACTTGTTTGGCATGAACCTTTGGTAGTAAAGTCTTTAGCGGCTGTATAGTTTTATATCCTTGACAATCTCTAAAGACCTAGAATTTGAACTAAGGAATGGGGGCTTCCCTGGTGGCGCAGTGGTTAAGAATCCGCCTGCCAAGGCTAGGGGACACGGGTTCGAGCCCTGGTCCGGGAAGATCCCACATGCCGCAGAGCAGCTCAGCCCATTTGCCACAACTACTGAGCCTGTGCTCTAGAGCCCACGAGCCACAACTACTGAAGCCCGCACGCCTAGAGCCCATGCTCCGCAACAAGAGAAGCCACCACAATGAGAAGCCCGCGCACCGCAAAGAAGAGTGGCCCCCGCTTGTCACAACTAGAGAAAGCCTGCATGCAGCAACAAAGACCCAACGCAGCCAAAAATAAAATAAGTTTTTTAAAAAATAAAAATAAACTAAAGAATGTATCCTGTCTTTCTAGCTTTGAATGATGAATACATAATGTCTGTTTTACATTGAATGACTTTCAGAGTCTAATATGTTTTTCCCTCATGAATAAGATATGAATATCATATTGGAATTTAGTAGTAAAATTAAAATTACCATATATTTAAAATGTCATTTGTTCATTGTCCGTTGGTTGTGGTTTTGAGGGAAAAGAGGGGAAAACCAGAGAAAGGTAAATCTCCCCAGAAAACAATCTTGAAAATTCAAAAATTCATTAATATGCATTTCCTGGAAGAAATGGAAATGGCCAAATACGAGAATGAAAAATGCTTACCCTCACAATGAACAAAATGTAATGTAGACTTAAATGACATTTTTTGGCTACCGACAGGTAAGGTTTTCATTGATAGAGTCGGGTGCTGTTAAGGGGACAAAGAAAATGGCGTTTTCATGGATTGGTGGTAGAGTGGGGCCATGCCCATCACCTGGGTCTTAGGTTCAATTACACATTCAGACTCTCATGACTGCCTGCCTCATGTCACGTTGGTTAGCAGATGCTCAGAAAGATAGAGCCAGCCAGGAAATACAACCTGCCAGCAGGACAGCATCAAGTATTTGCTCTTCAGTGGGAGGCTTCCCAACACCCCATGTAGTTGTCCACACAGCCATCTAGAAGCTGTTCTCTTTGGTACCCCAAGTGATAACTTGGGTGCGAAGGAGTGAGAGTCATATTGGTAGTTGCAGAAGGCTCCCTAGCTGTAAGCCTCAGTCCCCAGGAGCCAGTATCTATTGCAACAGCTCCATAGCGTGGCTTCCAAGTTTCCTGCAAGAAGTGTGCCAGTTATAAGAGTCACTGGACTTAGGAACACCTGAAATGTATAAAGCCTATTTATGATTCCTTCTAGTCAAGATGCAATTTCCCAGTCAGGGGTTGTTTTTCTCCTAAGCCATGGTGCCTGGTAGCATGGTTGTCAGTATATCTTTATTGCATTCTTGGGGGAACAGAGCTAGAAAGTTAAACATCACCTTCTATTGCAGAAGGGAAAGGGGTTTTGTTAATCCTTTACTCACAGAGAATAAATGAGTATAATCTCTTTCCAAGAACACAATTTGATAAAATATATTGAAAGCTTTGTGCATATATCCTTTCAATTTGACAATTTTGTTTATAGGGATTTATGTGATGAATAAGATATATGCACAAAGGTGTATCTATATATGTAGGGTCACTGCAACATTATTATAGTGGATAATTAATGACCATCTAAATGCTCAGCAATTGGTTAAGTAAATTATAGTACATTCATATTATAGAATACTATGAGTTTATGGAATAGATATTTCTAGAAACAACATTAAAAGGATTTATATCAAAATATTTAACTCCAGGTGATGATTTTCTATGTATTTTTTAACCATGGATCACTAATTTTTAACTTTGGTCACATATTGCTTTTCTAAGTGATTATTTTTTACAGATGGTCAAAAAATTTTATTTCAGTGCATGCTGCTTACACTGATTAATCATTCATTTTAAGAGTTTCATTCCATTAAGAAGGCTTGATCTTGAACTTCTTTAATGAAATTTTATATTTTATAAACTAAGATCTATCTCACATCAACATCTGAAGTGAGTCTTGAAGTACTTCAAACCGTCAAAATCATTCTCCGTTCATTTTCCCATATATGTTATGTGTAATTCTAACTTCTTATTAAATCTCCTAAGTTATAAATCCGTCAGAACTGATATTAAGTAAATACAGAATTTTTTAGTTGGACTGTAGAATTAATCTTGGGGGCTGGGAAGGTGAAGACAAATATGGAGCAGAAATTATGGCTCAGTGATGAAAAGTCATATAACCATATATTTTCATCTTCTTTGGTAGAATTTAGATGTCAGACTCCAGCTTCTTTTGTCAAATTATGGGCAGGTTGGGGACCATCATTGCTTCCTATTGAATTTTTAAAAAATATGTACACTTTGCTCTGCATCTTCCATTTATTAATATATCCACATCGTGGTTTGTCTTTAACATCATTCCATCCACCAGTAGTCTTGCTGCTCTATTTACTGGTTCAGAATGTATAAAACAAATGTTTCCTCAAGGGATATATGGTACTTGGAGGTGTATATAGGAATGAAAAGGAAAATATAATTTGAGCTATACTCTATAAACAAAATAAAATCATGTGTTGATAATATCCAAAGAAATGTTTACTGTGTTAGTTACTTGCTGTTTTGTGTTAATTGTGTTCCTTTTTCTCCCTACAACTGGGTGATCAGGTTAGTTGGCCCTGTGGAAGTGCTGTGTACTACAGAGGACCAGTCTTTGGGACATTGACTGGGGTTCTAGTCTTGGTCCCACTAGGGACTGTGTTACCTCGGGACTCAGTTTCCTCATCTGTAAGATGAATGGATTAGATGAGATGATCTCTTCGGTGTTTCTCAACTAAAAAAGCCCTTAAGATTTATGTAATTTTTAGCTCTAAGATCTACATGATAAAGTTTCTGACAGCTTTATGGTTTCTCTTTCAGTTTGTATCTGTTCAAACTAGGAATTGCACCCCAGATCCCGGATTTGTTGGGCAAAGTAGACTTCACAGGTACTATTCCTTATCTTGATAATTTTTTACAATATGGTTATTAAGAAAATGTAGCAATATATTTTTTTTCATTTCGATATTATTGATTCCCTTTTTTTTTTCTCATATTGATCAGAGGAGAAAACTTGCTTATTATCTTGTTTATACTCTATTGGGTTTCTGTTTCCCCACATTTGTGAAATGAGAAACCAAGGCTGGCTTCTTCCTAAGGTTCTTGTTTAGAACTGACCCCACGTTCTTGATGAAGACATTTCTTAACACAAATATATTCATTCCTGCCTCCATCTCTGTGGCTTTCATTGATTTTTTTGTTGTTGTTCTTTTTCAGAGGAGGAAATCAGTAATATGAGAAAGGAGCTTGAGAAATATGGAATACAGATGCCATCTTTCAGCAAAATAGGTGGTATTCTGGCTAATGAACTGTCCGTGGATGAAGCTGCATGTAAGTCTACTTAAAATTCAAACTTGCCAATGACTTGAGACTTACCTATTCTTGATTTTGGTTATAGGATTTTGGTTATAAGAAATAGGATATTTAGAAGATATTATAAGCATAATATTTAGAATATATTATAATATATTTTATTATATGTATTATAGATGGTTAATTTGAGCACATCAGAACATAACCAAGTAATTAACTTTGGACTCTAGACATCCACTTGTGTAATGTGATTTAAGACGTTACAGAAATGTCTTCATTCTCCAAAACGTTTCTCTGCTATGTCCTTAAATTTTAGTGGCAGGGTACTCACTGCTGTGAGTCTTTCCGTGTCAACCCCATAGTACTTGATTCATTTTAGACGTTCAGTGCAAGTCAAATAAATGAATAGGCCTTACATAACAGACACCAAGATAGGACCCAAGATAGATGGGCAGGTGGGGAGGTTGTCAGAGGGATGCTTTGTGATGTGTCTGAGGTCTCTTTGTTGAATGCTTTATTGGACCCCAAGGAAGAAAGTAAAACTGCTTAAGTTCTGCAGGGCCAGTACACCTGCCCATATTGTCTTTTGTTGATAAAGTTCTTTTTTTCTCTTTACTTTGCAGTGCATGCTGCAGTTATAGCCGTTAATGAAGCTATTGAGAAAGGAATAACCGAGCAGACCATTATAACACTAAGAAACCCAAATGCAGTTTTGACTTTAGTGGATGACAACCTTGCACAGGAATATCAGAAGGAACTCTGGGAGGCCAAGAAGAGAAAAGAGGAAAATGCAAGGCTGAAGGTATTCAGTGAGATTCTGAGTGATCAATACAGTAATAAGCATAGTTATGCATTGCTAGTTTGAAAAAGCTGTAATGTTACAAGGGATTTTATTTTTTTAATTTTATTTATTTTTGGCTGCGTTGGGTCTTCGTTGCTGCACGCGGGCTTTCTCTAGTTGTGACAAGTGGGGGCTACTCTTTGTTGCGGTGCGCGGGCTTCTCATTGCAGTGGCTTCTCTTGTTGCGGAGCGTGGGCTTCAGTAGTAGCAGCACACGAGCTCAGTAGTTGCAGCATGCGGGCCCTAGAGCACGTGGGCTTCAGTAGTTGTGGCACACGGGCTCAGTAGTTGCGGCACACGGGCTCAGTATCTCCGCAGCATGTGGGATCTTCCCAGACCAGGGATCAAACCCATGTCCGCTGCATTGACAGGTGGATTCTTAACCACTGTGCCCGCAGGGAACTCCCAGCAAGGGATATTTTTAAATTCGCTGGCTGTGGTCTCTCTAGCCACAGCCCATTGGTTTGGGTGAAATGTAAGGGTTAAAGAAGACCATGCACTCCATAAGGAAATTAGGTTTCTTTTTTTTTTTTTTTTTAATCCTTTTTTTTTTTTTAACTTTTGGATTTTATTTATTTACTTATTTATCTATTTATGGCTGTGTTGGGTCTTCGTTTCTGTGCGAGGGCTTTCTCCAGTTGCAGCAAGCGGCGGCCACTCCTCATCGCGGTGCGCGGGCCTCTCATTATCGCGGCCTCTCCCGTTGCGGAGCACAGGCTCCAGACGCGCAGGCTCAGTAATTGTGGCTCACGGACCCAGTTGCTCCGCGGCATGTGGGATCCTCCCAGACCAGGGCTCGAACCCGTGTCCCCTGCACTGGCAGGCAGACTCTCAACCACTGCGCCACCAGGGAAGCCCAGGTTTCTTTTTATGATGAATATTACAGGTCACAAGGATAGAAGGTGATGTTGAAAACTTACCTAGAGGGTGTAGAAGCAGCAGATAAAGATCTTCCCTTGTTGGGTATCACCAACCTTGTATTAGCCGACTTACCTTCAGATTTATTACTAGAGGCTAATAATTGGGTGTGGTGAAGTTTAGAGAAGATGTTTTTGAATCCACTTTCCTCATATTTTCCCCATAGTTTCCCCTCATATTTGAGGAAGTGGTTTCTCTCCTCGACAAGGCAGCCGGCTCCTGATCCTCACTTCATATATCTCACCTCCTGTCTTATTAAAAACTTTGGGGCTTCCCTGGTGGCGCAGTGGTTAAGAATCAGTCTGCCAATGCAGGGGACATGGGTTCGAGCCCTGGTCCGGGAAGATCCCACATGCCGCAGAGCAACTAAGCCCGTGTGCCACAACTACTGAGCCTGCGCTCTAGAGCCCGCAATCCACAACTACTGAAGCCCACGTACCTAGAGCCCGTGCTCTGCAACAAGAGAAGCCACCGCAATGAGAAGCACGTGCACAGCAACGAAGAGTAGCCCCCGCTCGCCGCAACTAGAGAAAGCCCACACAGCAACGAAGACCCAACGCAGCCAAAAATAAAAAATAATAATAATTAAATAAATAAATTTATTAAAAAAAAAAAACTTTGCACTCCGAGATTCCACTTCCTCGCCAACTTTCCTCTCCTTCAACTCTTGCCATATCAGCTTCAGCTCTGTTACCCAAAGTAACCCGTTTATCCTAACCTTTTCTCAGTGGGTGGCTTCTGCCAGCATTGGCACACTTGCCTCACGCTGCCCCGCCTGCCTTAGATTGCCTGCCCCCCTGCCTTCTATGCTTGTGGTTCTCTTCTGCATCTTTTAATGTCTCTGCCTATTCCTCCCTCCAAATATAGGGATTCTTCCAAGTCTGTCATTGAATCACTCCTCTCTCTGTTCTTCCTCCATTGAGCTCATCCACTTGTTGAAGAAATCAGCCGTCAGCTTGCTACCAGGCCCCACTAAAGCTCCTCCAGATGCCTTCATCTCTGTGTCCCACTGGCTTTGCTCCCCACCACATTGGAAGGGTGCTCATCTTCACCCTGCCCTTCTCCTATGCATGCCTCTTGCTGACTTCCCTTTGGAATGACTCCCACATTGTTTCAGAACTCTTTTTATGTCCCCCATGTCCCATCCATCACTGTCTTCTGCTACCTTTTCTTGACAGGCTGACCTCCCTCACCTGCCTTCTAATTTCACCGCTCTTGCCTCGGCCCTGCCCCTCTTGACTTTGTCTCAGGGCTGTCTCAGCACCTTCCCCATGGGTCCCCCTGCTTCCTGTCATTCTCCAGGCCAACCCCTCTCAGAGCTAAGGTTGCAAAATTAATCTTTACCTACAGATCTGATGTCATCCCACCAGAAACCTCCCCTGATTCCCTACTGCAGGTACACGTCCTTCTGTTGGCCTTAAAAGGCTCCAGGATTCCCAACCTACCTCCGCATCTTTTTGGCTAACCCTGGACACATACTCTGTGCTATAGCCCGGCATGCCAAGCTTTCCCACCTTTGTGACCAAATCCTGTTGTCTACATCCTGCTCTCTCCTCTCCGCCTTGAATATTACTCTCTTCCTTCAGGCCCTCCTCAACTGTTGTCTCTTCTTAAAATTTTCTTTCCAACCAAGTATGTACTTCCCTAGAATATATTTTGTTCTGCTGTGTATATTTGTTATTTGTGTTCTTGATTTTGTTAGACTGAATCAGATGAAATTGCCAATAATCATCTGGTTTTGATCTACAAAAAAATGGCAATATCAAGTGGTCCAACCTAATGTTTTGCACATTAGACAATTAGGCTTTTACAGAGAGTCACTGGGTCTGTTGTTCATCTTTGTAACCCTTGCCGGCATAGCTAACCCTAGTACCCTGCACAGATCAGGCACTCTTAAATGCTTGTATTGAGTTCACATGAATATTAGCAAATGGTTTTTAGCACTCTTTAAGTTTTTACTTTTGAATATCGAGCTTTGGAAACATTTAACTTCAGGAATCAATGAAGCCTTTGTTTTGCAGAATAACTGTATTTCAGAAGAAGAAAGAGATGCATATGAAGAATTGCTGACACAAGCAGAAATCCAAGGCCATATAAATAAAGTCAACAGTGAGTAATGGATCATATGAAGGAAATGGATACTTCTAGAAGATGCAAATTTTCTTTATCCAAATCTCAGCAAAACTCTTAACTTGTATCCTTGTAAAAGTGCCTGATATGATGAAAAATCCACTAAAAGTCAGTGTTGCTCTTAATTCTGGTGTAGCATCTGCCAGTTTTCCATGGAGCTTTTCTGGCTGTCTTGTCCACAGTCCATGCAAAGTATCTCAAGCATCTTGAAGCTAGTTTGACTGTACCTTCCTGTTTCATCATAGGTACAACGTATGTCATATTTTGAACCTGTCCCTTATTGGGCTAATCTTAAAGGTTATTTAGTAAAGATTATGAGTTAAAGATTGTCATTCCTTGCCCATGATTATGGTATGGCATTCTATTGGAACCGTAAAAGCTATTATTGACACCTCTGCTCTTTATTACTTCCCAATCATTAGTCTGTAGTTTGTAAGAATTGTTTTCTTACCACTTTTGTAGCTTTGGTGCAAGTGAATAAGACTTGACAGGCCTATAAATCACATGATGGCAGGTTTGAATCCCACATCCCTGAGACTCTATGGAGTCACACAGGACAATTCTCCTTGGTACCCAGTTGTGTGGCTATAAAGAACAGAAAACTTGGGTAATTAAAATAAGTATATGCAAGTTTAGATACATTAATTTCTTTATTAGTCTTTTTCCTCTCTCTAATAAAATTTATTTTTACTTGAGGCAGTAAGGAATTCTCTTTGGCATTTATGTCCCCTAGGTCAACCTAAATAACCCATATATACCCAAAAAACAAATACATCAAAGACCAGTTAGCCCATGTAATTTAATAAAACATCTGAACCGTCTGCCAAGTTTAAATTTGGGGTGTCCACTAATTCCAGTAGTCCTAAACCCTCATCGTAACCTCCTAGATGAGCTTTGAATGAGCTTTATGGCTCTTACCACCTTCAAGGAAACGCACACCTATAGGTGTTACCCAGGAGTTCACTCCTAAGTTGCTGGTAGAGACATATTTTAAAGGCTTCAAACAGTGATCAAGGAGGCCCAGAGAAAACTGATAGAAAGGTCTAGGAGTTAACAACTGAGTGGGTTTGAGAATTTACCTCCATTTACGACTGTGGAGAGCGCTAGGATAACATTTTTTTAAGGGAACACCTTGACGTTTTGAGACGTGTGTTCCTATTCTTTTATTCTTATTAAATTTTGAACATGTTGGTGATGATACATGAAGCACAGTTTCAAGTTTCTCTTTTCTGTTCTGTCTGAAAAGTGAGAATTTCATTATGCTTGGCAGAAATGAATTACAGGAAGAAACTAATATTGCCAGCAATACCTCTGAGGTTCATAAGCTTAGTGGGGAAATGGTTCCATAGCTTTGTGCCAGCCTTTGTTTTTGAAATGTTTATAACCACTAAAATAGATTTCTTTTTTCATGTTAAATAAAATGCCTTATATAACTGTTTCAATACTCTACTAAATGACATAATTTCCTGACCACAAATTTGATGCCAAATAGACTATACTTTTTTCTTCCACTTTTAAGTAAGAGTCATGAGATGATCTGCCCTAATGCATAACCAGCTAAAATTATGAAGGGCATTGCAGTGTTTAATGGCTCTACATGCTTAGAACATGATTATTCTGAAGGTTTTGATCTCTCCCCATTGGAAAATTTATGGTCCAGTAGTACTAAAAATAGTCTTGAAAAAAATCCTCTAAAGCATACTTTAGCCAGTGACATGACGACGAGAAATTGTATGCTTTAAAATATGTCAGTGTAACTACTTGACAAGCTTTTCCCCAACCATAGAGCTTATTATATTAAAATGTTAAGGTGTCTACACTTGTAGCAGCCATGGTAATGGCAGAAGTGAAAACTGCAATGGTAATATCATGAAATCTGTTGTCAGGGGCTTCAGGTTTGTTTGAACTGCAATCATTTAACTTTGGGGTTTGGTACATGCATTTCATTCATTACATATATTCTGTTAAGATTAGGGCTTGAAATTTTGTTAAATGCAGAGTGTAAAAGAGTGGTTAAGCTTACTTTATTTTTTTAGAAGAAATGGTTCCTTAAGAGTGTTTTAAAGGATATAATTTTTCTCGTGATATTTTACCATCCAGTTTTCCAAACTCATATAATAGAGTTTTCAAAGGTGAAGCAAGATCCTATTCAGAGTAATCAGAGACACAACTGCAAGGCCTTGGATAGCTTTAACAGAGCAGCAAACATGACAAACAACTGCTGACCTTCCTTTCTGGAATTCTTTCATTTATTATACTAGTTCTAAGAATAGAAAAAAGTGTTTGGGTTCTTAGGGTCTTATTCTAACTTATTCTAAAAGTGTAAATTTTCTGGGGTGTGGCATGAAAGGTTGCATTAGTTGTATTTCCTGCTATTGAATGATGTGTCTCAGTAGAAAAGTTATTGAGCATAGCTCCTTGTGAATATAGTTTGAGAAGATAAATTGTCATCTGTTAAAAAGGGTTAGAATAATCTTAGCTGTAGTCTAGTCATGTATTAGGGAGACAGACTAATCCTTGAAAAGATCTACAAATGTATGGGTCTGTGTTATTTCTACTACCCTGAAGCCTTCTTTATAGGGCAAAATCCTGCTGGTTCTGTCCAGTTTGCTATTGCCTGGTGGCAGAGTTCATCACTCATTCTTCTATTTGGTCAGCAATTCCATTTCTGTTTTCTGGAAACTATGGTGAATTTACTGTTCCAATCACCCTGCATTTGGTCACTAAAATTCGGGTCTTTATAATCTGAACATTATAACTGGTAGAGACGTCACAGAGCTTCTGGTTGGATCAGATGATGTAAGCCAAGGCATTTCTGTGATCAGGGCCTTTTTTTTTTTTTTAAGGTTGAATGATACGGTAGTCCCCCCCTTATCCACAGTTTCTTTTTTTGCAATTTCAGTTACCTGTAGTCAACTGAGGTGTGAAAATATTAAATGGAGAATTCCAGAAATAATTCATAACTTTTAAATTACATGCTGTTCTGAGTAGCGTGACGAAATCTTGCACCATTCCACCTGGCATGTGAATCATCACTTTGTCCAGTATATCCTGCCCTTTAGTCACTTAGTAGCCATCTCAGTTACCAGATTGTCTGGTACCGTAGTGCCTGTGTTCAAGTCACCCTTATTTTACTTAATAATGGTCCAAAAGCTCAAGAGTAGTGGTGCTAGCAATTCAGATATGCCAAAGAGAAGCTGTAAAGTGCTTTCTTTAAGTGAAAAGGTGAAAGTTCTCGACTTAATAAAGAAAGAAAAAAATTGTATGGTGAAGTTGCTAAGATCTACAGTAAGAACGAATCTTCTGTGACATTGTGAAGAAGGAAAAAAATCTGTGCTAATTTTGCTGGTGGACCTTCAACTGTAAAAGTTAAGGCCACTGTGTATGATAAGTGCTTAGTTAAGATGGAAAAGGCATTAAATTTGTACAATAAAACATTTTGAGTAGGCAGGATCAAGATGGTGGATTAGGAAGGCCCTGAGCTCACTTCCTGCCAAGGACACACCAAGACTACAACAACATATAGAACAACTCTCTCTGAGAATGACCTGAGGACTAGCAGAACAGTTCTTATAAAATTAAGGATATAAAGGAAAAATGGATAAACAACAAGGTCCGACTGTATAGCACAGGGAACTATATTCAGTATCCTGTAATAAACCATAATGGAAAAGAATATGAAAAAGAATATATATATATGTATGTATACATAGATACATAGATATATAACTGAATCACTTTGCTGTACAGCAGAAACTAACCCAACATTGTAAGTCAATTATAGTTCAATATAATAAAAATTTTTTAAAAAGGATATAAGGGGAAAACCACATCAAGACAAGGAGGAGGGAAAGAGAAGTGATCTAGTCCATACCCATACCCCCAGTGTGTGACCCACAGATGGAAAGGAAGGTCACAAACATGGAGGTCCTCCCTAATGAGCAAGGGCTTCAAGCCCCACATTGGGCACTCCAGCCTTGGGGACCAGCACCGGGAAGATGAGCCTACTTATCTGCTTTTTGAAAACCAGTGGGGCTTACTACCAGGAGAGCCAGAGGGCTGTTGGAAACCCAGACGCCCTCTTAAAGGGTTCATGCACATACTTACTCGCTCTGAGTGCCAGCACAGAAACAGCATATTGAAAAGTGCCTGGTGCTCTGTCCAGCCTACCAAGGCTGCACCAGCATGCCCCCTAATCTAACTCTGGCTTCAACATATACAGACTGCATAGGAGCACTCCTACATAAGGGCACACCTTGAAGACCAGGAGAGATACCTGTTTTGCCTAATTCATAGAGACAAACACAGAAAGTCAAAGAAAATGAGGAAAATGTTCCAAATGAAAGAACAAGGTAAAACCTCCAGAGGTGGGAGAACCCTAATGAAGTGGACATAAGTAACTTTTATGATAAACAGTTCAAAGTAACAGTCATTAAAATGCTCACTGAACTTTGGAGAAAAATAGAGGAACACAGTGAAGCTTCAACAAAGAATTAGAAAATATAAAAAGAACCAATCAAAGCTGAAGAATATAATTACTGAAATGAAAAATAAATTAAAGGGAATCAACAGCAGATTATGTGATACAGAAGAACACATAAGCATCCTGGAAGACAGAATAGTGGAAATCACCCAATCAGAAATCCATAAGACAAAATTTTTAAAAATAGGAATCTTTTAGGGGACCTTTGGGACAACATCAAGTGTACTAACATTAGCATTATAGGGGTTTAGAGGAAGAGAAAGAAAGGGGCAATGTGTTTGATGAAATAATGGCTGAAAACTTCCATAACCTGGGAAAAGAAACATATCCAGGTCCAAGAAGCACAGAGAGTCCCAAACAAAATGAACCCAAAGAGATCCACACCAAAACATGTCATAATTAAAATGGCAAAATTTAAAGATAGAGAATTTTAAAGGCAACAAGGGAAAACAAAGAGTCACATTTGAGGGAACCCCCATGAGGCTATCAGCTGATACGTCAGCAGAAAGTTTGCAGGCCAGAATGGAGTTGCATGATATATTTAAACTGCTGAAAGGAAAAACATAAACAAAAACAAAACAAACAAAACCTACAACCAAGAATACTGTACCAGGCAAAGTTATCCTTCAGAACTGAAGGAGAGAGAAAGAATTTCCCCAATAAGCAAAAACCAAAAGAGGTCATCACCACTAAACTCACAAGAAATGTTAAAGGATCTTCTTTAACAAAACAAACAAAAAACAAAACCAAACAAAAAACCCAGCAAAAACAAAACCAAAAAAAGGCAATAACAAGAAATAAGAAAATACATGAAGGGAAAAATCTCACTAGTAAAGGCAAATACATTTGACCCTTGAACAACACAGGTTTAAACTGTGTGGGTCCACTTATACATGAATTTTTTTTTCAATAAGTACATTCAGTACTACATGATCTGAGGTTGGTTGAATGCACAGATGTGGAACTGTGGATACAGAGGGCTGACTATGGGACTTGAGTGTCTGCAGATTTCTGTATCCACGGCAGGCCCTGGAACCTTCTCCCATGTATACCAAGGGACAACTGTATGTGGTAAAGGCAGTGGATCAACCACTTAAAAAGCTAGTTGAGGGTTAAAAGGCAAAAGTCATAAAATCAACTATAACTACAATAAGTTATTAAAGGATACACAAAAAGATGTAAAATATGACCTCAAAAACAAAATGTGGAGGGGGAGTAAAACATGTAGACCTTTTACAATGTATTTGAATTTAAATGACTAGAGCTAGAGATACGTTGAGATCTATATATATGTATGTATATAAACTTCATAGTAACCACAAACCAAAAAAAAAAAAAAAGATAAAGAAGAGAAAGGAACCCAAACATAACACTAAACAAAATCATCAAACCACAGAGTTTAAAAGAAAAGAATAGAGAAGAACTACAAAAACCACCAGAAAACAAATAACAAAATGGCAATAAGTACATACCTATCTATAATCACTTTAAATGTAAATGAACTAAATGCCCCAATCAAAAGACATAAGGTGGCTGAATTGATTTAAAAAAAAAAAATCCCCATCTCTTTGCTGCCTACAAGAGACTCACTTCAGAGATAAAGACAACAGAGACTGTAAGTGAAGGGTAGGAAAAAGATACTCCATGCAAATGGAAATGGAAAAAAAAAGCAGGGGTAGCAATACACATACCAGACAAAATAGACTTTATTTATTTATTTTACATCTTTATTGGAGTATAATTGCTTTACACTGGTGTGTTAGTTTCTGCTTTATAACAAAGTGTATCAGCTATACATGTACACATATCCCCATATCTCTTCCCTTTTTTGTCTCCCTCCTTCCCACCCTCCCTATCCACACAGGGAGGGGGAAGGGTAATCTGGGACAAAGTGAGAGAGTGGCATGTACATATATACCCTGCCAAATGTAAAACAAAATAGACTTTAAAACAAAGATTATAACAAGAGATAAGGAAGGACGTTACATAATGATAAAGAGGTCAATCCAAGAGGAGGATGTAATATTTAAACATATATACATCTAACATAGGAGCATCTAAATATATAAAGCAAATATTAACAGACATAAAGAGAGAAATTGACAATAATACAATAATAATAGGAAACTTTAACACCCTACATACATCAATGGACAGAACATCTAGACCAAAAATCAATAAGGAAACAGTGGCCTTAAATGACTCATTAGACCAGATGGACTTAATAGATACCTACAGAACATTCTATCCCAAAACTCCAGAATATGCATTCTTTTCAATTGCCCAGGAAACATTCTCCAGGACAGATCACATGCTAGGCCACAAAGCAAGTCTCAGCAAATTTAAGAGGATAGAAATTATATCAAGCATCTTTTCTTACTGTAATGGTATAAAACTAGAAATCAATTCCAGGAAGAAAACTGGAAAAAACACAAACATGTGGAGACTAAACAACATGCTACTAAAAAAACCAATGGGTCAGTAAGGAAATCAAAAAATAGCTTGAGATGAATGAAAATAGAAATACAACTTGCCAAAATTATGGGTCATAGCAAAAGCAGATCTAAGAGGGAAGTATATAGGAATACAGGCCTATTTCAAGAAAGAAGAAAAATCTCAAATTAACAACCTAAGTTTACACCTAAAGGAATTAGAAAAAGAAGAATAAACAAAGCCCAAAGTTAGTAGAAGGAAAGAAATAACAACGATCAGAGTAGAAATAAATGAAATAGAGACCAAAACAAAACAAAAAGAACCCAGTAGAAAAGATCAGTGAAACTAAGAACTGTTTTTTTCAAAAGATAAACAAAATTAATAAACCCTTAGACTCAATCAAGAAAAAAAGAAGACCCAAATCAATAAAATTAGAAGTAAAAGAGAAGTTACAACTAATATTACAGATATACAAAGAATCATAAGAGAATACTACAAAGAATTATAAGCCAAAGTGGACAACCCAGAAGAAATGTATAAATTCCTAGAAACATAAAATCTTCCAAGACTGAATTAGGAAGAAAAAGAAAATCTGAACAGACTGATCACTAGTAATGCAATTGAGTCAGTAATTTAAAAAAAAACAAAAACAAAAACTCCAAACAAACAAAAGTCCAGGATCAGACAGCTTCACAGGTGAATTCTACTGAACATTTAAAGAAGAGTTAATACCTGTCCTTCTCAAATTATTCCAAAAAACTGAAGAGGAGGAAACACTACAAATTCATTCTATGAGGGCAGCATTACTCTGATACCAAAACCTGACAAAGACACTGCAAAAAAAGAGAAGATTACAGGTCAGTATTCCTGATGAACATAGATGCAAAAACCCTCAACAAAATATTAGCAAACTGAATTCATCAGTACATTAAAAGGATCATATATGATGATCAAGTGGAGTTTATTCCAGGGATGTGAGGATGGTTCAATATGCACAAACCGATCAACATGATATACCATATTAACAAAATGAAGGCTAAAAATCACATGATGATATGCAGAAAAAGCATTTGACAAAATCTCTCAACAAAATGGGTGGGGAGGGAACATACCTCAACCTAATAAAGGCCATTTACGACAAACCCACAGCTAACATCATACTCAGTGGCGAAAAGCTGAAAGCTTTTCCTCTAAGATCAGGAATGAGGCAAGGATGCCCATCTCACCACTTTTATTCAACATTGGTATTGGAAGCCCTAGCCACAACACCAGATAAGAAAAAGAAATAAAAGGCATCCAAATTGGAAGGGAAGAAGTAAAACTGTCACTATTTGCAGGTGAAATGATTCTGCATGTATAATACTCTAAAGACTCCACCAAAAAACCATTAGAACTAATACATGAATTCAGTAAAGTTGCAGGATACAACATTAATATACAGAATCTGTTGCATTTCTATGCACTAATAATGAACCATCAGAAAGAGAAAACAAGAAAACAATTTACAGTTGTATCAAAAAAATCTAATACCTAGGAATAAGTTGAACCAAGGAGGTGAAAGACCTGTACTCTGTAAACTAGAAGACATTAATGAAAGAAATAATGCACAAGTAAATGGGAATATATTTCATTTTCATGAATTGGAAGAATTAATATTGTTAAAATGTCCATTCTACCCAAAGCAATCTACAGATTCAATGCAATCCCTATCAGAATACCCGTGGCATTTTTCACTGAACTAGGAAAAATAATACTAAAGTTTGTATGGACCTACAAAAGACCCCAAATTGCCAAAGCAATCTTGAGAAAAACAACAAAGCTGTGTCATCCTCCCTGGCTTCAAACTCTACTACTATAATAATCAAAACATTATGGTATTGACACAAAAACAGACATACAGATCAATGGGACAGAATAGAGAACCCAGAAATAAACCCATATACATACGGTCAATTAATCTATGACGAACGAGGCAAGAACATACAACAGAGAAAGACAGTGGTGTTGGGAAAACTGGACAGCTACATGTCAAAGGATGAAACCAGGCCATTTTCTCATGCCTTATACAAAAATAAATTCAAAATTGATTAAAACTTAAATGTAAGACCTGAAACCATGAAACTTCTAGAAGAAAACATAGGCAGTATGCTCTTTGATATTGGTCTTAGCAATATTTTTTTGGATCTATCCCCTGAGACAGGGGAAACAAAAGCAAAAATAAACAAATGGAACCATATCAAACTAAAAGCTTTGGCACAGGAAGGGAAACCATTAACAAAACGAAATGGCATTCTACCGAATGGGAGAATATAGTTGCAAATGATATGACCAGTAAGAGGCTAATACCAAAATACATAACGAACTCATACAACTCAGTCTCAAAAAACAACAATCTAATTTAAAAATGGGCAGAGGACCTGAATAGGCATCTTTTCAGAGAAGACGTACAGATACCAACAGGTACATGAAAAGATACTCAGCATTACTAATGAAAAGGGAAATGCAGATCAAAACCATGATCAGGGATCAACTCACATCTGTCAGAATGGCTATCATCAAAAAACAAGAAATAACAAATTGTGGTGAGGATGTGGAGAAAAGGGAACCCTGTGCACTGTTGGTAAATATAAATTGGCACAGCTGCTATGGAAAACAATATGGAGTTTCCTCAAAGAATTAAAAATGGAACCTACACAATTGCACTCCTGGATATTTATACAAAGAAAATGAAAACACTAATTCAAAAAGATACATATACCCCAATGTTATTGTAGTATTATTTTAAATAGCCAAGATATGGAAGCAACCTAAGTATCCATCAACAAATGAGTGGATAAAGATGTGGTGTATATATATACAATAGAATATTACTCAGCCATAAAAAAAAAAAAGAATGAAATCTTGCCATTTGTGACAACATGGTGGACCTGGAGTGTCCACCACTTATGCTAAGTAAAATAAGTCATACTGAAAAAGACAAATACTATGTGTTTTCATGTACATGTGGAATCTAAAAAACAAAACAAATGAATAAATCAAATGGAAACAAAATCATAGACACAGAGAACAAACTAGTTGTTGCCAGAAGGGAGCTGGATGGGATGGGAGAAATAGGTAAAGGGGATTAAGAGGTACAAACTACCAGTATAAAATAAAGAAGTCATAAGAATGTAATGTACAGCACAGGGACTATAGTTAATAATATTATAATAACTTTGTATGGTATATAATCTGTAAAAATATTGAATCACTATGTTGTACACCTATAAATAATATGATATTGTAAGTCAACTATACCTCAATAAAAAAAAGATATTTCGAGAGACCACTTAACGTTATTATAATTCTTTTTATTATTAGTTATTGTTGTTAAACTTTTTACTTTACCTAACTTATAAACTAAACTTTATCACAGGTGTGTATATACAGAAAAAAAACAGTACATAAAAGGTTCGGTACTATCCATGGTTTCAGGCATCCACTAGGGTTCTTAGAACCATACTAACACATGGGACTACCGTGCTAACACAGAATTATATAATCATATGAATTCTGGTTGTAATATTTTTTAAAACATATCTGAAATTATTTTTCCCTAAGAATCACACTTTACAGAACACAAGAGATGAGAGCATATTTGGAGAACTAATATTTGGAGAATATTTGGAGAACTAATAACCATTCCATATCAAGCAGCAGTGTGTCCGAGTGCCTCCTGTGGGTTTCCCATGGTGCTGATTCAGAGGGAGGATAGAGCCATCAGAGGGAGGATAGGGCAAGTCCTTGCTTCTCTGGTCTTCACATGTCTTTAATCTCCTTGGGGAGGCAGTGCTTACACACAAAGAGCCGTAAAGAGCAATGCCTGCAGGATGCACATGGCCCAACTCTGAATACTGTGGCAATTCCCAAAGTGTGAAGTCCTCAGGAACTGAAGCACTGTGAAGGCTTCATGGGAGAGATGGTTCCAAAGCTGGTCCTGAAAGGAAGGATTTTGTAAGGAAGTCATGCTAGGCAGGAATAACCTCATAACTCCAGCTCTATCAATGCTGAGGTTCTTTTAGGGACTAGCTGCAAGGATTAGAGTGACTTCCAATTACAAGCTACCATTTCCAAGGCTTTGCTTACCATCCAACTACAGCTTTTCAGAGTTCATGGAAAGTAACTACTTAGGTTCTAATCCTTGGATATATGGGCTGGTTGGGTCAGGCTGCAGTGGGAAAGGCACAGGTTCTGACAGAATGTCACTCTGACCCTCAGGGCTGGCTGCAGTGGACCACATCAACGCTGTTATTCGGGAAGGTGACCCTGAGTACACACTGCTTGCACTGCAGAAACCAGAGGCCCAGCTGCCCACTGTTTATCCCTTTGCTGGTGCAATGTATCAGAACGAACTTTTCAACCTCCAGAAACAGAATGCCATGGTAAGTCAGAGGAGACTCCAGTTACGGAGATGTTAATTCTGAGTCCTAGCAATGAGGAGTGCTGTTGAGGAAAGGTGAGTGGGAGTGTAGTGTCTTTAACTTGTACCAATCCCTGGTCTCATTGGCCTCCCTGTACCAATTCCACGGCCATCTTCCTCTTTAACTCCTGCTTTTCATCTCCTTAAAGAATCTGAGAGCATAGGTGGGAAATGCAGGCAGGGCTTTACACAAATACACGTTGAAAACTAGTTGTTCTCATTCTCTGTGTGATTTTTGAAGAACTTGGGATAAGTTAATAACTATATTGAAATATTTTTAAATATCTAATGTTTTTTGATACAGAAAAAAAAGCTCTGAATCTGCATTTCTAGAAATCTGCAACCAAGAACATTAGCACCATGGCTTTGATTTTTGTCAGTGTGTGCTCCTTGCAGTGCTAATAGTATTAAGCAGTAATAATCATATACGGTCACAGTAAATAAGAGCATATGCACTAGTACAGGATTAAGCCAAACAATGCAACAGAATGAACAGTACTAGAAGCAGCACCAAGAATTTCATATATGAAAGGGCTAATATTTCAAAGACATGGGGAAAAAAATGAAATCCTTAGAAGTATTTAACCATGTGGGAAAGAAAACATTACCTCACTACACATAACAGAATAAATTGCCGGTATGAAAGTTTAAGTGTAAAAAATAATTTAAAAATTAAAATTCTAAGGAAACATGGAAGGACAATGAATCTGAAAAGCAAAAACAGTACTGCTCCACCAAAAAAAACAAAAGAGGAGGAGGCCAAAAGCATAAACAGGCAATTCACAAGTATACCAGGATGTTTCACAGTATTATCTATAGTACTGAGAAGATACTACAGATATCTTCTATATCTATATAGAAGATAAACCACATTTAACTAATAACAGATTGCACACCCTACTGTTAAGTGGAAAAAATGAGATTGAAATATATAGCATTATCTTGTTTTTTTATGATAAGAAAAGAAAAATAATTAAAAAACGAAAATCTCTATAAATGTTTGCATGAATTAAAAAGTAATAAAAGTAGGGGCTTCCTTGGTGGCTTAGTGGTTAAGAATCCACCTGCCAATGCAGGAACCCATTGAACATGGGTTCAATCCCTGGTCCAGGAAGATCCCACATGCCGCGGAGCAACTAAGCCCGTGTGCCGCAACTACTGAGCCTGCACTCTAGAGCTCATGAGCCACAACTACTGAGCCCACATGCTGCAACTACTGAAGCCTGTGCGCCTAGAGCCCATGCTCCACAATAAGAGAAACCACCGCAATGAGAAGCCCACGCACTGCACAAAGAGTAGCCCCCGCTCACTGCAACTAGAGAAAGTGCACGCGTGGCAATGAAGACCCAATGCAGCCAAAACAATAAAAATTTAAAAAAAAAACAAGTGGCATTCTTTATTTAAAAAAAATTAATAAAGTGTATGTCACTTAAAGGGCTTGGGTAGTAAGGTTTGTTTTCTTATCCTTGCTTATTAAGACATGATTCTATAAATAGAAAGATACTAGAGTTGACCCTTAAACAACAGGGGTATGAACTGCGCATACCACTTATATGTGGATATTTTTCAATAGTAAGTACTATATTACCAAATGATACGCAGTTGGTTGAATCCAGGGATGCAGTACCTCAGATATAGAGGGACAGGTATATGGAGGATTAATTATACGCAGATCTTGAACTGCGTGGAGGTCCGGCGCTCCTAACCCCGGTGTTGCTCAGCGGTCAACTGTATTTTGTAATAAAAGAAAAATAAGTTATTTCCTTAAGCTGCACGTAGGTTCTCTTGATATTATTGTCCCTGTTTCTCTAGCTTTGAAACCCAAGGCTACTTACACTCTAGCACATTCATCCCTTTTTTCTTTATTTGTCCTTATCTTTTTGGCTGTGTACCACTTTAGATATTTGTGGTGAATCTCAAATGATTCCATTCTGCTCTTTACCTGTAATTTGATACCTTCCTTATATGTTAAACTCATAGTTAATGTAAGGTATTTGGATAAAATTTACATGTTCCCTATAAAAACCCTTCTTCCCATTTGCTTTGGAATGTAAAATTATGCTTTGTTAGTCTAAAATCAATTTGCTGAGAGATTTCTGTGGAGAATCAGCTATAATGCATTTTAATATAAACATTATATTATATATATGAAATATATAATATTCTAAACGTAAAGATAGATATCAGGGTTTTTAAAAATTTGTTTTCATGCTCCATGTTCCTTCAGTATGATGGAAGAAATAACCCTTTTGAAGTTGGACCAAGTCAGTATAAAATGGTTAAAAGGAAGACAACATTGAAGGGGGAAAGTGTTCTGTAATCTGAGATGTACTTTTTAAGTAAGCCCAATCCTTACTTGCTTTTCATTAAGATTTACCTCACATTTCTTCAAATATCTAGACCTTAGAGTATATTTAAAAGTTTCTACCCATTTATAAAAACGTGACTTAGACTAACTTTTTTTGGAATTAGAATCAATATTCTTGGCTTAAATACTTTGATTTACTTTTCTGGGGTTATCATCTTTAGGTGAAATTCTCCCCTTTTCCTTACCCTTAGTTCAAACTGAAAATCATTAGCTATACTAATATCTTACCTTGCACTTGCAGGCAGTAACAATGTTATCTAATCTTTGGCTTCATTATTTGGTAAGATTGAGCCTGTTAGCAGCCAATATAATAGCTGCGAGTAGGAATCAGCTATGGCAATGCAGATGTTTGTGGAATCATAACTGAGGATTATAATTAACTCAGTGCCCAAAATGATCATCTCAGGAAAACCCAGAAGCCATTGACCTGTTCTTTAAAGCCAATGAAAGATAGGTGGCCAGGGAGCCCTCTTTGTCCTGGGTTCTCACAATCTTTGACTTTTCTTTATTCTTTGAAGTGTACATTCTGAACCCCCATCACATACACGGGCTGTGTAGATTTGGGGATCTTATACTGCCATATGTTTTCCAACAGAACTACTTGGCCCATGAGGAGCTCTTGATTGCGGTGGAAATGCTATCTGCTGTAGCTTTACTAAACCAGGCCTTGGAGAGCAACGATCTTGTGTCTGTGCAGAATCAACTCAGAAGCCCAACAATGGGCTTCAACAATCTGGACGAGACATACGTGGAACGGTAAGGGAACATTTTCCAAAACTCCTTTCAATGCAGAAATATGTGTTTGGTAGATCTCACAAATGAAGGATTTGTTCCTTCCTGAAGCAATCCATATACCCATGTTTATTTTCTTGAAAGCTAGTCTACTTTGTTCTGAGAGTCCTTCTAATATTCAAATCCTTCTTCACAGTATTCCTTTTAGAGGAACCAAGAGTCTAAGGAGGATCATCCTGTGGCAGTTACTGACTGTCTTTGTCATTAGCAAAAATTATTTCATAGGCTGAAAATACATGTTGAACGCATACCTTCCCTTGGGCTTCTTTTGGAAACGACAGAATGTAGAAGAGTTGGAAACAACTTTAATAATCATCCAGTCCAATTTTCTCGTTTTACTGATGAGGAAACTGGATCTGGATTTGTGGGCCCAGAGTAGGGCAGTTGGGCCCCAAACCCCATTCTTTTTTTTTTTTTTTTAACATCTTTACTGGAGTATAATTGCTTTACAATATTGTGTTAGTTTCTGCTGTATAACAAAGTGAATCAGCTATATGTATACATATATCCCCATATCCTCTCCCTCTTGTGTCTCCCTCCCACCCTCCCCATCCCACCCCTCTAGGTGGTCACAAAGCACCGAGCTAATCTCCCTGTGCTATGCAGCTGCTTCCCACTAGCTATCTGTTTTACATTTGGTAGTGTATATATGTCCATGCCACTCTCTCACTTCATCCCAGCTTACCCTTCCCCCTGCCCATGTCCTCAATTCCATTCTCTACATTCTTTTGATGATTAAACCAAAGGAATCCTGAGACCACAGTGGATCATGGCAGTGGGTAACGATCTGAACTTAGTGTCTTTTATTTCATGTTCCTGAAATAAACTACTAGATAGTATTGTTGATAGAATTATAAAACACTATAGCAGATCTAGAGAGAAAATTAAGGGGAGGGAATAAGGAGCCCATTAGAGATTAAGTAAGACAAAAGCCCAAGTTAAAATAAGTGAATTTCCAAAAATAAAAAAATTAAAAAAAAAAAAAAAGTGAACTTCCAGCTTGGATTCTTGTGACCACCAGGGGGAGATGTCTGCATAGATCTTGACAAAAGCACTGTTGTCAAGATACTGGTTCTGGAACTGATGAAATAGGTAATTCTCTTGGGTCACGTACAGTTGTACAGGAAAAATTAAAAAGACTTGTTAGACTGTTTTTTAAATGGTGTTTAAAGTAGTAGAACAGTGGCTTTTCCTTGTTTTTAGTCATCTTGGAAAAACTGATGCTCTTACACTCCTTAAATTTGACCACCTGTTCCTATAACTCCTCTGAGGTTATTTCCAAGGTAATTTATTTCTACCTCCACTGTTTATATTAATGGCACCATCCTCTCCTCCAAGCTTAGAAACTCGAGTTAACTTGAGTTTTCCTCCGACCCTCTGTGAGGCACCCTTGTGCTGGGAATAGCCTGCTCACTCTTCTCCCTGACAGTAGCCAATATGTGTGCACGATACCTCTGCCTAATGTTTCCATTTCCCAGCAACCACCTCATTTAGACATTTTACCTTTGCTTTTGTAATAACCTCCAAATTGGTCTTACCCTGTCTTTTCTCTTCTCATTCATTCTTATGTAACTAGGCTTTGCTGCTCTCTCAGTGCTAGAGACGGTGGGAGTTGGTCACTCCCTTATGAAGCCTAATATTCTAATGAGGCTTGTTGATAAAATAATTATCAAGACACATATGGAACATCCCTGGCCACTTTCCTCTAAATGACACTGCCCCCCTCCCTCCAAATCACCCATTTTCATGATCAAAAATCCTCTCTTCCCCCATCCCAATTTACAAATAACCCATTAAGGAAATGGTCCCTAACCCCATTTGAGAACCAGTTTTATACCTGTGAGTTTCAGCTGGGGCCACAGATACTGCTTCAGAGTGCAAGTATTCCGTATGAAACACTTTTAAAATTTGTGTTTGTTTAAATAATCTTTAAACAATTTCATTTAAGCACTTTCTGGGTCACCTGGGTGACCCAATACCGACATGAGAGTCCAGGGCCCCCTTTGGTTCTTGTATTGAACATTCCAGTGGCCCCCAGTGATTTTTCACAGCCTCAACATTTCAATTTCCATGTCAGCTTTTAACCCAGTTCTTGGAAGCCCAAGTTGGCCGGTGTTCAGGTTTAAGGAACACTGGGCATCTCCCTTATGGTTGTACAACTTCTTCATAGTACACGGGTACTGGGCAGGGCCACCTGGATGAATTCTTACAAAGTCTCTACCAGTTTACCATGGCTTCTGCCCTTGGGGCTGTGTTTTCCCAGAAAGGTTCTTTTGTCCAATTCTCACAAAAGTGACATAGGGTTGGCATTGGGTCTAGGCATACACTGTTCCCAGATTAATTGTTCTAAAACGTAGCTCTGTTTGTAATGCTCCTCTATTTGATTGTCCTCTGTTCTTATCTGAATTAACCCTCAACGTGGTGTTCTGCCCTTTGCTCCAGCTACAACCCTCCTTGTATTTTACACTTCAGCCGAGATGGATCTGAACACACTCTGTTCATTCTGGCTTAGCTGCTCCTATGCATGCCCCTCTCACCACCAGGAACGCAGTGCCTATCACCCATCTCCGCCTGGCACAGCAGTGGGGCTTCCAAGCCCTTCCTGCCATAGAGGATGCTTCCGTGAACTATTTGCATGCTTCTCCCACCCCAGCTAATGTCATCTGTTCTGAGAACTAGCACGATGTGGTTAAAGGAACATAACCTTGGAGCCAAAAACATCTAAGTTTGACTCTTCCTAGCCGGGCCCCTTTCTGTTCATCTGTAAAGCACAAAAACAAACACACACAACAAAAACACCTACTCTGCATCTGCAGAACAGTTCTGAGGATAAAGTGCTTGGTTCAGCGCCTGTCCCAGGCAAGATGCTCCACCACTAGGGGTTTCCTTCCACTTCTCCTTCCTTGGAACCCCGTTACTTCCACTCTTATGGACCGCCTCTGATTTTACGGCCTTTCCTATGCTCTGCTCTTACACCCTTTTGAGTTTTTTGTCATTTTATCTAATGGACTGAAAGCTCCTTGAAGTAAAGACTGCATCTTGTTCCTCCTAATCTCCCTATAGTGCCTGCCACAGGTTTTGCAGATAGTTAGTGCTTAATAAACATCTGCTGAACAAAACTGGAATCTTAATCTTCTCAAAGCTTCCCAAGTGTGTTAGAAAGGTAATCTTACTAGTCTATCCATAGCAGACACCGAAGAGAACTCTGAGAAAGGTGGGGAGGGAAAAGACATAGGCCTGTTCGGGTAAACTACTACAACATCCAAAGCTGATGCCTTTAGTGCTGGAGACTAATCCTCATATGGAAAGCCTATGGAACTATGTTGTGTTATTCATAAAATTTTTCCCTTTGGCTAGTATTTGTTCATTTCTGAAGAAATGATGGGTGATTGTGGGTTTTGTTCTTTTTTCTGTGTTCATCCTTAAGCTTTTTCATTTTATTCCCATTGGGTCATCATTAAATGTCAGACGCCAAATGCCTGTAAGGATTTTGCACTTTTTTATAGAATGGTCCCCATCTATAAGGGATGCTAATGAGTGCAAGTTGCCATTTATCCATATTGTCATTGTGGTCAGTATTATTTGGTATATATTGCTACTAGTAAGTATAGAAGAGTATTTTCTTAGGTTTATAACTCTTGATAAGATGAAAATCTCACACAGGACACTGAAACAGTTTCAAGCCTGTGTTTGGTGATGCCTTGTTCAGGCACAGAGAATGAATCGTCTCCCCCACTTCCTATTCTGAATGATGTTTTTCTCTCCCAAGCTACACTCAGTAGAAGACACCTCAGTGTCATCTTGGAGCATGCAGAACTTTGAGAAAATCTGTCGCAATGAGAAAACAATTATAGACTCAACGTGATCTTACTTCTTTGAACCTCTACTGTTAGCAAATCCTTAGGTTCTATTCAGAAGTCATACTGCAGAGTGAATCAATATGTACATAGAGGATTGCTCTTTATTTCCCTGGTGTAAAGATGCGCAAGCAAATTAAACTATTGAGTTTCTATACTTTGGGCTGGAATAGCTCACTCATGTTAGCTTATGGTTGTAACATTGGTTCTGTAGTTTTTAAATGGGAAAATTGATGATTGAGAAATGAAAGTTTCTTAGTAATATGTCAAGGTGGATCATCTTTTTCTCCTAAAATTTCTCAAGACAGGACAAATAATCAGAGTGTTGACCAAACTCTATTTTCCAGAGGGCTGCACAGAGTGAGGAGGGTCAGGGATCAGAATGAGGGGTAAGGATGTAATGACAGTGAGTGGACACAGGACAGAGGTGGTGAAGAGCTGCTGTGAAGCCTGAGGAATGGACAGGTGAAGAGGAAACTAGGACGTTCTGGGTCAACTCATGCACCACCTCTTCAAGAAAACAGGCAATGGGCTTCCCTGGTGGCGCAGTGGTTAAGAATCTGCCTGCCAATGCAGGGGACACGGGTTCGAGCCCTGGTCTGGGAAGATCCCACATGCCGCGGAGCAACTAAGCCCGTGAGCCACAACTACTGAGCCTGCGCGTCTGGAGCCTGTGCTCCGCAACAAGAGAGGCCGCGATAGTGAGAGGCCCGCGCACCGCGATGAAGAGTGGCCCCCGCTTGCCGCAACTAGAGAAAGCCCTCGCACAGAAACGAAGACCCAACACAGCCAAAAATAAATAAATAAATAAATTTATTAAAAAGAAAACAGGCAGTGAAGATGTGTGTTATTCAGCAAGGTTTCTGGAACTGCATTTGCTTTTTATTTGATTTGTCACTGGAAGTATTAGGTCACAAGGTAACTCAGCTATGTTAGGGTTACAGTAAAAAAAAAAAAAAAAGGCCACTCACGGCTTGGATTTGGGGAATGAACGAGAAAAAAAAAAAAAAAAGGGACACTTGATGGAAAGATTAGGAACCGTGGTAATTCCGAATTTTATCCCATAATACTCATCTGGAGACTAAGCAGAACCAAGACATACAAAGGGAAGGAAAAATAGTTACTAAAAAAAGCAAGTAATTTCACAGAGTTAAGAAGGTTGAGGTTTTTTTGCTTGAGTTAAGTGCAAGATTGAAATTTGAGGAACTTTCATTAAAAAGCATTTGTACCTAAAAGTATTTTTAAGGAAAAAAAACACCCTTAGTCTAAGTGAGCTTGGTGTATGTTGACAAAGCTGCACAAGACAGTTTTACTTGCCTTTATCCTGTTTGTCTAACCTCATAACATCACAGTGAGCCACATGTGTCAAACTTAAGATGCATGTCCAATTTAAGATGCATAACATGAACAAAGAATGAATGTCTCTGATTAGTATCATGCTTGTTTTCTCTTCTACAGTTACGCAAATGCACTACTCTCCATTAAACTGGAGGCCTTATCCCAAGGGCAAGATAGCTTAAGCTGGAATGAAATTCAGAATTGTATTGATATGGTTAATATTGAAATTCAAGAAGAAAATGACCGTAAGTATGGAACAGTTTCCTTCTCTAGTTATAGTGGGAGAATAAGGTAGCTGGACAGAACGGTCCTCTACATTAGGGCTGCCCTAGAGCCCTATGAGGGCACTCTCCCCTCACAAGTCTGTATGTATTTATAAGTAAATGTTATTTTTGTACTACTGTCCCAACATGTTAGAAACATTACAAAGCAAACATAAGACATAAAAGGATAGAATAAAAGTACATAAATACAAGTCCTAGTATTTTTCTATTTATTGGTACTTGCAAGATGACTGCTATAAATAACTCAGCTTTTTAAGCACTCAACTTTATTTTGACCTTTTATGTACATGGGCGTTTTTCTGAAATATGACACATGTTCCTGCCCTAAGAAGAAATTGCAACACAGTCTAACTGTTGTTTTATGATCTCAAATCATGATGATTTGCTGTGCTTCTAGAACTTAGGAGCTCTGAGCATGAAAGTGGACAATCCAAGAAGATGTGCGCTGAGACATGCTTTCTTGAATGTCAGCTTGCTTCCTTATCCTGCCTCTTACTTATAAAAACAGAGTGACGAATGGGGAGATCTGTAACTTAGGCAATGAGTATAATTGCTGCTTTGTGACCACACGACTTTCTGCTGCCTCTCTGCATTTTCTTTCAGTGAGGCATTTGGGGATCCCTGCCTCAGATGGCTGACACATCACCCACTTGGCTCTTTTCTGGCATGTTGGCTTGGGAGCTGGTAGTTCTTGCCAGATGTTAGTTATGAGGGAAGCACTAATTTAAGCAGACGTTCAACATCATCAGTGGGGGGGGGGGCGTGGGGGACGACACTGGTGTGTGTGTCCTCTTACAAAGCTCAGGTCCCCAGCCTCCTGCCCTCCTGCCTTCCTCCTTGATCCTCCCCAGCTCCACACTCAGTCTCCAGTGATGGTTTGGGTGCTTTGGCTAATGCCACTCAGGGGTTGGCAAAACACAAAATCATGTTCCATCTTTGTTTTCTAACTTTTTCCTTATTCCTTGTGACAACATGCACAGTCCAGGTTTGCTTTGGTGATTTATGTATGTCCTGCTTATACAGGTGAAGGTGCGTTAATTCTCAGTACTGAACAAGTGTAGTTTTAGTCTCATTCTTGACATTGACAAGGGGGTGCGAGGAAGGACCTGCCCTTTTTCGTCCCAGATTATCAGATAGAGCCTTTGCTTTTACCAGGAAAAGAAAAACAGTATCATGTGTATAACTTTGAAAGAAAGTGGTTTTTTGTAGGTGAATATTTTTAAGCAAAAATCTCTTTGGATTTGTATGGCGTTTATCTAGGTAACTGTACTACTAAGTTGTTCTCCATGGGACATTTCACACAGCCATTATCACATTTCTTTTAACCATCTTGGCGTGAAGCGTATATGCCATAACCAGAATAGTAATTTTAGAGGCTAATATTTCCTTTCTAGAATTTGGGGGACTTAATATAAAAGAGTTAACTTCTCTCTGTTTTGGTTTGTTGTGTTGTCAAAATGGGATATTTTTGTTTAAAGTTCTTGAATTATTGAGTTTGATATCATCTGTTTAGGTAATTGCTTTAACAGCTAAATTAAAATAAATATACCATCACAAGTAGGCCCAAATTGCACAATATAGAAATTAAATCATCTGAAAGAGCTGAGAACTTTTCATGGACATCTTGAAAGTGCATTACTCTCCCCATCCCACCCCTGCCACACACTCCAGAGTCTAATCCTGTGTCTGAATTGTGGTGTGGATGAGGTATGTAGCTAATGGGAAATGATAAATGTGGAAGGTGAATTGAATGGAGAAGCTGCTAAATGCATTTCCTCAGATTTGGATGCTTTGCTGATTTCTTTCTTTTTTTTTTTTTTAATAAATTTATTTATTTATTTATTTATTTTTGGCTGTGTTGGGTCTTCATTTCTGTGCGAGGGCTTTCTCTAGTTGCGGCAAACAGGGGCCACTCTTCATCGCGGTGCGCGGGCCTTTCAGCGTCGTGGCCTCTCTTGTTGCGGGGCACAGGCTCCAGACGCGCAGGCTCAGTAGTTGTGGCTCACGGGCCTAGTTGCTCCGCGGCATGTGGGATCTTCCCAGACCAGAGCTCGAACCCGTGTCCCCTGTATTGGCAGGCAGATTCTCAACCACTGCGCCACCAGGGAAGCCTGCTTTGCTGATTTCTTAATGGAAAGTTTACTTTTCCCAGTTGAGCCTTAGAGGAGTATTATTTTAACCAGGTAACTTAGACGAGGAAGTTTTCTTCCTGTGAATTTTTGCTTTTTAAGTTTGGTAGGTACCATTCTTTGTCAGTTACCTCATCTGCTGTCTCAAATACAACACCTCTAAGGGAATGCCCACTCTCTCCTTGGACTAGAATGTTATAGTATCACATGATGATTTAAATCAGTGGGCCATGAACTGAGGCTCAGCAGTCTTTGCTCAAATGGGATTTTCTCTTTATTTTTAAACAGAGGAAGTGATGCAGATGGACCCAGGGGACTTATGGGAAGGTTTTTCAGCTCCTGTGAAGTCATTTACTATGACATCAGCAGCTTGTGTTCTTAGAAACACACCAAAAACTTAAGCAGGTGATTTCAATCAAGTCAGCTGGCATGCACTCATTCCCAGGTGATCAGCTGCTAGGAACACACATTCTCTTTCTTAGATGTAGTTCTGTAAAGATCATTTTTGGATGGGATGTTTAAAAGTATTTAGAACAGTTGACCCAAGGAGGTCAACTGACATAAGGGGTCAACTGTCATTTCCAGAGAATGATATAAGTATTCCATGCTCTCCAGTGTATAAATATTACGGGGTGAAATGATAATACCTTGTATGTGGGTAGTACTTAGACTTTCTCAAGTTCTTCCAGTGTTTTGAGATAACCTGACTTGCATGTTAGAGAAGTATTTTTGCTGCTTCTTCCAACATATTGGAGTATTATAGTCTGAAATAATTTCTAGACATTTTAGATTGTCCCTTTTCTCCTACAGACTTTTTCATTCTTAGCAATGGTCTTTACGGGGTCATTCATTCAGGAGATACTTAGCTAAATATTTTACTTTAATTTGAATGTCAGATGAAGATACCTCTTAAAAATTAGAAGTATGTATTCTGTTTCATAGCATATCACATTTGTAGAGTGGCTTCTGATTGTTTATGGAGAAAAATAACTGACAAAATGAGATAATGTTTGGCTTTAAGTGTGCTTATTTTCTAAGCTTACTGCTCATTAATGTTTAGTTTCTTTATTAATTCTTGTCCATGAGCACTCACTTGGGAAGCAGAAGCCCCCTGTTAGTATGTGAATGTATGTGTGTGTGTATGTGTACACATGTGTACATATATCCATGAATAATGCACCCATACATACATACACTATAGTATTTTATGACTGGATGATAGTTTATTCTTAAGAATAAGGCAGTATTGAGAAGTGACCTCCAAATAGATCCCTTGTACTAGACTTTCAGAAACTTTTCCAACTGCATGGCTTGGCTTCTGTGCTTCTCATTCCTGGACCTTACAGTCTATGTCCTAAGATCCTGTATGTAGTAGAGATAGTAGAAGGTTAAACTGGTGGATATGCATATTCATCCTTTGGTGCATCCATGAATTAGGGATCCAGATGTAATTTTACCAGCCTGCATTAGAGAATTTGTGACATTAATTAGCCACACTTGAACCTTAAAAATATCCCCAAACATGCATGACTTCGTTAATTTCTATGGAGCCGACCTACACTTGACAGCCACATGTGGCTATTGTAACTAACTAAAATTAAATAAAATGTAAAATGAAGTTGTTCAGTCATACTAGCCACATTTTATTTTTTTTTTAACATCTTTATTGGAGTATAATTGCTTTACAATAGTGTGTTAGCTTCTGCTTTATAACAAAGTGAATCAGCTATACATATATCCCCATATCTCCTCCCTCTTGCATCTCCCTCCCACCCTCCCTATCCCACCCCTCTAGGTGGACACAAAGCACCGAGCTGATCTCCCTGTGCTATGCGGCTCCTTCTCACTAGCTATCTGTTTTACATTTGGTAATGTATATATGTCCATGCCACTCTCTCACTTCGTCCCAGCTTACCCTTCCCCCTCCCCGTGTCCTCAAGTCCATTCTCTATGTCTGCGTCTTTATTCCTGTCCTGCCCCTAGGTTCATCAGAACCTTTTTTTTTTTTTTTAGATTCCATATATATGTGTTAGCATATGGTATTTGTTTTTCTCTTTCTGAATTACTTCACTCTGTGTGACAGACTCTAGGTCCATCCACCTCGCTACAAATAACTCAATTTCATTTCTTTTTATGGCTGAGTAATATTCCATTGTATATATGTGCCACATCTTCTTTATCCATTCATCTGTCGATGGACACTTAGGTTGCTTCCATGTCCTGGCTATTGTAAATAGTGCTGCAGTGAACATGGTGGTACATGACTCTTTCTGAATTATGGTTTTCTCAGGGTATATGCCCAGTAGTGGGATTGCTGGGTCGTATGGGAGTTCTATTTTTAGTTTTTTAAGGAACCTGCATACTCTTCTCCATAGTGGCTCATACTAGCCACATTTTAAATGCTCATTAGCTGCATGTGGCTACTGGCTACCATATTGGATGGCCCAGAACATTTTCATCATCACAGAACATTCCACTGGACAGCACTGGGCTATACTGACCTTGAAAGTCAGTCTGCTAACACTATAGGGAATTGTTTGGTTTTGAACTGTCTCTTTGGCATTCTTTACAGAGTGGTGAAGTAGAGTAAACCCAATAATAAAGTGTATATCCAAATCTCTTTGCACTTCCGTTTTCTTTTCTGTACATCTCTACATTAAATTCTTCCAGCTCTGCTATTCTATGGTTCCATCATCCAGTACTTTGGCATTATTATGTAAGTGAGGGTTACACTAGAAATGAGCATCTCTGCTGCTACTTGTATGTCAGATTATCTCCCCTTTTTATAACAGCTTTACTGAGATATAATTCATATACCATAAAATTCACCCTTTTATTGTGTTTTTATGGTAGTTTTTTATGTATTTAAAAAACTGTGCAGCCATCACTAGTATCTAAATTCAGAACATCTTCATCACCCCAAAAAGAAACTTTATACCCGTTAGCAGTCACTCCCTTTTCCCCCTCCCCCCACCCCCTGGCAACCACTCATCTACTTTTTTTCTATGGATTTTCCGATTCTGGATATTTCATATAAATAGAGTCATGTAATATGGGGCCTTTTGTGTCTGGCTTCTTTCTCTTAGCATAATGTTTTCAAGGTTCATCCATGTTGTATCATGTATCATTATACTTCATATTCCTTTCTAGGTCAAGTAACATTCCATTCTAGGGATATACATTTTGTTTATCCAGTCATCAGTTGATGGATATTTGGGTTGTTTCTACTTTTTAGCGATTATAAATACTGCTTCTATAAAGATTCGAGTATAAGCTTTTGTGTGACTATTTGTGACTATATTTCAGTTCTCTTGAGTATATACCTAGGAGTGGAACTGCTGGATCACATGGCAATTGTATGTTTAATATGTTAAGGAACTGCCTGTTTACCAAGGTGACTACCATTTTCCATTCCCACCAACAACGTATGAGAGTTCCAATTTCACCCCATCTTCACAACACTTGTTATTGTCTTTTTTAATATAGCCATCCTAGTGGTTATGAAGTGGTATTTCATTGTGATTTGGATTTGCATTTTCCTAGTAACTAGTGATACTGAGCGTCTTTTCATGTGCTAATTAGCCATTTGTATATCTTCTTTAAAGAAATACCTGATCAAGTCCTTTACCTGTTTTAAATTTTTTTTCTCTTTCTGTTGAGTTGTTAAGAGTTCCTTATATAGTTATTATGCTTGTATATCAGGTATATAAGGTTTTTTATCAGATACAGGACTTGGAAGTATTTCCTTCCATTCTATAGATCGTCTTCACTTTTTTTGAGGGTGTCCTTGGAAATATAAAAGGTTTAATTTTTTTTTATTTATTTTATTTATTTTTGGCTGCATTGGGTCTTTGTTGCTGCATGCGGGCTTTCCTCTAGTTGCAGCGAGTGGGGGCTACTCTTCGTTGTGGTGCCCGGGCTTGTGGCTGTGGCTTCTCTTGTTGCGGAGCATGGGCTCTAGGCACACGGGCTTCAGTAGTTGTGTCACGCGGGCTCAGTAGTTGTGGCTCACGGGCTCTAGAGCGCAGGCTCAGTAGTTGTGGTGCACGGGCTTAGTTGATTCGTGGCATGTGAGATCTTCCTGGACCAGGGCTCGAACCCATGTCCCCTGCACTGGCAGGCGGATTCTTAACCACTGCACCACCAGAGAAGCCCAAAAGGTTTAATTTTTTATTGAAGTGTAGTTGATGTACGATATTGTATAAGTTACAGATGTTTAATACAGTGATTCACAATTTTTAAAGGTTATATTCTGTTTGTAGTTACTTTATGAGATTGGCTATATTGCCTATGTTGTACAATATATCCTTATAGCTTATTTGATACATAATAGTTTGTACCTCTTAAAGGTTTAATTTTTACAACATCCCATGTATTCGTTTCTTTTTTTTATTTATTTTTTTGGTGGTCACAGGTAAAAAGTATTGCCTAACACAAGACCACAAAGATTTACTCTTAAATTTCTTCTAAGAGATTAAAAAGTTATATTTTAAGCTTTTATGTCTAGGTTTATGATCCATATTGAGTTACTTTTTGTGTATGATGTGATGTAGGGAGTCCAACTTTATTCTTATGCAGTGGACATTCAGTTGTCTGTGCCATTTGTTATAAAGACTGTTATTTACCTGTTGCATTGTCTTGGCACCCTTGGTTAAAAATCAATTGACTAGACGTGTAAAGGTTTATTTCTGAACTCTAAATTCTATTCCATTAATCTTTACGTGTGTCTTTATGTCAGTACCATGCAGTATTAACTGTAGCTTTGTAGTAAATTTGAAATTGGGAAGAGTCCTCCAACTCTCTTTTTTTTTCCAACATTGCATTGGTTATTTCTTGATCCCTTGCATTTCCATGTGAATTTTAGAATCAGCTGGTCAATTTCTGTTTTTAAAAAAAAAGGCAGCTGGAAGTTTGATAGGGGTTACACTGACTCTGTAGATCAATTTGAGGAGTACTGCCATCTTATTAATATTAAGTCTTTTGATCCATGAACATGGGATGATTCTTCCCTTTATTTAGGTCTTTTTTTCCAATGGTGTTTCATAATTTTCAGTGTCTGTGTCTCATCCTTGTTTTATTAAATTTATTCCTAAGTGTTTATTCTTTTTGTAATTGTAATGTATTTGTAATTGGAGTCTATTACGGAATTTTTCCTTAACTTCATTTTCAGATTGCACATTGCAAGTATAGAAAGATACAATTCACTTCTGTACATTGACCTACTATGTAAGCCTTAGCTGTACTTGTTTATCAGCTCTTGCAGTTTGTGTGTGTGTGTGTGTGAGTGTGTGTGTGTGTGTGTGTGTGTGTGTGTGTATGTGTGGTTTCTTCAGCCCCCGTTTCTAACTCAATCTTTGCTATAGGTGATTTGAGAAAACTTATAATGTACTATGACTTAAAAGGAAACTTTTTTTCTTCATTTTCTAGGAGTTGTAGCTGTAGGGTACATCAATGAAGCCATTGATGAAGGGGATCCTTTGAAAACCTTAGATAGTCTGCTGTTACCCACTGCTAGGATTAGAGATGTGGACCCAGACTCTGCCCAGCACTACCAGGATGTTTTATACCAGGCTAAAACACAGAAATTCGTGGTAAGTCTTAGTAGGTGTGTTTCTTTTAAATTTACAGACCAGGTTGGGGACAGAGGGGCAAGAGGGAGAATTTTTTTTTACCTATTTTCCCTAAAGCTCATAATTTGCTTATCTATGTATGGATCAGATAGTTAATAGGGCTGTTATTTTCCTGGTGTCAAACTTGAGAGGGAAACTAGCTCCAGAGCTGCTGACTGCTTCTACTCTTTCACTAAAAATGCACTTGTGGGTGAGTTCTTGTTCACAGTCCCAAGTTATTGGATATTTACTGAGCACACACTGTATTCATGGTGCAGTATATAGCATCTGGTAGGGGAAAGGGGGATCCGAGGAACACATGATACCATTTGAATGTTCTGTCCTTATCCTCAAGATGCTTAGAAAGTTACTAAGACAGTGGGCATTCTCATATAGAATAGTTAAATAGCAGTAGAGGTGGGTATGTGGCACAATGTCAAAACGAGGAATGCCCAGAGTGATTCAGAGATGGTTGGGATTTCTGTGAACTGGAGCCCTAAGGTAGGTTGGTGTGGAGATAGAACAGGAGCTGCTCCTGAAGGGTAAGGAAGAGTTGGTTTGGTGAGTGGGAAGCAGGATGATGCAGGCAGGTAATGGCAGGGCTAGATGGGTACCAGCTTGGTTTGTTCTAGGCACAGGAGGAAACTGACCTGGCCAGGTCCCACTGAAGAGCAGAGGGCTTTATCTGGCGGCAGAGCTTGTACTGTTGTTGTGAGACATCCCACAGATACTAGCCACTACTGGAAGAACTGAGTGGAGAGGAAGACCTGTTACCTGATGCCACCTGGGACGTAACCACTTGTGGCTTGAATGCCAGGCCAGTGACTGGGAGAATGAGACTCAAACCTGGCCTCATGTCCCCAAACCCCTGGGGAGGAGAGTGGACCCTGTCAGCAAGGAGGACTGGGCCGCCCCCTGCTCTTTCCACGATGTAGCTGTGGCTGTAGCACATGACACAGCATTGAAAGCTAAAGGTATTAGCTTTGGAGACAGGCACCATTCACATCTCGGCTTTGCCACAAATTAGGTAGAGGTTTTAGTCAAATCACCAAAAGTCTCTGTGCTTCGGTTTTCGCATGTGTAAAATGAGAATAATAGTACCTACCTTACAGGATTACGGTGAGGCTTAAATGATTACATAATATAATAAATGAGTAATATATATTTATATTTTTACATATTAACATATTATTACATTGATTATAGTGTGTGTATGTATAAGTGTAGAGCATTTGACGTGGAGCTTGTCACCCCAAAAAAGTGCTGAAATATTGTAGCTAGTATTTTTGTGAGCACTTCTGGCTGCCACACAGGTCAGTGGGTGGTGAGTGATGTCTTTGTCACAAGGTGTTTCCTCGACACAGGTTTACTTTACTCTGTTCACAAGTTGGGATCTTCTGGGTGCAGGATAGAGACAGACCTGGGTTTCTCTCTGCCAACAGCCACATGGGTGTTTGTCGTTAAGGTGAAACTAACTCCACAGACCTTTTATAGGCGAGCAGTGGAGGTCCCCTCCTGAGCGTCCCAATCTAAGGGCTCTAGGTCAAGATGGAATTCCACAGCACCTCTCCAGGGCACTCAGAAGCCTTGCTGGTGTCCATGCTGTGCCTCCTGTCTGTTGCGCATCCTTCCTAAGTGTGAAAGCAGTTCTTTAATAGTGTAATTAGAGCAGGGAATATGAGCGTAGGGATCTGAGTTAGAGCTCAGGCATTAAACCACTTTTGACCTATAAAATTAGGAGCGTGAACTACACTGACAATAATTAAGGGATTAAAAACATTGCAGTAAGCAATGAGTCTGGTTTGGTTAAGTTGCCGATTTTAAACACAGATTCTCTTTCTCTGCCCATTAATTTTGAAACTTTGTTTTCTCAGCCCATTCTCTTTCCCTGGAAAAAAATCTGATTCTGTTATTTGGTGGGGTCTCTATTTGCTTTTTAACCTCTGCTGTTGTGATACCTGGAAATTTTCAGTTGTTTTTATGGGGCTGTTTCTGTGCTTTGCTTTCCAAAGGTCTAGCCTTGGAAAATAATAGAAGAAAATTACATTATTGGTATTGTCAATATAAAGTAAAGCTTGTGTCAAAGTATACAGCCATTAAAAGTCACGATGGATAACATCTTAATAGAATGCTCAGTTTTATCCAAGATTGAGGACAGTGGTGTAAGTTGGTGAGAATTCTTGGTCCTTGTTAACAGTCTTTCAAGTATAACCTTGTGTAGGCACCAAATTCCTTCCATCTCTTGAGAGGAAAGGCTGAGTATTGGGCATGTTTGCATACACTTAACAGAGAGCACACTTTCTAGGTGTATTCACTAGAGGCAGTGAATTGTCAGCAATTTTTTGTTTTTTAATTTTTTTATTTTTTTAACATCTTTTTTGGAGTATAATTGCTTTACAATGGTGTGTTAGTTTCTGCTGTATAACAAAGTGAATCAGCTATACATATACATATATCCCCATATCTCCTCCCTCTTGCGTCTCCCTCCCACCCTCCCTATCCCACCCCTCTAGGTGGTCACAAAGCACCAAGCTGATCTCCCTGTGCTATGTGGCTGCTTCCCACTAGCCATCTATTTTACACTTGGTAGTGTATATATGTCCGTGCCACTCTCTCACTTCGTCCCAGCTTACCGTACTTCCCCATCCCCGTGTTCTCAAGTCCATTCTCTACATGTGAGCTATTTTTAAATTGAAGGCTTTGCTTTAGAATTTTGGAAGATATATGAATTATACACCCCCAAAGTTCTCTTTTCCTGCATGCATATTTACTGCATAAAAATTAAGTGTGCTTTTAACAGGTGAATAGTGTCGTATTTTTTCTGTAGGTAAAACTGTGTTACAGTTTATGACTTTGTTTGCAGAAACCAGTTTCTTCCATTGAAGTTTTGGGCATCTTGAAACTTACTTGATTAGTTTTTCTTGCTTTGCTTTAGTGTTTATTTTTACTCTTCACATAACCACACAGATACTGTAAATGGCCGTCATGTGCATTTTTGCATTTTTTTAATCTGAGTCCAATGAAATAGGAAACTCTGCACACTCAAAAATAGGCATTTAAAATGTTTTTTTATTGTTTTGATGGGCACTACAAAGTATGTGGTCAATGCACATTCCTACAGACTTGAAAATTCATCTCACAATCCTTCATGCCCTTAACCACTGATATTCCACCTTCTGGCTAATCTCTAAACTAAGGGAAATATAGTCACTTCCCTACAGGAATGTACTGGGCATTTATAACAAAATATCATTTCCCCATTAAAAACTAGGTATAAGGACAAAAATAATGGAGTCATTATTTTAAATTTATAAATGACCTCATGAATATATCCTTAGCTTTCTTTCTTTTTTTTTTTTTAATATAGCCAACCAAAAATAATGTGCCATGTCATACGGAATACTTTGCCTTTTCAGTATGAATTTAATTGGCTTTCATGCTGTTTAGATGCTTTGGGATTTTATTCTTTCATTCATTCAGCCACATGATGTGCAAAGCATGGAGCCTGGCTCCACAGACCCTGGGAAGACTTGGGCCTGGCATTGCTACAAGAAGCTTAAGGAAGAGGACAAGCCCCTTTTCTACTACACATGGTGCTTAATAAGTGCTTATGGAATTAATATTTGTATATAAATGAGCCCTATATAAATGCCATAATAAAAATACCAAAAAATGCTTTGAAGGTTCAGGTGAGAAAAATGAACTCTGGCTAGAGAGTCAGCGAAGAATGGTCCTTTGAGGACTTTGAGTGTTGGGAAGAATTAAGGCAAACATATTAGAAATAGCTTCCCGGTTAGTGGCAGGGGCAAAGTGAGGAGAAGTCTAGATCACAGCAAAGCAAGAAGCTCGGCAGGTGCCTATATCACATGCCAGGTTTTTAGGGAAATAAAGTTAGTGTTAGCCTGAATGCTAAGCTAAAGATTTATAATTCCAAAGCAGTGAATGGTCAATGGAGGTTTCTGAACTGGGGGTTTTGAGTGATGTATTCAAACTGGTATTTGAGGATGATTAATCTGGCAGTGGCCTGAGAAGTGGAGGATAGGCTGGCAGTGACGAATGGTTAGAAAGCAAAGGTGGGGCTAGGATAACGGACCCTACTGAGAGACATTACACACATAGAATCAGCTGATGAGGCAGCGACCAGCATGAGAGCTGAAGGAGGCAGAAGAATTACAAATGACCCCAGACACTAAAACTGAGATCTTAGCTCCCCCCATGCTGCACCCTTGCCCCCCGTTCCATCCTCCTCCTCCAGATCATCTAGAATAGAAACCTCTTAGAAGTAGGGAAGATGGAGATTTAAAGAACTTGAAGTACCAGTCAGGCAGATAGAGATATCTTTTCTCCTGAATTTTCATTCTTAAAATACTGATAGGTTTTTTTTTAAGTTACTGTTTATGTAATGTTTTATTTTGAAACACCATTTCTTAGGGGCTCACACATGGAGCTAGAGAATAGAGGTCCTTGCAGTATACACATGTTATCCCAAGAGTGTATGTTTTCACACATAGCTTTCCTTGTTCTCTAAGATGATTTCACCATTGTAAGGTAAGCCGTGGAGTGATCCGTGATTTTTGACATGAGAAAATAAAGGAATGGATCTAGGCAACTATTCAAGCTACCAAGGCACAAAGCTATGAGATAGATGAAGTATAAGCCATCGGCATTGTTGTAGTAGTAGTTTGCGTGGTGAATAATGAGTATGATGTTGCTTGGAGCAAAGCAAATGGTAAAAATCACAAGAATGAGGAGACTCGCCTTAACATACCACAACCACCTACGATCTTTTGCATTAAGCGTCCAAATGATGGCTGTGTAGCAGTAGATAATGACCAGAAATGGAATTAAGAATCCAAAGAATGCCAAGGAGATGAAGTAGTAGAGTTGAAAGGGAGATGAGGACTCGCACGTGTTGTGGACATCATGGCAGGTGGTGATGTCCTGCTGGACAAGATAGTACTCCTGCTTCAGAATGAAAAATGGCAGCATATATAAGAAAATCGTTGTCCACACCAATCCACACGTTAGCAAGGCATAGGTGCGCTTGGGCAGCCCCCGGTAAGTGAAAGGATGGACAATGGCCAGGTAGCGGTTGATACTGATGCAGGCGAGGAGCAGAATGGAACAGTACATGTTGCCGTAGAAGATGACTGTGGTGGCCCGGCACATGACCTCTCCAAACACCCAGTTGTTCCCATTGAGATGGTATGCTATTCTAAAGGGCAGTGTAACGCAAAAAAGAAAGTCTGCAATGGCCAGGTTGGCGTAGAAGATGTTCATACGGATAGATCTGGTCCTGAAGAAGAGCATCCACAGGGTCACCACGTTGGCTGGCACACCTACTACAAACACCAGGATGTAGATGGCAGGTATCAGTCTGGTACTCAAAGAGCTGCTCAGGTACCTCATGGTAGCATTATTCACATGGAGATTTGAAATGCTTTCTTCAGGGCACTTAATTTTTACAGTTGTGGTGGTTCCTGTCCAGCCTTCTATGGCAGAAAGGGGGAACTCTTCAAAAGAATTCGGGGGAGCTCCACGGAAGGTCTTAATGGGTAAGGTTGGCTTTGCCAGGTTGTCTGTATCACCTTCCATGCCTGTAATTGAAAAGAAGTATTAACATATGATTTGTTGCTGAGTCATATCTGTGGTTCAGGAGACAATAAAACTAGATGTCTTATGCTACATAATTTCTGTAATGGTAGAATTTAGGGTCATTTTTATTTTAAAAAATCATTATACATCAGGTAATTAACAGGAATGCATTTAGTGTATATCATATGCCCCAGCAGCATGCTAACCCATGCAGGAACCCAAACTAGATGACAACTCCTTGTATGTAAGGAGTTTGTAATATTGATACTATAAGAGGAAACAAAAATAGCACCTCAGACCATTATAGGCTAACGTCATATTGATTATAAACTGTATAGACTGTATAGATTATAAACTCTTCAGACGAAAGTCAGTAGATTTAGATGTTTGAGCAAAGTGTCAAGGAAAAGATGAACATGAGCGAAGATGAGCAAGGTTCATAAAGAGGTGGAATTTAATAGAAGAATAAGATTCTGGTAGGTGATGAATGGGCAAAGGCGTTGTGTAGGCTGACATGGGATCTGGAAATATCAGATGAGTTGATTCAGCAAATGTTTATTGCATGTTTATATGCCAGTGATACCCAGTTTTAAATCAACGCCATCCCTGTCTTCAACTCTCAGACTAATGGAGAAGATGCACAAAAACACAGTCATATGCAAATAAGGTGCATCTGAGAGACGAAGTTGAAAGAGTAGGTTACAGCCAAATCTCTGAAGGGCCTGTAAACTGTACTAAGAAATCACGTGCGCATTCACAGATGCTGGAGTTGTACACAGACAAAATGATGAACAGAGGAATGGCCGTTGAGGTAGGCAGCATGATGGCTCCCCAAAGTTTCCATCTGCTAATGCCTAGAACCTGTAAATATGTTACCTTCTATGGCAAAAGGGCCTTTTGCAGATGTGCTTCAGGGTCTTGAGATGGAATGAGTATCCTGGATTGGTCAGTGGGCCAAATGTAATCATAAGACTCCTTATAAGAGGAGGAGGAAAAGGGTCAAAGTTGGAGATACTGGAAAATGCTATGCTGCCGGCTTTGAAGGTCGAAGAAGGAGCCACGAGCCAAAGAATGCACATGCTTCTAGAGGCTGACCAGAGCAAGAAAACAGATTCTCCCCTGGAACCTCCTTGCTGACACCTCGATTTTAGGACCTGTGACCTTCAGAAATACAAAAAATCTGTGTTTTAAGCCACTAAGGTAGTGGAAATTTGTTACAGCAGCAATAGGAAACTAATATAATCATGATTTGATTTGTGTTTAAGATGACTTTGATGACAGCATAGAGAATAGGCTAAAAAGGTAAGAAATTAGAGGCAAGGGGGTCTGATTTGGAGGCTACTGTAGTCATTTTAAACTCAAGTTGGTGGGTTACAGAGCTAGAGCAATGGCATTGGAGAGGTAAAGATGAACACGTGAGACTCTATAACAGAGGCTCAGTGGGACTTGGCTCTGACTGGCTCTGGAAACGGTGCAGGAGAAGCAGGAAGCAGAAGTGACTGGGAGGTTTGTACTCTGGATGTCTTGGAGGAGAGACGGGTGGAACATGGGACGGGGCAGGGGACTGAGGGTGCAACACAGGGAGAAGCTAAGATCTTAGTTTTGAGTATTCCTGAGTTTGAATTGCTGGTGCAATATTAGAATGTAAAATGTCCCATGACAGGTTAGAAGACTTAAATGTGGAGTCCAAAATCTCAGGAGCCCAAATGAGAGTTATGGGTTGTTTTAGTCTGCGTGGAGACCATACTTTGATTTAGTGCTTGAATGCCCTAGGGAGAGATGTGAAAAGAAAGAACCCAAAGGCAGACTTGAGGGGAAATGCCAGATTTTAAGGGGAAAGGAGACAAAGGAAGAAAAATCAGAAGAGGAAATTAATAAAATGATTCCAGAAGTTGGAAATGAGAAAAAAGAAAAAGAGAATAGAAACAAATTACATACTATGAATATTTGGCTCTCACTGGCATGTTGATACTAATAATCGTAATTCATGAAAGAGCAATTTCAAAGACAAAATAAACCTTAACACTCAGACCTGCTTTTCACTGTGTAATTTTCCGTAAGTTAACCCTTGACATGTAGAGAAAGTAGATTCTCTCACATTTCTAATGTTACCTTAGGATGAGCTTTTATGCTGAATATAAAGCTAATACTTACATCGATTTAAAATGCCATTGCTCTGCCAGTTACCTCTTTTCACACGAGCTCTGAATTCCTGCATGTTGAATCCTTGAGGTTAGTATTTAGTAACCTGGCTCTCATTCAAAGCCAGTTTCTCTTCCTGCTTTCATCTCTACCAGTTCACTCCCGGGTGAAATTGAAGCCTCCCTCAGAACCTGGAGATTGCACAAACTGAATCTGGGGTGTAACGCAGAGGGAGAGTGTCGCTGAACAAGCAAGAATGGGGGGTGGTCAGGTGTCCTTAAGGGAAGAAAGATTAGAGAAAAGGGGAGAGAAATCGGGGAAGTGGCATTCTTCTGTGCCAGTGTGTAGATGTGAACTTAGAAGGCATGTTGTGTGATACTCGAGTACAGCCGCTCAAATCCTGCTGCGCACTTTGGCATTTTGGAAAATCCTTGCATCTGACATCACCCACAGAGAAGTGCCTTTCCAGACAGGCACAAAGCTGAAAAATGTGGGCTGAAAAACATGCTATACGAGTTATGTCCCTTCAGGATCTGATAAGAGAGCTGTTGAAACCATAGTGTTTGTCACTGTTCAGAAAATTCCAGCGATTGAGCAAGACATCATGCCTGAAAACATGCTAAACAGTGACTCTGTGAACAAGCCTTGATTCCATTTCCATGAGAATTCTGGCTCTTTTATTCCTTAGGGCCTAGTTTTCCTTAAGAAATAGTACTTGTTAAATTACATATATATTTTGTCATTTATTTGAGTTTTTTATGCAGGTTTATTTGGCATGATGTTTCTGAAATGTTTTTCAACCTGAGAAAAGGCCTTGGAGAGGGACTGATCCCCAAAGGGAACAGACTTCAGCCACTAAATAACGGGGTCTTCCTTCACATTTCTCCCCAACCCCTACTGACGAAAGCAAATTCACTGCCTTTCACTTTGTCACCTTTTCTTAAAAATAATTTTTTAAACTGAAGTATAGTTAATTTACAGTGTTGTGTTAGTTTTAAGTGTACAGCAAAGTGATTGTTTTATATACATAAAATATATATTTTATATATATTCTCTTTCAGATTCTTTTCCATTATAGGTTGTTATAAGATACTGAGTATAGTTCCCCATGCTATACAGTAGGTCCTTGTTGTTTACCTATATTATATATAGGAGTGTGTATATGTTAATCCCAAGCTCCTAATTGATCTCCCCCACTCCCCCGCTATCCCATTACTTTGTCACCTTTTAAATTCCCCCCTTTTCACGTCCACCAAACCCCACCAGCACCTTGAAGGAACCACCTCCCCAAACCCCTTTTCTTTTGCTCTTCTGCTTCATTTTGGTTCACCCACTCCCGGAAAGAGCACTCAGTCATCTGTAAATCTCACACAAGCTAGTGCTCTCTGCTGGTTCTCTCAGCGCTGTCCTTCAGCCACTTTAGTCATTCCAACTATCAGTGTAAGCAGCATTCCTTTATAGAGCCTTGGTTTTTTAAATTTTTATTCCGCCCCCCCCCCCCAATTGTCATTTCTTCCCTTCAGCTCTCCTGTTCCTAAAATGTTGGCTGGGGTAGGACCCCAACAGTAAGGGAGTTGTGGATACCCCTATCCAAATTGATTACTTTTAGAGCAAGCAGGAGGTTACAGGCTAACATTGTATTGAGTGAAATAGGAAACACATATTTCTTTTGGGAAGCACAAATTCATTAGCATAACTGATTACTAAAAGCAGACCACTCCGTCTATCAGGGAGTATTCTCATTTCCCCCATTTGTGGCTCACCAGGAGGTATAAACATAGGATTTTTTAAATCTCTTAAAAAAATGTTATCTTTGCCAAATCAGAGGAAATTCTTAGAAAATCAAAAACTTTTAAAGAAAACTGATTCTTAATTGTAGAGATCTAACATCTTGACTATGCCACAAAATTTTAAATATCAGCAGAGAACACTTAGTCTTTGACAAGATTGGAATAGTGAACAGACTATATCTCTTCACGTCCATGATTCCACCTTTTAATAACTAAGATCAAACTCTGCCTTTGGCAGTGCAATTTGTGTGAAATGTAAAAGAGATTAGATTCAGTTGACTCTTGGGACATGAACCAGCCTTCCCACTCTACCCCATAAGAAAAGAGCTTACCACTTTGACAGGAAGCAGGTGACAGAAGCAGTGTTCCAACAGCTACAAAGATGACAGCTTTCATCTTGATGATCTGAGCCCCGTTTCTCAAATGTTTAAAATTAGGGAGTATGGTTTCACTTCGGTTCCATGTGTTGGCACCAATTGGAAACCTGGTTCTCTCTGTAGAAGCGTGTTCTCTTGTGCTCTGCAGACAGGAAGCTTGCCAGGGTCCTCTGCAGGGAAAGGGTGTGACAGCACTCATGTTTCAGTGTGCATGACTCAGCCTGAGCCTCTGAGCATGTTACGTTATCCCCGGAGAAAGTCACTAACTCCTCCCTACCCTTCATAGTCCATTCTGGAGAGAAGCTGTAATTCCCACCCAGTGAATTTATGTGCATTGAATGAATGCCATTAAGAACAGTCCTTGACAGAAGTAAGCTGGAAACAGATGCTGAGCAGCAGTTAGATTTGAATCTGTCCCATATCTCATTTTTACCCAGTTTAAAAATGAAGTTCTAGAGTGTCATTTCTACTTAGTAATTGAGCTGTCAGAAATTATCCTTTCCTTTATCCTTCGAGCTATTTTAAATCTTAATTCTTAAACTCATTATGTAATTGTAAACTAAATGAATCATGGAAAGCAAACTTTTTTTTAAGAAGTTAAGATTGTTTTAAGCTCTTGATTACTTTGAAAATTCTCCTTCAGTGTCACATTAGTCTGAATTTGTCATCAATGCTTGGCCAAAACTTGGTTTCATTGTGTTTTGTTTTGCCACAGCTAAACATATTCTAAGCCATTCAATAATTCAATAGGGTCAGATAACTAGGGACCCCCGCCCAAAAACACTGTTTGATTAAACTAAAATCGTAATACAACATTAAAACACAGAGGACTGCCTTTATCCCGTGGGTATTGGTGAGCAGGTTTACAGTAAGCTTTTTTTTCTTAACTGTGGTAAAATGTACATAACATAAAATGTACCATCTTAACACTTATGAAGTGTTCAACTCAGTAATGTTAAACACGTTCACATAGTTGTTTAACATGTAAGCTTATATGTGTAGTTATATTCTGCAGGATATAATTTAATATGTAGTAAAAAAAAAAAAAACTGCATTATAACAAATTTTCCTATAATTAAGAAAACTTAAATGCTAAGCCAGACAACCCAATAGCCTGTTGACTATAAAAATGCAGCAAGAATCAGAAAATGCAAGTTTCACAAGATTTAAGGTTAAGGAATAAGGTGGGAGGAAATGGATCTGTGTAAACTTTTCACATCTTGGTTGAATGTTATCACACCAAGAATTTTACAATCAAAAATCCGTGTTTAATACTTCAACCAAATAATATATGGTAGCACAAACTGAGATAGAATGCTATTTTATTGCAGAAATAATAACCAAAAACCACAAAATATTGAAGAGAAGTTACTTTTTTATTTAAAATTTTCTAGGAGTCATCTAAATTCAGGAATTTATTACTTGATTTTCAGATGGCCTACTTTCTGTTGACTTAAATAGTCTGTAACCCATATGTTGAACCTGGACGTTTAGCTGGAGGTAGAGTCACGGCCATCCTGTAAATGTCCTATTTCCAGTCTTCTAGTGAGCAGTTGAAAGGGAGACCTTACACTGGTAGGATTCAGTTTTTACTCTTGGTTTTACATTTAATTCTAGCAACCTTTACGTCAGTGGGTCATGATTTAAACTGTTGACTTAAATTCTTTTGATTTGCAAAGTCTCTCTTGGGTTTAGCTTACAAAACTCATACTTTCAGCTTTGAAGTGGGATTGTAACTTCCTTCGCATCTGGGTAAAAGTTTGTACGGTACATCTTCTACGCTGATAAGTTATGAAGGAATTTGGTAAATACCCTTCAAAAACAACCTGAGAAAGACAGAAATGAACTTGTGTGGAGCTTAGTTTTTAGGCTATACCTTGGGGAGTGGTTGGGTTCTCTCTGGCTTAGAAGCAGAGAAAAAAATACTTTCTATTCCCGTCTCTTCATTCCTCTTCTAGTTTTCAACTTCCCATCTTGCTTCCTGTTTGAACCTTCCACATCCATTCTCCCCAAAAATGGAAACTCTTATTAGCTGATGGTTCCCATGTGGCAGACCTAGCTAAAGGTGATTGTGGAAGCAGGAACCAAGCCTTCCTCAATGGTCTTCATTAGTCTGGAGGTTACAGGATGAAATAGCAGATATTTTGTCTCATTGTCAGAGCCCTTTCCACATATATCATCTCCTCTTAGCCTCTGCGGGAAATGGGGTTGAAGCCTGCCGAAGAAGCTGGTGAATGTTATTTCTCCTTCCTGCCCCCCATCCTTCTTGAGTCCTAAATGATGGAGCTGGTCCTCCATGGGTCCAGTGACCTACCTTCTCTTCATTCACGGTCTTGCTTCCGGCTCTAGTACGTGACACTTACTCCTACAAATAGGCTAATGCTCCCACTATTTAAAATGAAATGCCTCATCTTCTCTGAAAATATTTAATTTCTACTGCTACCAAAATTTACTTGTAATCTTAGACAAGTTTATATGAAACGCAGTTGCTGCCTGAAAGTCCTATTGAATTACATTATATCAGCACCACATTTGGAGTAAGATCATCAGAATCAACCCAAAAGTAAAAACTAGTCAAGATAACTCAATACCTTTTTATTGCTGCTACCACTTCCTTTCTGAAGCTATCCTTAACTACTTGGTCTTTTCTCCCCCTGCAACTCATCACTCCTAATATAAATTAATCTCTTCTTGGCTATTTCTAGATTGTGTATCTACAGGTAATATTGCTCTGATCACATTGTATTATAATTACGTATTTTTTCTTTTCCATTATGGTTTATTACAGGATATTGAATATAGTTCCCTGTGCTATACAGTAGGACCTTGTTGTTTATCCAATAATTATAATTTTTTGATGCATCTGTCTCTCCTGCTAAACTGTTAGCTCCTTGAAGCCCATCACCATGTTTCTCTTTGGATATTTTTGTTCTTATAGTTGTCCCTGTGTCTGATAAAATTCAAGTATCATTGTTTCCCACAAATTGAAAGTATTTCCATGGCACCCTGGGCCACCTTGGAAACCACAGTTACTGAGTGATTGGGGGAGAGAGTATTTGATTGACTAAGGTAGCCAGAGAAGGCTTTTTTGGAAGAGGTGCCATTTGAATTAAGGCCTGAATGATAAGACAAAACCAACAGCCGTGCAGCTGGGGTAGAATGATGTGATCTGAAGGAGGCTGGTGTGAAAGTCTGAAACAGTGAGTAGAGAAGAGTGAGGTAAAGCCAGAGGGGTCGGCAGGGCCAGATCATCAGATCCCCACAGTTCATGGGAAGGGAGTGTTGTTTCCTTCAAACTGCTGGGGAAAACCTTCTAAAGGAGTTTAAGTAGAGGAGTGCCGTGATGATCCCTTTTGGAGAGATCATCTGGTTCTCTGTAGGGGACCACTGTGGTGAAAGGCAAACTTGGAAACAATGAAAACAAGTAGGAGATCGAAGCAGCTGTCCAGTGAGAGATGAGGGGGGACTGGACTAAAGGGGTGGCCGTGGAGAAGGGAGAAGTGGTCCAATTGGGAGTCTGTTCCATCAGTAGCTTGTACAGTTTGTGGCTGTGCTGGATAGTTGCTAAGTAAGAGTTTGTGGAGATTTTAATAAAGTGGCTCCTAAAAAGACGTTTTTAATTCTGTTTCATCATCATTCACTGTTCTTTCTTTTATTCTGTGACCATATCCTCAGGACCCTCAAAGTGCTTCTAAAATTCTTTGGCTGGATGAGATACAGCATGCGGTCAATGAGGCCAACAAGGACATGGACAAAGCAAAACAATGTAAGCCCTCACCTCCTTCTGCTGGCCAAACTTGCCTTGCTTGCGTCTGGTTATGCCCCTCAATTTTTATTTTAATTCCTAATTTTTTTAAAGTAGACCATTTTTAGTTTCTGAAAAGATATGGACTCTCTTACCAATTTTAATTCTTGAATGCATATTTATACAAAAATAAGATTGGTCGGTTGTACTGTTTTTAGCGGTTAGGTACTATCTCCAGCAAAATCTGAGACTGTTGCTGAACAAAATCCAGAAAGCAAAAAATAATTTCTCAACTCTTAAATTTGTAGTGTACTCAAGTCCTTTTTTATCCTGATCCTTAGAAAACTAGGCGGTTTCTGCTTATTAAATGCCTTCCATTGCAGTAGTCAGGGTTTTCAAAAAACAGAGCAACATATATTTTTTTTCTCTAGAAAAAAACAGAATTACATATATATATATATATATATATATATATATATATTCTGTTTCTCTGGAAAGTATGTAGTATGTGTGCTATCTACCTACCTATACACACATATAGAGAGAGAGAGAAAGAAAGAGGGAGATTTATTTTAAGAAATAGCCTCATGCAATTGTGGAGAGGCTGGCAAGTCCAAAATCTGTAGGTCAGGCTGGCGGAGGCCAGGGGACAGCACTTAATCGCCAAAGACAAGTGGATGTGGTTATTATAATGGACAGCCGAGTCGAAGCAGTAATTAGAAAAATGTGACTCACAGAGACCTATAGAATTTGCTAATTGATCATGGTGTTCCTAGAAGTGAAATAGACAGAGAGTCTACTAAACTCTTACTTGATTTGCACAAGTGGAAGAAGAGTTCTAGGTCAGGTGAATGTAGGTATAACTTGAATCATAAAAAACAGAAAGTCATGGTCCCTCCATTAGTTCCCAGACTTGAGCCATTTACAGACCCAGAACCCCCTGAATGAAGGATGGGCTGGGTCCCCTTGGGAAAGGACCCTGCTACACTACCAACATGTTATACCCTACTGTGGTGACTGTGCTGGGAGGAAAGGACATAATCAGACGTTTCAGAGATTACTGGACACTGACTCTGAAGTGACACTAATTCCAGGAGACCTAAAATTTCACTGTGGTCCACCAGTCAGGGGAGGGGCTTGTGGAGGTCAGATGATCACTGAGGTGTTGCTAAGGTCCGTCTCATAGTGGGTCTAGTGGGGCCTCAAACCCACCCTAGGATTATTTCCCCAGGTCCAAAATGCATAAATGGAGTAGACATACTCAGCAATTGGCAGAACCCACATTAGCTCAAATGATAGTTGTCCTTTTTTTTAAGCATCTATTTTCACAGAAGAATAATAAGAAAATTCACATGGCAATCTAAAATAGCTTCAAGATTGATATGCTAGGGACTTCCCTGGTGGCGTAGTGGTTAAGAATCTGCCTGCCAATGCAGGAGACACGGGTTCGAGCCCTGGTCCAGGAAGATCCCACATGCTGCGGGGCAACTAAGCCCATGTGCCATAACTACTGAGCCTGCGCTCTAGAGCCCGTGAGCCACAACTTCTGAGCCCGTGTGCCACAACTACTGAAGCCCATGTGCCTAGAGCCTGTGCTCTGCAACAAGAGAAGCCACCGCAACTAGAGAAAGCCCGCGCGCAGCAATGAAGACCCAACGCAGCCAAAAATACATAAGTAAATAAATAAATAAATAGATTTATTTTTTTAAAAAGATTGATATGCTAATACTCTACATATATAAATTACCTACATAAATTAAGATTCCTAAAGGTGCAGTTCATTAACCTCTCCATTCATGACATAATTAGAATCTATCCTGTTGTATCAAGTCATAGCCTTGCCCCAGAGATGTGCTTTTAAACGTCACAGGCATCTGTAAGGAACATCTGGTTTTTATTTCCTTAGCCTGGAAAAATGTGTGTATTTGTCCAACCTAATTTTTATACCCTTAGGATCTTTGAAGTCTTTCCATTCTAGCACTCTAATCCTTTTCTTTTTTTTTTTTAATAAATCATCATTTGAGCTTCTTTTTTTTTTTTTTTTTTTTTTTTTAATTCCTGGTTGCACTGTGTCTTCATTGCTTCCCCATGGGCTTTCTCTAGTTGTGGTGAGCGAGGGCTACTCTTCGTTGCAGTGCACGGGCTTCTCGTTGTGGTGGCTTTTCTTGTTGCGGAGCATGGGCTCTAGGTGCGCAGCCTTCAGTAGTTGTGGCACGTGGGCTCAGTAGTTGTGGCTCGCGGGCTCTAGAGCGCAGGCTCAGTAGCTGTGGCGCACGGACTTAGTTGCTCCGCGGCATGTGGGATCTTCCCAGACCAGGGATCGAACCGTGTCCCCTGCATTGGCAGGCGGATTCTTAACCACTGTGCCACCAGGCAAGTCCCATCTAGCACTCTAATCCTTAAGAAAAAAAATAAAATTGAGTTGTGTACACAAGAGATTTAAATTTATATGTAAGACTGAAGGCAGCCGTAGTTTGAAGAAACAGTTTTAAGAAATTAGATTATCATACAGGCACTCAAATAGCCTAAAAAGGTTATGATTTTTCTCTTAAAGATCAAACCAGTTTAGAAGTTATTTTTATTCTGTGTTCTGCTTATATTTGGCCTGCGAATGTTAAGTTGATCCTCTTGAGACTCAACGTCTCTATTTACTATTAATATAAGAAATTTTCTCAAATGTGTGATTCTTTACTCCACACTTGCATATTTAAAATCCTTTCTTCTACTTCCGTCCTATCCCTTGAAAGAGTTGATACAGTGTCTTCTATGATATATAACAACAAATAGATGTTCTGAAGATAAAACCATCTATATTCTTATACTGAGTTGAGAATTTTCCAGTTTTATCAACAAGGAATTTAATCTTACTTTTAAAAGCATTCTTCATCCTTTGTATGAAGACTTAAAAACAGATTCTGATCACATGTTGCAATTATCAAACCCACTCCCAGATAATTTGATAAAAGAAAATGTGCTGGCCCATGTATTTTACCGCAGGCAAGATTTAAAAGGACGTAGTAACTCAAGACTCCTTCCTTTTGGCCCAATGTCCATTTTGACTGGAGCATCCTGCTTTCTTAAAGTAGGTTCTTCTCCATTTTTGACTCCTTAGAGCAATGTTTTTCAGCCTTTTTCCATTACTGCAGCCTAAGGAATCTTTCTAGCCTTTTTTTTTTTCCATGGTGCTCTTTACCATGACATTTTAATACCACAGATATATTGTCTACCTCTTTATGTGCCATATGTAGATCTGTGCTTTTATACATAAAAAGATTTTTTACTTTCTCCTCCTAAGAACCCACGTAAAGCAAACATATTTTTGGATCTCTTAGGAGATTTGGGGGAGGTTTCCTTCATTTGTTCCGTAGCAGAAACATACCTGACTTTCCGGATATCATTTATCTGTCATTCTCAACTATCGGGAACTTAATCACAACCCATAGATTAAGAAAAAAGCAAGCAAAATAGCTGTCTCAAAGCCTGTGTACTACAACTGATTTTCTCATCTCAGTGGGGACCACCTGGATAGCTACTTTGAGCCTGTTTATTCTTATCTTCGGCGTAAGGCTAATCTCTTGTATCTCTTCCCAGCTCAGAAGCCATGACCTACCAAGAAGTTAGGTGTTTGGGCTGCCCCATGCAGGCACTCAGACAGGAGCAAGAGGTGATAACTGACAGTGACGTTAGAGGAAAACTAAAAAGAAGAGGAATTTGAGGCCATTTAGTGCAGGAGCAAAGCAGCCCCAACACCTCCATAGTCCTTGAAGTTACCACTCACCGTATTACAGCACAGTTTAATTTTAATGACGTGAAGGACTCTTCTGGCAGCTCTCGGCAAATGTTAAGCGCCTGATACGTCCCAGGGACTGTGGGTACAGTGACAAGCAGGATAGAAACTGTTCTGTTAGGGGTTTTCCCGGGGCTTTAGATTTTCGTGGCGCATGATTCTGTTAAGATGAAGGTTGGCACCTAAAGGAGTCAGCTTCAGTTATCTGGAAGATTAACCCATGGACCCACTGCTTGCACATCAATACATACATTTGCAAGAAATGTATGCCTGCGTAATATCCCTCTTTTAAGGAAAACAGCATTTCACTGGGTTCGATGAAGCTGTCGGATGTAATTCATGTGAGGATCCTTTGTCTTTTCCTTGTTCTTTCCACATCTCTCAGACCACAGACATCTCCAACACCAGTACTGCCTTCTTCTTGTTCTTCAAAGCTTTCCTGGAGAAGAGGAAAGGGGGGCAGCTCACCCATTCCCATTAACTTTATATGTGAAAGAACCTACTGCTGTAGCTTTTGTTCAGCAACAACTGGAGTTGGCTGTGGGAGGTCTTTACTCTTCACGTGCTCCTTGAGATTTGCATGACGTGGACTCATGGCTGTCGAAAGTCAGACTCTGTTTTTCTTACCACGTCAGCCTTCACAGTTCTATGCACGTGTGAGCATAATTTGATGACAGCAATATACCATTTAGTATTTGTATGGCAGAGTTTGACGTGTGTGTTTAAAAAGAAAGAAAGAAAAAAAAATCCATCTCTATCCTCTCTTTTCATCAAGATGTTTTTTCATCTAGAAAGTGTTTAACCTGGTTTCTTCCATTTTTTTTGTTCTGCCTTGCTTCAGTGCATTTATAGGTTGTGAAGACAGTAGGTCCATTGGTTGGGCCAGAATATCCTCACCTGGAACTAAAATAGATGATAAAGGATTCACCGCGTTAACTTTCTTGAGGAAACCGAGAGTCCAGTGAGGTTTTATTTGTGGGGAGAGGCAGAAATGTGAAATGGGATAACATGCTTTCTAGGTCTAAATTGGTTCCATAATTAAGTTTCTGGACTCCACTGCATATATCCACCAGCTGTGCCTGTTGCCTTTCTAGAGCATTTGTTCAGGTTGCTAAGGACAATCTTAAAGGTATACTTGCACTATACCAGAGAATTTCAGGATTTCTGTGGCTTAGATAGCATTTCTAAAATAAATACATGTCTTCATAAAGCTAGTTCTCAAATACTGATTAATGACCTGCCTAAGGGCTGCATATCTACTGTCAATACGTGTCCCCCCCATTTCACAGATCACCACGGTGAGCAGAACGTAGTACCTTGATATCACACAAGAGTAACCAGGAAATACTGCGATTTTTGATAAACAGTGCTCCTATGGGATTTTATTCCTCTTAACAACCTGAGCAGTTGGTGACTCTCTGGGGCATATGTAGTGCATACTCTCAAAGGGTAAACAGGTTTAATACCAATGCATTCCTAAAAGGTTGAATTATATCTTTGCACGCCTCTAGGGTGAGTAGAAGATAACGATTAACAGAAACATTTATTTTTCATTACCCAGGGGTTACACTGGTCGTTGATGTTAATCAGTTTTTGGAGAAGGAAAAGCAAAGTGATATTTTGTCTATTTTGAAGTCTGCCGTTGGTAATACAAACGATGTAATGCCCGAATGTGCTGACAGGTACTATGACACCCTTGCGAAGGCAAAAGAGCAAAAATCTAAAAATGGTAAGCTTCTTCATCGTTTAGCACAAACTAAATTGGCATTTTGAATATGATGGTTTCTGTGGTATTGTGTTACCTTAATTTTAAGACAGATAATCGCTTTCAAATGAATGTTTCTGAAATGTTTATCATCTCTGGCAAAGGAAATTTTTTAGGTGTTGCTTTTCCTTTTTTGTCTCTTGGAAAGCTGTGATTAACTTGATGGCTGTGTGTGGGTGCCATATACTTGAGAAAATACAGTATTAAAGGAGACTTTACAGAAGGTAGGGCAGATATAGGGTAGCCTCCTCAAAGACATCTCCTGCTTTCCTTTAAAAGAGTTATTGTCTTTCTCTCAAACCTTAATCCTTGTCCTTTTGCCCCAGAGTCCCCATGCTTCTAAAATGGATTTCTGATAGTGTCTGTCATAATGAAAGAGTCATATCCAAGTGTATGGATCTTGGAAATAAATACTGGAATCGCTTCTCAAAAAAAAAAAGAAGACTGCTTCCTATAGATCTTGCTGTTGAGCCATCCCTCTAGTGGTACAAACTGATTTTTACACTAATATTTCTCTCCATCCTTTTGAAACAAATGACACATTATTATACAATATTAAGTAGAAGTAAAAAGTAATTTTGAAAGTACAAAATAAGCAGCAAATTGGTCTCCAAGAGCCTTGGCATATATTTATGCCTGTTCAATCCAATGGCAGGTCATGAAATATTAGCTGTGGAAACTGTGTTTTAGATCATGAGTTTAAGACTCATTTTTCAGATTTAGAAAATCACCTTGATGACATTTTGGACAGAGGGAGAAAATGACAAATCCAAGGAGATTAATTTTTGGCAGAGATAATCCATCATCTCTTTAGTAGATTTTTGTTGAGCACTTGCTGTGTCCTAGTGTCAAGGATCAAGGTGTCTCCTGACTCTTAGGCTGGTGTTTACTTGTACCACATCATGGGTCATGTACATAGTACTATTCATCTTTAGGAAACTGCTGTGACAATATATGGCCTTAGAAGTGGAACTTAAGGAAAAAAAAATTTTTTTTTTTTTTAGTTCACTGGAAGTCTGTCCAAAAGTACCCTATGTACTTCATTGTAAATTAGTCTGATATATTTCTAACTTGGGAATTCTACCCTCCAATTCTGCAAATTTTCTGTTAATGAAATGGAAACGGGACTACTGGCCATCCTCTCCTACTTGGCACCTGATCACCCTTGAGCCTCTCTCTGTTCCCTTCACAACTCTTCATCAGGAGTTACTGTAGTGCCCCTACCTCATCCTTTATGAGGAAAGAATTGTACAACTGTATTTATGCAGGGGTGAGTTCCTAGAGATGACCCATCATAATTTCAAAATCATCCTGGCCCAAACTTAGTTTTATCTTCTTTTCCCTAAACTTGCCTACTCCTCTTCCCAAGTGCCATGTCCTGGTCAGTGAAGAAAAAATGTCCCGAGGTAGCCAATTTAGAAACCTAGGAGATACCTTAGATTCATTTTTTTCTGGAAACAAAAAGAGAGTTGGGACTTTGTTAGAGATTGTGTTGAAGCTGTAGATCAATTTGAAGCATATTGCCATCTTAACAATATTAAGTCTTCTGATCCATGTACATGGTATGTCTTTGCTTTTAATTAGGTCTTTAATTCTTTCAACAATGTTTTGTAGTTTTCAATGTATAGGGCTTGCATTTCTTTAGTTGCATTTATTCCTACATATTTTATTATTTTTGATGCCATTGTAAATGTTGTTTTCTTAATTTTACTTTGGGGTTGTTTATTGCTCACATATAGAAATATAATTGATTTTTTTATTGAGATATATCACATACCATAAAATTCACTCTTTTAAGGTGTGAAATTCAGAAGTTTTTAGTTAACACTAAAAACACCACCACTAGTTAATTTGCCTTTTAATAAAGGATATTTTTTCTTATAATAAACAAAGCCCCTTACCTATTACCCATTGCTCCCCACCCCCAACTTTCAGCCCCAGGCAATCGCTAATCTACTCTCTGTCTCTCTGATTTTGCCTCTTCTGGACATTTCATATAAATTAAATCATACTGTGTTTGGCTTCTTTCACGTAGCGTAATGTTTTCAAAGTTCAACCATGTTGTAGCATGTATCAGTTCTTCATTGTTTTTATGGCTGATAATATTCCATTGTATGAGTATGCCACATTTTGTTTATCCATTCATCAGTTGATAGAATTTAGATTTTTTTCCTCCAGTTTTAGCTATCCTGAATAATACTTCTGTGAACATTTGTATACAAACTTTTGTGTGGGCATATTTTCATAAAATTGATTTGTGTATATTGATTTTGTATCCTGCAACCTTCCTGGACTCATTTATTCTAATAGTTTTTTAGTGGATTCTTGGGCTGCCACCTGTTGTTATAAATAAAGTTTTATTGTAATTCAGCCACACTCATTAACCTACATATCGTCTCTGGCTGCTTTCATGCTACAGTGGCAGAGTCAAGTAGTTGTATGAGAGACCTGTAGCACACAAGACTGAAAATATTTACTCTCTGGCCCTTTATAGAAAAAGATTGCCAACCCCTGTTCTAGAAGGAAGAGGAAAAACTTTCTAGCCAATTAAAGACTAACTTTCATTCCCAATAGAGCTGTGAACATTGTTTGGGGGAGTGAACAGGATGATTTATTCTTACTCTTTCACCTCTGATTCTAGGATGTCTGTTTTTTCCCACACAAGCGTTCACTCTTTGGTAGATCACTCAGCCTTATTGTTCAGTTTAGGTCTTATGATTTTGTCTGGAAGGCATCTAGAAAGTATGCTTCCTTATGGAATGCTCACCACCTCTTAACTCACGGGTATCTTTCTCTTGTATGGTTCCTCAGAGGCCCGTAATTAGTCTTTTCCCTAAGTAACAAACCAACTGCATTTCTCCTGTTCTGGAGATGCCCTCCTCAGCCTTTGATCTGACTGTAAACTCATACTTGATGTGAAAATGATAAAATTCTCTTTTTCTATTATCCACTGACATCCCAACTCAAATTACCCTTACAGTGCCAATGTGGTTGTCTTTTATTTATTTATTTATTTATTTATTTATTTAGTATTTTTATTTTTGGCTGCGTTGGGTCTTCGTTGCTGAATACGGGCTTTCTCTAGTTGCGGTGAGCAGGGGCTACTCTTCATTGCAGTGGTGCATGGGCTTCTCATTGTGGTGGCTTCTCTTGTTGCAGAGCACAGGCTCTAGGCGTGCGGGCTTCAGTAGTTGTGGCACGGGGGCTCAGTAGTTGTGGCTCACAGCTTAGTTGCTCCGCAGCATGTGGGATCTTTCTGGACCAGGGCTCAAACCCGTGTCCCCTGCGTTGGCAGGCGGATTCTTAACCACTGTGCCACCAGGGAAGTCCCAATGTGGTTGGCTTTTAACCAACTAAGAACTTTTTACATCTCAATTCTTATGAAAATAAAACATACCCATTTTCACCATCTTTATTTGCTTTCTTTCCTTCCCACTGAGAGAGTTGCCTTAAAAAGGGTTTTCATTCTTCTGAAGGCACTTGTGAATCTGACAACTGTTGGTGATTGAAAATATAATGATTACTTGTGATCATCCTAATTTGACTATACAATATATTTTCTAGTAGACCAGCATTTCTAAACAGATGACAACTGCCTGACTTCCCATTTGAAGAGAGATGTATCTCTGTTCCTGGGCATTGACAGAACAGTTGAGGGGCATTAAAAACCAAGTAAAGAATCAACACACAAAACCAGATAAAGAATCAACACACATTAAATCAACACGCCTTAAAGTTATCTCTGCTTAGATATTTGAATCCATTTAAATATTCTTTAAGGAAATTCAGTCAAATTTTGATTTACCTATAAAGGCAATTAGTCTAATGCTCACTTGGCAGCAGTTGGCTTAGCTTGGTCAGAAGTTTCTGTTTTTATTTTTATTGTTGTTTTTAGCTCTCTGATCTGGGACAAGAATCATAACCATTCAACAAAATAAATAGATTGCTAAATAGGAAGTGTAGCCCATAAATTCGTGAGGAGATATTCTTCTTGGCCAATTTAAGCCATGACTGCCATAGTTTTGTTTTGTTTTTGTCTAGTATCCACCCCACGCCCCCGCCAAAAAATTAAGTTCTTTCAACATTTTTTTTCTGCTTTTGTGTGGTTGTGTAGAGCAAGATGAGTCAGAGGGACCAGGAATTTTCCTTTTCCCTGCTTAGTGACCTCAGAGGTTGTGTATGCCATTTTGTGCTTTGAATAAAGTTGTCTGCAAAGATGAGTCACTTCTGCTTTGGTTTAATGCAGATCATTAAATAATGGGTTCTCGGGACTTCCCTGGTGGTGCAGTGGTTAAGAATCCGCCTGCCAGTGCAGGGGACACGGGTTGCATCCCTGGTCCGGGAAGATCCCACATGCTGCGGAGCAACTAAGCCCGTGCGCCACAACTACTGAGCCTGTGCTCTAGAGCTCAGGAGCCACAACTACTGAGCCTGCGAGCCACAACTACTGAAGCCCGCGCACCTGGAGCCCGTGCTCCACAACAAGAGAAGCCACTGCAATAAGAAACCCATGCACCACAACAAAGAGTAGCCCCCGGTCACTGAAACTAGAGAAAACCCGCGTGCAGCAACGAAGACCCAGTGCAGCCAAAAATTAATTAATTAATTAAAAAATAATAATAATAATGGGTTCTCCTTAAATAATGGGTCACAGCCATTGTAGGTCACTCCTTTTCAAAGAAGTTGCTGGAAGCCTTTCTAAACAAAGACGATTCTTCCTCATCGGTCTCCCCTGTCTCCTTGTGGTGCTATTCACACCTACCTGGGGTATCCATCCTTGTTTGCTTTTCCTTCTTTTTGGCCATTTGCAACTCTTTTCATCCTCATGAAAAATTTGGTATGCAGAGCCAGCATTAGATATTACTCTCTCCTCCTTTTTCTTTGGCTTAGCAGGGAGCTGCCATTGAATACATAGAATTCATTCCATTTTACTGAGTCCTTGCTAATAATTTTAACACACTATCTGAATGTTTGGTGAAAAACATACTCATTCAATTAATTTACTTATTGAAGAAACTACATTAATGTTGAAAGTTTCCATGTTCCTCTCTGGAATTTAACAAACCTTTTTCTTTAGTGTCTACTGAAGGTTCGTGGCTCAAACTCAACCTGCAGGAGAAATATGATTACTACTACAACATCGATTCAAAAGAGAGTTCCTGGGTCACACCTGAATCCTGCTTGCTTAAAGAATCATGGCTCATGGGAAAAGAAATTGAGGTAGGAGGTTGGTGTTTGATGGGAAGGTGTACTATATAAAGATAAGTGTGATTGCTTTTCTACTTTTGAATCATGCAATTGATGGGAAGAACTAATTTATTTGAAGACTGGATATGGAGTAAAGTCTTCACGAACTACAGCTGGACGTGGCTGCGTGGTTACTGACTTTTAGAATGTTTTCCGTGTGTCAGAGCAACACCAAACAGAACTAGGGAATAAAGCTCTTGCAGCTTCTTTAGGATGACAGATTATCCTAAGAAATCAATCTCCAGGTTTTCCTTGACACCAAAGCTCAGTTAATGGTAATTCCTTGGTTGTAAGTATTCAAAATGTCTTATTTCTTTCCCCCCAACCTCAACCTATAACAAAGATACATAGGTCCATTCAAGTGAGTAATGCTTCCCCAGGAGAAATACTCTTGAAGGAATGTTCACCAAGATTGCTTTGGACTTGAGACCAAAAGTTGGACCCGGAAGATGTGAAAATTGCTCTTTGATCCAGGCATTGTAGTGTGTTTAAAGAGAAAATACTTCTAATAATTGAGTTCCATCTTGAAAAAAATAGAACTCACAAATGTAGATCTTATAGAACTGTTCACAGTCACCAGCATCAAAGATACTGCAGGGTAGCAGTATTGTGGACAGAATCACCGGTGCGGTATTTACCAAAACTCGGAGGAAAAGCTGTGGCTTGGGGATGACAATGCCACAGAAATCCTGAATGACAAGAAGATAGTGAAAAACATATTTATTAACTAATTTCAAATGTGTAAAGTTCCTACAGTTTATAGGAAAATGGCATTGTGGAAATGAACTATTAGTGCTGCTTTGTTGAAAAATGAAATTATGGCCAGTATTTAAAAACCATATGCTCTCATTGAAAAGATATGTCAAACTGTGAAGAAGCAGCATTGAAGGGTTAAACTCAGAGCCAAAACTGCTCGTGTGGCATCCAAAGATGCCCTAGGTATAACTTTGTGAAGTGGAGTATCAGGATTAATAAAAAGTGGAGGGTCTTTGCTGTTAAAAAAACAAAAAAAATTCTAGTCAATCAAATTACTGAATTTATTCAAGAATGTACATATGTCTTCTTAAAAGTATTTATGCATCTTTTATATGATTTCACTTTTAATTGTTTAAATTAACCATCACTGAGTCCAGTCACACTGGATAAGAGACATCCGCCATAGAAGCGAGTCCAGTCTTTGCTTGCGTCTCTCAAAGAACATAAAAGTAAACCCAGTTCATCATCCACATGAAGACTTCTCACAATCCCCCTTCTTCCTTTTTTTCTCATTCATCTAGGTTTCCCTGTCTGCCCGCAATAGCACTTATCTTTCCTCTCCCACCGCCTTTTCTTCAGCTCCAAGTCTTTTATTTTCTCCCAAGTTTATTTGAGTTTTCCCCTACTCATTGCAGGGATCTGCCTCCTCTGGCCTGGGCAAGAAAAGCCCAAGGACTACATGGGCACTGCAGTCTTTCCCTCAGGAGAGGGAGGAGGTGATGCATGCTCTTACTGTAATCATCCTTGTCTCTTTTACACTCTGAGGAGATCAGGCCTCTTGCCTGGTCCCTGCCAGCATCATCTATACATCTCTACCTCCAAATCCTGAGACCATTCAACCTCATTCTCATACCATCTCAGCACAAAGTTCAGAGGATTCCAGAACCATATCACTAGAGAGAAGCTGAGCCAGTTCATCCCTCGGCTCTGGTCAGATCTTTTTTACACCAAGCCAGAAAGAGCTATGCAGATCATTTTCTGAAAGATAACATTTCCAGAAGCTGTTCTCTATGCTCCTTTCATCTGATGTGTGAAGTGTAACCATAAGAAATATCTCTTGCCAGGACATTATTGAGGAAGTCACAGCAGATTACATTCGTGAGAAGATGTGGTCTGCTACCGAAGATATGCTTCTGTGCTTTCAAGCCGCAACCTCAGGACCCCTCCTTAGGAAAGAGTATGAAGCTAGGAAATCATTTTTGTATGAACAAGAAGAGCATGTGACCAAAATACAGGTATGTGAGTCACCTACCACTCGTTACCGAAAACTGTCATTCCATGAAAATGTTTTATTTGATAATAGGACAGTCAACTACCAGCATTCTAATAAACAAATGTGACTGCAGGTTTTGTCCTTAATCAGTGCCTCTGAGTCTACTTTATTGAAGACTCCGAGATGGGAAGGATGTTGAATGATTTTTCACCTGTGGTCTTCTGGAAAGTATTCAGGACACTGTGAATAGTCAGAGTCAGGGGAATACCTGAGATCAGAGTTGAAATCCTGTTTCTCTAAAAAGGCGGATATTCTTGTGTCACGTACTGTCTGACCTCAGGTGCTTTTGAATTGGTTTCTTTGTGGTTAGTGGATGTTGAGTGGCGTCTGAGTTTCTATGCTCTTGTAGCCTAAAGAACAGAATAGCTCATGAAATAGATGTAGCATCTCTGAGGCTGTCTTCCCTCTTATATAATCTCCTTCTTCATTCAGGCCTGCAAGAGGCATCCTCATTCCCGACCTTTTTCTTCTTAAGCTTGCATGACTTGTCCGAATGTTCTGGTTGGCAGGAGAGGAACTTGCTAGATTTAGATGTTTCTATTCTGTGTTCCCCTAGCATCCTCTCTCAACCACCACGCTGGTTTCCAAAAGGCCGTGTGTTTGTTCCTTTTTCTGCATCCAAAGTGATACTGTTATTGATGGGCAGAGTTTGGTGGGTTTTTGCTTTGGCCGTAACTATTAAATTTCCAAAATTGAAAGGTTGTAAGTTGAAGGGCTTCTCTTTTGTGATCATTGGTGTACTGATCTGCTTCCCCACCTAACTTTAATATTGTGCAGGGCAGAAAATGAGTTTTTAAAACTTTTGTATTTTTGTGTCTTGCATATGATAGGTGCTCAAATATCTGAGTTTGCTCAGAGCTTAAGATGTTAGAAGGCAGGAATGATTAATTTTTTAAAAGAAATTTCTTCTATAAACTTGATACTCAAGCTTCACTGGTGGCGCAGTGGTTAAGAATCCGCCTGCCGATGCAGGGGACACGGGTTCGAGCCCTGGTCCGGGAAGATCCCACATGCCGCGGAGCAACTAAGCCCATGTGCCATAACTACTGAGCCTGCGCTCTAGATCCCGCGAGCCACAACTACTGAGCCCGCGAGCCACAACTACTGAAGCCCGTGCACCTAGAGCCCGTGCTCTGCAACAAGAGAAGCCACCCCAATGAGAAGCCCATGCACTGCAACAAAGAGTAGCCCCAGCTCGCTGCAACTAGAGAAAGCCAGTGCACAGCAATGGAGACCCAACGCAGCCAAAAATCAAATAAATAAAATAACTAAATTAAAAAAAAAAAAACTTGATACTCAAAGGATTTTTCTAGGTGCACCCCTAAGTTTTCCAGTTTATTCCTTCTTTAAATAAATGGTAGACAAAACACACAGGAAGTGAACAAAATCTTAAGTATAACATCATCTACACTGATGCTGAGGCTCTACTTTTGCACAAAATTCGAAGAGTGTTAGCCAGTGTGACACAATTTGGACCAACCTCAAGCTCTCCAGTCTGCCCAGAGCTGTGTTATAGTTGGAAGACACTCTAAAGAGCCCTCTAGTATAAAAACTGCCTGATATTAGGACCCAGGGCTAAAATCATGAGAGAGCTGGGGGAAAGACGGAAACAGTCACCTGGAGCCTTTCCTCCCCACCTCAGTGGAAGCAGCAGTACTGAAGAAGAAGCCATTACACTATGAAGTCACCCCGTGATGACTTCTTTCCCCCTGCTTCTGACAGTTTTCTAACAAGGAGGGCATGAGGTCTAAAGTCAGGCTGTAGCCTGGAGATGAATATGGTCTGACCCAGAAAACCAGAAGACCATGAACCAAAGGGCATCGTGCTAATCTCATTTTTTGCCGAAGTGGCTGATTCATTCTAAATTAGGGGAATGATGTCAAATCTGTGGAACAGCTCAAACTTCTTAGCTGGCTGCATCAACCCCAGACACAGTAGTCTCAACAAATTCAGAGAGAAAGCTCCCAGGCTGAGGGGAACCACACCCCAGCTCCACCGTGCTACCACCGACAGTCTCCTCCCAAGGAACTAAATATGGAACAGAGAGTATACGTCATCAGTAGCCAATCCTTTGTCTCAAGTGCTTAGGGGACAAGTCAGAAGGTACCCAAGTAAACACAGAGGAAGGTAATGAGAATCTATTATAACCATATTATATTTGAACAGTAAGAAAGCCCTGATAAAATGGCCAACATTTAAGAAGAGAGCCAGAGAAAAATCTCAAACAAAAATGAAAATTTTATAGCAAAAGAAAAAGAAAAATGGATATAAGTTGTAAAACATAAATTAACATCTAAGGATTCTCATATTCCAGGAGACAGAAGAAATTTTTATACTGAAACTGCTTTATGCTTTTAAGAAATTTAGTAAGATGCATGGACTTAATGAAACAAGACAGCATGATAAAATGAAAAGATAACGCATAGCTACAGAGAGGAAGAAAAATGACATCCTAGAATGTGAATGAACTTATAACTGCAGAATGTAGCGCAGACACTGAAAGTGATGGAAACACGTGGAGAACTTGAGAAAAATCACAGAAAAAGCTAAGAATAGATGACTTAAAATACATTTTCTCATCTGAAGATGATAATACCCATTTTATCGCAGGGTTGTAGGGATTAAATGGGATAATACACATAACAGACTTTGCCCAGTATGCAACTATTAAGTGCTCAACAAGTGTTCGAAGTGATGAGGCGGGAGAGATGGTGACTCACAGGGCAGGTAGTGGGGATCCAACATCCAGGCGGTTGGATGGCCCAGGAAGAGATCAGAAAAATCAAGACAGGAAAAAAGAGTTAGCTACAATATTTTTTTCCTTGAACTGAAGAAAGCTGAAACGCCACTTTGTAGGAAAAAGCATAGTAGTGAAATACCAGAACTTAGCCCTGAGAATTACTAAATTATTGAACTTCAGGTCAGAGAGTGCCACAAGCATCAGGGCAAAGAAAAAGAAACAAGCTTCTCTGAAGCAAGTGCAGGTTGTCAGGAGCTGTGGCAGAATCTGGGGTCAGGAGGAAGGGGGTGACCTGATGGGACAGTCCTTCATTACATTGTTGGAATGTAACTGACTACTCTTGCAGGTTGCGGGATTGTACCTTTAAGCAGAGTGAGAAAAGAGGTAAATATTTAGGGTTTTCTTGGCTAACAGAGAGATCACAGAATTTGTGCTTCAGAAGTTGGTAATTTGAATATTACTATCCTGAGTGCCCAATTATCAAGCAAGGCAACCAATTTAGCAAGCCAGATTTTCTAGAGATTGACAATTAGAATCTATAAAACAGAGCAGTAACTTCTGAGGTATCTTCTAGGTATCTTGGGAAACTCCTTTGTTACAGCTGAATTGCACAGAAAATATATTTATGGTAACAAAAAACAAAACAAAAACATGGCTATTATAAACTTTCACGCAAGTTCTCATACCAGTCAAGAGAGAGATTGATGTTTTTGTAAACGCCTTGTCTCTAATTGTTTATAAAAAGCTGCTTCTAAATGGCTTTATGGTTTAGAATTTTGTCTTCTTTTGCATTTTTATCAGTCGCTCCTTCCTCCCAACTTTATACTTATAATTGTTTTTAATAAAGAGCCTCTAATTAGAAGAGCCTGCTGTCTCTGGGCCTTGCACAGGAATTGTGCTGTTAGCACAGAATGAGAAAAGCCAGTCCTGAAGAAACTAAAACTTACAAACTAAAGAAGAAGAATGTTAAATTTTGACAAATAAAATAGGAAGCCAGTAGTACTCTGCTTCTATAGACCAAAACTTCAAAACCCAGCCAAGTTGCCTTGGTTTGGAAAGGTAACAATAAAAATATAAATATAGATTCCAGAAAAATCTACATAATCATTAAAGAGATGAAATACAAAATGAAATCTTCAGGAAAGTACTGTTGGTGAGCATTGAATCCTTAGGACATTAAAAACATAGTACAAAACGGACAAGTGGGTTCATTCCACTAATGCAAACATGCTTCAATATTAGATCTTCTGTTACTACAACAGATTCCTTATCCAGAATCTTTGAGAATCTGAGCTAATAGAGATTAATAGTGTTTCTGGAATTGAGATAATTCCAAAAAAGCAGAATGAGAAATTGAGCTAATCCCAGTATCTTGGTTGCCTTTCAATTTGGATCAAGGAATGGGGTGTATAATATTATTTGCACATTTGCACCTCTGTGCTTTAAAACAGTGTTAGCCACAAAAACACGAGTCACCATTGAGACCCATCGTGACAAATAAGTTACTAGTTAGATTGCCATTAGTATGAGTGCAATCACAGTTTATCACCATTTCCCTATTTGTCAATATTCTGTTCTCTACGTATTTTCGGTATTACAAACAATGCTGCAACAAAAATCCTTACATATTGTTTTCCTGCACAGGTACTTATATTTCCTTAGGCTAGGTATATTGAAAATTAGAAACACTGGGTGAAACGCTAAATAATTTTAAATTTGATACTGCTAAATTCCCTCCAGAAAGGCTATATTCTTTTGTACTTTTCCCAACCCCTACTCCCCATCTATGTTTTTTTTCCCCTCACTGCTTGGCAATGAGTGATGTGACAACTTTCCCAAAATTTCTCAGACTGATATTCAAGGCTCCCTCAAGCTTAGAGCCATCTCACATTTTTTGTAGAGGTTCCCAATGTTTGTAGAATTGTGTTCTGTGGTTCCCTCTTTCAGCCAATTCAAGCTACCGTCTCTCTTCCAAGATCCCTCATAGTTTTTGACCCATATGCCTTCTTGTTTTCTAGCACTATGATGGATTGCTTTAAAAGCCTATTTGTAAGATGTTTCCATTGGTGGAAGCTGGATAAAGGGTACATGGAACTCAATGTATTACTGTTGCAGCTTCCTATGAGTCGATAATTATTTCAAAATTAAGTTTTTTTTAAAAGCATATTTATCATTTCTAGGGATTTAAATTGAGAGGGGAAGTCTGGAGCAAGTACTCAGTTGGGTACTTATTCCATCATGACTGTTTTGTTTTGAATTATTACCAAAAAGTATATTATTTTTTAAATGGCAATAAAATTCCGCATACCTTTTTAAAAAGAAGGAATGAGGTAGATTGATTTATGCAGATGTGAAAAGAAATTTATAAAAAGTAACTGGAACAAACAAACAAACAAAAAGCCACTTGATTTTGGGGAATTCCCTGGTGTCCCAGTGGTTAGAACTCGGCGCTTTCATTGCCGTGGCCCGGGTTCAGTCCCTGGTCAGGGAGCTAAGATCCCGCAAGCTGCGCTGCGAGGCCAAAAAAAAACTTGATTTTTTTGAATTTGTCCTTTTTAACACAGAACTTGTATTTCATTTCTAACCTGAAAAACAAAATCAGAGAATTGGAGTGAATTACAAAGATATGTTTCAATAAAAAGATTCTCAAAAATGAATTGGAATAAACTTTATAACAGCTATGGATTTATCATCCTAAAGATACCAGTTTGTGTCCACTTTTTGCAAATGTTTCCTGTAAAAGTTCTCTTTGATGGTGATAACCTTGTAAAGCTATGTTGATGAAGCCTCATTAAGCTTTATGTAAAAAATAGATGCAATAATAAAAGATCAATCACAGCACTCCTGTTTTCAGGGATCCAGAGTCATCTTCCTTTTCAGTCTGGATCACAGTGGCCCACTTGTTGGAGGAAAGCTAATTACTAGTCATTATTTTGAAGCATCTTATATTGTTACCAAATAATACCAGCACCCAATTGATCTGTTTGTATGTTTGAGGGCAATTCCATATTATTATCACTTCTCATCACCCAGGGCCTTGGTAAAATTAAACTTTCAAACCAGAAACTGGGCTTCCACCTGGTAATTCCTTTCCCAAACTTGGGGCAAGCCTCAGGTGTGAGCTGGTATGCTCTGCCCAGTTTAATGTCCACCCCTAGAGATGGTGTCCAGATGAGATTTGGAAGGGAGGATCCCTGACATTGTCCCAACTCAGTGTCTCCTGAGATGTACTCCGTCCTTGCACTTTCTAAAATAAACTGTTACATGTAAGTAATTCTGTAACTCATTATTTTCCACAGGCTTTTTGGAAGGGACATAAACAGCGGGCCTCATATATGCACAGGCGACAAATGTTCATTGATAATATTCCTTCTGTTGTGAAGGTAAACACCCTTTCCTACCTTAGTGCTTGACTTAAACTTTTCCCTTCATTTTCATTTTGCTTCTAGAAGACAGACTATGTTTGAGCCTTGACATCAGAAGCAAGTCCTGGGTTTGAGTCATACCTCCACTACTCACTTAGCTGATCATCTTCAAGCAAGTCCATCAAAACGCTCTGTTGTCTCCGGTCCTTTATAATATATGCTCTTTCTCTAACAAGTCCAAATTGATTATTTAAATTCTGGAGGAAACCCAGCTTTATTTTATGTTCTTCTTATGGTCTTCGCTGATAATGTTTAGAATGCTCAAATTTAACAGTGCAAACCTTAGTTGTAAGGCAAATGCAAAGCCAATGACAAGAGAAAGTAGAGCTAAGTTAGGGCCTAACTTCCCACCAGCTTCCCACCGAGGCTGGTTGCTCTGAGCTTAGAGAAAGAACACGCATTGGAGTGCCCACTGTCTCAGAGCTGAAAACTAAAGAACTGTGCGGCAGTGAACTTGTAGAAACTTGGAAATCCAGATGAGAGTCACAAGAGTGGGACTGGAGAGAGATGGGAATCAGATGAGATTTGTTAAGACTTTTTAAACTGTGAGGACAAAGAATGACATGTTCTAGACCCCTTGTGCATTACTAGCTCCTGAATGAAATGTCCTTTGCTTACCCTGGAACACATGCTTATTCGCTTAGAAAACCGTGGGTCACAGTTGGTCCCTCGTGAGACCTCTTGAAATGTTTTCCTGTAAAGACCTAAAGAATATTCGCTGCGTTTAAGAGATGTGGGAAGCAACCCTGAACTTAGTTTCTCATTTGATCCCCTGACCCATGGCAACTCTCAGCAAAATGCCTTGCCCACTTGGCTTTAATTTACTGAGATTAAAGCAAAATAGTACAAAGAGCTACATTACCTTCCCCACCATAACGTGTAACATGTTCTGAACCCCTAGGAGAAAAAGCAACGAAGGAAGTAGAAGAAGAAGATTAGGCTTTAGATGTTTATTAGTTGGTAGGCTGCTAATTTTTACTTTTTTATCAAATTATCTATCAATATTATTTTTAAAAGACTCCATAAAGAGATATGAAAGGTTATCTGGTAATTGCCTGGATTTCTCTTTTTAACTTATTTTTAGATTCAGTCCTGGTTCCGGATGGTAACAGCACGAAAGAATTACCTCTCACGACTGCAGTATTTCAGAGATCATGTAAGAGACACGCATGTGGATTTTTATCCTGGCTGAGAATGAACTAAATGAATACTTTACTGAATGTTAGCATTGAATGACTTTTATTAAATGGTGGAAATGAACAGTAGGAGGAAAAAATAGGTTTTAGAACTCAATGCGATACTATTTGGAGGCTTCTTACATTTTTTTATTCAGAACTCAGGTTCAGAGTGAGACTTCACCATTCAGAACTGGAAAGGAAATGGGTGAGAGAAAACTGATGTGGGCTAGTAATGCCAGGGAGAAAAGATTCAACTTTCCAAAATGACTTATAAAGTGCTTATTACTGCTAACCGATTAATTTAAATAGATGCCCGCAGGAGGAATTTTTTTAGGATCTTTGAAGAATAGATATGTGAACATAGATTGGACCATCTAAATTTGGTGGTAAAATTCTTTTCCCTTTTTAAATCTCTTTATTTATACAGTCCCTTTGCAATCTTGTTTATATTTTAACTAACTTATCTGCCCCTTTCTTCAAAGAGAATGCAAAAATAAACATTGACTACACCACATCTAAACACTATCAGTTCTAAATAGTGTCCCTTTTGAAAACGCTGTCACTTCTTAAATAGTTCTAAATTCTAAAATAGTGGAGTAGATGGGACTCTGGGAGGTAGTGACTGGTCTTATTTTTTTCGCAGAACAATGAAATTGTGAAAATACAGTCTCTATTGAGAGCAAACAAAGCTAGAGATGACTACAAAACATTGGGTAAGTGGGAGCATTCCGAGACAAATTATCCCTTATTAACCAGGCAAGGACAAGTTATTTCCATCTGAGTCACTTCAGTGGCTGCTCCAGAAACAGAGGATGCCTGTTATTTCCAGTAGATTTTGACCATCTCAGACCCCAGGTTCTGAACCAGTACACAAAGGAAGATGTGATGACAGGAAGTGGACCCTTCTATCTAAATGGAGTGGGGTAAATGCAGTAGATGTGATTTCTTCTTCAAAAGGAATGGACTGCATGGGGTGGGGGGATAAATTAGGAGTTTGAGATTAGCATATACACACTACTATATATAAAATAGATAATCAACAAGGACCTACCGTATAGCACAGGGAACTATATTCAATATCTTATAATAACCTATAATGAAAAAGAATATTAAAAAAAAAATATATATATATATATATATATATATCTGAATCACTTCACTGTATGCCTGAAACTAACACAACATTGTAAATCAACTACACTTCAATTTTTAAAAAATGGAGTTGGCATAAATGCTGATTTTTTATATTAAATTTGAGCTAGAGGCAGGAATCTAATGCAAAAGAGCCAGAAGATAAGCTTAAATTTGAATACTGTTTAATTTATTGCCTGGCCTGTGATTTTTTTTTCCTCTCATTTTTTTTCTTTCAATAAGTCAGATCAAAACTGCTCTGGGCTTTGGCAAATAGGGTGGCTTTGTGGTAACTGAACTGTAAATTTTCATTTCTTTCTCAATTCAGCATCTTCATAAAACGAAGGCATTTTTTTAAGCCGAAAAACAGATCACTTTTATTAGTCTGTCATGATTCATTTTCACCCATTCCCTCCAGAAAGGCACTGAATGCATTCAGGTTTAAAAGTTGCTGGAACCGTAATGTGGCCACTTGTAAGTGCTGACTGTTAAGTTGTGTGGTTTCCTGAAATGAAAGTACCACAAAGTGGTATGAAGATATCATGAAGATGCCAAAAAGCCAGCTGTTGATAGAGGAGCTATTACATTTGAGCCATAATAATTAGTAAAGCTAAAATATTGATTTGTTTCTGCCAGGCCTGTTAGCACATAAAATGATACACAGTTCTTCAGAGCCAGGAGAGAGAACTTTAGACACAAATGCGGTGGCTTATGTTCTCTCAGCTACATGAATGAGCTCTGCTGTGTGGCTCAGGCTGTTTCTGAAATGGTCATGTCATCAGCAACATCTTTGCTGAAATAGAAGGAAAATAAATTCACATATGCTTCAGTGATCAGGAAGAAAAGGGTCCATGATCCAAGGTAACTTGGAATCTAGTGGAATATGAGGTATTATTATCCAGTAAATTCTGAGCCTGGAAGCAGAATTGGACCTCTAAAGCTTCCTAAGGCTTTTCTTTGACAAGTACCAATAAAGACCATCAGATGGGGAACAACAGTAATACAGATGACTCTAGATTTGGTTGTTCATGATGAGTTCATGCTGTTAATTGTGTTGTTGGTTGAACTCTGTATTCCTTAAGTGTCAAAATACCACACAACTAAACAGAAGTATAAGGAAGCTTGAGTAGGGCCTTGGAAGTAAAAGAGAGGATGGTTATTGAGGCCGCCACAACTGGGCTGGGCTCTCTCAAGTCATCTTTTTGTTGCTGTGTCTAATCGTTCAGCATTGAAGGTCCAGGTAGTTTCTTCTTAGAGTTTACCCAGAGTAGATCTCATTACACACCTTAAAAAAAATTTTTTTTTTCAAAGTCACAGTGCAAGAGAATTAAAGCACAATTAAGGTTCAAGGCACTAAGGGAAAGCCCTTGTAGAATTTATATAGATATTCCTCTCAACAACTGAGCCTGGTCTCCTAGGTGCTGAATGCCCTCCCTGGTCCCTGCTGAAAGGACAGGGACCTAATTCAATTTCTAAAATTGCTTCATTTCTGCCAAGTAGAACATGTGTTCCAGTTGTCATTCTGTCGGCTCCTGTTAGACCTTACAGTTCGCCCTTGACTGACCTTTTCTAATTCACCTTTCACCTAATTCCTGCTCCTTCCCCAAGGTCTTTTGGGCTGAGGGAAAAAAAAACAAAAACTCCTTCTGCTTCCTGCAGCAAGAACAGAAATCTCTTATCTGGCTCAGCCACAAGCTCTCAGAGCCGGGGCAACTCATGTTAGCATTCTTTCCCAGGTTCCTCATCAATAAGACACTGATAGATAGAACTGTCTCCTCAGTGCGTGGTCCTGGGAACAGCCTGAGAGAGGGCTGATAAACGGGTACTAGACGAGGAATTAGTGAGGCCCAACCTTATCAGTGGCGTGCATTTATTTATATGATCAGTTTCCTCGTCCAGATTTGACCTGAGGCAGGATGATTCACTCTGGAGACCAAGCACGTCCATCGCTCTGTTTTTCTGTCAATGCTTTATTTAAAGTCCTGGTTTCTTTCCTACTGATGATCTGTTCAAGCATGCCCAGTTAAAGCACGCCTTTCCTTTCCTTTCCTTGCAGTTGGCTCTGAAAACCCGCCGTTAACAGTAGTACGCAAATTTGTACATCTGTTGGACCAAAGTGACTTGGATTTCCAGGAGGCGCTGGAGGTAGCACGATTAAGGGAAGAAGTGGTGACCAAGATCAGAGGCAATCAACAGCTCGAGAAAGACCTGAACCTGATGGACATTAAGATTGGGCTCCTGGTGAAGAACAGGATCACACTGGAGGTCAGTGGGGTTTGTGGGACTCTTGGTTCCCAGAAGAGAGAAGACGCTCGTATATTTGCCCACAGCACTCTGGTCCAGCTAAGTTCCTTTGGAGTCCAGAAGGAGTGGCCCAAAGTTTATTTACCATTTTCATTACCACTTTATGGTCTTAGACCTGCAAAATTCTGTGCTCCCCTTTTATGACATTTGGTAAGACTTCTTTACCATTCTGAAAGGAAATTTATGTGAAATAAAACCAACTTACATATGTACCTTCATAGCAAGGCTAAGGCCTTTCTATAAATATAAAAGAGAAATTCAAAGAAATTAATTTATAGTAAAAATACATATTTCAATATGAAAATACATGGGCCTGATGCCATTAGATGTGATAAAGTTACCAGAGACTTGGGCCTCTTCACAGAATAACCACAGATTGAGAGAGCTGCAGATGAGACTGGTCAGGTGAGTGGTGGAACTGGCCATGAGTTCTTTTTTCCAAAGTGGAGAGCAACTCTTTGTAATATGCCCTTGAACAGCAAAGTGTGGTCTCCCTCCACCCCCCACCACTTGACATGGAATTGCCGTCCTAGAAAATTAAGTTTATATTAAAATTGTGATGATCTATGTTGTGCTTATATGTAAAGCGATTAGATGCTAGGCTCAAGCAATTACGCACAGAATTTTGACCTACGTGAATGACCAGCGGGACATTAAAAAATCCAGCCATGCGAGATGTGGACAGTTATTTACACAGGACCATCCTACAAACTGCAGGACAGCAGAGCATCTGTGTCCTCCCCAGGCCCCACTCACTGGAAGCCAGTGGTGTCTCCAATCCATCAGCTGTTAGCCCTCCCCCACCCACATTTCCAAAATGACCCCATACAGAGTGACATTTCCCTAATAATAGCCTCCAAATAAATAATGCTGTAGTTTTTTATCTGTGAGAAACCTGCCAGTGGCAAAGCTCCCCAAAACTATGTGAGAAGTGTCATTTTTACCCAAGAAAAGGAGATTCCAGGGTAAGACCTCTCTCCATGTCCCTGTTCCCATGCCACATCCGTTTTCAGAAAACCAACAGGGCAAGGCAGGGGAAGTTGACCTTCTGGATGCCCTGAGAAGGCTACAGTGGGTCAGAGGTAGAGAGCCAGCTTCTGGTGTGGTTCTGGAAAACTACCAGGTGAGCAGGCACGGGAGGCTACCAGCCAAATGGACACGGGAACGCCTCGCTCTTGTCTCCGGCCCTCACGGAGATGCCAGCAAAATAGTGCAGAGAAAATAAGGAAACGAGAGCAACTCGTAAGACAGGAAATGATCATCTTTTCTAAATATTAAGGGAAAAAACTACAAATTTAAGTGTTCTGTATTTAACTCTATTTTCATTGTTTTATCCAGAAAAACAATAGTACTTTAGTCTTTAAAAAAAAAAATAATGTGTTTGTATTGTTTGACACATATGAAAACTTTTAAAGTATAATATATTCCAGAAGGTCCTTCAGAGAATGCCTTTTATAGCTTTACACTGCTGTTTTACCCTACTCCCATAAAGTTGTAAACAGGAAATGCCTTGCCTTTTAAAATAAAGGCTTAACTGCAAAAGAGTAGTAGAAATATGTAGCTTGTGGAAATACAAACGTGGCAGATTTTCAGATCTTTATGAGTGTTTAAGATTTTTTAAAGCATTACTAATTGTTAGCATTGTGAAACAAAGTTAATTTTTCGACTTATATTTTCAAACACCAAATATTTATCAAACACTGATTAGAAGTTAAACTAATGATTCTCAAGGACGTACTCTTTTGTCTTATCATTAATAGTAGCATTTTTGGTTTGATGATGAGAATAGTGCAGTTGAAGTTTTATTTACAGTAGTGAAATAATGGGGAACAACCCAAACCCGAAAACAACAAACAGAGGGCAGTAGAACCAGTCTGACACGTATGTTACACAGCCACTAAAAATAACGTTTCTGAAGAATATTTAAGGGCAGGGGAAAGGGTTGCAATATAATGGAGAAGAAAATAGTACCTAAAACAGTATGATTTCATTTATTGTAAAAAATAGGTATACACTTAAGCTAAAAGAAAAAAATTAAGCTATTTTTCTTTGCATGGTAGAATTAACCATATATATATATTTTTTTTTTTAACATCTTTATTGGGGTAAAATCGCTTTACAATGTTGTGTCAGTTTCTGCTGTATAACAAAGTGAATCAGCTATATGTATACATATATCCCCATATTCCCTCCCTCTTGTATCTCCCTCCCACCCTCCCTATCCCACCCCTCTAGGTGGTCACAAAGCACGGAGCTAATCTCCCTGTGCTATGCACCTGCTTCCCACTAGCTAGCTATTTTGCATTTGGTAGCGTATATATTCCATGCCACTCTCTCACTTCGTCCCAGCTTACCCTTCCCCCTCCCTGTGTCCTCAAGTCCATTCTCTACATCTGCGTCTTTATTCCTGTCCTGCCCCTGGGTTCATCAGAACCTTTTTTTTTTTTTTTTTTGATTCCATATATATGTGTTAGCATACGGTATTTGTTCTTGTCTTTCTGACTTACTTCACTCTGTATGACAGACTCTAGGTCCATCCACCTCCCTACAAATAACTCAGTTTTGTTTCTTTTTATGGCTGAGTAATATTCCATTGTATATATGTGCCACATCTTCTTTATCCATTCATCTGCCGATGGACCCTTAGGTTGCTTCCGTGTCCTGGTATAGTTTTTAATTTTTTTAACAATGAGCATATGTTGAGAAAAAAGTTTAAAGGGAAGTGGCTTAGTTCTTACAGAGCAACTCTAGCTCTCTCCAGTAACCATGTGTCTTACAATTCTTTTAAAATTGGCGTTCCTTCTGGAAACCTTAGAAAGTCAGTGGGTGAGTGAGTGAAGTAGCTAATATTGGTTTTAAGCAAAAGAAGAGGTTTGGAAATGGAGACAGACGGCTGAAGTAGAAGTTTCTGGGTGGCATAGGGAGGAAGAAAGGTCTAGATTCAAACTAGCTTGAAGGAAAACCAACGTAGAAATTGAAAGTAATCTTGAATTGCTAAAATTCCTATTGGTGGGTGTGTCGTATCATGTGAGTGCAGACTTGAAGGCCAGGGCTTTCTGTAACCCAGGATTGAAATTTATTGTATGGCTTGATTAAACTTCTTTGCTGCTTTATGAGCATATTTCCTTGGGTATGTTCCTTAACCTCTCTAAGCCTTGTTTTCTTCACTGGAAAATGTGCTAAGTGCCTTACGTGGATTGTGGATTGTTTTTATCTTCACAGAAGCTCAGTAAGATTGCTATCATTAAGCCCATTTTATAGATTTAAGGAAACTGAGTCTTAGGTTAACCTGAGCAAGGTCACAAAACTAACTGTGCTTTGCAGATACTCGTATTTTTATGACTCCAAAGCCCAAGCCGTTTGTCCTAGTCCACACCTTCTACAAAAGTGCATAGACTCTAGCATATTACCTGCATGCGGATATCCTGTTACCAGGGGAAGGGAAAAGATGGTGGCAACTAAGGCAACATTGAGATGTGGGAATATTATGAACAAGTTAAATACCGTTGCTCCTTCGAACCAGTATTCCTCAAATGCTCAATATTTATTGATAAGAATAGAGGACATGAGATTTCTATTAATAAAAAGCCTATACCTCTCTTTGGAACCCCTGTCTGGGTTGGCCTTTGTCCCCTTCTTCAAGCTTTCCAAAGCAAACCTCCACTCACACCAGAGCTTTTGTGAGCCAGGTGTAATTTCACAGGGGAGACAGAAGAAGGGCTTATCCCACTGAAGCGTGCTGCTCTGTCCTTGAATCTCCAGCAGACAGATGTTCCCGTGGCACAGCAGCTGGCTCTCCTCTCCCCTCCCACTTCCCCTGCAGGGCTCCGCATTTGACTCTGCTCTTTCCCTTCCTGCAGTGCTCTTCCTGTGCTGTCTTCACCAAATCTGTTAATAATGCAAAGGAACTTGGTTCTGCCCTAGAGCTCGCTTACCACCCCACCCTCTGTTCTCTTCTGTATATGTCAAAAACATTACCCTAAAGATGAAGTCTGCAGCAAAATGAAGGAATAGTCTCCAGTTTCCAGAGCTACTTCCATTGCAAGTAGTTGGGGGACATCGGGGGTGAGGGAGGCCAGTGATGGGGAGGTTAAGTACCAAGATTTTTTTTCTTCCGTATATTTAAAATCAAGATAATCAACTTATTCCATGTATTTGGGGGAACTGAATCTCTACACATCACCAGTTATCTGAAGAGGAGAAACCTGGGTTAAATGGAACCGTAAGCCGGTTAGTCTAGTGATGTCTCAGGACTTCTTATAGATAAAGGGTATCAGGCCACCGCCTGTCTAGACTTCTCCTGAACCTCCATCTGGAGGTAACTACGCTTCCTTTCTTCATCTTGAATGTGATTTATATATTTGTGAAATAAGGGGGGAAATGTCGCCTTCTTAAAATTTTTGTAGAAATGAAAGTCAAATTCCCCCTTTCCCCATATAAACAATTAGGGGAACAGAAGTAAAGGATTAAGTCAAGTTACCCCTCTCTAAGCTGAGAATGAAGAAAAATAAAGTCATAGGCCTGGAAGGCAATGGACGTAACCACATAGAACTATCTAATCTCAAAGCTCCAAGGGTTGTTTTGTTTTGTTTTTTTTTCTACCTATGAGCTGACCCCAGCTATGGGAGAAGAGGGGTGCTGGGGGGTAAATAGATTTGGAGCTTGTCCTGTACAGTGGTTCTCATCCACAGGGATAATTGGAAATGGGGACAGGCACATTTTTTGTTGTCAAAATGACAGGAGTCCCTACTGGCATTTGGTGGAGAAGGGCCCAGGATGCAAGATGGCCAGCAGTGCGCGCACAGCAAAGCATGGTAGTGCCTGCAATGCCCGGAGGGCCCCCCTCGGGACTGGTGGTGGAGAATCCTGACACTGGCTGCAAACAGAATCATCATGTGGAGGCTGGGCTAAGAGCTCAGGGAAGCAGATGGAAAAAGTTTTAGGAAAAACAACTTTCTTGCCACCTACACTCTGGGACAGCGACCCAGTGTTCAGTGGCAGAGGAGGCATTCTAGAGCTGTGGCGTTCATGTAAGTCACGTGCCATTAGTGAGTCATGAAATCAATTTAGTGTATCACTTCAGCAGATTTTAAAAGTGGAATAGAATAAAAGCAAATTGAAACGATCGGAGTGTGCCCCAGTAGTAAGAATAAGCATCCTTTCGTATAGTGTGTGTGGGTAAGTTTACCAATAAAAGACATAAAATGTATTTTTTACTGTGGGTCTCCGTAAAAATGTTTGGTAGATCCTTATCTAAACGACCTACTCTGGTTCGTGAGCCTTTAAGCCCCTGAAGGGGACACAGTAGCCTCAGTGACCTCTTGACAGTGTTTCCAGCCGCACATTTTCCACATTTCCCTGTAAATAGTTAAAGCAGCATGATTGGGAGGGAAAACCCTTAACTTTGTTAAATATTTAGAGGCTTCTCTTCGCTTCCATTTCTAATTTCTACATTGCATATTTTTTTGCAAGTGTTTCTATAGATTCAAAAGATATAATTCATTCTTTTAAAGGTTACAGTTTAGTAGTGTTTAGTATATTCCCAAAATTGTACAACTATCACTTCTGTCTGACTCTAGAACATTTCATCACCCCAAAAAGAAACCCCAAAGAAAATGTTCTGGAATTAGATTGTGGTGACAGTTGCACAACCTTGTGACTAGACGGAACACCACTGAAGTGTACTCTTTAAAAGGATGAATTGTATAGTAAATGAATAATACTTCAATTGAAAAAATACCCATATTCATTAACACTCATTACCTGTTCACTCCAACCCCCAGCCACAGCAACCTTTAGTATACTTTCTATCTTGATAGATTTACCTGTTCTGGATATTTCATATTAATAGAGTCACACAATATGTCATCTGTTGTGACCAGCTTCTTTCACTTAGCATAGTGTTTTTAAAGTTCACCATGTTGTAGTAGCGTAAATCAGTACTTCATTCCTCTTTATTGATAAATAACATTCCATTGTGTGGATACACCACATTTTGTTTGCCCATTTATCAGTTGATGGACACTTGAGTTGTTCCCTCTTTTCAACTGTTACGAGTAATTCTGCTATGAGCATTCATGTACATGTTTTTCTGTGGACATATGTTTTCAGTTCTCTTCAGTATATACCTAACAGTGACGTTGCTGGGTCACATGGTCACCTGTGTTTAACTTCTGAGGAACTGCCAAATAACTGTTAATGTTGAGCATCTCTTCATGTGCTTATTAGCCATTTGTAGGTGTTCTTTGGGAAAATGTCTGTTCACATCCTTTGCCCATTTTTTAATTGGGTTATTTGTCTTTTTATTTTTGAGATGTAGGAGTTCTTTATAGTATATTGTGGATACAAGTCCCTTATCTGATAAATGATTTGAAAATATTTTCTCTCATTCTATGGGTTTTCTTTATTGATAATGTACTTTGAAGCACAGAGGTTTTAATTTTTATGAAGTCCACTTTATTTTTTTCTTTTGTTGCTAGTGCTTTTAGTGTCGTATGTAAAAAACCATTATCTACATGCACAAAGATGCGTGTACAAGAAGGCTCCCTACACACTCTGAAATAGTAATAAAATGTAAAGAAACTAACTGTCCATCAAAAAGGAATATGATTAAATAAATTATCACACACACACCCCTAAAAGAAACCATTGCTTAATCCAGGGTAACAAATATTTTTGCCTAGGTTTTCTTACAAGAGTTTTATAGCTTTAGCTCCTACATTTAGTTCTTTGATCTCTTTTGAGTTAATTTTTGTTTATGGGATGAGGTCTGACTTCTTTCTTTTGAACCTGGATATCCAGTTGTCCCAGCATCATTTTTTGGAAAGACTATCCTCTCCCTGTTGAATTGTCTTGGGACTTACATTACATCCTACGAACAAATGCGTACAGCTTTGGAGAACAAATATTACAAAAGCCAAATTCACCTGCAATTTGGATTTTCTTAATTTCTTTAACATTCTCTGTCAGTTTGTTTCTTCGTGAGGGAAACGTGGAAAATTAATCTTTCCAACTGTGTGTGTCTCAGGGTGTCTGAGAAGGAAGGAGGTAAACAGTACCAGCATAAAAAGTAGTAATTTCATAAAAATTTTTTCCAGGATGTAATTTCACACAGAACGAAACTGAATAAGAAAAAAGGTGGAGAAATGCAAATACTGAATAACACTGACAACCAAGGGATCAAAAGTTTGAGTAAGGAGAGAAGAAAAACACTGGAAACATATCAGCAGCTTTTTTATCTTTTACAGGTGAGAACAACTTCTTTCACTGTGAGTTTTGGGTAAATGCTATGTTCCCGTTGGTGTTTTACAGTAGATCTTGTCCCATGCTAAGGCTATAATAGTTTACATGTTCTGAGCACTATTAAGTACCAAGTGCTATTCTAGGTGCTTTATATACATTATCTCATTTTAATTCTTACTACAACCCTGGGAACCATCAAAAAATAATTTACTGATATTCCCGTATTACATGTGAGAAAACTGAGACACAGCCAGTAAACGGTAAAGCAGGGGTATTGGGACCCTGGCAGTTTGACTTAAAACTGCAGTCACGCTCTTCATGACTACATTATACTGCAGTTATCGGCAGAAACAGTATAAATCTAATAATAGCATAAGCAGATGCTGTCAAACATGAAAAAATTAAAGTAACTGTATGAAAAACAGATCTGTACCAGAACCAGACTGCCCTTCTTTTGAGGAAGGAGCCAGAGAGTTTGGATTAGGGAAATGGGATTCCTTTTTTATTTCATTATTTCCATGGCATGACTGTGATCTAAGTGAACAGTAATTTTCCATTGCTTCAAGAGTGTGGGTGAGAACTAAGCTGAACTGGTTACGGCTGGACTCTGTCTGGTGGACTAGCTTTTTGTTTGTTTGACCATTGATCAACCTCATCCGCCCACCAGCACATACAATTAGTCCCAAAGGAAACAGTGAGCGATAGTGAGAGATAGCCTCCCCTCGGCAGGTGTCCCTGGGGACACCGCTGGTGGCAGTGATTCCGTCAAGGCGTGGAGATGCTTGAATCTTTGTTTGAGGGCATTAGGTGCACAGAGAACACATTACCCAAAACAAATGAGGTGTGGCTAGCCTCGCTGAGAGAAGAGACGTTAATTTTGGTAGAGCTGAGAATTCTCTACTTAAGAGTGGATTGGAGAACAGGTGTAGTACTCCAGATGTCCACCATGTGGCAGCATAGAAGGAAAAATGTTAAAACAGAATTGTCCGTGGAATCCAGTGCTTAACAGCTTCCTTTCCAGAAAGAAAGGGGGCTCGCACTAGGCAGGGAAGGTTTTTTGTCTGCTGAAATTAGGTTAATAGTCATCCACCAGTTACAAATTTAATCTTAAGCATTTATCATTTTTTTTAATTAATTTTTATTGGAGTATAGCTGCTTTACAATGTTGTGTTAGTTTCTACTGTACAGCAAAGTGAATCAGCTATACGTATACATATATCCCCTCTTTTTTGGATTTCCTTCCCATTTAGGTCACCACAGAGCATTGAGTAGAGTTCCGTGTGCTATACAGTAGGTTCTCACATTTATCATTTTTGACATCCATGAACTTCCAAGTGTATGAAGCTTCTTCAGGATTTAGTTTTCTATTGTTGGATTTTGATAGAATTTGTGTCATTTAGGAAGGTGAAAATTTAGTTGCTGGCCTAAGATTTGTATAGTTTACCCTGTTATGTAAGTGGAGGCTCATTAATGGGAAGGAGAAAAAGTGTAGGAGCGTGTTTAGAATAATTCCACAAGGTTTATTCCCTAAACGATCCAAAACTGATAGAACCAGAGCATGACCATTCAGTTGTACTGAGTGAAGTGTCAAAAAATCATTTATTTTTCCTTCACCTTTTCTCCTCTCTGCTTTGGAGACATTAACCCAAGACCAATGAGGAAGCTATAGAAAAGCAAACGGCGTGGATCCCTTTCGCCTTTGGAAATTCTTAGCCAAAGTAGCAGGTCAGCTAGTATAGGTTTTGCTATGGGCTTGTCTCTTCTGTATGAGCCTAAATTTAAAGTTTTTAGGTCATCTGAGAGGAATGAGGCTTCTTCGGCTTTAGAGTAATTTTCCTTCCTCAAAAGCCCATATGCTTAGTGTGGGAAAAGAATCACCCCAGAATGCTAAGAAAAAGGTTGTCCTGAGCTACTTATTCATAAAATTTCAGCCAGTCATTATGAGCTTGAAAGTAAATCTAAGTGGTAAACTAAACTAGAATTAGGGTTTTCTTTAAAATTTTAAAGCCATACTGCTTGAGACTCTTAGATACTGGTTTCCATGTATGGAAAATTTTCTTTTCTCATCGGAAGGAAGATGAAGAGTAGGACTATCAAATTTCTCTGTCATCTTAATATTGTATTTTTTCTTCTAACCTCCATCTGGTTGGTGTAACTCCTTCAGAAAAACCACATTACCATGAAGACTGGTGCTACATCTCTTGAACTCCATCCTAAGCTGAGCTGCATGTCAATTTTTTTTTTATTCTTGTCCATCTTTAAATTTTTTTTTAATTTGAAGAGATTCTCTCTTCGGATACCAGGTCTATCAGCCACCCCCCTCTCTCTTCTCTTCTTTTTATCTTAGCCTTCTGGGGTGATTCTTTTCCCACACTAAGCATATGGGCTTCTTGTCAGGTTCTTCTGGCATTTCCCCCATGAACTATCCTGACCTTCACCCCTCTGTTCAGCCTCCCTGCCTCACTCCTACCTTCATGCTTTCTAAAACATCATGGCCATCCCACTGTCTCCACATGTAAACATATCCTTTTCTTTTTCTTTCTTGTCTCAGAATATGGGATGTGTTTCCTTCTATTCATTCATCAGTCCTTCTAGGACAGTCTATTTAGCTCAGCCCTTGGTCCCTTCTTGCCAGTCTCTTCGGATACCAGATCTATCAGCCACCTACCGCCTCCTGTGTTTCTACAATAAATATTACTTTGTGGCTCCAAATGGTGTAGAGTGTACATAATACAATTATACTCCATTAAATATGTCATGATATAGTATATAAAATTTAAATCCTACCGTAGCTTTCTAGTATAACTTCCTATAGTTTAGTCGTAGTATTATCTGCTACCTTTTAAAGTCTTAATATGTGCCAGATACTCTTCCATATGCTTTATACATAATAAGTCATTAAAGTGCAAGGAACTGGGGACTCCTCTCTGCTTTAATAATATATTAACATATAGTTTTGTGGGGGGGGGTGTTTCTTCTCGCTTTCCTTCAGACAAATCCTTTGTACCTCGCTAAGCTGATTTTCCAGATGCCACAGAACAAGTCAACTAAATTTATGGATACTGTTATTTTCACCCTATACAATTATGCTTCCAATCAACGGGAAGAATATCTACTCCTCAAGCTTTTTAAAACTGCTCTGGAGGAAGAAATAAAGTATGTATATAAGTATATATGTAAAAATACCAATACCTTTTGTTAGTGGTGGCTATCTCTGATTTACTAAAATAATTTTAAAGTTATTCTTGTAAGTTATTTATACGTATTAAAATGTATCAAATTTCTTGAGAAATTGCCATATCATCATAGATATATTCAGGTACAGCTTTCTCCCAGCAGTGGTATCTTTTCTAATGCTAAATTCACTCTTGATTTTGCAAGTATACAAAGCTCTTTGAAAGTCAGTGAGGGCTTCCCTGGTGGCGCAGTGGTTAAGAATCCTCCTGCCAATGCAGGGGACACGGGTTCGAGCCCTAGTCCGGGAAGATCCTTCATACCGTGGAGCAACTACACCCATGCGCCACAACTACTGAGCCTGCGCTCTAGAGCCCGCATGCCACAACTCCTAAAGCCCATGCACCTCATGCTCTGCGACAAGAGAAGCCACCGCAATGAGAAGCCCGTGCACCGCAACGAAGAGTAGCCCCCTCTCACTGCAACTAGAGAAACCTCATGCGCAGCAACGAAGACCCAATGCAGCCAAAAATAAATAAATAAAATAAATAAATTTATATTAAAAAAAAAGTCCGTGAGAAAACCTAATTAAAATTATGTGAGTAGTAAAGCCATAAACAGATGAGGATAATGATCTCTGCTAAATAGTTTTTCCTTCTTACTGGAATTTAAGCTGCTGCTAATTTATTTTTTACTCAGTTAATGTAAAAAATGTGTAGGCAGCTATAATGAATGGGGGTGGGGGGGGAACCCATGAGAAATGCCCTTAGCCAACTAGATGGATCTTAACTGTCTTCCTTACTTCTGGATCCCTTAAGCGATGCTAATCCTATAGGTCTCTGAAGCTATTAGCCGGGCACCTCTGCCCTCACACTGTCTATAAGGCAGCATGAGAAATAGGATTCATGAGAAAATGCAATGCTGTGCAGTAGAATAAGGTAAGTACTAACTGAATGATAAGCACAGTGTAACAGATCAGAGGGATGGAAAGAAAAGTGCCAATACAGTCAATCGATAAAGATTGTATGGAAGAGGAAGGAGTTGACCCAAAACCTTGAAGAATATCTACAGTTTTTATAAAAAGAAATGGAAAAGGGGAATAAGGCACTATGGTGATAGAAACAGTATGGGCCAAGGGGCAAGAAAGAAAGTAGATTAGTCTAGCCAAGAGGTGACTTAATTAGTGACCACCAGGAAAGGAAGGTTGGGCCAGATCATGGGAGACACTGAGTATAGGCCCTAGTGCTGAGGCTCTTTTTACTTTCAGGGAAGGTGTGCAAGGTTTTTGACATGACCACATTGAGTTTTTAGAAGATTGATCTGCTAGCCATGTATGAACGGGATGAATTGGAGCTACACAGTTCAGGGAAATGGGGTGGGGTGGGGGGGCGTGCAAAGGAAAAAGGCACAGATTAGGTTTTCAACACTGAGTTTGAGTTTTAGGTGTAGAACGTGTGGGTGAAATATTTCCAATATCCAGCAGAATATTGGAAATTCAAGGCTAACTCCCAGGAAAGAGACAGGGAGCATCCTAACTTGTATACCGTCACCCAGTATTATTATTAGTCTAGCTCCATTTTTAGTTCATTCCTGCCTTCTAGATTGGAATTAAAGCTGAGAAATTATTTTTAGATCCTTACATTTCTTAAATAAGAAACACTCATCTTACAAATGATAACTTCCTTTTATTTTTTTTAATACAAAAAATTAACGGGAGATCCTGAGACCCACTTTATTAACGGACACTCAGTCTTCCAATAGCCCTGATAAATTAGAATCAGGACATGCATTGTAGATCCTGCTCTACAGGCCCTGTTACCACTGTAAACCTTTGGCCAAATAGGTCAGGCATGTTGTCTAGTGATGGAGGCAGATAGAATGGTCATACTTAGAGAGAAAGCTTTGCCCTAACTTCCCACAAGTTTCAGACTCAGAGGTTGTATTACAAAAGAGCATGTGGGCCATGTCCACCAAAAGTCTCCTTTGGCTCAGGTGTGCTCACCAGATAGAGACGGGAGATAGCTTCCTTTTAAATCACACCGTCTTTGAACTTCAGTGGAGAAAAATATAGCCCCCCGAAGCCCTTGCCCACCAGAGAGAATATACACTGTTTAAAACTCTATCCATAGAGGCAAACCATTTTGTTTGGTCTGGGCCTTTTTTAGATCAAAGGTGGACCAGGTCCAGGACATAGTTACTGGGAACCCTACAGTCATCAAGATGGTCGTCAGCTTCAACAGAGGTGCCCGTGGACAGAACACACTGCGCCAGCTCCTGGCTCCGGTGGTGAAAGAGATCGTCGATGACAAGTCCCTGATCATCAACACAAGTCCCGTCGAGGTGTACAAGGCCTGGGTGAACCAACTAGAAACTCAGACTGGAGAAGCCAGGTAGCAAAGCCTGGGCGATGCTGGTTTTCAGTCGTGTTTTATGATCATTTTTATGTGTATATTTATACATACTCTTAAACTCTGTTAAGCTCTGTTAAAAGAACAAAATTCACTGTGCAAAGTCAGTTTTCAATCTAAGATGTTGTCACCTCCCTTAACATACCCATACAGGCCACATTCTTGGACTCCTGCTCATCTTAGTAGTACATGGTATTTTCAGATTTCGGTAGCAGTTGATTCCCAAAGCCACAATTTCTGTAGTTCTCTCCCTTCTTTTTTTTTTTTTTTTTTTTTTTAAACATCTTTATTGAAGTATAATTGCCTTACAATGGTGTGTTAGCTTCTGCTTTATAACAAAGTGAATCAGTTATACATATACAATATGTTCCCATTTCTCTTCCCTCTTGCATCTCCCTCCCTCCCACCCTCCCCTCTCTCCCTTCTTAGTAGTACATGGTGTTTTCAGATTTCGGTAGCAGTTGATTCCCAAAGCCACAATTTCTGTAGTTCTCTCCCTTGGTTTTTCTTTGTTGTTTCTAAACCTAGGCCTAGACCTAGACATAGACCTCTTCACCTGATAATACCTACCTTTTTTTTTTTTTTTACAATTACCAAGTGAGTAACTTGAACATGCAAGCCTCAACAAGCCGGGTGGGATTGGCTTATTCTAGGTAGTGGTCTGTTGATCCAAGCAATCCCAGCTTTTAATTTCCTGCAGAAGGATGCCATGTGAAATCATTAAGATATGCACAGAGAATTACATGGGTGGTTGTCACAGCACTGTTTGTAATCACAAAAGTTGGGGAAGGTCAAAATATTTAGCTTTGGGGAATCTGTTAAATAAATGTTTATATAACATAATGGAGTAGTAAGTAACTATTTGGAATGGTGGTATAGAAATATATTTGTTGCCTGGGTAAACTGTTCATAACGTAGTTCTCAGTTGTAGTTTGGTACAGTGACTCATTTTCTGTATCAAAAAAAATATGCATGTATGTACACACACGTAGGATCTATATGGGATGTGTATAGACACGAACTGCATTACACCCGTATACACACATGCGTAGCAGAGGACCAGAAAGTTATACACTAAAATAAGGAAAAGTAGTTGTCTCTGGGGTCAGTATTGTTTTCTTGTTGGCTTACATGCAAACTTTTCTGTAAAGAGTATACTGCTCTTTATAATTTAAAAGAGAGAGGGGGAGAGAGAGAGAAAAAGTTAGCTGGGTCTACATTACCTGGGTCTGCTTGTTATTTTGCCAGAAGAGCCCAAATGGAGAGCCTGGAGTCACCCTGCTGTTCTGGTGGCAGAGGGTTCCCTGTGGGTTCTCCCCTGCCCCAAGCAAACATTTTATCATTGGAGTTGGTGGGCAAATTCTACTTCACGACACAAAGCTTGATGGTAGAACCAACGTGGCAAGGATACACATGCTTGTACCTAAGCCCCCAATTAATCGGAAGCCCTCGTTGTGGTTTCAGCAACCTGCCTTACGATGTGACCACAGAACAAGCTCTGACATACCCAGAAGTGAAAAGCAAACTGGAGGCATCCATCGAGAACCTGAGAAGGGTCACCGACAAAGTCCTGAATTCTATCATTTCTTCCCTTGATCTACTGCCGTAAGTTGTATATGTAGCAGGTTTAACTTTCTTCGCTAGAAGTTCTTGAAATACTATGTAAAATAAACCCCTGTAGTGAAGATAGGAGTTTTCCTCATATTGCATTTACTAGTTTAAAAGTTTGCCAACACTTGCACTTTAAATTCATAACTGTTCTCCAAAGAGGAAACAGTACAAAACAGCACTCAGGTACGATCATCCGTGGCAGTCCTGTGATTCCATACCCATCTCATTTTGTGTTTAATTTTTAGGAAAACTGCTTGGCTTTAGTTGACTGGAACAATTGCTGTGTGTTTCTTCCTCACTTAGCCTTTTTCCATTATTTTCTTTTGTCATCTGTTTTCCACGTAGTTATGGATTGAGGTATATAGCCAAAGTACTGAAGAATTCGATCCGTGAGAAATTTCCTGATGCAACAGAAGATGAGCTATTAAAGGTAGATTTTCAAGGGTGATCTCACCATAGCTTCTCTTGGGGGTAGGAGCCAAAACTACCAACACACCATTTTGTAAAATTTTTCCGCTTATATGACTACTTATAATAAGCTACAAGTCTTCTATTCTAATGGCTCTCAAGATTATTGCTATGAGGTTAATTGGGAGTTCTTATACATTATTGAAGCTCTTTATATTAGAGAATTTGGGGGGGGGGCAGTAGCATATTTTCACCAAAAATAATTTTGTTAACTATATTAGTAATGTGTGATTATATTCACTACCTTTACTTAGCTCCTTGTTAAGATTCAGATCGGAGAATGATTTGCTGTCTTGGGAAATGTCAGTTAATATTAACTTTTAAAAAACCCTCCAAACTCTTGAGTTTTCTCTCTCAAAAATAGTCTTTTCTTCTACATCACTCCAGATTGTTGGAAATCTCCTGTACTATCGGTACATGAACCCAGCCATCGTCGCCCCAGACGGCTTTGATATCATCGACATGACAGCCGGAGGTCAGATAAATTCCGACCAGAGGAGAAACTTGGGATCAGTGGCCAAGGTCCTTCAGCATGCAGCCTCCAACAAGCTCTTTGAAGGAGAAAATGAGCATCTCTCATCTATGAACAATTATTTATCAGAGACGTATCAGGAGTTCAGGTGAGAGGTATCGTTACCTTTGGAGAAACTTGCAAGATGGTGGGCAAGAGGAATGTGTGTTCTGTGCCCAGAGCTGGGCTTGGGGGCAGGAACCTCAGGGGGCTGCCTGCATTTCTTGTACTGCTTGTTGCTGTGGAGAAAGAGGAGGGAGGCCGAGCAGGCCGGGTTACTTCTGTCTGGTGTTCCCCATCCCCCCACCACCCCCAGTGCCCCTGTTACATTGAGTCATCCCCATATGTATGATTTCTGCTATTGACAAAAAGAAATATTTAATCTTCTTGGTATGCTATAGGCTTGTAGTACTTAGAATTAAAGAAATCAAAATAGCTAACTTCTGCTTTTCTGAACTTAAAAAGAGGGTATCATTTTGTCCATTCAGGAAAAACGTGTCCATTCAGGAAAAACTTGCCTTATCTGCATCAAACAATAGTAGGAAACTGAGTATTTGGTTTGGGATGATTGGGAGAATCCAGCTTCTGTGTTTGTTGAGGATTGTGTGTGAATATGTTCTGTTCTATTCTCGAACATCTCTTAAATATACGTGTAAGACTTAAGTCTATTGACTTTATAAGCTCTCCAAATTGTATCACTGATCATTCCACGGGGATTCGGGAGGAGGACTGAATCCAGCAGGAAGATTCACTCACCCTGAAGCTCTCTGAGGAAGCACGTTCATCTTGGCGTTCGCTTTCTCTTTTCTGCCATTCAGCCAGTCATACAAGTATGACATCTATGTGGCCTCTTTCACGCCTCACTTGGAAAATGATAATTTCCCATTCCTCAGTTTTCCTGTAGATTAGTGATTTATCTGCTGACAAAGGTAGTTCATGATCATTAATCTCTTTCTGGAATTTGTGGCCTCTTGTGAGAAATTTTCCCCCAATCCTCTTACTATGGGAAGTCTTGATTTTCTCAAGCTGCTAATTTTAGGTCTCCTCACTGACTAAAAAAGTAACATCCATTTCTTGCAAATCCTTATCTGCTATTAGAACCTCTTTTTACTTCCTTTTTTCTCAGATTATTCCTACCAAACATCTGTGTTTCCAACTCTTCTTCATTTGAAAGGAAATAAAACCAAAAGCCTCCCCTCATCTCTTAAATTCATCTATTTTTTTTTCTCTTCCACTCATATTAATCCTTTGTGTTCCTCAGCAACCATGAAAAATTATAACCAAAAAAGTGCAGGAAGACCAGTTGTCACGTGGGAGCATGTCTGCCTGCCATTTACCCTGCCCCGGCCTTGGGGTGGGAAGGCACAGGTCTTTTTGGTGTACAAGCCTTGGGTGCCCTTAGGAGATACACCAAGGATAATTTCAGGCATATGAAACATTTGCAAATTTATAGAATAAAATATCTACTCTACCTGTGCAAAGAATTCCTCCTAAACCATGATCGCAGCACACCTGGCTTTTCTCCATCTCTGTTGAAATTTGCTGCAGCTTAAAATAGCAGACTTTTTAGAGTCTGAGCCCTGGAGGAAGGGAGCCTTGTATGTATCTGTGTGTCTGGTCTTAACAGCCTTTCCAGCCAGCAACTGTTGTCTGGATCAACTAAGAGTAGAGTAGGCTTAACTTGAATTTTTGTCAAATTGGTAACAGAAACTCTGAAAGGGTGTTGAAATCCCCAGGAGTTTGTGCCAATTAAAGTAGCAAATTTGACTAATTGCTTTTTGGATTGTTTTCTCTACAAAGACTTGATTCTTAGATCAGGGAACATTAGTACTGACTTTTTTTGGGGGGTGGGGGTGGCTGTGTTGGGTCTTCGTTTCTGTGCAAGGGCTTTCTCTAGTTGCGGTGAGCGGGGACCACTCTTCATCGCGGTGCGCGGGCCCTCACTGTCGCGGCCTCTCTTGTTGCGGAGCACAGGCTCCAGACGCGCAGGCTCAGTAGTTGTGGCTCACGGACCTAGTTGCTCCGCAGCATGTGGGATCTTCCCAGACCAGGGCTCGAACCCGTGTCCCCTGCATTGGCAGGCGGGTTCTCAACCACTGCGCCACCAGGGAAGTCCCAGTACTGACATTTTTGTGTAGATTTCAGGGGGCATTTTTAAAATCGTATTTTTTAAATGACCTGCCCATAATTTGATTACCTTGGGTCGGTCACAGGGCCTAAGGCCCTAAATGCTCTGTCTGTTCCTTTCCGAGGACCTGGGTCCAACATCCGGAAACATGGACTCGGCTTCGAGGTCCAGAGCCAGCCTTGGAAGGTGCTGGAACAGGTCCCCCGAGGTGTGCAGTAGAAAACAAAGCACTAGCCATCACTGAAGATTTCCTCACCATTTTGATAAAGCCATTTTATTAACCAATTTGACTCTGTCTTAAGACTTTTGGGTTTTTTTCCTTTTTTAGGAAATATTTCAAAGAAGCATGTAATGTCCCTGAACCAGAAGAAAAGTTTAAGATTTCCTCACCATTTTGATAAAGCCATTTTATTTACAAACTTGACTCTGTCCTAAGACTTTTGGTTTTTTTTCCTTTTTTAGGAAATATTTCAAAGAAGCATGTAATGTCCCTGAACCAGAAGAAAAGTTTAATATGGATAAATACACAGATGTGGTGACAGTCAGCAAACCAGTCATTTATATTTCAATTGAAGAAATCATCAGCACACATTCAGTAAGAGAGGCTGGAGGAGGGTCTTAGCAATGGACACGGGGTTCAAACGTCTGCTCTTGAAAATGTTTAGTTTCTACAGGGTGTTACTGTAAGCATGTGCTCCTACTCATGTTCTTAACCTAAAAAAAACTTGAATTATTTATTCCCTGACCCTTATACATTGACTAATCTCCTTTTCCCGAACAGGAAAAGTTTACTTTTGACATGATACATGTATTCCCTGACTCTTGTGCCTTAGGAAAACTCCTCTCAAGCAAGGAGAGTTTATTTCTTCCGTGATCCAGTTACGGTCAGGTGGTGAATGTGCAGTTTAAGCCCTGAGCCCCGGCAGCCCTGGTATTTTCTCCACCCACCAGGGCCACAATGCCTGGACCCCAGAGTCAGTCTCTCCCCCTTTTAAGAATTCTCTTTGCATTTCCAGTAATTTTCTGGGAAAATGAGAATGCTCCCTCTCTTCTAATGTTTGGACATAAAGAGGGAGGGGATAAACAGGCTGCTCCGGGTTGGGGAAAAGAAGACATACACCCCACACCCCAACAGTAGCCGCCTACAAAGAATCGCTTCTGTTGTTCTGGAAAACCCCATTTCTTAGAACCAGGCACTGTCAGTCTGCTATGTCATAATGTCTCCCTCTGGTTCACGTGCAGACATCACCACCATCAACCAGTAGCCTGTATTAGGTGCATTTTGAGGGCAGGGCAGTTTTCTCGGCATGGTGAGGTTCTTTGTTTGTTTGCTTAAGACCAAGTAGAGCTTATTTCCTGAACCAGCTAGGTTCTTAAAGCATAACCTTTTCAAGAACAGTTCTGGACATGACTACTCCAAGCTAAGTCCTGAAGACATGCGAGAAATCCGCCCAAGACCTCCAAAATCAGAACCTGCATTCTCACAAGACCCCAGGTGACACAGACACACTCTGAAGCTCAAGAAGCCCTGGTTAAGGATGCACCCAGCTTCAAATGATACACACAACTGGCGGAAAGCACGACAAATACACACCTCTTAAAGGGCCACCCCCTCCCCCAACCAAACCAGATATACTAACGAGCGGCAAAATTGGCTGCTCAGAATTTCAGTCTTCATTTTTAAACTCTTCTAAGTAACTAAACCTTAAATATGGGTTAGAAAGAAAGATTGGATCTACTTTTGATTTCCCTCTTTCAGGGTTGGGACAGGGAACCTCCTTGACATATGCAACAAGCTCTCCATCAGTGTTTTGAGTGACCCTAAACAAAAGCAGATCTGAGTGACCAGCTGAGGGAGTGAGTGGGTTGATTAAATAAAGAGGCTCTACTTGTTTTCCCTATATATAAACACCCCAAATCACCAAGCAAACACATCCAGTATATGCACCACTTGCAAAAATAATTTTCTAACGAACAAGTAGACTCGTTCATATTTGAGCCACGACCCATTTATCTATTTTTTATGGCAAATTTTTCATCTCAAAAAAATGTCCACACGTTGGCTGCACATGTGCTGAGGGCAATAGCCACATGCAGGAAAAGTGAGAGATTCTTTCCCAAGGAGAGCTGAGAGACAATGTTACTGTATTAATTTAGACTGTTACTCTTCAAGGAGAAATAGTCTGTTCCTTTTGTTAACAAGAGTTGAAAACAGAATCCAACCCTGGGAAACATAACTTGTAACCAGTTTGGAATTCCATCACGTGTGATGTTGGAAGCAGATGTAATAACATGGGAGAAATGTAATTGCAGGGAAAGACTGTCCTTGTTTACTGTCTGTCTCAAGCGAGGAGGTGCCCACATGCAGACACAAGCACGGCAGCGGCATGACTTGCCACGCCTGTGGCCACGTACTTGTCCCTTGTTCTTTAAGGAACATGTAGAACATTAGCTCTTTAAGGAGACATTTTCCGGAAATTTTGATGTTCTGTCATTATCAGGATAAAGAGTAGAAGCTGGCTGCCTAAATCATCCCTTCCAGAGACAGCAGCCCATCAGCTGTCCCATCTCTTCAGAGAACTAGAACATAAATGTATCCATCTTGCTTATTTTGTTCTTGTCTCTGACTTACCTTACCCCAAAATATCCTGTGTACTACTTCCAGATTTCACTGTGTCTTTCTGTCATCTGTGTTATTTATATAACATCTTTCTTTCAATCTAACCATAGTAGAAAGACTAGCATGTCTTAACAATGGACAGAACTTTAAAAGTAGTTGAATAGAGTTGCTTCCTTGAAGCTATGCATCTGAGGCCCCCTCTCCCTTTCTTAAAAACCCAATTTGTAAGTATCAGGGAATGTTAGGGAAAATTCAGCATTAAACAGATAACTCTCTCCTTCACTAATCTTAAAGATTAAAAGAGAATGGAAAAGGAAGTAATCAAGGCAGTGTTGTACTGGCATAAGGATAGACATACCGGTCAATGAGATAGAACTGAGAGTCTAGAAATCTTCAAATCTGTGATCAATTTGTTTTTGACAAGGGACTAAAACAGTTCAGTGGGCAAAGAATAGTCTTTTCAACAAATGGTTCTGGGACAACTAGAAATCCACATGCCAAGAATGAAGTTGGACCCTTTCCTTTCACCCTATACAAAAATGAACTCGAAATGGATCAGAGACCTAAATATAAGAGCTAAAACTATAAAACTCTTAGAAGAAAACATAGGAGTAGATCTTTGTGACCTTGGATTAGGCAGTGGTTTCTTAGATATGACACCAAATGTACAAGCCACAAAAGAAAAAAAAAACCAAAACAAAAAAACAGATAAATTGGACCTCCTCAAAGTTGGAAACTTTTGTGCTGTAAACATTGCCATCAAGAAAAGACAACCAGAGGGGGAGGAGAGAAGATGGCGGAAGAGTAAGACGCGGAGATCACCTTCCTTCCCACAGATACAGTAGAAACACATCTACACGTGGAACTGCTCCTACAGAACACCTACTGAACGCTGGCAGAAAACGTCAGACCTCCCAAAAGGCAAGAAACTCCCCCCGTACTTGGGTAGGGCAAAAGAAAAAAGAAATAACAGAGACAAAAGAATAGGGACAGCACCTGCACCAGTGGGAGGGAGCTGTGAAGGAGGAAAGATTTCCACGCACTAGGAAGCCCCTTCGTGGGCAGAGACTGCGGGTGGCAGAGGGGGGAAGCTTTGGAGCCACGGAGGAGAGCGCAGCCACAGGGGTGCGGAGGGCAAAGCGGAGAGATTCCCGCACGGAGGATCAGTGCCGAGCAGCACTCACCAGCCCGAGAGGCTTGTCTGCTCAGCCGCCAGGGCGGGCGGGGCTGGGAGCTGAGGCTCGGGCTTCGGTCGGATCGCAGGGAGAGGACTGGGGTTGGCGGCGTGAACACAGCCTGAAGGGCTAAGTGCACCACAGCTAGCCCGGAAGGGAGTCCGGGAAAAAGTCTGCAGCTGCCGAACAGGCAAGAGACTTTTTCTTCCCTCTTTGTTTCCTGGTGCGCGAGGAGAGGGGATTCAGAGCGCCGCCTAAACGAACTTCAGAGACTGGCGCGAGCCGCGGCTATCAGCGCGGATCCCACAGCAACAGGGGCGCAGAGGAAAAAACGGAGAGATTCCCGCACAGAGGCTCGGCGCCGAGCAGCACTCAGCAGCCCGAGAGGCTTGTCTGCTCACCCACCGGGGCGGGCGGGGCTGGGAGCTGAGGCTCAGCTTGGGTCGGATCTCAGGGAGAGGACTGGGGTTGGCGGCGTGAACACAGCCTGAAGGGATTAGCGCACCACAGCTGGCTGGGAGGGAGACCGGGAAAAAGTCTGCAGCTGCTGAAGAGGCAAGAGACTTTTTCTTGCCTCTTTGTTTCACGGCGCGCAAGGAGAGGGGATTCAGAGCGCCGCCTAAACGAACTCCAGAGACGGGCGCGAGCCGCGGATACAGCGCGGACCCCAGAGACGGGCGTGAGACGCTGGGGCTGCTGCTGCCGCCTCCAAAAATCCTGTGTGCGAGCACAGGTCACTCTCCACACCGCCCCTCCCGGGAGCCGGTGCAGCCCGCCACTGCCAGGGTCCCGTGATCCAGGGACAACTTCCCCGGGAGAACGCACTGCGCGCCTCAGGCTGGTGCAACGTCACGCCGGCCTCTGACGCCGCAGGCTCGCCCCGCCTCCTCTGTACCCCTCCCTCCCCGCGGCCTGGGTGAGCCAGAGCCCCTGAAGCAGCTGCTCCTTTAACCCCGTCCTGTCTGGGCGGGGAACAGATGCCCTCAGGCGACCTACACGCAGAGGCGGGTCCAAATCCAAAGCTGATCTCCAGGAGCTGTGCGAACAGAGAAGAGAAGGGGAAATCTCTCCCAGCAGCCTCAGAAGCAGCGGATTAAAACTCCACAAACAACTTGATGTGTCTGCATCTGTTGAATACCTGAATAGACAACGAATCATCCCAAATTCAGGAGGTGGACTTTGGGAGCAGGATATATTAATTTTTCCCCTTTTCCTTTTTTTGTGAGTGTATATGTATATGCTTCTGGGTGAGATTTTGTCTGTATAGCTTTGTTTTACAATAGCTTTATTTTACTTCACTATATTATAGCCTCTTTCTTTCTTTCTTTCTATTTTTTCTCCCTTTTATTCTGAGCCGTGTGGACGAAAGGCTCTTGGTGCTCCAGCCAGGCATCAGGGCCGTACCTCTGAGGTGGGAGAGCCAACTTCAGGACACTGGTCCACAAGAGACCCCCCAGCTCCACGTAATACCAAACGGCAAAAATCTCTCAGAGATCTCCATCTCAACATCAAGACCCAGCATCACTCAATGACCAGCAAGCTACAGTGCTGAACACCCTATGCCAAACAACTAGCAAGACAGGAACACAGCCCCATCCATTAGCAGAGAGGCTGCCTAAAATCATAATAAGGCCACAGACACCCCAAAATACACCACCAGACGTGGACGTGCCCACCAGAAAGACAAGATCCAGCCTCATCCACCAGAACTCAGGCACTAGTTCCCTCCACCAGGAAGCCTACACAACCCACTGAACCAACCTTAGCCACTGGGGACAGATACCAAAAACAACGGGAACTACGAACCTGCAGCCTGTGAAAAGGAGACCCCAAACACAGTAAGATAAGCAAAATGAGACGACAGAAAAACACACAGCAGATGAAGGAGCAGGGTCAAAACACACCAGACTTAACAAATGAAGAGGAAATAGGTAGTCTACCTGAAAAAGAATTCAGAATAATGATAGTAAGGATGATCCAAAATCTTGGCAATAGAATAGACAAAATGCAAGAAACATTTAACAAGGACGTAGAAGAACTAAAGAGGAACCAAGCAATGATGAAAAACACAATAAATGAAATTAAAAATACTCTAGATGGGATCAATAGCAGAATAACTGAGGCAGAAGAAAGGATAAGTGACCTGGAAGATAAAATGGTGGAAATAACTACTGCAGAGCAGGATAAAGAAAAAAGAATGAAAAGAACTGAGGACAGTCTCAGAGACCTCTGGGACAACGTTAAACGCACCAACATTCGAATTATAGGGGTCCCAGAAGAAGAAGAGAAAAAGAAAGGGACTGAGAAAATATTTGAAGAGATTAGAGTTGAAAACTTCCCTAATATGGGAAAGGAAATAGTTAATCAAGTCCTGGAAGCACAGAGAGTCCCATACAGGATAAACCCAAGGAGAAACACGCCAAGACACATATTAATCAAACTGTCAAAAATTAAATATAAGGAAAACATATTAAAGGCAGCAAGGGAAAAACAACAAATAACACACAAGGGAATCCCCATAAGGTTAACATCTGATCTTTCAGCAGAAACTCTGCAAGCCAGAAGGGAGTGGCAGGATATACTTAAAGTGATGAAGGAGAAAAACCTACAACCAAGATTACTCTACCCAGCAAGGATCTCATTCAGATGTGATGGAGAAATTAAAACCTTTACAGACAAGCAAAAGCTGAGAGAGTTCAGCACCACCAAACCAGCTTTACAACAAATGCTAAAGGAACTTCTCTAGGCAAGAAACACAAGAGAAGGAAAACACCTACAATAACAAACCCAAAACATTTAAGAAAATGGGAATAGGAACATACATATCGATAATTACCTTGAATGTAAATGGATTAAATGCTCCCACCAAAAGACACAGGCTGGCTGAATGGATACAAAAACAAGACCCATATATATGCTGTCTACAAGAGACCCACTTCAGACCTAGAGACACATACAGACTGAAAGTGAGGGGATGGAAAAGGATATTCCATGCAAATGGAAATCAAAAGAAAGCTGGAGTAGCAATTCTCATATCAGACAGAATAGACTTTAAAATAAAGACTATTACAAGAGACAAAGAAGGGCACTATATAATGATCAAGGGATCGATCCAAGAGGAAGGTATAACAATTGTAAATATTTATGCACCCAACATAGGAGCACCTCAATACATAAGGCAAATACTAACAGCCATAAAAGGGGAAATCGACAGCAACACAATCATAGTAGGGGACTTTAACACCCCACTTTCACCAATGGACAGATCATCCAAAATGAAAATAAATAAGGAAACACAAGCTTTAAATGATACATTAAACAAGATGGGCTTAATTGATATTTATAGGACATTCCACCCAAAAACAACAGAATACACATTTTTCTCAAGTGCTCATGGAACATTCTCCAGGATAGATCATATCTTGGGTCACAAATCAAGCCTTGGTAAATTTAAGAAAATTGATATCGTATCAAGTATCTTTTCCGACCACAATGCTATGAGACTAGATATCAATTACAGGAAAAGATCTGTAAAAAATACGAACACATGGAGGCTACACAATACACTACTTAATAACGAAGTGATCACTGAAGAAATCAAAGGGGAAATCAAAAAATACCTAGAAACAAATGACAATGGAGACACGACGACCCAAAACCTATGGGACGCAGCAAAAGCAGTGCTAAGAGGGAAGTTTATAGCAATACAAGCCTACCTCAAGAAACAGGAAACATCTCGAATAAACAACCTAACCTTGCACCTAAAGCAATTAGAGAAAGAAGAACAAAAAACCCCAAAGCCAGCAGAAGGAAAGAAATCATAAAGATTAGGTCAGAAATAAATGAAAAAGAAATGAAGGAAACAGTAGCAAAAATCAATGAAACTAAAAGCTGGTTCTTTGAGAAGATAAACAAAACTGATAAACCATTAGCCAGACTCATCAAGAGAAAAAGGGAGAAGACTCAAATCAATAGAATTAGAAATGAAAAAGGAGAAGTAACCACTGACACTGCAGAAATACAAAAGATCATGAGAGATTACTACAAGCAACTCTATGCCAATAAAATGGACAACCTGGAAGAAATGGACAGATTCTTAGAAACGCACAAACTGCCGAGACTGAACCAGGAAGAAATAGAAAATATGAACAGACCAATCACAGGCACTGAAATTGAAACTGTGATTAAAAACCTTCCAACAAACAAAAGCCCAGGACCAGATGGCTTCACAGGCGAATTCTATCAAAGATTTAGAGAAGAGCTAACACCTATCCTTCTCAAACTCTTCCAAAATATTGCAGAGGGAGGAACACTCCCAAACTCATTCTACGAGGCCACCATCACCCTGATACCAAAACCAGACAAAGATGTCACAAAGAAAGAAAACTACAGGCCAATATCACTGATGAACATAGATGCAAAACTCCTCAACAAAATACTAGCAAACAGAATCCAACAGCACATTAAAAGGATCATACACCATGATCAAGTGGGGTTTATCCCAGGAATGCAAGGATTCTTCAACATACGCAAATCAATCAATGTGATACACCATATTAACAAATTGAAGGAGAAAAACCATATGATCATCTCAATAGATGCAGAGAAAGCTTTCGACCAAATTCAACACCCATTTATGATAAAAGCCCTGCAGAAAGTAGGCATAGAGGGAACTTTCCTCAACATAATAAAGGCCATATATGACAAACCCACAGCCAACATTGTCCTCAATGGTGAAAAACTGAAACCATTTCCACTAAGATCAGGAACAAGACAAGGTTGCCCACTCTCACCACTATTATTCAACATAGTTTTGGAAGTGTTAGCCACAGCCATCAGAGAAGACAAAGAAATAAAAGGAATCCAAATCGGAAAAGAAGAAGTAAAGCTGTCACTATTTGCAGATGACATGATACTATACATAGAGAATCCTAAAGATGCTACCAGAAAACTCCTAGAGCTAATCAATGAATTTGGTAAAGTAGCAGGATACAAAATTAATGCACAGAAATCTCTTGCATTTCTATACACTAATGACGAAAAATCTGAAAGTGAAATTAAGAAAACCCTCCCGTTTACCATTGCAACAAAAAGAATAAAATATCTAGGAATAAACCTACCTAAGGAGACAAAAGAGCTGTATGCAGAAAATTATAAGACACTGATGAAAGAAATTAAAGATGATACAAATAGATGGAGAGATATACCATGTTCCTGGATTGGAAGAATCAACATTGTGAAAATGACTCTACTACCCAAAGCAATCTACAGATTCAATGCAATCCCTATCAAACTACCACTGGCATTTTTCACAGAACTAGAACAAAAAATTTCACAATTTGTATGGAAACACAAAAGACCCCGAATAGCCAAAGCAATCTTGAGAACGAAAAATGGAGCTGAGGGAATCAGGCTCCCTGACTTCAGACTATATTACAAAGCTTCAGTAATCAAGACAGTTTGGTACTGGCACAAAAACAGAAATATAGATCAATGGAACAGGATAGAAAGCCCAGAGATAAACCCACACACATATGGTCACCTTATCTTTGATAAAGGAGGCAAGCATATACAGTGGAGAAAAGACAGCCTCTTCAATAAGTGGTGCTGGGAAAATTGGACAGGTACATGTAAAAGTATGAAATTAGAACACTCCCTGACACCATGCACAAAAATAAACTCAAAATGGATTAAAGACCTAAGTGTAAGGGCAGACACTATCAAACTCTTAGAGGAAAACATAGGCAGAACACTCTATGACATACATCACAGCAAGATTCTTTTTGACCCAGCTCCCAGAGAAATGGACATAAGAACACAAATAAACAAATGGGACCTAATGAAACTTAAAAGCTTTTGCACAGCAAAGGAAACCATAAACAAGACCAAAAGACAACCATCAGGATGGGAGAAAATATTTGCAAATGAAGCAACTGACAAAGGATTAATCTCCAAGATTTACAAGCAGCTCATGCAGCTCAATAACAAAAAAACCAACAACCCAATCCAAAAATGGGCAGAAGACCTAAATAGACATTTCTCCAAAGAAGATATACAGATGGCCTACAGACACATGAAAGAATGCTCAACATCATTAATCATTAGAGAAATGCAAATCAAAACTACAATGAGATATCATCTCACACCGGTCAGAATGGCCATCATCAAAAAATCTAGAAACAATAAATGCTGGAGAGGGTGTGGAGGAAAGGGAACACTCTTGCACTGTTGGTGGGAATGTAAATTGATACAGCCACTATGGAGAACAGTATGGAGGTTCCTTAAAAAACTACAAATAGAACTACCATACGACCCAGCAATGCCACTACTGGGCATATACCCTGAGAAAACCATAGGTCAAAAAGAGTCATGTACCAAAATGTTCATTGCAGCTCTATTTATAATAGCCAGGACATGGAAGCAACCTAAATGTCCATCGACAGATGAATGGATAAAGAAGATGTGGCACATATATACAATGGAATATTACTCAGCCATAAAAAGAAATGAAATGGAGGTATTTGTAATGAGGTGTATGGAGTTAGAGTCTGTCATACAGAGTGAAGTAAGTCAGAAAGAGAAGAACAAATACAGTATGCTAACACATATATACAGAATCTAAGGAAAAAAAAAAAAAAGGCCATGAAGAACCTAGTGGCAAGACGGGAATAAAGACACAGACCTACTAGAGAATGGACTTGAGGATATGGGGAGGGGGTGGGGTGAGATGTGACAGGGTAAGAGAGTGTCATGGACATATATACACTACCAAATGTAAAATAGATAACTAGTGGGAAGCAGCCGCATAGCACAGGGAGATCAGCTCGGTGCTTTGTGACCACCTAGAGGGGTGGGATGGGGAGGGTGGGAGGGAGGGAGATGCAAGAGGGAAGAGAAATGGGAACATATTGTATATGTATAACTGATTCACTTTGTTATAAAGCAGAAGCTAACACACCATTGTAAGGCAATTATACTTCAATAAAGATGTTAAAAAAAAAAAAAAGAAAAGACAACCAAGGGAATGAGAGAAAATAATTGCAGATAATGTATCTGTTAAAGGACTTGGATCCAGAATACATAAAGAAAACCTACAACTCCATGATGAGATAAATAATCCGATTTAAAAATGGACAACTGTACATCAAATGACACAATGAACACAGTGAAAAGGCAACCTACAGAATGGAAGATATATTTGCAAATCATATACTGTGTCTGATAAAGGGTTAATATCCAGAATATGTAAAGAATTCTCACAACTTGACAACAACAAAAAACAGCCCAATTTTAAAATGAGCTACAGACCTGAAAAGACATTTCTCCAAAGAAGATATAGAAATGGCTGACAAGCACATGAAAAGATGCTCAACATCACTAATGACTAGGGAAATCCAAATCAAAACCACAATGATTTTGCCTCGTTGTATAATAGAGACAGCCTATAAATCTATCATTTGGTTTGGAAAAAGAAAAAAATAAAAACACGAGATACCACCTTACACCCATTATGGCGGCTACTATAAAAACAAAAACAAAAACCAGAAAATGTGTTAGCTAAGATATAGAGAAGTTAGAACCCTTTTATACTATTAGTGGGAACGTTAAATGGTACAGCTGCTATGGAAAACAGTATGATAGTTTCTCAAAAAAATTAAAAACAGATTCAGTTCTGGGTATATACTCAATAAAAAGCAGAGTCAAAGAGACATTTGTACCCTCCTGTTCATTGCAGCATTCATTGTACAGTAGCCGAAAGGTGGAAATAACCAAGTGTCCCTCGACAGATGAATGGATAAAGAAAATGTGGTACAGACATACAATGGAATATTATTCAGCCTTAAACAGGAAGGAAATTCTGATATGCTACAACATGGCTGATCCTTGAGGATCTTATGCCAAGTGAAATAAACCAGATGCAGAAAGACAAATACTATATGATTCCACTTATATGAGGTACCCAGAGTAGTCAGATTCAGAGAGCAGAAAGTACAATGATGGAATGAGGAGTTGTTGCAGAATGGATACAGAGTTTTAGTTTTGCCAAATGGAAGAGTTATATAGATTGGTTGCACAATAATGTTAATGTACTTAACACTACTGAACTATACACTTAAAAATGGTTAAGGTGGTAGATTTTATGATGTGTATTTTACTACAATTAAAAATAAAAACATAAAAATAAAATTTTTAAATGGGCAAGCGATCTGAATAGAGATTTCTCCAAGGAAAATATACAATAGCCAATAAGCACATGAAAAGATGCTCATCATTATTAGTCATCAGGGAATGCAAATCAAAACCAAAATGAGATAACTTCACGCCCACTAGGATAGCTAGAATTAAAAAGTCAGGTAATAATAAATGTTGGCAAGGATGTAGAATGACTGAAACTCTCATATACTGCTGGTGGAGATGCAAAATGATCCAGCCACTTAGGAAATCAGTTTGGCAATTCCTAAATGTTAAACAGAGTTACTATGTGATGAAGCAATTCCTAGGTATGGGCTCAAGAAAAATGAAAACAGGTGCACACAAAAACTAGTCCATGAATGTTCACAGCAGCATATTCATAATAGCCAAAAACTGGAAACAAATGTCCATCAAAAGATGAATGAATGAAGCATGATATATCCATATAATGGAACATTTTTTCGGGGATGAAGAGGAACAAATGCATGCTACAACATGCATGGACCTTGAAACCATCATGCTCAGTGAGAGAAGTCAGTCACAAAAGGACACACATTGTATGAGTCCACTCATGTGAAGCATCCAGAACAGCTAAATCTATAGAGACAGAAAGTACATTAATGGTTTCCAGGAGGAAGGGGTAATATGGGAAGTGACTGCTAATGGGTACACAGTTTCTTTTAAGGTGATGAAAATATTCTGAAATTAGATAGTGGTGATGGTTGCACAAGTCTTTGAATATACTAAAAACCATCGTTATCATAGGTTTTAAATGCGGGGATTTGATGGTGTGTTAATTGTATCTCAATAAAGCTGTTGAGAAAAAAGAGATTAAAAATGGAAAAGACTAATTTTATTATATGATTCAGTGTTTTGTAAGATAGTTACTCAAAACAACTAAAGTTAGATTTCCCATCACCAGGGATACCGGTCCCACACTTTGGAAACATTGTTTTAATTTAACTCTAAATGAAAACAAGAGCAGCTGTGTTTTCATAGCTGTGCCCCCAGAGTTACTTACTATGTTTCCTCTAAGACCTGGCAAACACCCAGCAGTGTTCCCCTTAATCCATTTTTGGAATTCTGAAAGGAAGAACCAGCTGGTACATCTAGGTCTCAGGCCAAGGAATCATATGGGCATTTCTGCCATCCCTACCCATGAAAGATCTTCAATGCCAGACAGATTAAAATAGCTAATAGTGGTGATTTGAAAAAATATATAGTGTTTGATTACCGAGTAATTTTTCTCTTAAGAGATATGGAAATGCCCTTACAGTTTGCTACCATATTAGCCAAGAGACTTCTGTGTTGTTTTAGACTCTTTCCCCAACTTTGACTTTTTTTTCCTCTTTTTTATTGATGTGTCGTTGATTTACAATGCTGTGTTAGTTTCAGGTGTACAGAAAAGTGATTCAGACTACTATATATGTAGTCTTTCAGATTCTTTTCCCTTATAGGTTATTACAAAATACTGAGTATAGTTCCCTGTGCTGTACAGTAGGTCCTTGTTGGTTATCTATTTTATATATAGTAGTGTGTGTATGTTAATCCCAAACTCCTAATTTATCCCTCAACTTTGACTTTTGTATAAACATGGAGGGAGCACAGGGTTTAGGTGGAAGAATGCTGCCTCTTAGCAGATCTTGCAAGATCTTGCTGAAAGAGTGTTTATGAACACCTTTCACAAAACTACAGTTTCTCGATGAAGAGTGGGCACTTGCCTCTAAGGTAAAATGCAAGCTGTGTCTCTCTGTGGTCTCTAATTTTAATAAATGTCAGACTTGTATTTAAGATTCAAACAATATCAGAAGAAAGTTATCATGAAAAACTGGGAAGGGAACTATGTAAATATGGTAGCCATTGAGAATTGACTTTTATTTTTGTGTATGTGTTGCTTTCTATATAAAGCTCCTGTTGGAACACCAGGATGCGATTGCCCCTGAAAAAAATGACTTACTGAATGAACTATTGGAATTGCTGGGAGAGGTACCTAATGTGGAATCTTTTCTTGGTAAGGGCTTCTTCCCTCTGGTTTGTATTTGATTGGTTGGTTGGATGGTTGGTTGGTTTTCCTATCCTAGATCAAAAAATCTTTTTAATTTAACACTTAAGTTTATTTAAAGGATAACTACAGTAGCCCCTTCCTACATGAAGGATTCTGTAATTCTTAGTGTGCTAGATTATCAAACAATTTGATATTCTTGAAGCTCTAGATACATCAAAAAGGATTTGTCAACCATAAAGAAAGAAAAAGAGTGAAATTTATTAGACGTTCCTTGCTATGTTCTCCAATGGTGTCTTTTATTAACAGTTCTCTCTTTTAGTAATTTTTTTCAAATTTTGAATATTGATGTCCCATGGTATTTTAATGTTTAATTCAGAGATTTTTTTAAAGTGTATTGGAATGTGTTTTCTTCTGAGGACCATGATCTCCTGTTCAAGTACCGAGCCCATGTTTCCTACAGAACCTTTATCTTACGTTGTTGATGCCACTGTCACAATCAGTGAATTGGAAAAATAACAATATTTTATTCTACAGGGGAAGGAGCTGTTGACCCCAGTGACCCTGACAAGGTAAACACACTAAATCAACTTGCAAAGACTGAGATTTCCCTTTTCCTGACCAGCAAGTACGACATAGGGGATGGTGAAGCTGTAGATGGCCAAAGCCTCATGATCAAGTAAGTTTGGGGCTTAAAGAGCACATGTCTCCAATTATGCATCTTAAACCATGCAAATTCAAATTAGGCTAATTCCTCAAATAATCCATTTAAAAATATCTAAATATTGAAATACATTATGTTTATCCATCAAACATCTAACCAAAGAATAGTAGACTCTTTATAATTTAAGAGGGAACTAAATATCATGATACTTTCTTAAAGCCTATCTTGTTTTTTAGTTTTCCTTGTAGTAATTTGATTCCTTTCCTTTAAGAAATGATTAACTCAGCTGGTGAAAGGCCTCAGGTAGCTGAAAGGAAATGTCTGTTTCAGTGGTCAAAAGAATAGTCAAGGAAATACCTTGAACCTAATTTATTTTCTGGTATAAAATGTTAATGTAAAAGGCACACACGATAAGACATAATACTATTATCTGATTTATTAGACACCTTGCCTATTAAACTAAGCCTGGATATCTTGACCAACTTTGACTTTATTTATACCCAATTTCTTGTCCTCAGAGATTCAAACGAAGCTTTCACACTCTTAATTAATACTGTACTTTTTCCGTCAAGGCCTCGTGGACATTCCACGTCAGTCCTTTACATACAGGGTAAGAAAGAATGATCCATCACCATAAATCGAAACGCCATAAACCAAAGCCAGATGCTCACCAAACAATACAGTTTTGAAGAACTAATATAACCAAAAGGATTCGTATTAGCACATCAGAACAGTTGTACGTTGGGGTGAGGTGGAGAATGGAAGTGGGAAATGGGGAGAAAAGGAAATAAATAAGTATTTAAATAATACGTCACACATGACTTCCAAGGTACAGGCCCTGAATTCTGAGGTTGTTTTCATTTGCGACAGGAGCTTTCTGTTCTGCCACTGACACGCTTTGGACAGTACTCGCTTCTAGTTGATTCTTTCCAGATATTCAATCCCATGAAAATGGCAAAAAAAAGAAAAAAAAAAAAAAACTTAGTGTGCTATGTTGCAATATGTACATATGTGCTTCTTCTGCTAGGCTTGTTTATTTTGTGCTCTGATCATCTTTAAGGATCTGTTTGTTCACGTAGCCGAATATTTGAGTATCTACTCTGTGTCCATGGCACTGGGCTTGAGGCTGAGGACACAGCGGTGAGCAAGCCGTTAAGGGTCCCTGCCTTCTGGGGGTCTGCAGTCTGATGGAGAACACAGCTCACCTGAGGGACCCAGGACAAGCTGCAGGACTCCTACACAAACTTGGCATCATAAAGAGTTGAGGGCAGTTCCTTTAAACTACTGATGATGAAGTCAGATTGAACTTGCAGAGACAGCTCAGGACAGGGCAACAGAAAAAAGGGGGAAAACTGTGGAAGCTGCTCCCTGGGTTCCTCTGAGGATGTGCCAATTACAAAGGTAACTGGAAATACAGATCCTGTGGTTCCGCCATGCAAATTAAATTAGGCCAGTTATCCTGAGATCTCATAAGCTTTGTCCTTTAGAAGTAATAGGAAGAAAGTTTTTCATAATTAATTTTGTCTGTTACTTGAACACCATTTTCTAAATGCAGTCAACTCAAATGAATGCATTAATGAATGAAGATCATGATTTGGGTAGTCTAAAAATATCAAATAGTCTGAACATCGTGTATATTTATACTTATTTCTGAATCTGAGTTTCCATGGTTCTGTGAATTTTTGGAGTGCACATTTCAAAAGCAAAACCATGAAAGTCGGGTGTGTTGGGCAGCAATGCATCTTAGCCAGGAAGGCCTGGTGCATTGTCCTACTTGCCTCAGCCCTTGTGTGGCCCCCTCCCCACTGTGTGCTAGAAAAAAGTACTGTCTACTTCTTTAATCACCATTCCAAGTAGAGCCAGCCAGTGGTTTTATTTATTTATTTACTTACCCTTATATTTTGTAGTAAAATACACACAACATAAACTTTACCAATCTAACCTTTTAAAGTATACAATTCAGTGGCACTTAGTACATCCAGAATGTTGTGCAAGCATCACAACTATCTATTTCCAGAACATTGTTATCACCCCAAAAGTAACCCCATATCCATTAAGCCGTCATTCCCCAATGACCCTGGGGCATCTTTTCAGGCCCTGCTCCCCAGTCCTGGCAATCATTAATCTGCTTTCTGTCTCTATGAACTTGCCTATTCTGGAAATTTCATATAATGGAATCTTACAATATGTGGCCTTTTGTGTCTGGCTTCTCTTATTCAGCATATTTTTGGCTGAATAACATTCCATTGTATGGACATACCACATTTATCATGGACATTTGGGTTGTTGCTACCTTTTGGCTGTAGTGAATAGTACTACTGTAAACATTTATATACATCTTTTTATTTGAACACTGCTTTCAGTTCTTTTGGATATATACCTAGGAGTGGAATTGCTGCATCATATGGTAATTCTGTTTTGAGGAACTGCCAGACCTTTATTCCACAGTGGCTACACCATTTTATATTCCTACCAACAAAGTATGAGAGTTTCAATTTTTCCATAATTCACCAAAATGTATTTTCTGTTTTATTTTGTTGTTATAGCCATCCTAGTGGTATGAAGTAGTATCTCATTGTGGTTTTGATTTGCATTTCCCTAATGATTAATAATGTTTCCCTAATGATTAATAATTAATAATGTTTCCATGTGCTTGTCAGCCTATCTTCTTTGTAGAAATGTCTATTCAAGTCTTTTGCCCATTTTTTAGTTGGATTGTTTGTCTTTTTGTTGCAGAGTTGTAAGAGTTCTTTATATGTTCTGGATGGTAAACCCCTATCAGATATATGATTTGCAAATATTTTCACCCCTTCTGTGGGTTGTCTTTTTATTATTGAAGTATAGTTGATTTACAATGTTGTGTTAATTACTGCTGTACAGCACAGTAATTCAGTTATATATATATACATTCTTCTTTTTAATATATTTTTTCCATTATGGTTTATCATAGGATATTGAATATAGTTCTTTATGCTATACAGTAGGACTTTGTTGTTTATCCATTCTATATATTAAAGCTTATATCTGCTCCCAACCTCCCACTCCATCCCTCCCCAACCCCCGCCCCCGCACCCCCCCAGCAACCACCAGTCTGTTCTCTATGTCTGTGATTCTGTTTCTGTTTCATAGATAGGTTCATTTGTGTCATATTTTAGATTCCAAATATAAGTGATATCATATGGTATTTGTCTTTCTCTTTCTGACTTATGTCATTTAGTATGATAATCTCTAGTTGTATCCATGTTGCTGCAAATGGCATTATTTCAGGGCTGTCTTTTTATTCTCTTGGTAATATCCTTTTCTGTAGAAAAGTTTTTTAACTTAATGAAATGCAGTTTATCTATTTTTTGTTGTTGTTTCTTGTGCTTTTGGTGTCATATATAAGAATTCATTGCTCAATCCAAGATCATGAGGATTTACTCCTGTGTTTTTTTCTAAGTGTTCTATAGTTTCAGCTTTTATATTTAGGTCTGTGATCCCTTTTGAGCTAATTTTTGTGTATGGTGGAAGGTTGGGGTCCAACGTTATTCTTTTGCATGTGGATGCCCAGTTTTCCACCACCATTTCTTAAAGAGACTATTCTTTCTCCATTAGATGGTCTAGACACTCTTGTCAAAAGCCAATCTACCATACATGTATGGTTTTCTAGACTCTAAATTCTATTCCATTGATCTATATGCGTATCCTTATGCTAGTACCACACTGCATTTATCACTGTAGCTTTGTAGTAAGTTTTGAAATTGGGAAGTATGAGTCTTCCAAGTTGTTCTTTTTCAAGATTCTTTTGGCTACTTGGGGTTCCTTGCAATTCCATGTGAACTGTAGGATCAACTTTTCAATTTATATAGAAAAGGCTATTGGGCCAATAGATTCAATAATTTACTGCTTTCATAGGCCTCTGGGGTCTAGAAAGCCTTCCTCTGGGCATACTTCGAGATCCTGCTGTTAGCAGAGCCCTTCACTAAGCAGCCCAGTGGATCATCGTGGATAACGACTTGAAATGAAGACTGACCAAGTAGCCTTCCCCAAAAGTGGAATTTGGGTATTGCCCAAAACAGTCAGTAGAGTTCGCTCCATGATGTTAGGCTAGCCTTACTTCCAAATACATTATACCTTAAGTATATATTTCAAAATCTTGATACTAACAGATAATCATAAAATGTGTCATTGACAAGGAGCTTGGAGACCATCTAGTCTGAGTCTTTATCTCTGAGGTGAGGAAATTAAATTCTAAAATTATGGGAAGCAAGTAGATGGGCACTGACATGCTTTAAATTCATAGGCCATTGATATTCCATTGATAGACGCTTGGAAATACTGATTCGAAAACTCTTATGGGGATGACTTTCTTCCAAGCTAATAAACCAAATTCCTAACTCCAACATAAAATATAATTCTTGAGACTCTTCATTAGAGAACCAAATTTAACTGAAATCAGACAGTGCCTTTCAGAAGTTACTAAGAAGTAGACGGTCATGGAATGCAGAGCTGTTGGGGGTAAAAATAACTGGCTTTTCTCTCTCAAAAAACTATTTTGCCTCCTTGTTAAATAGGTTGTGTTTTTAACTTTCAAAATGCCCTGCTTATTATTAATTACAAAATCACTAGCTTTCCAGTGATGAGTAATTCATCTTCATGCGGGTCCCTGAATAAGGCACTGTTAATCCTTATGCTTGTAAATTTAATTCCATGCTGGTTTCATAATTCTTAATAATTAGATGAGGATGAAGATGATAATAATGCCAAACACCTATGTAGTGCTTACCATGTACCAGGGACTGTCCTATAGATATAGATATGGATATGAATATAGGTAATAACATAACAGCATGTATAATATAACAACATCTGTGGATCATGTAATACTCTCAGCAACTCCAAGAGGTAGAGGTTATTACCTGGGTTTTATGTAAGAGGAAACTAGGCACAGAACAGACAAAAACCCTTTCCTGGTAGTATAGCTAGTAAGTGGGACATAGGTTCAAATCCAGACAGTCTTAAATCTTTCCGGGCCTACACTCTTGATCACAAGGTTTTACAACTTGAGGGCAAGGTCACTGTCCTTTGCACTCTTAGGGATCATAGAATAAACAGTAAGAATGATAGCAGAGCAGTTATTGTATACCTGATGCTGGGGCATTGCTTCCCAGGCCACAGAGAAGGAATGACATAGAGTAAGGGACATGAAGGCACATGGTGGAATAGGAAGAAACATTCTATTTCTGTTTCCCTTCCATATCTTTATGGAATAGGGAGCCTCGGTTTGGGCTATTGCCATTTTGCTAATACTACTAAGCATGGTGGTATTAACAGGACAAACGAACAAAAAAGCCTGGTTGAGGAGTCCTAGGGAGACCTGGGATTACAGCCCCAATCTCACACATTAGCCATTGGACTCTGAGCAAATCACTTCCCCATTTGTTTCCTCATCCATCAAATGGAGAAGAGGGGAGATGATGGGAAAGGGAGGACTCTGGTGAGTAAATGAAGTCACACAGTGACACCTTATAAATTATAAAGAACTGTACAATTGAAAATCTCTCTCGGGCTTCCCTGATGGTGCAGTGGTTAAGAATCCGCCTGCCAATGCAGGGGACGCGGGTTCGAGCCCTGGTCCGGGAAGATCCCACATGCCGTGGAGCAACTAAGCCCGTGCACCACAACTACTGAGCCTGCGCTCTAGAGCCCGCGAGCCACAACTACTGAAGCCCACAAGCCACAACTACTGAAGCCCACACGCCTAGAGCCCGTGCTCTGCAACAAGAGAAGCCACTGCAATGAGAAGCCCACGCGCCACAAAGAAGAGTAGACCCCGCTCGCCGCAACTAGAGAAAGCCCGCACACAGCAATGAAGACTCAATGCAGCTAAAAATAATAAATAAACTAAAAAAAAAGAAAAGAAAAGAAAATCTCTCTCATTATAACTTACGATTCAACTTATAGTATGTGATCCTTTTGGCCTTTATTAAGCTTGCTTTTCTATGAAAGTATGTGTGTAAGTAGAAGGCATTATAGATGGCTTTTATTCATACTTAGCTGCCTGAGTGCTTAAGTTGTCATCTCTTAAGAATTTTTTTCCCATCACATAATTCAGTTTAGGCATCCATCATCCCAGTTGCAAGATTTTCTTGCTTTTAGTCCAAGCTGGCATGAGCAGTAAATGGCTAAGGAGATATTCAAGGTCTGGTGATAAAAGTGTATAATCATGTTATTAGAATTTTAAACAATTGGAAATATTTTTTAGCTTCCACAAACACTAATTCCTTTTCAACCTTGGGCACATTGTAAAGCAGATGGCAGAGGGGGAGGCTCAGGAATGGTCCTGGTCAGAATGTGATAACAGACACCCTTTGAGTGCAATGGCCAAACCTGTGGGACCACACCAGTTTACAAGCACCAGGCGGTCTCATTCATTGACCATGGGATTTGAGCAGAGCTATGATGAAGAAACTCCCTGGTGTATTTCTTTTTTTCTTAACTCTCCTAATTCAGGGAGGGTGGCAGAGTTTGACCAGCCTGTGTTACCTATTATATGAACAGCCATGGGGCCAAAACTTGAACCGGTTGATTTATGCTGGTCAGACCATATCTAGAATATTGTGTTTGCATTAAGGTGGGGAGGGGACATGTCTTAAAGTCATTGGCAAACTGAAATGTGAGCAGGACTGGAAACTCTCTTTAACTCCTATTGTGAAGAGGTTTCAGGAACTGAGGCGTTTCACTTGGAAAAAAGAGAAGAGGGGACGGAGACACAATTCTGGCACTCTCTGCAGGTTGATGAGGGGCTGATGATGACGAAAGGGAATTCGACTTGTTTCCTGCAACTCTAGAAAATAGGATGTGACCTTCTATAACGATTGAACCTCTTGGGTCTTTGCTGACTCATTTGTAAAATCAGGGATTGGACTGTTGCCCAAGGTCCCCCTCGGTGCTGATGTCCTGTGACTCACTGGGTCCAGTGAGTGGACCGTACTGGAAGGCAGGCCTCTCAGAGTGGGCTTCCCATTTAAGAATGGGCTGTTCCAGTGCTGTGCTCGCCAAAAGAGATTTAATGTCAGCCTCGCAGTTACTTTTAAATTTTCTAGAAGACACATTTTTAAAAGAAACAGGTGAAATTAATTCTAATATATTTATTTACCCCAATATATCCAAAATGTTGTCATTTCAATATGGAATCGGTGTAAAAAAATTGTTAATGATACATGGTACATTCCTTTTTTCATACTGAGCCTTCCAAATCTGGTGTGTGTTTTGCCCTTAATGCTTATCTCAGTTTGGACCAGCCATGTCTCAAGTGCCCACTGGCCACCTGCTGACCAGTGGATGCCATCTTGGGCAGCACAGCTTTGGTGACCATGTGAGTGCTGACCACATGTCAGACCCTAGGGAGAGGCTTTACATGCATCTTTCATTCAGTCCTGAGAGATTCCCATTATATAAATGAAAAAAAAAAACAAACCCACCTATAGGGACTTTATAATTTGCACAAGTCCACACACCTAGTAAGCAACAGGAACCCTGATTCGACCTTAGATCTGTCTGACCCAGTGTTCTTAACCATTAGGCGTACCACAGGGCGAGGTACTGAATTCCCTGTCATGAAACTGGATGGTTATTTACATGTAAGATGTCTGGGGTAGAACTTTGGCAGTGGGTTCCAGTGGAGGCCTGACATAAAGTAGAATTTCAAGAGAAAGGCTGTGTGAGCAGTTTGTCCTCCAGCCACTCCTGAACAAATAAACATTCTTTGTCCCTAGCAGGGCATATTTGAGTGCCCTTGGTCATTTTGGTCATCAGATAGCGTCTCTAAAGAGTCGAGCTGGGAGTTTCCTGGAAGCATATATCGTCAGTCATTCCTAGAATATTAGTTCAAATAAGAGACAGTCACTGTATTTACATTTGTTAAAATCACTCAGAGCTTTTATTTTTAACTCGATGTTCCAGCTTAATGCATTTATAATGATGATTGGAGGAGGGAGTTGTGTGGGACAGAAACGATAGATACTTGGCTCTCTAAGCCTCAGGAACAGGGCCGTCTCCCACGTGGCTGTAATGAGCTGTGTGCCCACCTCTGGCTCTTGGGGGAGCATTTCTCTGTGCATTCCCAGACAGCCTGTAAATCCCCAGCAGTGAAGGGTCATGGGCCAGAGGAAATGGTTGTGATCATTCTTCTCATACAGACTTGAAATAAATCAGAAAGGAGAAAAATAATGGTTACAGATGGTTTATTGGATTTTATCCTGTTTGCAAAAATAATATATCTGGAATTCTCTTTGAAAGTTTCCTCTTGTCCTTTGGGAGCAGTCGCCCCAATGCTTCAAAACATGAACGATGTTTTATTTTCATTTTCCAATTTTCATGCCGTGTGAACATTTTCTGCTGTAGTTGAGGAAGAAATTCATCATCCAGTGATACCATGTAATGCCTTGGAAAGAACTGAGGCTCAACGCAATGAGAGTGAAACTTCAGACGTTGGTTAGACCTGTTTGTAATTTAAGGCAACTTCTGTTTATGTACCCCCCCCTTTTTTTTTTTTTGAAGGGACGCGATGTCCAATAATGTTCCCACTTATGTAAAAGGGAGCACACTTGACCATTTGCCTTTTATGTTAAAATCTTTTTACATAGTTCCATAACCTGATCTTTAATTAGTAAAGGGTGGCTGATTACCCTAAAGAACACATATGAAAAAAATAGATGGTTTTAGCACTAACAGAGGGGTTCCAGCTCTTGTGACCGAGCAGCTCTTCAGTTCTCGCCCACCCGATGGGTTCGTCCCGCCCCCAGACCTGAGGCTCCCAAACACCCATCCTCCTGGCTGCTGTGTCATCCAGCAGCCAAAGCCTCCACAGCCCACACAGGACTCGGGCTCCCACTGGCCTTCACAGTGTTTCATAACCTTCTCAGAGCAGGAAAGCTAACAGCTTCTCTGGCTCCTAAAGGCTTATGATGTTTTCAACAGGCTCAGAAGTTTAAATGTTACTAAAGTTAGGAAAGGGGGACCTTTCCTGCACCCTCCACAGTCATGGGCCAAATTATCCTTCCTTCTCGTCAAAAAGTAGTCTCAGTCTAAAAAGAAGAACAGGTACTTAGATAAGGGATCTTATGACATACTTGTGCCCATGATACTGACACTATAATCTGACAACATCAAGCATATAAAACCCAGACTTTTGATTATCAAGCATTCACAAACTTTGGGGAGCCTTAAAGCAGACATGGTGAAGTTCTGTGAGATGGTTTTATTTTAAGGGATTTTCTTTGAGGCTTCATCTCTGTAGGTGTTTGTTCACTCCCTTGAGAGAAGCAGATTTTTGTGCATCAGGACTGCTGTCTGAAAGCCTGTCTCTCCTTTCTGTATTTTGTAAGGACCAAAAAGCTGATCATTGATGTGATCCGGAACCAACCAGGGAGCACACTGTCAGAAATCTTAGAGACACCAGCAAGTACAAAACAGGTAATTGGCCTTAGAGTGTAAAATAATAAGTACCTTTGATATGAGCTGATTTTGTTAACAAACCTTCGTGCCAAATGTTTACTGTTATCTCAGAGAAACTGTATCTGACACGGTTTGGAAGTAAGGAATTAAACCGAGTTCAGCTATATATAAAGTCCATGGAATATCAATGGAATGAAATAGAAAAATGCAGCACTGAATTTATGCTGAATAATTTTGTCCTAGACTAGGAAGATAGTTCTGGGTCTTTCAAAGCCTCTGAATGTTCATTGTAAACTTTGAACAGTGAGTGTAGGAAACAAAGGAAAAGAAGAATGAACCACTTAAAAATGAAGACTGTATTCATTGCAGTGGATGGGCAGATAAGTCACTTAAGAGATCGTTCTGGTTGACAGGATATAGAAAAATACCTTTCATATTTTATGTTTTTGCTAACTTGAAGAAATGAAGAAATGTCCCACACATTAAAACTGTTTTCCAAATGCTTCGGAAGCAAACATCTTGAGTCCGCTAGGTCAGAGCACCATTATCCTGGTGTAAATAACTAAAGTTTATTAAACTTTAATAACAATCTTGCAATAATCTTTTTATCAGCATCCTTGAAAATGCATCATTATTTAGTTCATTCTGAATTAATTTCAATGATATTGCTTTAGTTTCAATAATTGCCACTCCCTAAACAAACGCTAACAAAATTATCTATTTAGTTACTCTTAGCTGGGCTACATGTAATTTCCTGAATCATTCTTAATTTAATTGGTTGCCAAGAAATCATTCTGTCACAGTTTTTAATAAAAGTATATATATATATAATGTCAAGTTATCTGATGTTTGTTAATGTGTGAATATTTTTAAACAAGGTGGGTAGAATATTTTACTGAGTATGAGAATTTTAATTCTTAATGAATATTTTATTTTTCCCCAAATGCAGCTTAGTCACTAAGAGTGCAGACTTCTGAGATCAAGTATAGCTCTGTAACTCCTAGCTCTGTAACTCTAGGCACTTAGAAATATTTCCATGCCTTGATTTCCTCAACTGCAAAAAGGGAATAATAATAATAGTACCCAATTCAGGAATAACTCAGTTAAAACATGTTAAGTGGGTAGAATAATATCTGATACATATTAAGTTCTCAACAATATTGGCTGCTACTGTTACTGTTTACTGCTGACCTGGTTTACTGTTACTGTGTCCATAAAGTTGATCTGTCATTTATATTCTTAGACTTTGTCTACAGTGTCAATCAGTTGTGTGGCACTGTGACATGGGAAGACCACCAGTCTCTTGTTATTACTGGTTTTTTGAACAAACTATCCAAACTGTCTTGATTCATTTATTTACTTATCATTTATTTGGAAACTTATTTTGTGCTAGAATACTCTTAATTTCCTTTGGTTCAAAGAAACCCTGCAGGTTTTTCAGAGTCGGAAGTTGGAGAATGATTCCCTTACCAGAACAAAGCCTTTACAGCTTATGAATCTCTGTAAATATGGCTGATGTTAGAGTTCAGGGTTCTCATGGCCACGTTTTAATGGATAATCTAGTTTTAGTTTCCTCATCTGGACTGTCCTATCCAAAACTGATATCTTTCCATCCAGAGAATTATAAAATATCAGTTATCCCTGATAATATGTCCTTTACTAAGGTAACTTGTCATCTTAGCAATAAAGTAGCTATTTAGAATTTTGCTCAAAGTAGGCCTGCCACCACTGCTACGTTTCTCAGAAAAACAAAGTAATTCCTTCCCAAAGACCTACTTCAAAACCCATGAAGAACGTATTGTAATTCTGTCTCTGGACCTTGGCTCGAGGACCTCTTTCATTTTGATATTAACTTGCCTTGTACAGCTTCTGAATCTGAGATTAGGGCATCAGAGATAAATCAACATCTTGATATTCCCTTTCCAGGAGATAGATCATGCCGCAGACATGGTGAGCCGTGCAGTTTTAGATTCCAGGACTCCCGAAGACATGAAACATAGCCAATCTATGGTTGAAGATGCACAGCTGCCCCTTGAGCAGAAGAAGAGGAAAATCCAGAGGAATCTTCGGACATTGGAACAGACTGGACATGTGTCATCCAAAAATAAATACCAAGACATTCTCAATGAGATTGCCAAGGTTGTTGGAAAGAGTATTCTTTCTCCTTTGCTTAGCAGACATGTGCTAATCATTGGTCACACACATGCTGGGACTCTTGAGGTGACATGAGGAATTCATAGTTATATACATATGGTTGCTGTCCTCCGCAATATTACAGATTTTTTAAGGTTTCAGAGAAGTTGATGACTTTTCATAGAGAATAATCACAACTCCCCCAAGTCATTAGAAGAGTTGAAACACACCAGACATAAATGCTTAGGAAATGTACTAGACAAGTTTCATCTGTTGCTTTAAACAATACCTACTAGTTTTAAAAGTGACACTTTTAGGAGAGTTCTCTCTTGAGTTGTTAGTTGTCATATAACCCAGTTGCCCATGGGACCTGCCACTGAGATGGTACCTCTGTGTCCCTGAGAATTTGCCTCTAAGCAGTTTATCCTGAATGCAGTTCAGACTTCAAAGTTAGTTTCCGTTTTCTCCTCCCGTATTTTGACAGTTGAGAAACTTCCTGAGAAAAGGATATCAAATTAGTGCAAGGAAACATCACAGGAAAAGGCTAGATCTGTTTGCCAAGGATAAGGAAGTATATATTTTGGGTTAAAAAAGAAAAAAAATTCATTCTTTTTATCCAAACATGCAAATTAAAATGGGTCTGGAGGTTAAGGACAGTTACATGATCAGAAAAAAAATAAATTTTCTTAACTTCTGGGAGGGAAATGCACTCAGCTTCATTCTTCCATGGAAAGTTATGGTCAGTTCTGGCAGTAGGCTTATTCCTCCCAGCCTGAGTGACTCAAGGGAAGTAACGTTTTTTTCTATAGCTCTGGGTTGGAAAATATGTCTCTTAGGGAATGTGTAGTAGAGAAATTGATGCTTTTGTCTTGGAAAAAGAAAAAAGCTATCATGAAGGCATCCCCCAAAAGATTCTACTTAATGAAGAATTTTTACTTAAGAAGGATGTGTTTGTCTGTCTTTGGATTCCTAGAGGAATGTTTTTTAACTGTCCACGAAGGAAAAATAATATTAAACAGGCACCATTTTCTTAAATGAAACATTTTTTTAATTTACCAATTAGAATTACAAAAAAAAAAGAATTGTGTGTCTGTAAGTTTAAATATAATGTATCTCTCATAAGCTGTAAGCAGCTTGGTCAACTTTATGTTCTAGGAACCCTATTTAAATCCAAGAAATAGTTATCCATGTTGAATTTTTTCAATCAGTCTTGAGACCCCAGTTGTTTTTGCAAATCTTGAGAAATATTTTTCAGATTAAAAAGTGTATTGTTTTTTTAATTTCTAAAATCGGGGATTCCCTGGCAGTTCAGCAGCTAGGGCTCTGCACTTTCATTGCCGAGGGCCCAGGTTTGATCCCTGGTCGGGAAACTGAGATTCCCACAAGCCGCGTGGGGCGGCCAAAAAAAAAAAAAGAAAATGAATGTAATGATGAAATGTAACCCTTTTCAGGGTAAAGTATTCTTCAAAGTAGAATGTTCAAAATATTCTGAAGAAATTTTCTCCTGCTAAAGTCTTCCTTGTGCCCTTTTAAAAACACTATTTCTCCTTATACAATTAATCTAAAATTGCTTCTCTGCTTTTCCATCAACCTTAGCACCTCTCTTAAAATGAAATACAGACACTCCCAGTTCTAAAGTAAAAAGGGAACATTTTGGTGTTGAGAGTTTAAAATGAGGTGACTAAAATAAACTACAACAGTCACAGATAGTGATTTAGTACTAGATAGTCTTCCTGTTCCAAATGGGCAATATCATAAAGCAAACTCCTGCTTAAATCTCATACCATGGCCTTTCCTTGTTATTTTAGGATATCCGAAATCAAAGAATCCATCGTCAGCTTCGAAAAGCTGAATTGGAAAAACTTCAACAGACCCTGAATGCACTTAACAAGAAGGCAGCATTTTATGAAGAGCAAATTAATTATTATGACACCTACATAAAGACTTGTTTAGACAACTTAAAAAGAAAGTAAGTTGAAATCATATATTCTTTTGTAATGTCTTGATTTATATGGGGTATCCATTCTTTTACAATCCTGGGCTGTCGGGTTGGGTGTGGTAGCAAACTTTTGCTTTATTATATAACCAAAAACTAGAATCTCAATTTTATGATTTGCCACTGTGAGCTAAGAAGTCAGGAGTGAATTTAGAAACATGTTACTTCTCTATTAACGTTGGCATTAAAGTAGTTTACCCTGTTGTGTTTCAAACAAGTAGCTTTAAACACTTGGGGAAGCACTTTCATTATTCCTTCTTTTTTAGTCAAAGGTGTGTTTTAAACACTATTATTTTAAAAAAAAAAAGCTACCTTTGGGGATGTTAACAATAAACAGTTTTTATATACTTGAAAATGTTAGGTAACGCCAGATATTTGCTATTGCACAGCACAGCTTAATGATTTTAAATTACTTACTGGTTCTTAAAAATTATTTACACAAAAGACAAAATTCATCAGTCCTCTATTACCCATTAGCATACATATCATAGGTTTTTTTTGTCACAATATAGCTACTTTTAATGAGTATTCTTTGCTCATAATTATTCTTATCACTAGACTAAGGTCAATACTAATCAAGTTTTAATTACCCATTTAAATACATAATTCAGTATTTTTATGTAACCCTTGTAGTCAAATTGACACTAGGAAATGGTGCTATATGGAAAAATCAATTGCATTAATCATAGATTTGATGAAGGAATATAACCAAATTTAAATCTCATTTATCTGTGCCCCACTAGTTCTGAATTTTAATTCATTTGCTTGCAGCCTGTAAATTACTTTTATGCTATTCCTGGGAGGAAAAAAGCTGGTAAAGCTGATATTTAGTAGAAATAAGCTTGTCAGGGGCTTTCTTTACGTATTTATTGCAACTACGACAAGGCATTTTACAACATCTGCAGTCAGGTGAGCTAGATTGGGATTCTCTCTTACATTGTGTGATCTTGAACCAGTCCAGTGATCTCTGAAGCCTCAATTTTCTCATCTTTAAGAGGGAATTGGGAGTACCAGCCTTACAAGTGTTGTTGTGAGAGCTAAATGAAATGACACAGAAGAAAGGAATTTACTTCAGAATACTATGGCAAGGTTAATTTTGTAAATGTGAGGCAGTATTTAGAAAGCACTAGAAAACAGGGATGGCCACGTACTATTTGTTAAATAAATTAAAGCACTCCTAGTGATACCTTTCTTTAGGAGTGTGTACGCAGTTCATGTTACGGCACCTAAGCTGCTTGTGAAATGACTTAATCGAGCCACATGGTTCAATATGCCTGAGACAGCAAAGTACAAGTTTTATGAAACATATTAGTCTGTAATTCAAACCTGAGTCACATCGAAAATAGCTTTTCCTTAAACAGTTCAGTAGTGAGATTGCACTGCACCGGGAAGGTAGTCGCCAACTATCACACAATATAAAGTTGCCCAGGTTCCATATAGTGGGGGCCAGGTGTGCACAGTGGTGTGCCCTCTGTGCTGGTTATTGCGCTGCCAGGAACGTCTGAGTTTGCCATCTTCTCGACGGATGGTCTGTTCTTATTTTGTCAGAAATACTCGGAGGTCAATTAAACTTGATGCAAAAGGAGAACCCAAAGGGACAAAGCGAGCGAAGCCGGTGAGGTACACCGCAGCAAAACTGCATGAGAAGGGTGTCCTCCTGGGCATAGACGATCTTCAGATAAACCAGTGAGTGGCACCCAGAATCTGCACAAAGCACACGCACCCTCTAATCCCTCCCATCAAATCTGACTCCCACTTCAGTTTCCTGTGGCCCTTGAAGAAGGCTTCACTTGGTCCGTCAGGGCTTCCCCTTGCTTACAGATGACAGGAGAAAACACGTGTATTGTAATCTCTAGTCTTCCCATCAGGCCTGGAGCGTCTGGTGCTGCTGGTCAGACTAAGTGCTGATCGAGTGGTTGTGCTTCCCGTGGCTCAGCCAGTGTGTTGGGATTTGCCAGCCTCGCCTCTCCCTCCAAAAGAACTGAGTCATAGCAGTGAGAAAGAAAAGCTGCCTTTTGGTCTTGCTCAATGAGAGTTGTTTACAATTGCAAAACGGTACCTCTCTGATGTGAAAGCCACGGACTGTGTGCTGATGCCTGGGTCAGAGCCACTCCAGCAGTGTGCTACTACTGTGTGTAGTTGAGGTGGAGGAGAAACCCTCCTCCGAGCCCCACACCAGGCACTGATGGGTTCGCCATTTTAAAAGGACCGTAAGTCCTGTGCTCCATCACTCCCTTTTCCTTTGGGGGAGGCCAGACTCACTGTGTGTCCTCCTCTGTAACTCCGGCTTCCTCCGAGGCCTGGCTTCTCTTCCATTTATCCCATCTGGCCTTCTCTTGACTGAGACCAACTCAGAGAAGATGCTTCTTCCCCTTTGAAGTTGCTGTAAAACTAATCATCTAAAATGCTCAACTGGCCTGTCAGCAGTATAAGGCAGCATTTATAGTTCTGTGAATCGCATATAATTTCAACTGTATATTATGCTCTTTAAGAGCAAGGACAATATTTTGCATTTCTCTTGTAACAAAGCACCTACTTCAGTGCTCCGTGGGCTGCAGATCTCAACACGAGCCGTCAAACCTATTTCCAGTGAGCCAAACTGGGGACTGATGGTGGGAGATTTGGGGTAACTTCCTTAGAATTTTCCCAGCAGGCTCTTCACTAGGAATGGTAACTTAGGAGTCCATTAATTTGTTTCAGCTTTAAGCGTATATTTGCAGTTCCACATGTGTGAATGGTCCTTTCTTCACTAGGTTTAAAAATGTTACGTTTGATATCTCATCTACTGAAGATGTGGGCATCTTCGATGTCAGATCAAAATTCCTGGGTGTAGAGATGGAAAAGGTGCAGCTCAATATTCAGGTAAGCTGGGATTCCTGCAGATTGGGGTGAGTTTTATAGTGGGGGTCCTTCTTGGCTTCCCTGGCTTGCATTGTTTTTTTGTTTTTTTTTTTTAATTTTTTTTTTGGCTGCCTTGGGTCTTCGTTGCTGCGCGCGGGCTTTCTCTAGTTGCGGTGAGCGGGGGCTACTCTTCGTTGCGGTGCGCGGGCTTCTCATTGCAGTGGCTTTTCTTGCTGCAGAGCACAGGCTCGAGGCGTGCAGGCTTCAGTAGTTGTGCCACATGGGCTCAGTAGTTGTGGCTCGCGGACTCTAGAGCACAGGCTCAGTAGTTGTGGCGCACGAGGTTAGGTGCTCCGCGGCATGTGGGATCTTCCCGGACCAGGGCTCGAACCCATGTCCCCTGCATTGGCAGGCGGATTCTTAACCACTGTGCCACCAGGGAAGCCCCTGGCTTGCATTCTTCATGACAACAATGAAATTTAACAGGAGACCAATGCCAGCCTTATTTGCCAGTATTACTTTAAGTGTTGATGATTTTTTTAAAGCTATGATTTTCCAAATTATTGGAACTTAAACTGCTTTTAAATGGTAAACCATAGCAGTGAGTTTTTCTAAGCTATGTTTTCATTTTGAAGCTTAGAGAAAAGAATAATGTATGTAAAAGTATTCAGAGCTATTAAGTAAAGGTTGGAAAGTTTCCTTTTCTTAGGAAATTGCCTTTCTTCCTAAGATAGCGTATACCCAGGATTGGAACTTTCTGGATCTCATTTCTCCTTCTTCCCTTTCTCCTTCCTAGAATTATTTTTGCATCAGTTTCTTAAATTTCTTTGTTAACTATTTGGGATCACAAGAAAGAAAGACATTGTGCAAAACAGATATCTGTAAATAGAAAAATGGTGTTTGCAGTCAGAATTACTGCTATTTTCTCATAAGAACCACATTTAAGCCAAATATACTTGAGCAGAAACTGAGAAAACAGTTTATGTGCCACCAAAAAAAAAAGGAGGGAGGGTGCAAGTAAATGTTTATCTACTCCCAGCTTAATCCTTGCACAGAATCAATTTAGAGATGTGATTGAGTTTTTAAATGGAAATAACACCTATTTACCTGGGCCCCAAACTACTTGTAAAACTGTTCCCAGGTATTCTGCATGTATCTACATGGAACATCATGATAAGCCACTGGGAATGGTGTATAAGTTCCAGCCTCACTGCCTCCCTAGCCTGTGGCTGAAATCAGTGCAGTTACACCTCCACCCCTAACCCATGGTAAAATACCAGGGCCCTTCTCTTCTGTCTAGCATTCCTTATAAGCCTAAAAAAAAAATGAGAGCTAAATGGGTTTTATAAAGACACTGAGATAATGCAGTAATTTAGAGTTCAGAGAGAAAATTGAAGATATTATATAATTATGAAAAGTATACTTAACGGTATTATTTTCTTGTTTATTTTAAATGTCACTAAATGTATCCATCTAAAAATTTAACTGAAAGTCTTGAGTTACTGTGTGGAATATTTAGATAAACATGGGAAGAGAAAAGAGTGTGCTTGTGGTGATATGCCTTGGTTAGTGATTCTTCTGTAGCAAAGACATATCATGTGATTGCCAAGAAGGAAACGATCCAAGCCCAATAAACATCAACTGAACAACAGATGAATCACAAGTGACCAGGAGACACCTGTTTAGAGAGGCCTCAGGAATTCCACAGGACTTCCTTTTAACACTGTGCAAACACAAGCTTCACTTGCTCCTTTGTTAAAAGTTTCATAGTAGGATTAGCTGTTCACACCATTCATTTAGACACACAATTGTAAAATGTTACTCCTTAGCTGTATGCAGGTGGCTATTATGCTCCAGATTTTTTCAGTCATTGACATATCATCAGGACCAGCTACATAATTTGCAGGGCTCAGTGCAAAATGAAAATGCAGAGCCCCTTACTCGAAATTGGTGAGAATTTCAAGATGATGACAGCAGAGCATTAAACTAAGTGCAGGGCCCTTCTTCTAATCATGGGACCATGCACAGGTCGAATGCCCACAGAGCCAGCCCTGCATATAATAGCTGTCAGACATAAAGTCAGACTTATCTTTTCACACAATTTATGGCTTTCAGACAATTCTAATACGAAGCGAATTACCAAAGAGAAATGTGACGGCCAGGTCGTTAGTGTGAGTCAAGGACTTTGTTTCTAAGAGGACAAAAAGGGAGATTTCTTCTAACATTATGCTTCTAGGTTTTCTTCAGCCCACTCTTTCCTCAGTTCCTAAAGATGATATCCTAATTATATCCTGTAGCCATATACATAACAGGAAGGCGTGAGTTACGTGAAGATGTTCTGCTTATATAAATAATGGCCAGTGTTTATGGAGGGCTGCAGTCTTGGTATTCTTCCTTTCCCAGATGAAGAACTGGGATTCAGAGAGCACGTTATGGAAGGGCCGCTGGAATCCAAACTCTTCATCTCTCTACACTACTGCCTCTCTCACAGGATTCCAGTTGTTCCTGACCAGACAAGAGTAGCTTACAAAGTGTTTGCAGATTTCTTGATCTCATATGCCCGATAACACGCCTATGGGGTTGGCAGTGTCAGCCCCAATTTACACACAAGGAAACAGAACCTCAGAGAAGTTATATGATGTTGCAAGGTTGTAAGATAGCAAAGAGTGGAGATAAGACTAAAATCTGGTCTTTCAACCGCAAGTGCAATCAGAGTTCCTCTGTTCCCCATGGGGGGCCCAGCTAATTCCCCTCCATACATGATTCCTTCTCAATTTAACCATATTGGTTTCATTCTTTTCCAAGAGTTTTTGACAGATGTTGCCTTTCCTAAAGGAAAAGTGAATCTCCACTATGCTTTAATAGGCAAAACCATTCTTGATGAAAGAACTTCACTTCCTTATGGAATTTCCATCCCAGAAGCTTATCTAATTAATGGAGGGGTTTAGTTGAGTGCAGTTGGAGATAATTGAGAAGGTGGAGCAGGAAGCTGGCAAGAGCCCAAGTTCTCTCAAAGAAGACTCCAACTTCTGCAGGTGGCCTTGCTTGTTATAGACACAAGGCATTATCATCGAGAAGCCAGAAATTTCCAGAGCTAGAAACAGGAAAATGAGACCTGGGTATGAGTCTAGGGCAGTTCAGGAATGATATCTTCTATCTGGCAAAGCCCCCCTGTCCTGTGTTATTGTAAAATGTCACTGCTTAGTCTCATGCATTTGGCTGGTGTGAGCCAGTTATTAATTTATAAACGAAGGAAATTTTATTAATTTTTCTTTGTTTATACAGCAGCAATGAAACAGAATGATAAACTTACTGGAGAATGAGGAACAGAATACAGGAACAGAAGTAGTCTAGATCGGAAGGAGTTGCTTTGTACAGTGGTCTCCAAATTTCAATCTTGCAGTTTTCCTCAGTAAATAGATCATTTCTCCGTATTTCTCTATATTTATTTATTTATAAAGTATACATGCTCTTGGTACTTCACTCAAAATCTACTTCTTAAAATACATAGAAAATGTACATGCTCAAGAAATGAGGAAAAAATAAAAAGAGGAGTTCTAATATTCTTTTTGCTCCTCAATGAACTGTCTCACTCCACTTTAGAAAACCCTGGCTCTTCTAAAGGATATACCTCATCTTGCAGTAACATTTGTGTCTTGAGTTTTTCAATTATAATTAAACTTTTAATTATATGTCTAATATTAACGGTAATGGTTTTCTCTCATAAAGTCCTTATCAATTCTAAAAATCTGTTTTCTTTCATCGAGGTGAGTGATTCTCAAAGTATGGCACCCAGACCAACAGTATCATCATCCCTCGGGAACTTGTTAAAATGCAAGTTCTTGGGACCCACCCCAGAGATCCAGAATCAGAGATTCCTGGGGGTAGGGCCCAGCAATCTGTTTCAACTGGCCTGTGTTTTTAAACCAGGTGATTCTAATGCACACTGAAGTATAAGAATCCCCACCGAGGTCCTTAGGTCAACCGAATCTTATTGTTGTCAACAGTCTTCTAGAATGTGTTTTAAATGTGGGAAATGTCAAATTGGAGATGTGATTGGTGTTCCTTACAATTTCAGGATTTACTTCAGATGCAGTATGAAGGAGTAGCTGTGATGAAAATGTTTGATAAGGTTAAAGTGAATGTAAACCTTCTCATATACCTGCTGAACAAGAAATTCTATGGGAAGTGAAGTGCCTGAAGAAATCTCATGGATTCTGTATCACCTGGATTAGGAAATGAATCTGTTTAGTATTTTTGTTTTTAAACATGATTGAAATCACTGCTTATAAACGTGTGATTTTTTTTTTTAAAGACCAAAACTGTTCCGAAGAATGTACCCATGTGCCTTTTTGATAATCCGATTCTGCAGTAGAATGATACACAAAATGAATTAACGTAAACACTGCCACATTGTACTGTGGTGCAGGTACTCTGATTTAAAACTTTGGATATTCTGTGATTTGTTTTAAAGTAGGGAGAAAATAACATTAGCTGATTAGGGACAAATGTGTAAGGTAAACCTATTTTCCTATAAAAAATTTTTTTAAATGTCCCATTTGAATACTGTAAGTCTTCATAGATTTTTTTTTTGATCTGTGGAGAAATGGAACCTGAATTATTTAGAGAGATACTTGGTTCTAAGCCCCACCTTCTGGGAGTTATCGATTTTAAAGAAAACTTTTGTGCAATTCAGAGTGAAGTTTTTATAAGTAATTGAAAGTGACAGTACAATAACACTTTCTGTATAAAAGTATATATTTTATGTGATTTATTCCTACTAAATGAAGTGCACTACTGCCTCATGGTAGAGACTCTTGGACCCAGAGCCTCTCAGTGACTAAGGAACAACGTGGATAGAGATCATAGGCCTCACCCCACCTCCACCCTTCACAATTTATTTGAATATTTCAATTGTGCCTCTCAATTTTTTGTAATGCAATAAAATCAGTATCTGGATGGTTTTTAAATGTATTCTTTGAAAATTGTTTTATGTAAAATAAATGTTACTGAATTACATTAATTTGACTTCTGTCTGAATAAATCCAAATCATTTAGTGGGTAGGAGAAGGTTCTTGGTGGGACTTTTGGGGAAAAGAGGTACAGTTGACCCTTGAAACAACACGGGTTTGATCTGTATCGGTCTACTTACACATGAATTTTTTTCAATAAATAACTGTAAAAAAAACATGAATTTCTTTTCCACATCTTTTTATTTTTGATATCTGGTGTTAATAATATGTATAACATCTACAGTGTTTTATATAAGACAATATTAATGTAGGTACTGACAGATTTGTTTTATAAACAGATGACATAAACTTACAGTATTGATAAATACAGTGCAGTACTGTAAATGTATTCTCCTTATGATTTTCTTAATAACCTTTTCTTTTCTCTAGCTTACTTTATTGTAAGAATACAGTACGTAATACATATAACATACAAAATGTATGTTAATCAAGAGTTTATGTTATTGGTTAAGACTTTAGGTCAACAGTAGGCTATTAGTAGTTAAGTTTTAGGAGAGTCAAAAGTTACAATCAGGGCTTCCCTTGTGGCGCAGTGGTTAAGAATCCACCTGCCAGTGCAGGGGACACGGGTTCGAGCCCTGGTCCAGGAAGATCCCACATGCTGCGGAGCAACTAAGCCTGTGCTCTGCAGCAAGAGAAGCCACCACAATGAGAAGCCCGCGCACCGCAACGAAGAGTAGCCCCCGCGCACCGAAACGAAGAGTAGCCCCCGCTCACCGCAACTAGAGAAAGCCCGCGCACAGCAACGAAGACCCAACACAGCCAAAAATAAATAAAAAATAAATTCTTAAAAAAAAAAGTTATACTCAGATTTTTGACTGTGTGTGTGGGGTGGCACTTCTAACCCTCACATTGTTTAAGGGTCAACTGTAATACATCTACAGCTGTGCCATTTAGGGTATAGTTTATGGGGAGGAAAAGTAATTTTCCCTCTACCCTTCTAAGTTCTTGGCTGAGACCTACCCCCCCCCCTAATAATAAAAGATAGATTAACAGGAGAAAAACAGAGGTTTAATAATGCATATACCTCCTATATACACGGGAGACACATAGGAACTATCTGCCTAACTATACCCTCACTTACTGTGCTTTGCCTGCTCCCCCAAATGGCCCAAGCCACCACCTTAAATACCATCTCCAGCTAAAGGCAAAAGATGATGGGGGGAGCAGTTAGGGGAGGTAATCAGGCAAAGCAGAGTAAATGAGGGTATAGTTATGCAGATTTAAGTCTCTGCCTTTTCCACTGATAAGAGTTTCTAGAGGTTTAGTCATTCTTCTCTTCCTTGTTCAGAGAAGGAAACACCCTTAACGAATGGAGATTTCCCTTGTAAATGTAAATGTCTTTTAAAAGAGTGTAACTTTACTTGGTTTTCAGAGCTTCTCCTATATCTGCTGTTTTTCAAAAATAACCAGCTCAAAGTAATCCTTCTACCAGAGAGGCATATCGTGGGGATGGCAAATTTTCCCCTTCAAGAGTGAGCTGCTGGGACCAAGAGATCCAAAACCCTGTGGTTGACACAAGGTAGAAGTTTGTTTTCTCAAAGGTAAGTGAGCAGTCCCACAAGTTACCAGGGATCCAAGCTGGCCAGTTGGCTCTGTCCTTGTCACTGATTCCTGGCTGGCAGGAAGGGCGAAAGAAGTCCGGGGCAAGTCGTTTTGTTTCAAGTTCCGCGTGTCATTTCTGCTTACAGTACGTTGGCCAAAACTTAGTTACATGGGGCTTCCCTGTAACTAGAATCCATCTGCCAATGCAGGGGACACAGGTTCGAGCCCTGGTCCGGGAAGATCCCACATGCCGCGGAGCAACTAAGACCGTGCGCCACAACTGCTAAGCCTGCGCTCTAGGGCCCATGAGCCACAACTACTGAGCCCATGTGCCACAACTACTGAAGCCCGCACACCTAGAGGCCGTTCTCCACAACAAGAGAAGCCACTGCAATGAGAAGCCCATGCACCGCAAAGAAGAGTAGCCCCCACTTGCCGCAACTAGAGAAAGCCCGCACACGGCAACGAAGACCCAACACAGCCAAAAATAAAATACGTAAATTAAAAAAAAAAACAAACTTAGTTACATGGCCATGACTAGCTTCAAGAGAGGCTGGGAAGTAAAGGTCCTAGCTAAGTCATGTGCCCAATTAAAACCCAGGGGTAGAGAGGGAGGTGGTTCTATTTGTAAAGAAAGGGAACAGTGATACCTGGGGACCAATCAGCTGTCTCTGCCACAACAGTAATCCAGACTCTCGAGCTGGACCCCCCTCACGCCAACACTTTGTATTCTGTTCATTCATTCAACAGGCTTTATTTTCCACAGAGTTTACCCAGTATTCAGAAACAGTTCGCTTATGCTCATTTGGCACACTAAACTTGAAGGTAAGCCTGACAGAATTTGGAAAATTCAAATTTGAAAGAGTAGAATCTGCTACTTTAATGATTGTTTCAGGCTATACAGATTTTTGACAGAGGTAATACCTTGGAACAATGTTGTCTCAGCAGTTTGTAGATGTGGTTTTTTTTTTTTTTAATGCATTACCTTTACTACAGGCTTCTGTAAAAGGCATCAAATAAACATACAGTAAAGCTTCACCTTGAGAATAAACCTGCCTGTACCCTACAGCTAGCATTAGGTGAGGAATAGGAACTGGTAGGAGGTAGGAGTTAAGTTAAGCTTCCTTCTTCATGCTCTAGGGAAGACTTTTAGTGGAAATGTACAGGAGGAGCCAAAATTAGGGAAAGATGTTTGGAGGTAAAAGCCAAACTTTCACAGCCTCTCAAAAAGGGGCTTGTCTTAAATTACCTTTACTGATACTTTGTCTTTTTTGTGGATTCTATCTAGGGTCACTCTTTCAGACAGAAGAACTTCTTTAGTATGTAAGATGGCTTACAATAAATTGTCTCAGTTTTTGTTTATCTGGAAAAAAAAGGCAGGGGGGGCCTCATCTTAACTTACTCCAACACTGAGTGACATGCTTGAGTGTTATTTTTTTTTTTTTTAATAGGATTTTTTTTTTTTCTTTGGCTGTGTTGGGTCTTCTGTGCGAGGGCTTTCTCGAGTTGCGGCAAGCGGGGGCCACTCTTCATCGCGGTGCGCGGGCCTCTCACTATTGTGGCCTCTCTTGTTGCGGAGCACAGGCTCCAGACGCGCAGGCTCAGTAGTTGTGGCTCACGGGCCTAGTTGCTCCGTGGCATGTGGGATCTTCCCAGACCAGGGCTCGAACCCGTGTCCCTTGCATTGGCAGGCAGACTCTCAACCACTGCGCCACCAGGGAAGCCCCTTGAGTGTTATTTTTTTTTTTTTTTTTAATAAATTTATTTATTTATTTATATTTATTTTTGGCTGTGTTGGGTCTTCGTTTCTGTGCGAGGGCTTTCTCCAGTTGTGGGGAGCGGGGGCCACTCTTCATCGCGGTGCGCGGGCCTCTCACCGTCGCAGCCTCTCCCATTGCGAAGCACAGGCTTCAGATGCGCAGGCTCAGTAGTTGTGGCTCACGGGCCTAGTCACTCCGCGGCATACGGGATCTTCCCAGACCAGGGCTCGAACCCGTTTCCCCTGCGTTGGCAGGCGGATTCTTAACCACTGTGCCACCAGGGAAGCCCTTGAGTGTTATTTTTATGGAGAAAGATCTTTCTATCATGCCAACATCCTCGAGGGAAGCTGTGAAATGTTTTCTCTCTGTTGACCCCCAAGATGAGGTTATTGTTGAAGATATTACCAACCGCTTTTTGTTTGAGATCTTTAAGGGACATGGATGAATGAGTGACCCAGAGAAGGAGGCAGGTAAGGAGAACAAGGAGCCACCGGAGGCATGGGTGCAACGATTGTTGGAGCCGAGGCCCGTGCCTCTCCCAGGAGGATGGAAGCAAGCCCCAGCTGGGGAACCGTTGTTCCTTACAACCCTGAGCCACTAGGACTCTTGACCAGTGTAGGGGAGGGAAAAGAATCTTCCCTATACCCTCTGAGTCTTTTACTGAGACCCCCTGTAATAAAAGATTAACAAGAGAAAAACAAATAGTTGATTAACATGTATGCCTCATGTACACAGGGAGATACTCAGGAAAACTGAATAAAAATCCCCCAAATGGCCCAAGCTACCACCTTAAACACTATCTTCAACTAAAGACAAAGATGCTGAGGGGGTAGGTGGTGGGGCAATTCTCAGGAAGGTGAGAAGAGGAAATAAAGGCCCTGCAGATAAGACTCTGGAGAAAGTGATCTCTGATAACAGAGCTCTTCCTGGCAAGTCCCCTTTCTAATGTGAATTTCCCTTACAAAGGGTAATTTCAACCCTGTTCTCAGAGCTTCTCCTGTGTCTGCAGTTTCTCAATATAAGACTACGCCAAAGAGGCATATTTTGGGGTGGCATATTCTGCTACCGTCCACCAGCTTCCTCCCCAGGGCTCGTAGCTTTTCTTACTCATAGGAAGAAGGGAAAATAATGATTTTGCTTTTTAAAACACTTAGCAATTGAAACACTAACTTCATTTTTGCATAGCTGACTCCTGTATTTGGATGTATGTTTGATCATGTTTCCACTGTTACAAAAATGATTTTTGGTCTGGAACGCTGAGGGGGTCCACGCCTGCCCCGAACTCCACTTTTTAGCACCTGGAACTTAAAAAGGCAAAAAGGACTTAACAGGGCTCTAGCTACTCTCAAAGAATGTGCTCTAGTGATCTCCAAGAGAGGGCAAGCCTTTGCATACTTTAATATTCTGGAAGTTTGTGATGAAGAAAGAGACCAAATCAGTGAGATCACTGTCTGACATGACATACATTAAAAAAAAAAAAAATTACAAGCCCAAAATGGACTCATTTTCGCTTCCCACCCCCATCGCAGCAAAGCAAGACTTGATTGCAGTTTCAACCCCGCCCAGAAATGTGACCTTTAAAACAGTCAATCTTAAATTTCTGGATCAACACTATTGAGCTAATCTGCATGATAAAGACCCCTGCAGTTCCCTTCCCCCAAAAGAAGACGGCCTGGCTTGAAACAAATCCTTTCTTTTCTTTTGCTTAGACCTTCTTTCCCCACCCTCCACCAGCCTATAAAAACCCCCTCAGTGTGCCTTTCTAGTTGTTACATGGGATGATGCCTGATTCTTGCATCTTTCAATAAAGCCAATTAGATCTTCAAATTTACTCAACTGAATTTTGATTTTTAACACACATCTCCCTTATGTCACTGAAAGACCAGAACCATGAGGTGTATGTTGGTGTATGTGCGTGTGGTCAGGCACTAATGAGAGGTGCTGTTCATGACGTAATTTTTACAACTTGGACTGTGGTTAAGTAGGGGTTTGTGGTACTCCTCAACATTCCAAGAGGCAAACCACAGAACTCTGAATGGTGGAAGTTGTCTCTATTTTGAGAAATTCTGGCGAGTACTGGGTGGTCTTAACTGCTGATCAGCTTTTTGAAAAATCCATTGCCCCTATTACTGAAACCAGGACTTAGTAACAGGTTAAAATAGAGCCTTCTGAGTCATCCTCTAAGCTCCAGAGGACAGAGACTGTTACAGTCACTGCTGTATGTCCAGAGCCTGGCAGTGCCTTGAAAATGGTGGGGAGGTAGAAGCCCAGCATCGGGTCCTGCCAGGGGGTTGAGAAGGAGAGAGACTGCCACCACCTCTCAGGAGTCCCAGTATGGCTTTTGGCCCTTGTATAAATGGGACAGTTACTGATTATCTCAGTTTAACAGTGCATATGCTCTCTCCAAATAAAATAGCTCATACAGATTGTCTAGGTTGCCTCACCGTTGTTTCCTCAGAGTATAACATCTCTTAGCTAAAATATATTGGAAGGTGTGATGGTTAATTTTATGTGTCAACATGACCTGGCAAAGGGATGCCCAGATAGCTAATAAGATACTATTTCTGAGCATATCTGTGAGGGTATTTCCAGAGTAGATAAGCATTTGAATCTGCAGACTGAGTAAAGATTACCCTTACCAGCGTGGACAAGCATCCATCATCCAATCTGTTGAGGGCCCAAAAAGAACAAAAAGGTGCAGGCAGGGGGAATTCTCTTTCTCTCTTCTTGAGCTGGAACATCTGTCTTCTCCTACTCTGCGACATCAGAGCTCCTGGTTCTCACGCCTTCAGACTCTGGGACTTAACACCAGTAGCCCCCCAGTTCTCAGGCCTTCAGTCTCAGACTGGGAGCTATACCATCACTTCCCCTGGTTCTCAGGCCTTTGGACTCATTGAATTATACCACTGCTTTCCCGGTCACCAGCTTGCAGACAGCAGATCATGGTGGGACTTCTTGGCTTCCATAACCATGTGAGCCAGTTTCAATAATAAATCTCCTCTTACATACGTCTCTATGTATCCTATTAGTTCTGTTTCTCCAGAGAATCCTCACTAATACAAAAGGGAAATGAACAGATATGAGAAGTGAAAGATATTGAGTTCACCTTATAGAACTTGAACAAGTTTCTATTGTTTTCTTTCTAACAGATACTGAATTTGACCTTTCACTAGCACTCCAAACCACAGGGATAGTCTACCATTCTGTCCATGGTATACTTAGTGGAAATGCATTGTTGACCTATTATAAAAGATTAACTTTACTTCTAAACCCAAAATACCAATGCAGGTTTGTATCAACAAAAGGTGGAAACAGGACTTCCGTTGGTTAGCTTGTACCGTGATTACAGATCTACTGTTTGCTTTAAAAACAAATGTAGAGGGGCTTCCCTGGTGGCACAGTGGTTAAGAATCCGCTTGCCAGTGCAGGGGACACAGGTTCGAGCCCTGGTCTGGGAAGATCCCACATGCCACGGAGCAACTAAGCCTGTGCACCACAACTACTGAGCCTGCACTCTAGAGCCCGCGAGCCACAACTACTGAGCCCATACGCCTAGAGCCCGTGCTCTGAAACAAAGAGTATCCACCGCAATGAGAAGCCCACGCACCGCAACAAAGAGTAGTCCCCGCTCACTGCAACTAGAGAAAGCACAGCAACGAAGACCCAATGTGGCCAAAAAATAAATTAAAAAAATAAATAAATTTATTTTTTTAAAAACTATAGAGATATCAGAACAAAATCTGGAGAATCGCACACCTAATTTGAATACAACTTGATTTCATTTTGTAGAGGCCTGGATATCACCACTGTTAGCTTCCAAAAGGAAATTACTAAGGCAAGTTTTTGGGATATAGTGTTGTCCTCAGAGGGCTTCAAACAGGGGAGGAGTAACTGGAATAGCTGAAGCAGGTAAGTATCTAACGGGTTTAAACAAAACTGCTTTCATAGGATCTTGGGATTAAAACTTTCACCATTTGGATAGTACATTTGTTTTAAAACACTACTAAATCCCAAAAACACTATGAGAGGATAGCTAGTGACTCATTTTGGTGCCAGACAAGTTCAAACAGGGGAAATGAAAACTGGGAACCAATATTAAGTGGTTCCAATATGAATGACGCTGCAATGATGAGATTTCATTTCCAAGGGATATTAACATGTTAGGTAGCCATCTCTGGTTGGGTCAATTTTCTACTCCAGGAAACCTGCATGTATTTGCTCTAAAACCAGCAACAAAAAGGTTTTGGTATGGGTAACATGGAACAAAAGAAGTAGAGAGATTGATATCTTCTTCAAGAAGCCCTAAAGAGCACACAAATATTACAGGAACTTTTGTAGAGAAAACAGAACATCACGAACAGACCATAACACAAAATGGGAAATTAATCACAAAAAAGCCAGTCAAAACTTCCAATAACTTATGGATGGAAGAAGATAGAATGAAGTTGACAAAATATTTAGGCCTGAATTACATATGTGAACATATCAAAACTCGCAAAATGTAGCCAAAGTGGTCATTTCAGGGAGAAGAAGTGAAAATTAAGCTAAGCAATCTGTTCAAAAGGTTAGGATAATTAAGAGCAAATCCAAAGAAAGTAGAAAGAAGGAAAATTTTAAAAGGCTGTGTGAAAATTAAGGACACTAAAATTAAGCAATAAAAGCAACAAAACAAAAAGATGGGCATTGAAAAATGGTCATTTCCAACCTTTGGCCAGATTCATCAAGGGGGAAAAAAAGCAAAAATAAGTTATATTAGGAATAAAAGTGAGGCCAAAACTACAGATAAAATAGATGCCTTTAGAAGAATAAAATGTGGTTATATAATACAAGGAAATATCAATACTATAGTTTAAAAAATTTAGATATACAGGTATCAAACCGGTAAATCTAAAAAAATGCAAACTGCAAAAGTATTCTTAGAGTATGTTACTCTTCGTGTAAATATTTAAAACACACAAAACAATACTAAAAAAAAAAAAAAAATTGAGGGGAAACACATGTACTAAGCTAAAAGTACAAAAATGTGGATGAGAAAGTTACTCTTCCAGGCAGGTAAAAAGAGTGGAATCAGAAAAGGGAAATGAAAAAGCTTAAACAATTTTATATATATATATAATTTAATGCCATGGGTGTTATATTAGGCTCTGTAGTTTTCTATGCTTGAAATATTGTGTCATTTAAAGAAAAGCAATACAAACTATATGGAATCCAGTTCTTTTTCCCCCTCAAAGCAGTGGTTTTCAAAATGTGTCCCCAGTAGCCTCAGCATCAGCTGGGATCTGGTTAAAAATGCAAATTTTCAGTCCATTTCCCAGACCCACTGAATCAGAACTCCGGAAATGGAGCTTAGCACTGGGATTTAACAAGTCTTCCTGGTGATTCTCATCCATGCTAAAGTTTGAGAACCCTGTCTTAGAATATTGTTACTCAAAACTTTGGTCTGGAAACCCTCAGACATTACCATCACCTGAGGGTGCTTGTAAAAGTGTAGAATCTGATGTTATAGGTCTTGGATGGAACCCAGGAATCTGCACTTGTGCATGTTAAAAGTCAAAACCACTGGTTTTTTTGTTTGTTTGTTTGTTTTATAACACCTTTATTAGAGTATAATTGCTTTACAATGGTGTGTTAGTTTCTGCTGTATAACAAAGTGAATCAGCTATACATATACATATATCCGCATAGCTCCTCCCTCTGTCTCCTTTCCACCCTCCCTATCCCACCCCTCTAGGTGATCACAAAGCACTGAGCTGATCTCCCTGTGCTATGCGGCTGCTTCCCACTAGCTATCTATTTTATATTTGATAGTATATTTAAGTCCATGCCACTCTTTCACTTTGTCCCAGCTTACCCTTCCCCCTCCCCGTGTCCTCAAGTCCCTTCTCTACGTCTGCGTCTTTATTTCTGTCCTGCCCCTAGGTTCTTCAGAAACTTTTTTTTTTCCGATTCCGTATATATGTGTTAGCATATGGTATTTATTTTTCTCTTTCTGACTTACTTCACTCTGTATGACAGTCTCTAGGTCCTTCCACCTCAGTACAAATAACTCAATTTCATTTCTTTTTATGGCGGAGTAATATTCCATTGTATATATGTGCCACATCTTCTTTCTCCATTCATCTGTCGATGGACACTTAGGCTGCTTCCATGTCCTGGCTATTGTAAATAGAGCTGCAATGAACATTGTGGTACATGACTCTTTTTGAATTATGGTTTTCTCAGGGTATATGCCCAGTAGTGGGATTGCTGGGTCATATGGTAGTTCTATTTTTAGTTTTTTAAGGAACCTCCATACTGTTTTTCACAGTGGCTGTATCATTTTACATTCTCACCAACAGGGCAAGAGGGTTCCCTTTTCTCCATACCCTCTCCAGCATTTATTGTTTGTAGATGTTTTGATGACGGCCATTCTGACTGGTGTGAGGTGATAACTCATTGTAGTTTTGATTTGCATTTCTCTAATGATTAGTGATGTTGAGCATCCTTTCGTGTAAAACCACTGTTTTTGAAGGTAAGTTCACTTTTTGGTGGCTGCTCAGCTAGCAATCCACAATCTTTAGAGAACACTAAAGTGAGGAAGAAATACCTCTTTCTGTTCCACTCTCCTCCTTTGTTCCGCGTATTGCAGCCCCCACTCTAATGGATACTTTAATTAATGTGCACAAAGAATTTAAGCATTTCATTCTTTCAGCAGCCCTCTTTTTGTCACTAGAGGTACATTCTGTTCTAATAATGAAGCACAAAAAGAAAAATTCCTTTTAAACTTTACAGTTTTAGAAAATGGTTATAACATTTTCCAGCAATGAAACAGATAAAATTTAAAAGTATAGTCAGAAAAGTTCATGAAGAACCTAGTGGTAAGACAGGAATTAAGACACAGACCTACTAGAGAATGGACTTGAGGATATGGGGAGGGGGAAGGGTAAGCTGTGACAAAGTGAGAGAGTGGCATGGACATATATACACTATCAAATGTAAAACAGATAGTTAGTGGGAAGCAGCTGCATAGCACAGGGAGATCAGCTCGGTGCTTTGTGATCACCTAGAGGGGTGGGATAGGGAGGGTGGGAGGGACGGAGATGCAAGAGGGAAGAGATATGGGAACATATGTATATGTATAACTGATTCACTTTGTTATAAAGCAGAAACTAACACACCATTGTAAAGCAATTATACTCCAATAAAGATGTTAAAAAAAAAAAAAGTATAGTCAGAGTATTCCATTCTTAAGGCTATACATACATATATACTTGTATGTGATTACAATTTCTTGAATGATGGACAGAAACTTTTAACAGTGGTCATCAAGCAAATGTGGTTTTTAGAAGGGAAGGCTGAAGATACTTTTACTTTTCATTTTATATCCTTGAACTGTTACAATATTTTGTCACATGTATTAATTACTTTTATATTTTACCCTGTATTTGATTCTGAGATGGCCTGTCTTTGTGTTTAAACAATCCTGCAATTGAGATGCATCTTACAAGCAATGGTATGTCACAGTTTAATTGGCACCATTGTTTTTCTTGCTTGTGGTACATAAATCAAAATGACGTTTTGAAATCAGTGGCATCTTAGGGTTGATAAAAAATAAATAGTATGTTGATAGAGAATGAAGAAATATCTAATTTTAATGATTCACATCTACTCTTGGATATGTTTTCCTCCGAGAATTGAATAAGCAATTTTTTAAAAAATAGCGTTAATGAATTGGGTTATTCGGTAATTTACTGAGCAACTTCTATGTACAACAAGACGCTGTGCTCTGAGGATGATGAGGGGAAATACAGGGAAGAACGAGATGGTCTCTGCTGTATTTTCTCCACTGGTTTAAATGTCAGGGCGCTCCTTGGGAAATGATAACTGCGCGAAATTCCCTTTTTAAAAAGCTTAGAAACCTGACCAGTGACTCTCAATAGCAGTTTATCAGACCCAGGGTGCAGAACACACCCCGACATCTGGGAGGAGAAGGGGCTGCGGGTAAACTTTCCCAGAAACGGTCCGTTGAGGGGACCCATTTCCCTTTGCGGTCTGAAAGACGCGCTCACTAGATATGCTCTCTAAACAAAATAATCTGCGGGCTCCTCCCCGCGGAGCCTCAGCCGCGCTGTCCCCCAGGGGGCCCTCAGCCAGAGGCTCGAGTGTCCTCCCCTCCCCCTTGACTTGAATTTGGCCGAACTCCATTAAACTCGGGTCGTAGCGTCCGGAAAGTGTGAGTTACCTGGGCACTTCGCCCTCCGGGCATCCCGCTCGCAAGAGGCGCCCGAGTACTGCCCGGCGCGCGGGGAAAGCCCAGCCCGCCCGCCTTCTGGAAAAGGCCGCGCGGGTGGGTCCAGCGCGCAGCTCGGCTGAGAGCTCTGGATAGAGGGAGAAAGTTGCAGCCGTGCCCGAGTGCGAACGCGGAGAACCTGTTCTTGGTACCGGATGATCGTATCCACTCGCAGTCATTGTGTCGAAGAAATAAGTGCCCGACGTATGAAATATCTAAGTAGCGAAACAAAGGGAAACGAGTAAGAAACGTCAAGAATTCTGTTGAAAGCTAAGAGCCCCTTCTCAGCGGGCAACCCTGTCTCTACAGTATAAACTTTTAAATCCACTATCCCCAAATTACTAAAACACAAGTCACTTTCAAACTTGTAGCTGAACGCCGAATTTTCAAATGCGGCGCAGTGCTCGGCCTGAGGTCAGGCCCGAGGGCAGGGAGGGGCGCATCCCTGATCGGAGGTTCTCTGCCAAAGTCTTTGCTCCCCGAGAGCAAAGGCTCCCACCAGACTGAGCTACTGGTAGCTTCGCGGGTCCAAGGCGAAGGCCAAGGAAACAACGTCTTAGTTGCGGGGCAGTGCCTAGCAGCCGGGGCGCGGGGCGGGCGGCGCACCGGGAGAGAGGGCCGGCTAGGTCGCCGAGCCCCGTGGGTGGCCCAGGGGGCGGCAGAGGGACCGGCGGGCGGCGGCCGCGTCGAGGCGCACACTCGACGCCAGGGGGCGCCCTTTCCGGCCCGGCGGCCGCGCGCCCCGCCCCCGCCCGCGCCCAGCGCCCCTTGTCCTGCCCAGCGCCGCCAGACACGCCGAGCAACCTCCTCCTGCCAAGCGGCTAGCGCTGTGTCTGCACGCCCCGGCCGCCCTCCGGGCTCTGCGCGAGGTGGGGCGTGGGGGGACAGAGCGTGCGGCCCGAGCCTCCCGGCGGCGGGGCCCGTCTCCCGGAGCAGCGCCGCACCGACCGCGCCGAGCGCCCCGAGCCTCCGGACAATGGGGCCGCGGTGGCTGCTGCTCGTCGCCGCGGGGCTCAGTCTGTGCGGCCCCTTGCTGTCGGCCCGCGCCCGAGGCCCCAAGCCAGGTGAGAGTTGCCCCCGGCATTCCCTCCCTGTCCCCACCCCCGGCCCCGCAGCCCGGGCCTCCTCGGGAATGGGGCGGCCGGGAGGAGGAGGGACGCTGCTGCTCCGGGACTCGGTGGGTGCCCCTGACTGCGCCTGCTGCCACAGCGTCCCCCGGGAGCCAGACGGGCGTTCGGGCTGAGATCGGAGTCTCAGCAACTCATACCCAGATGGGGTGCCCGTCCCACCCCCGCTGCGGGCTCAGCTGATGCCCCTTTGCACTGGGTTTTGGAGGATGCAGCCGGCCCCGCGGCAGGGTTTTGGATATGGAGGAGGAGCGGGGGGCTCAGCTGATGCCCCTTTGCACTGGGTTTTGGAGGATGCAGCCGGCCCCGCGGCAGGGTTTTGGATATGGAGGAGGAGCGGGGTCGGATTTTCTTGGGGAAGCCTGAGGGACCTCGTTGCATTTGTTGTCACTGTGTGGCCTGTTTCTCCCAGGACCACCCCAAAAAGAAAGGGTTTCACGTTGCTCCACCAATAAACGTTCCGGGTTTTTCACGATGCGGTCGAGAACCGCTCCCGCTGAAGTTTTGTCTTGTTGGAATTGTTTTTCTTGCACAGTTTGCAGGCCAGGAAAGTGGTGTAGAGAAAAGCTTAGTGCCTTGGCCCGCTTAGTAGAAAACTACAGGCCTTGTGTGCAGGAGGCGGTCGTGGTGCGGGATGTTGGGTGCTAACAGGATAGCCACGAGGCGGTGGCGGCGGTTGGGAGGCTTTGTTTGTTTGTTCTCTAGAACCCAGTCTTCCAAGCTTCCAAGTGAGTTGAGGAAAGAGATCCCCTCCTCAGAATCCGGCTCCCTCAGACCCTATGGGATGAAACCATTTCAGTTTCTGATCTGCCGGGAGCAGGAGGTTTCTCACCTAGAATACATTCATTACTAATAGTGTGTATTTTTAAGTATCTGACTGCTTGAGCAAATAAATGTACTTTCCAACCTCTCGCTCTTAAAAAAGCAGGGCGGAGAAGTTGCTTTTAGCCTGTAAAAACCCTAGTTAAAAAGGGAGGGCGGACGCAGCAATTAAATCTGAATGTCTACAGATAGGACCCAGTCCAGACACTATACTTTAAAAAAAAAAAAAAAGGGAGGGCGGAAATGTTTTTATTTCTTTGTAGCAATAGTACTTTGTAAGCTTTCAGCCCCTTTTTTCACTTAGAAACAAATTCTAGCTGTTTTTCTTATTATCTGTGAAAGACTGTGTACTCTATTGTTTTCACACCAGAAGGAGTGTAGGCGTATGGAGATTAAGAGGTGACAGACAGCATTTCCCCTGCTCTCCATGTTTGCTCAGGGTGAGTTTTGAGGTGATGCTTTTAGGAACACTAAGAGGCCCACATAGGAACCCAAAGATTTTGGGCCTGTGTTAGCTAGAGAAGTCAAGACTGCTGTTTCTGCCACACTTTTTGCTTTTTCGTCAACCCGAGTGGGGCGTGCTAGGATGCACAGATCTGGCATAGGCAGAAAGAGAACTGAATAACATTGGCTGATTTATCTACACTGGATTCTGGGACCACTTTGGGAGGGAGAGAAGAAAAGAGGATGAGAGAAGAAAAGGAACGCATGTTAAGTGTCATATTCTGAGAAAAAAAAAATGTGCCATATTCTGGGTCAAACCCTGGGCCCGGAGGCATTTTCACTTCACATTATCTCATTTCACCCTCTCAAATGTTTCTCCCCTTTTGCTGATTCTGAAATTAAGTCTCAGAGATGATGCACCCAAATTCCAAATAGAGGAGGGGGTCCTGGATGCACGAAATAAGTGGGGCTTTGTCTTTGTAGTTTTAAATCACTAATAAAATCAACCAAAAATAGGTCTGCTTTTTATTATCACCGTGCATCCGCAATTCTAAACAATGTCTGTCTTAACCAGCTCTATGTGATGTGAGGAGCAGAGAGACCCCAGCTATAGGAAATGCCTCCAGGACTGGCCCTGCCCACCAGTGTGAGCTTTCTTGAAGCACTCTCGGGCTTTTTGTCCCCCCACTCATTTTGGCATTTCCTGCATTGTCACTTTGTGAGTTATGTCATCTCCCAGGCTAAGATTATAAACCTCCGTTTATCCCTGTGGAGTCTAGAACAGATATTCACTCAGCAGATACTTGTTGAGAAATTCCTAAGTTCATTAACCAGTTTACATTCCTTTGTCCAGGCAATTTAAGTGAGATGCTTTCATCAAAGAGCGTCAGTGTTCTAGAGGTGATGTTCATAAATTCTATAAAGATCTGGAGAGTGAAAGGTACCAGAACAGCTGATGGTGACTGTGGCAGAGGGGGTTGGATGGGAGATTCTGTGTACTGCCTTCCTACCCACCGGGTCAAGCTCAATTCCCTAGCATAGAGGGAGGTGCCCCTTCCCTTGCAGGATGGGTCCCTAGCCTTGTCCAGCCTCCCTTATTTCAGAGCCTCCCCTATTACATAACCTGTTACATTACCTGTACTTCACCCGGCCCCCACCCTCTAGTTCAACCTCCAAGGTAGAACTTTCTCTGGCTTCTGTCCCCTGGCCACTCCCTCTGACCAAAATGCCCTTCCCACACCCCACGTGTTCACATTTAATTAAGAACAACCACCTGATATCAAGAACCTACTACAGCCAACACCCTGCTTAGGTACATGACATATACTACCTTACTTATTCCTCTAGCCACCTTTTGAGTAGATGTCATCCCCATTCTACAGGTAAGGAAACTGAGGTTAAGTCACAAGTGCAATGAAGTAGAACTGGGATTTGATCACAGGCCTTTCTTTCCTAAGTGCAAGCTTTTCTACACAGGAAATTTAGCTAATATTTTATAATAATTGTAAATGGAAAGTAACCTTTAAAAATGGTATGAAAAAGTAAAAAGATTAAATTGTGACAAAAAAGAATTAAAGAAAAATAATTGCATAAAACAATATAAAATTGTACTATTGAGCATATGACCTAGAAATGTAATACATATTTGACAATAACAGTGCAAAAGAGGGGCATAGAATGAAGCTATGTTGGAGTTAGGAATTGACACTAGATGGCAATTTGAATCCACAGAAAGAAATGAAGGGAATCAAAATGGGAAATAAGATTAATATCAAAATAAACTCTATAAATATAAAAATCAACTAATTAAAATTGAGGTGAAATCTACATAGCATAAAATTAACCATTTTTAAGTATACAATTTAGTGGTATTTAATACATTTACAATGTTGTACACCTACCACCTCTATCTAGTTCCAAAAATTTTCATCACCTCAAAAGGAAACCCGGTCCCCATCAAGCACTCAGCCCTCATCCTCCCTACCCCCAACCCCTGGCAGCTACCAATTTGCTTATTGTTTCTCTGGGTTTACCTCTTCTCCATATTCCATATGAATGGAATCATACAATGTGTGTGGCCTTTTGTATCTGGGGAACTATATCCCCTTTACTATGGGATACTCACAAAAACCCCAGAAGCATCATTAGGAACCACGGCCTTGGTTTACTTTTGACTGTGATGCTAGTATCAAGGGCTCACAGTTTCAACATTGAGCATTTTCTGTTTGTTTCCCTATTTTGTGGTTTCTTTCATTCTGCCTTTCACCCTCTCATGCTTATGCCTAAAACTGTCAGAGTATATAACTCTCTCTCTAGATTGAGCTTCCCCAGACACTCTCTCCCACATTGACCTTGGGATAAGGCTTGGAAAAACCCACGAAGTTACGCCTCCTTTTCCTCCATCCCAAGGCATCTAATGGTGTTTTGCCACTTAAAAGGCCATTACCGGCCTTTATACGTTTATTTCCTTTCAAAAGAACCTGCAGTTGGAAATAACAGGAATAATCTGAAATTTGCACTTCAAAACACATTTACTGAACTTTAGGAAAGGACATAATCTAATCTCATCTATTTATATTTCAAGTCTATGGTGGATTAGAAGTCAGGTATTATGGTATATTAAAGGAGTGTTTTCCAGTATTTTCTTTTTTGCTAACCAGCAGTAAGGACTGTAAGAAATACGCTTTACATGATGACACAGTTGCTGCCTATGTGTGCAATAAATATCCATGGGCAGTCATAGTGTATAGTGTATAGAAACAAAAGTTTTACCAACCAGTACTCACCTTTACCACATGCTATGCATTCCAATATTTTCTACACTTTTCTATCTTTTAAAAATCTTGTTACGGTCCTGTAAATTGATTGCATAAGCACTGTCAATTCTCTGCCATCATTTAAAACCTAGTGCAGCAGGTGCAGTGCACTGTTCTGCAGTTAGCAGAACTGAAGTACTTTTTGGCTTTACAAGAAGAGTTCTGCTTTCCAGGAAGTGCTGTTTATGACGGTTTCTATCATCTCTAGAACCTAATTTGTTTGAGTTCAGGTTTACAAACTGCAGTAGAACTTGGGCGGGGTTGGAGCGTGGAGACAGCTTGGTTCCGGGGGAACTGGTGATTATAAACATCCTTTACTGTGAATTAGTTTTCCTTTCAGCTGGTCTTGGAGAGTAGAGAGCGGTGTTCCCAGGACACTGGGCTCAGGGCCTGTAACTTTGGGTGGAGAACAGGCGTGGAGGAAGGGGGAGAGCCAGGGAATCAGAGCCCTTCCCAGAGAGGCCTGCTAGTGTTCTGACCCCACGAGTCAGGCCCTGGCCTTCAGGAGGGGACCCACACACTTCTTAGTGCCTGCAATGGCCTTGGGTGCACTGACATTGACATTTTCTGGTTGCCTTCACTTCCTGTAACCTCCGCTCTCCCAGCTTCCCCCGCCGGTTTGCTTTCCTATGCTCCCTGTGGGGTCCCTGCTCCAGAAGGTGGGATGGGAGGAGAGGCAACCTCAGATACTGGCGATCTCTTCTTCACTCTGCAGCCAGTGTTTACCTTATTCTACCTTTAATTCTGGCTTTTCCATAAGAGGTTTTTGTTCACTTACTTGCTCTTACTCTGCTGCATCTGGGACAATATTTTAAAAATTTGTTTCTCTGTTTAGTCCTTGAACATCTCTTCACTACATCTGTCCTGTGAGGACTGGGTTGTTGGCAGGTGGCTGGTGTGTCACCAAGGTCAGCAGGACTCCTGATTCCCAAGCAACAGCTGTGCACATCATCAACTGAACTTATACGTTCACGTGGCCATGTCCTGCCTGCTATAGTTCAAAAGGGTGGGTAGATTCATTTGTTTGGTGAAATGCTTAGAGAAAAAAAAGTAGTACTCTTTTAGGAGTATGTCCTGAATTCACAACTTTTTTAACGAGACAGGGTAAGGTGGTGTGGTTCAAAGGGTATGAGCTTTAGAACCAGGCAGATCTGGGTTCAGATCCCAGCTCCTTCACGTCCTAGCTGCGTGACATTGGATTAGTTACTTAGCCTCTCTGTGCCTCCATGTTGGCCATAAAATGGGGGTTATAATGCTTATCTCATAAAAATGTTACAGTTACATGAGGTAAGTTAAGCGAAGTACCTGACACATAGTAGGTGGTCGACAAATGTTAAGTGTTCTTCATACACCAACTCCTCCATATTTCAGAAAAACCTTGGAGGGGTTGGTATCAAATGAATTCTCTCAGTGTAAAACTATGTTCACACAAACATTCAAGTACTTCTTCCCCCTTAAAACTAAGACAAAAGAAAAACAAAAGCAAAAACTGTTGTCCTTAGGTTTTTTTGTTTGTTTGTTTGCTTTTTATCCCTCCAGTTGTTCTAGGTTCAATCTTTTTTCTTCTTTTTTTTAATTTTTGAATTTTATTTTATTTATTTTTTTATACAGCAGGTTCTTATTAGTCATCAATTTTATACACATCAGTGTATATATGTCAATCCCAATCTCCCAATTCATCACACCACCACCCCCGCCACTTTCCCTACTTGGTGTCCATACATTTGTTCTCTACATCTGTGTCTCAATTTTGGCCCTGCAAACCGGTTCATCTGTACCATTTTTCTAGGTTCCACATATATGCGTTAATATACGATATTTGTTTTTCTCTTTCTGACTTACTTCACTCTGTATGACAGTCTCTAGATCTATCCACATCTCAACAAATGACCCAATTTCGTTCCTTTTTATGGCTGAGTAATATTCCATTGTATATATGTACCACATCTTCTTTATCCATTCGTCTGTCGATGGGCATTTAGGTTGCTTCCATGACCTGACTATTGTAAATAGTGCTGCAGTGAACATTGGGGTGCATGTGTCTTTTTGAATTGTGGTTTTCTCTGGGTATATGCCCAGCAGTGGGATTGCTGGATCATATGGTAATTCTATTTTTAGTTTTTTAAGGAACCTCCATACTGTTCTCCATAGTGGCTGTATCAATTTACATTCCCACCAACAGTGCAAGAGGGTTCCCTTTTCTCCCCACCCTCTCCAGCATTTCTTTGTAGATTTTCTGATGAAGCCCATTCTAACTGGTGTGAGGTGATACCTCATTGTAGTTTTGATTTGCATTTCTCTAATAATTAGTGATGTTGAGCAGCTTTTCATGTGCCTCTTGGCCATCTGTATGTCTTCTTTGGAGAAATGTCTATTTAGGTCTTCTGCCCATTTTTGGATTGGGTTGTTTGTTTTTTTAATATTGAGCTGCATGAGCTGTTTATATATTTTGGAGATTAATCCTTTGTCCGTTGATTCGTTTGCAAATATTTTCTCCCATTCTGAGGGTTGTCTTTTCATCTTGTTTATGGTGTCCTTTGCTGTGCAAAAGCTTTTAAGTTTCATTAGGTCCCATTTGTTTATTTTTGTTTTTATTTCCATTACTCTAGGAGGTGGATCAAAAAAGATCTTGCTGTGATTTATGTCAAAGAGTGTTCTTCCTATGTTTTCCTCTAAGAGTTTTATAGTGTCCGGTCTTACATTTAGGTCTCTAATCCATTTTAAGTTTGTTTTTGTGTATGGTGTTAGGGAGTGTTCTAATTTCATTCTTTTACATGTAGCTGTCTAGTTTTCCCAGCACCACTTACTGAAGAGACTGTCTTTTCTCCATTGTATCCTTGCCTCCTTTGTCATAGATTAGTTGAGCATAGGTGCGTGGGTTTACCTCTGGGCTTTCTATCTTGTTCTGTTGATCTGGGTTTCTGTTTTTGTGCCAGTACCATATTGTCTTGATTACTGTAGCTTTGTAGTATAGTCTGAAGTCAGGGAGTCTGATTCCTCCAGCTCCGTTTTTTTCCCTCAAGACTGCTTTGGCTATTCGGGGGCTTTTGTGTCTCCATACAAATTTTAAGATTTTTTGTTCTAGTTCTGTAAAAAATGCCATTGGTAATTTGATGGGAATTGCATTGAATCTGTAGATTGCTTTGGGTAATATAGTCATTGTCACAATATTTATTCTTCCAATCCAAGAACATGGTATATCTCTCCATCTGTTGGTATCATCTTTAATTTCTTTCATCAGTGTCTTATAGTTTTCTGCATACAGGTCTTTTGTCTCCCTAGGTAGGTTTATTCCTAGGTATTTTATTCTTTTTGTTGCAGTGGTAAATGGGAGTGTTTCCTTAATTTCTCTTTCAGATTTTTCAACATTAGTGTATAGGAATGCAAGAGATTTCTGTGCATTAATTTTGTATCCTGCAACTTTACCAGATTCATTGATTAGCTCTAGTAGTTTTCTCGTGGCATCTTTAGGATTCTCTATGTATAGTATCATGTCATCTGCAAACAGTGACAGTTTTACTTCTTCTTTTCCAATTTGTATTCCTTTTATTTCTTTTTCTTCTCTGATTGCCGTGGCTAGGACTTCCAAAAGTATGTTGAATGATAGAGGTGAGAGTGGACATCCTTGTCTTGTTCCTGATCTTAGAGGAAATGCTTTCAGTTTTTCACCATTGAGAATGATGTTTGCTGTGGGTTTCTCATATATAGCCTTTATTATGTTGAGGTAGGTTCCCTCTATGCCCACTTTCTGGAGAGTTTTTATCATAAATGGGTGTTGAATTTTGTCAAAAGCTTTTTCTGCATCTGTTGAGATCATCATATGGTTTTTATTCTTCAATTTGTTAATATGGTGTGTCACATTTATTTATTTGCGTATATTGAAGAATCCTTGCATCCCTGGGATAAATCCCACTTGATCATGATGTATGATCCTTTTAATGTATTGTTGGATTCTGTTTCCTAGTATTTTGTTGAGGATTTTTGCATCTATATTCATCAGTGATATTGGTCTGTAATTTTCTTTTTTTGTAGTACCTTTGTCTGGTTTTGGTATCAGAGTGATGGTGGCCTCATAGAATGAGTTTGGGAGTGTCCCTTCCTCCACAGTTTTTTGGAAGAGTTTGAGAAGGGTGGGTGTTAGCTCTTCTCTAAATGTTTGATAGAATTCACCTGTGAAGCCATATGGTCCTGGACTTTTGTTTGTTGGAAGATTTTTAATCACAGTTTCAATTTCATTACTTGTGATTGGTCTGTTCATATTTTCTGCTTCTTCCTGGTTCAGTCTTGAAAGGTTATACCTTTCTAAGAATTTGTCCGTTTCCTCCAGGTTGTCCATTTTATTGGCATAAGAGTTGCTTGTAGTAGTCTCTTAGGATGCTCTGTATTTCTGCGGTGTGTGTTGTAACTTCTCCTTTTATATTTCTAATTTTATTTTATTTTATTTTTTTATAAATTTATTTATTTATTTATTTTTGGCTGCGTTGGGTCTTCGTTGCTGCGCACGGGCTTTCTCTTGTTGCGCTGAGCACGGGCTTCTTATTGCAGTGTCTTCTCTTGTCGCATACACAGGCTTTAGGTGCGTGGGCTTCAGTAGTTGTGGCACTCAGGCTCAGTAGTTGTGGCTCTCGGGGTCTAGAGCTCAGGCTCAGTAGTTACGGTGCATAGGCTTAGTTGCTCCGCGGCATGTGGGATCTTCCCGGACCAGGGCTCGAACCCATGTCCCCTGCATTGGCAGGCAGATTCTTAACCCCTGTGCCACCAGGGAAGTCCTCATTTCTAATTTTATTGATTTGAGTCCTCTCCTTCTTTTTCTTGATGAGTCTGGCTAATGGTTTATCAATTTTGTTTATCTTTTCGAAGAACCAGCTTTTAGTTTTATTGATCTTTGCTATTGTTTTCTTTGTTTCTATTTCATTTATTTCTGCTCTGATCTTTATGATTTCTTTCCTTCTGCTAACTTTGGGTTTTGTTTGTTCTTCTTTCTCTAGTTCCTTTAGGTGTAAGGTTAGATTATTTGAGATTTTTCTTGTTTCTTGAGGTAGGCTTGTATAGCTATAAACTTCCCTCTTAGAACTGCTTTTGCTGCATCCCATAGGTTTTGGATCGTCATGTTTTCATTGTCATTTGTCTCTAGGTATTTTTTGATTTCCTCTTTGATTTCTTCAATGATCTCTTGGTTATTTAGTAACGTATTGTTTAGCCTCCATGTGTTTTTGTTTTTTATGTTTTTTTCCCTGTAATTGATTTCTAATCTCATAGCGTTGTGGTCAGAAAAGATGCTTGATATGATTTCAATTTTCTCCAATTTACTGAGGCTTGATTTGTGACCCAAGATGTGATCTATCCTGGAGAGTGTTCCGAGCGCACTTGAGAAGAAAGTGTAATCTGCTGTTTTCAGATGGAATGTCCTATAAATATCAATTAAACCTATCTGGTCTATTGTGTCATTTAAAGCTTCTGTTTCCTTATTTATTTTCATTTTGGATGATCTGTCCATTGGTGTAAGTGAGGTGTTAAAGTCCCCCACTATTATTGTGTTACTGTCGATTTCCTCTTTTATAGCTGTTAGCAGTTTCTTATGTATTGAGGTGCTCCTATGTCGGGTGCATATATATTTATAATTGTTATATCTTCTTCTTGGATTGATCCCTTGATCATTATGTAGTGTCCTTCCTTGTCTCTTGTAACATTCTTTATTTTAAAGTCTATTTTATCTGATATGAGTATTGCTACTCCAGCTTTCTTTTCATTTCCATTTGCATAGAATATCTTTTTCCATCCCCTCACTTTCAGTCTGTATGTGTCCCTAGGTCTGAAGTGGGCCTCTTGTAGACAGCATATATATGGGTCTTGTTTTTGTATCCATTCAGCAAGCCTGTGTCTTTTGGTTGGAGCATTTAATCCATTCACGTTTAAGGTAGTTATTGATATGTATGTTCCTATGACCATTTTCTTAATTGTTTTGGGTTTGTTTTTGTAGGTTCTTTTCTCCTCTTGTGTTTCCCACTTAGAGAAGTTCCTTTAGCATTTGTTGTAGAGCTGGTTTGGTGGTGCTGAAATCTCTTCGCTTTTGCTTGTCTGTAAAGCTTTTGATTTCTCCATCGAATCTGAATGAGATCCTTGCCGGGTAGAGTCATCTTGCTTGTAGGTTCTTCCCTTTCATCACTTTAAGTGCATCATGCCACTCCCTTCTGGCTTGTAGAGTTTCTGCTGAGAAATCAGCTGTTAACCTTATGGGAGTTCCCTTGTATGTTATTTGTCGTTTTCCCTTTGCTGCTTTTAATAATTTTTCTTTGTCTTTAATTTTTGCCAATTTGATTATTATGTTTCTCGGCATGTTTCTCCTTGGGTTTATCCTGTATGGGACTCGCTATGCTTCCTGGACTTGGGTGGCTATTTCCTTTCCCATGTTAGGGAAGTTTTCGACTATAATCTCTTCAAATATTTTCTCTGGTCCTTTCTCTCTCTCTTCTCCTTCTGGGACCCCTATAGTGCGAATGTTGTTGTGTTTAATGTTGTCCCAGAGGTCTCTTAGGCTGTCTTCATTTCTTTTCATTCTTTTTTCTTTATTCTGTTCTGCAGCAGTGAATTCCACCATTCTGTCTTCCAGGTCACCTATCCGTTCTTCTGCCTCAGTTATTCTGCTATTGATTCCTTCTAGTGTAGTTTTCATTTCAGTTATTGTATTGTTCATCTCTGTTTGTTTGTTCTTTAATTCTTCTAGGTCTCTGTTAAACATTTCTTGCATCTTCTCGATCTTTGCCTCCATTCTTTTTCCGAGGTCCTGGATCATCTTCACTATCATTATTCTGAATTTTTTTTCTGGAAGTTTGCCTATGTCCACTTCATTTAGTTGTTTTTCTGGGGTTTTATCTTGTTCCTTCATCTGGTACATAGCCCTCTGCCTTTTCATCTTGTCTATCTTTCTGTGAATGTGGTTTTTGTTCCACAGGCTGCAGGATTGTAGTTCTTCTTGCTTCTGCTGTCTGCCCTCTGGTGAATCTGTTGTCCTTAGTTTTTAGTGGCAAGTAAATGTGCATAAAATATTTGCTTTTCTTTTTCTTCTTTTTTTTTTTTTACTTTTCATTTTATATGGAAATTTTCAAACATACCAAAAGTGGACAGTGTAATTACCCCCTATGTGTTGTTTTATCGGTACTCTCACTTTCCTCCTCCCCAAATGGACAATTTTAAAGCAAATCCCAGACATTGTGTCATTTCATCCATAAATGCATCACTATATATCCTTGGAGATAAGAACTCTTTTCTTAACATAACCACAATACCATTATAACACCTAAAAAAATGGACCGTTTCTTAATATCATGTACTGTTCAGTCGGTGTTCACATTTTACTGATTGTCTCATAAATGCTTTTTACAGTTGGTTTTCTTGAATCAGGATCAAATGAGGCCCACTGTTACATTAGGTAGATGTGTCTCTTAAATCTTTTAGTCTGTAATGGTTTTCCCTCTCCTCCTTTTTCAAGGCTGTTTGTCAGAGAAACAGGGTCATTCGTCTTCTAGACTTTTCTACGTACTGGATCTGGCCAGCTGCATCTTGTAGTGGTGTTCAACATGCCCTTCTGTCCTCTGCATTTTCTGTAATGTGGTCCATCTGCAGGCTTAACCTGATCCAAGTTTGTTTTTCTGCAAGACTACCTGAGCAGTGGTGCTGTGTACACACCTGTTTCATCACCTCAAGATTGTCTCTCTTTTTGAGATTTTAAGGTTACTCAGTGGACTCAGGTTTTGTCAGATGATCCAGTTGTTAGAAAGTTCCCTATCACCTATCCTTTCACCTAACGTTTTTAGCAACAACTGATGATCATTGTACTAAATCTTATTTCACTAAGAGCTTTAAGATGCATTTCTAAATCTGTTACTGTTTCTGTGTTTATGAGCTGGAATTATTTTATAAAGTAGAACTTTTCCTCATTGACTCTTTGGTTTCCCTGAAATATTTTGTTTATAGAAAAGGCAAGACAAATGCTTGAATCTTGCCTTTATTTACCAATTTTCAGACTGGGTCCCCTCATTTCCTCCAAAAATGACAAAAAAGGTTTTATTTTCCTTTGAGCATCATTATGAACTCATAGATCTTAACAAATATGACACGTTTCCAGTGTTTCCATTCATTTCCATCATTATTCTCTTAATGATTTTTGGCCAGTGGGGAGCTCTCTTTGGATCAACTTCAGAGTCTTTCTGACCTGACCCTAATGTTCTTTGAAGACGTTCAAGACTCCTCTTGTGTTTTTCCTCCCCCCAGATCTGGAACCAGCCATTTCTTTAAGGAACACTTCTTTTCATGGTGTGCGTTTGCATTTGAGACAGTGGAGTATTCCTGTAATGTTGCTGTTTTCTGCTTGGAGTTAGTATGTTTCCATCATTTTTCCATCATCCTCTTTAGTTCTCTTTAGCCTGTAGTGTTGAGTCACTCGTGGAGAAATGCAGGGTACATCTCTCCTGCTGTGTGTGTGAATGTAGGCAAGGTCCTGGGACTTCTGCTTTCTTAATTCCCAAAAAGCCTGAGCCCTATAGGCCAGTGCTCTGAGTCGGAACCAGGGCTGGCATGTTGTGGGAGGATGAAATGGTATAACTTCCAGGATCACATGGGACCTTGAGAGAGCATCTGGTCACCACTCTGCTTCCAGGCCAGATCTCGTCAAAGTCAGAAAAAGCACTGTGCCTGACTAACTAATTTTTAACAATCTCCAGAGTTAGAGTCCACACTTAAGCTCGTTAGCAATACGCTATGTTCAACAACAAAATTACTCTAGAGCCATTTTTGAGAAACCTAAATTAGGTGAAACTTAGCAACAAGTATGAGAACCAATTTTAGGACCTGACTTAGTTTTGTTTTTTTTTTAAACCATAACTTAAGAATAAAAACACAGATGGGTTACAAGAGCTTTTCATACACTGACAGGCACTTTCTCCTTGACCTATGAGTTGGGCTAGGACTAAAGGAAAAGCAAGATACCCAAACTCAAATTTCAACCTAAGGGGCTTGAGCTAGTTGGATTTATGTAGTCACCTGGAATTGGTTTTGTTCTTTCTTTGATGTTGGTATATAGTTAAACAAACAAACAAAATTTGTTGACATCCTGTAATCCCATAAAAGCCAAAATATCAAACCTATGGTGGCAAGAATAGGTGATACCTTAGGTAATGATATTTAATCAAGGGATTATGCATTCTTCCTGGGCTCCAGCCTATAAAATGTCATGTTCCAGTGGGTATAATGTTTCTGTCATAAACACCATACTGCCCAAAAAGGCCTAGCCAGGGAAGAAATTTTTGAAAACAAATACTTATTCCCAAAGTACTAAATACAGAGTAAAGCCTAATGAGAGTTTAATTTTCAGACCAAGTGATGGCATCTAAGAGCTTAGTTATGAGTGTTCAGTAGTTTTCAAGAGGTGTCACTCCTCTAGGTCATGTCCTGATGCTCACGTGTGTGTGCACACATGCGTGCATGCACTTTTCTCCCTTCCATGCGTGGCAGGAGTCCTCAGTCTGGCCAGGTCCCCAAAGCTACAGCAGAGAGTCATGTTATTTTAAGGTTCCTGTGGGTCAGCGTTTTTGAAGACACATATCTTTGTGGCCTTAAAATGCCAGAACTCATTCATTCTTTTCTTCCGCTTCCCACACATTCTTGACCTCGAGGGTAGCCTCACTTCCCGCAGGGGCTGTTGTACCAGGGTCAGGCCCCCATGTGACTGGATCAAGATGGACAGAGTGAATGAGATGCTTCGAAAGGGGAAGGAAGCGATACTTTGGGAAACGGTTGTGAATTTGAAGTTTGATTTACGGCTCTGAATACTGGGGCCCCGTACCTTACAGCCTCTTTGTGTCCCTCATCACACTGAAAAACCAAACACTGCTAAATGTTTAGGAAGGGAAGAGGAACAGATTCCATTTTAATTTAAAATGATTGAGAGTGAGCAAAAAGCAAACCACATTGAAGTGGTAGGGGAAGAATAATAATTTCTTACACTGATTAATTTTTGAAGTTTACAAAGTGAACATATATCCTATTTAACATGTGATGCCCCTGGCTGCCAGATTTGTAGGCCAGACAGGTATTGGGATCCGATTTTAATGATTCTGAGACTGAGTTCAGAGCAGTTAAGTGACTCCTGGTAGAGCCAGTATTAGAATGCAAATCTGTGATTAAAAGCCAACTTAAGGTCCATACCTACCACATGCGGGGCAGGGTACTGCAGACTCAGAGTTAAATAGGAACAGTTTCCTACCCTTGGAGAACAATCTAGCTGTATATGTGTACTCAGAGGCTCATCACTGCAGATTTCTTTTTAATTAATTTTTATTGGAGTACAGTTGCTTTACAATGTTGTGTTAGTTTCTGCTGTACAGCAAAGTGAATCAGCTGTATGTATACATATATCCCCTCTGTTTTGGATTTCCTTCCCATTTAGGTCACCACAGAGCACTGAGTAGAGTTCCCTGTGCTATACAGTAGGTTCTCATTAGTTATCTATTTTATGCATAGTAGTGTATATATGTCAACCCCAATCTCCCAGTTCATCCCATCCCCTCCTTCTCCCCTTGGTATTCATACATTTGTTCCTTATGTCTGTGAAAATGATACAGATCACTGCAGATTTTTTGTTCTTCCCCTGTGACAGATCTGCCAGATCACCCCTTTACCCTCAGGGGACCCACTCATGCTCTTGCTGAGGTCATCTGACCTCAAGCTTTCACTGCCAGGCCCTGTTCTACTGTGTATCGGTTGGTGCTACTTTAGGTTTGCTTTTCATTTTGGAAATAGATGCCAATTTATTGTATTTTATTTTCTAGTTCTAGAATTTCCATTGGTTGGTTTCGTTGCTATTTTCTATTTTTTCATTCATTTCAATGAAATCTTTTTCTTCCCTTCATTGAGCATAGTTGCAACATACCCTTTAAAATCCTTATCTGCTAATTCCAACATCCGGGTCATCTTGAGATTGGTTTCCATTGATTGTCTTTTTCTCTTGAGACTGGGTCACACTTTCCTGATTCTCTTTATATCGAATGATTTTGAATTGTCTGCTGGACATTATCCTACTGTAAAGACTCAAGATTTTGTTTTATTTCTCCAAAGAATGTTGGTGTTTTTGCTTTAGCAGGCAGTTAATTTGGTTGAACTCAAACTGCAAACGTTTCCTCTTGAGCAAGAAGTTCAAATAGCACTTCCATTCTTTTAACACATTATTGACCCGGGGATTTTTGCAGAAACTAACACCTGTGGCCAAAATACGTCTCCAGTCAGAAATGTGTTAACTCTAGCAGAGCTGCTTCACGTCTTCCCTGAGTGTGCAGGTTCTAGAGTCAACCCAAGCCTGGGGCAGAATTTCCACTGGAATTTGGTGCTCTCTCTATCCCTCTCTGACTTTTTCTTTTCTGGGATTCTCTCCTCACTTTCCAGTGATTGTAGTTGCCCTGAACTCTTTCCTCTGGTTCTTCAGGCAATAGAGACTATGGGTTTTCTATCTGAGTTTCAACCATCTTTTGTGGCACTGACTTTGGCCTTCTCTCAAGCTAAAAGCCACTGAAAACAATGAACCCACCGGTTGCCATCCTTTCTTTGAAGATCCACCCCTCCCCTCCCTGACATGACCCTGTGAACCTAAATAACTTCAGGTCATTGATTTGGGGGAGGAAAGGGATCCAGAGTTTGTAATTTTTTGTAATTTTTGTCTAGGGTCTGGTAGGACCTTACAGAAGCAGAACTATCTCTTTTATTGCATTATGCCTCTCTGTGTAAGTTTTTGTTTGCAGGAAGGTTCCACTACTGAAAAATAAAACCGAAAGCTTAAAAATCCGCTGTACTTACCCAATTTCCAGCCAGTTTTCATTCCTCTAACATCACTTCTGAGTAACGTGTGTATCCAGCCTTCATGGCCAATGCCTCCAGGGATAGAAACCTCATCCTTTTCCCCCTGTGGTTTCTCTCCCCACTCCTCAGCTTGCCAAGGCCCAGCGAAGGCTCTCTGTCCGAGTCTCCTCAGTGACAGAATGTTAGCAAAGCTCCTGGGAAGGAAAAGCTGGTTGAGTTCCAGCAACTAAGTGCTACATTTCTTTGATGAACATTTCAAATGGATGTTTTTGGTGGAGGAGGGTGATAAAAGAAGGACGTTTGCAACTGAATTCTGGTTGATACTCAAAAGAGCCTGGTTGGCCTGGCATCTGCCTGCATGCATGTGGCATTTTGGAACTGAGCTGAGGAAGGCCACTGGCCTAGGACATCTGCTGCGTTGGCCCGCTAAGGAAGGAGACAGGAAGATGATGGTGTGGTAGGTACCTTGTGGTTACATTAGTCGATAACCTGAGACTGTGGCTTGGACCCAAATATGACGAGAGATTTGGGACATTCTACTGTGTAAACAAACTGAAGCTAGTAAAGGAAAGCTACTGTCACATGGATAACGGTCATGGAAATGGGTGCCGTCGGTCCTACTCAAGTTCACCTGTAGCTCCGTAACCTTTAAAGATGTTCCCTCAACTTTCTATGTGGATTTTTCCACAAGGAAGAATGGATTTCAAGGGGTGGCCACAAGCTAAATGGAGAAAATGTATACATGCAGACATACGGATGAAAGAGAAGTCACATAGTCTGGGAGTGATTTGTTTATACAGACAGTGGCTCGTATAGAAAAGAAGTCACGGCTCTTTTCTTTCACATCACGTCCTCAACCTTTCCTGATGTCTGCAGATCTCTGAAAGTGTATCGTTCACCTCATATCTCTGAGGAGCAGAGTTTGAAAAGGGTTTGCTGTGCCAGAACAAAATGTGGTACACTACTTTGAGTTAGCTAATTCCCTGATAAAGTCTGTGATCCCCTTGTGTATCACCTGCTTTTTACCACCCACTCTCCTAGGAAGAAAACAAAAAGCAAAAGTAAAGTGTACTCTCTCCTTGTCTCTTTTGCCTTTTTAATTCGTTTTAAAATTTTTACTTTTCAGAGTCAGAAGCAACAAATGATACTCTGGGTCCCCGGACATTTTTTCTCAGGAATCCCAATGATATATTTGAACCAATCCCACTGAAGGAGGATGAGGACCAAAATGAAAGTGAATTCACAGAAGACAGATTAAGCTCCGGCAATAGAAGCAGTCCTCCTCAAAAATTACCCCCCGTGTTCATCTCAAAAGATGCCTCAGGATATCTGACCAGCACCTGGTTGACTGTCTTTATCCCCTCCGTCTACACCGGCGTGTTCCTCGTAAGCCTTCCTCTAAACATCATGGCCATCATCGTGTTTATCTTGAAGATGAAGATCAAGAAGCCCGCCGTGGTGTACATGCTGCACCTGGCCATGGCAGACGTGCTCTTTGTGTCTGTGCTCCCGTTTAAGATCAGCTACTACTTTTCCGGAAGTGACTGGAGATTTGGGTCTGCCATGTGCCGCTTCATCACCGCGGCGTTCTACTGTAACATGTATGCCTCTATCATGCTCATGACAGTCATCAGCATTGACCGGTTCCTGGCTGTGGTATACCCCATGCAGTCGCTCTCCTGGCGTACTCTGGGGAGGGCTTCCTTTACCTGTCTGGCCATCTGGGCCATGGCCATCGCGGGGGTGGTACCTCTGCTCCTCAAGGAGCAGACCACCCAGGTCCCGGGGCTCAACATAACCACCTGTCACGATGTGCTCAACCAAACGCTGCTCGAAGGCTACTACTCATATTACTTCTCGGCCTTCTCTGCCGTCTTCTTTTTTGTGCCGTTGATCATTTCCACAGTCTGTTACGTGTCTATTATCCGATCTCTTAGCTCTTCCGCGGTTGCCAACCAGAGCAAGAAGTCCCGGGCTTTGTTCTTGTCAGCTGCTGTTTTCTGCATCTTCGTCCTTTGCTTTGGACCCACAAATGTCCTGCTAATTCTACATTACGCATTCCTTTCCCATAATTCCATGACAGAGGCTGCCTACTTTGCCTACCTCCTGTGTGTCTGTGTCAGCAGCATAAGCTGTTGCATTGACCCCTTGATTTACTACTATGCTTCCTCTGAGTGCCAGAGGTACCTCTACAGTATCTTATGCTGCAAAGAAAGTTCAGATCCCAGCAGTTATAACAGCAGCGGTCAGTTGATGGCAAGTAAAATGGACACCTGCTCTAGTAACCTGAATAGCAGCGTATACAAAAAGCTGTTAACTTAGGAAAAGGGACCGACAGTGAGTTAAAAAGAAAATGTTAAAAAAGCAAATAACCTGAGGATTCTACTTAGCCCCTGACAAAAAAGTATTTACTTTACCATCTAAAACAACAAATTTATGATTTACATGCCTCCTTATGAGAGCCATTAAGCATATATATTTGTTAGTTACAGGAAAAAAATAACAGGAATAGAAAACAATGTTATTATAAGAGAGTGTTACAACAAGAACTGAAATGTCACTTTTTTCATAAATTTACGTGATTTATTATAGATATATGTGTGTGTGTATATGTGTATTTATACACATATACTTGTATCATTTGCAGTGCAGTATAGAATAGGCACTTTGAAACCCTCTCTTTTTTTCACCAGAGATTATGGAAGTAAACTCTGATTCTCTGATTTCACATGCAAAGTTTAGGTTGAAGTTTAGCCCTGAACATCTGAAGAAGTCCATCAATAGTGAGGGATTCTACAGTTTGGACTTACACAGCTTTTGCCAATAAGTGTTTTGAAATTGTCCAACGGCAATGTTTAAGTTATTGAGGGATGAGACTTAGTACTATCTGTGTGTAGAGAAAGTTCTGCTGTTTTTCATGTTAAACGTATCAAAGTTTGAATTCTAAAAATTATTAAAACAGATAATATGGGTAGCATTTTTACTGTTTTACATGCCGTGTGTGTAAACTAAGAATGAGCAGAGGTCCCACCAGTGACCTGAGGTTGGCTTTCAAAGCACCCTGCCCCCAGATGAAGGACTCCAAGCATTAGGTACAAGACAGGGCCAGTTCAGAGAACAGAGGGATCAGGGCCACCATGTTTGCTGTCTCCTGCTGGGATTCCCTCAAGGATTGGCCGTGAGCTTATCATGTTTATTAGAAGTTGACGAAGTAGGATGTGTTATCCCAAGAGATAATGAATATAAAAGACTGCCCATTTTAAGAGTGGAGAAAGAAGGCACGTTCACTTCTGACAGTTATGCTGCAAGGACCATTCCCAGTTGGAAACACCTATATAGCAAACATGGACACCCATCGTGTGCTCTGAGCACCCTAATGGGTGCTGGGCAAATAGAGTTGAGTCAGACTGAAACCTGCTGTCAAGAATAACAATGTGGGCCGATACACAGAGTGGGACGTGTGAAAGAAACACATCATTAGGTAAAGAAGTGCTTTAGCCAGATGTCACCAAGCAAGTTCCACATAAGCCTGGCAGATAAAGAACTTTGAACATTTGGGTTACTTCTCCCTGTGGTTATAACTTGAGATAAACATAATGTAGTACAGGAAGCGTGTTTTTAAAAATAACTCCTTCAGTAACAATATGAAATGTTTTATTACAATGTTACTCAAGCAAGATAAAAATTATAAATTCTGTACGTAATATGATCGCCAATCTGACTATGTATCAACATGAAAACAAAGTTTTACATAAAAGAGATTGAAAAAAATAAACCAAAATGTCAACTAAGGATAAAAAAATATTAAGTCCTTCAGTCTGTCTTAATTGGACTCTATTTACAAATGTTTTGTTCAATAAAATACTCAAATCAGATTTTTAAAACATTAATTATGTCAGTCGGATTAGAAATGGCAGAAGAAAATGGAATTGACTTTGAAATCCAGGAAAATTATTCTCTATTTTCCATTCACTTTTCTTAAGAGTTAATGAGATGATTTTACAAGCTATGATGAGTATCAAGTACAGAATATCCTCATGTATTTGAGAAAATAATTTGAAAATTAGGTTGAATTATATCTTTCTTTCCTTATGAAAAAATGTTGGCATTTTAAACAAACAAAAAGAGTAGAAAGTTGTAAGGCAAGTACTTACCTATTTAAAAGAGCAAATTGTTTCCAAATGCCGTAGAATGATTTACATAAAAGTATGTCTTGTAAGTAGAAGCTAACATTGTTTTTATTAATTTAGTTACGATATTCATTTTATCCAACTTAGTGGAGATATACTGTCATTGTTTATTCATTCTGTTTATATTAAAATACCTCTGACTTAATAAGACTCATTACTGTATTATCAGTATGTACTTATAAAATATTACATCACTGTTTTTATGTTCTTTTTAAAAAAATGTGTGTAACCTCTATTAATAAACCTGAAAGTTTGCTTGGTATCTGTTTGGAATAAGATTTTATTGTATCTTTAGAGCCTGTCAGGAAGGCCAGTCTAAGGATTTAGCTGAACAGCAGTTAATGAAGAGGTGATTTGCAGAGGCATGGCCAGGGTTAAGGGAACCAACAAGAGCTGGTGAAGCATCCCAGGGTCTAGCAATTAGGGAAAGCTGTTACCACCCCAGGCCTAAAACGAGTGGAGGAGGGAATACACAGACCTCCTCTCCCCCCACCCTCTGATCTCTTGCTGGTGCCTCCCCATTGCTCCTGATTTTAACTTACCCCCAGAGGTCAAGGGAACCTGGGTGATGGGCCCATAAAGGTCAGCTTCCTGGGGTGCAGAGAATGAAACTCGAAGGAAAAAAAATGCACAATCTCTACCAAAGGCATTGGGTGATTAGATTTCTGTGTCTTTTTTAAAATCCCTTCTTAGGAAAATTCAAGGTTATGTCACTGAGAACATGCTCAGATTCCTGGGTTATAAGCATTGTGGATAGAGTCTGCAGTTGGGTTTTTTTTTGTTTTTTTTTTTATTGGAGAGTAGTTGATTTACAATGTTGTGTTTGTTTCAGGTGTACAGCAAAGTGAATCAGTTATACATATACATATATCTACTCTTTATTTATTTATTTATTAAAAAATTTTTTTTGACCACACTGTGCGGCATGGGGGATCCTTAGTTCCCCGACCAGGGCTCAAACCTGTGCCCACTGCAGTGGAAGCCCACAGTCTTAACCGCTGGACTGCCAGGGAAGTTCCTATCTTTTTTAGGTTCTTTTCCCATATAGGCCACAGAGTATTGAGTAGAGTTCCCTGTGCTATACAGTAGGTCCTTATTAGTTACCTGTTTTATATAGTAGTGTGTAAATGTCCATCCCAATCTCCCAATTCATCCATCCTCCCCCACATCCTCTGGTGACCACACGTTTGTTTTCTATATCTCTGAGTCTGCAGTTCTTTCCTAGTGAAGAGAGAAACAAATTAAATGTCAGAGGATACATACGTCGAAACTCAAGGAAGGGCCACGCTTGAGTGACAGTTCTTTGCCATCTAACACTACCTGGGGCAGAGGGAGGATGGGGAATTAAAAGCAAAGTTACAAGTACCTCTGAGAGCTGAAAATCAACCCAAAATTCTGATAATGCTCTTCTAAATTCATAGTCAGCAGAAAAGTTATTTCAACTGAACAAGAATTCTGTTAGCACACAGAATTTTTAAGTTAACACACAAGCTTAAGTTTCTGAGGCCTGGAGTCTACACAGTATTTCAGAAATGGATGTACTGAATGAAGTCAGCCCAGCTCATGACCACCAGAAAAATAGGATTCCCACTCTAACCAGAAAGTGACCTTTAAGCTCTTTTGTTGTTATTTTTCAAAATATGTTTGAAATCAAGAAACAAATTTTCTTAACACAAAAAAGCATGTTTTTTCCACCAAGTCAAAAATAGGATTTTAAAGGAAATGGAATTCTTGACTGTTAAATACACACATGGAAAATTTGAAGTTATACTTTTGAATTTAAGAAATTAAGAGAAATGTCGGCATGTCCTTCAGGAAGTCTTGAGCTCTGAGAGCAAATGGAAAAACTTAAGCAACGTTTATGATGAAGCTTTTTTCCTGAGGCCTGGACCTTCCGCTAGTAGCTTCTCACCTAGGTGCCATAGTGAAATTTACTGGGAAAGTCACCAACAGTAGTTTCCTGGCAGAACTGGCACGGCTGTGTGGCTGTTCCTTTCCAAATTGCTAGACCAAATGTGCATGGAGAATAATGAACCGCAGGATGAGCTGAGTGTGATTTGTGGAGAAGGTGCAGTTAAGGAAGCTGTGATCCGAGCAGAGACGAGAAATGCTCCAATTCCAAGATCCCCAGAGTCCTTGAGACCCTTTCAGGAGATGCACGGGGTCAGAACTCTCTTAAGACTAAGATAGTGTTTTGGTCTGATTCTCTCACGTGTATACAACTGCGTTTTCCAGAGGCCGGGTGACATGTGGTAGCACAACAGATTGAATGCAGGAGCAGATACGAAAATCTGACTCTTCCATTTAGCCAGCCATTAAAGGGATTTGCCAAAATGAAAACCAAGGTAACTCTCTTCATGAAATCACTGTTTTGGGGGAAATTTTTCTTTGTGAAAAATATGGTATTTATGTTAACATGTAATGGATTTGTCATTATTTTTTAAATTATTTTTTATTTTTTTATTGAAGTATAATTGATTAACAATGTTGTGTTAGTTTCTGGTGTACAGCAAAGTGATTCAGTTATATTGATACATGTATTTATATTAATATATTCTTTTTCAGATTTTTTCTGTTAGAGGTTATTACAAGATATTGAATATAGTTTCTTGTGCTATACAGTAGGACCTTGTTATTTATTTTATGTATAATAGCTTGTATCTGCTAATCCCAAACTCCTAATTTATACCCCGCCAACTTCTTTCCCCTTTGGTAACCACAAGTTTGTTTTCTATGTCTGTGAGTCTGTTTCTGTTTTGTAAATAAGTTCATTTGTACCATTTTTTTTAGATTTCACATGTAAGTGATATCATATATTTGTCTTTCTCTGTCCGACTTCACTTGGTCTGATAATCTCTAGGTTCATCCATGTTGCTGCAAATGGCATGATTTCATTCATTTTTATGGCTGAGTAATGGGTTTATTGTTATTTTTAACTGAAAGAAATATTTTCAAAAATTCTCCATTTTAATGTCTAATGTGGTCAATAGAAGCAGGGGTTTGCTGCTAAACCCAATCTCCAGAAAAGGAAAAAAGGCTCTGATATGTAGCATTTGCCAATTTCCACGGTGTAAATATTGCCTCTGCTGCCAATTTCAAGCTTCTAATGGTTTAACAGTTGGCTTGAAAAATTCCTGAATATTGAATTCTCGTGAGCTGGTACAAGCTGACTCCAGCACACCACTGGATATAACCTGCATAAACAAAAACTCTTCAGGGTCCTCATAATTTTTAAGTGTATTAAGGTGTTCTCAATCATTTTTAAGTGTATTAAGGTCTCAAGAAAATTTGAGAACACTGGTCTTATGCAAGATTTCTCAACTTTGTCACCTTCAAGAAGACATGGAAACTGGTCATATTATAAAGCACAAAGAGGTAGATGGTTGGTTCACAGCTACGGGCCACCATATTGGGTTTCTGGCAGCCTCACAGCTGAGGGGATCATTATCTTGGAGCAACAGAAGTTGATGTCAGGCAGCAGGTCCGGTGTGGCCTGGTGAATGGAAAGTTTTGCATGAGGCCTGGTTTCCAGCCAGCTGCTATGGCCCACCTGTGGTGGCATCTCTATTAAGAGAACAGCAAACGCCATGCTTCTTGTCATGGGAACGGCACGTTGGTCTTCTGGAAACAGAAAACTAGACGTCAGATTCAGCAGTATCTTGAATTCAGATAACATAGTATGTTTCTACCCAGCTGGCTGGTCATCACGTCAGGAAATGATTCATGAACACTAGAGAGTTAGCTTTGAAAGCTGCATTTATAGTAGCCTGAAGATGTCGGGGTGGGTGGCAGAGCCAGTCAGGCTGTTTTGCTCATCTTAATAACCACAGAATTGGGCCATTTTAGTGTGCTGCTGTGCGACCCATGCTGGGGAGTGAGAACATGACTAAGGCGGGGATTGTCAATACTGAGATTCATTGAACAGCAGAATTTCAGTTGTTTTGTGTGTGTATGTGGTTTTTGTTTTGTTTCTGTTTTTTGGCTGTGCAGCATGCGGGATCTTAGTTCCCAGACCAGGGATCGAACCCGTGCCCCCTGCAATGGAAGCACTGAGTCTTAACCATTGGACTGCCAGGGAAGCCCCAAATCTTTACTTTTTTTTTTTTTGGTCATGCCGTGGCATGCAGGATCTTAGTTGCCCAACCAGGGATTGAACCCACGCCCCCTGCAAAGGAAGTGCAGAGTCTTAACCACTGGACAACCAGGGAAGTCCCTGTTTTGTGTGTTTTTGATGTTTCATTTCTTATCATGAGATACCTAGTTGTTCTTGGAACTGGCCAAAACAAAGTAAAAGAAAAAAATTTTTTTCAGTGTTTCTCTCTCCTCCAGGAGCTGATTTTGGGGTTTAAACATAAAATGTAATGGTTAAGAAGCATGGAATTTGAAGACCTCAAATTTTCGAGAGTTTATCAATTCTGCCTTGTTAGAAGGAACTTTTAGAAACTTTAAGTCAGTTCTCATCTCTGGCTGCACATAGAATCACGGGAGAACTTCTAAACAATTCTAATGCCCAGTCCCTGCTCTCTGAATCAGAATCTTTGGGGGCTGGGCCTGGACATCCATATTGTATTCAAGCCCTTTATGAGATTCTGTTGTGTACGCCAGAGTTGATACCACTGCTTTAAGAGTGCCTCTCAAATTTAACATGCATTCAGATTATCTGGGCGTCTTGATCGACTCCAGACTGATGCAGTAGGTCTAGGATGGGGCTGTGAGTCTAACAAGTTACCAGGCCATGTTGACATTGCCAGTCCTTGGAACACTTGAAGTAGCAGGGCCCTGAGACATGACCCTGAGGCAAAACTGGGCCAGCTCAGAGGTCCAGACACTCAGAAAATTCAATTCTCATATTCTTAAAGTCACTCTCTGGGGCAATTTTTAATGTAGCAGTAGGATAAGTGCTTAATCAGAATTTGCCTTAGGTGATATCTATCTTGATGTATATTTTCTCTCCTCGTGGGCTTTTTTCTAAGAGGAAAGATAGCTTAAAACTTTCTAATCTCATACATAAAACCATCTCATAAGAGGCTGGGCGTTTAGAGTGGCGACTCCCGACTCTCCTTTGTAAAGATAGTGCCCCGCAGATAGCAGCAGCGCCTGGCTACCAGAAAGCAGATGTGCATTTGTTTCTTATCTCTGGGTCTGGCTGAAAAATGGTGACCTCAGGGACATGCTAAGGGTGCTAGTCAGCATCAGGAGCTTCAATCTGGATGGTGCTGGAATGAGCAGCTTTGGAAACCCTCAGGCAAATGAGTCAGCCCAAGAGTCATCCTGAGGGGAGTCGTGACTCTGTGACGAAAAACAAAGAAGAAAGGAGAAAACAAAGATTTAGGAAGCCAACTCTGAGAACGTATATTTGTGGCACATACAATAAATCTGGGGTAAATTCTCCATTATAGAAGCCCTCTTACAAGTTGATTAAAAAAAAAACTAAATGGTGAAAGAGGAACTATAATTTGTATGGGAAAAATGTTGGGTCTCAGCAATAATCAAATAGCTACAATTTAAAACAAGATAGCACTGGCACCTATCTAATTAGCAGTGATTTTTTTTTTCTATGATAGCCATAAACAGCCATGAAAGGAAACATGGAAAGAAGGAAAATATAAATACCAGCAAGGGTAAGAGAATTCTGATGGACATGCTTTAGGAGAGCAATTTGACAAAATGTCATCACCCTTAAAATGTATACAACCTTGGACCCAGTTGTATGCTTCTGGGAAGCTATCCTTAAGAAATAATTATAAGTAACAAAAAAATAATAGACTTCTAGTTTTTAATAGCATCCTTATTTGCATATCAGTTAAAGGCTGGAAACCTTCTAGGTGCTGAACCCTGGAGGACTGCTTTCCCAAGACTATTACACCCATTTAAAATGACATGTACTAATTGTATATAATGGCACTGAGAAGTGCTTATAATACTTAATTTTTTAAAAAGCAAGATGCAGTGGTGTACATGCAGTATGAAACCAGCACTATGGGAGGAAAAAACAGATTTATGTGAGATCTATTAGCAAAAGGTGATGACCAAACATTTAAACTTGTGTTTGGAGAGTTGGGCTACTTTTTTCCTTTTATGGATTTCCTCTTTCCTGAGTATGTACTACTTCTCTAACAAAAAAGCAATCCACATTAAAACAAAACAAAAATCAGATAATCAAACAAACAGAAAAACAAACCCGATACCACATTCTTTATTCTCTTCCCAACGTGCGAAAGTGTACAGAGCTTCCTCAACTATACTTTTCTTTCTTTCTTTTTTTTTATCTACTATAGTTTTCGAGCAGACACTCTTGACCATCTCCTAGCCACAATTAGTATTTCACAGCTCAATATGTTATTCAAGCAGGAGATGAAAGTGATAGAAAATTCTATGATTCTACACCTACATTTGACATGTTCACAATTCTTCCATCCATACTTATCTTGAACCCTAGAATTCTCCAAAACTTGAAAACATAAAAATGTCTTTAGCCAGACTCTGAAGCCAGGAATGTCTTTATTTGTCCCCCAAAGCTACCAGAATGTTCAGTGCAGCATTTTGTTAACACACATAACCAGAGCTGGACTTTTTCCTCTGACAGACTTTATATTTACACCAAAAGGGCTGCTCATTTATTTTCCTCTGGAATTTATCTTTCCTCATCAAGTAGCAAACATTATTTGCTCATAACAAAACAGATAACTTTATTTTGACTTATTTTGTTGCATAATTATGTTAGTCCTCTTATTCTTAAAATGAATTTATGTATGTAGCCCACATATTATTATTATTTGAACAATCTGATTAATTCTTCCATAAGCTCCCTTTAAACAATTGAGACTTTATTTATTTAACTTACTTCTGCTTTCCTTGACCCAAGCTGTTGGGTCCTGAATTTCACTTATTCCTTTTTTTTTAATAGCTATCGAATTAAATGATCACCTACTTAGGGAGAATGAATCAGGCACCCACAGGCTCATTATTTTTGTACAATGAAGGCAGCATGAGAACCACACAGTAGTGAATATGCTGAGTGTTTCTCAAAATGAAGTCCACGAAAATTATTTGAACTGCTTGTAATAATAAAGATTTTTGGGCCCCCTCCCACACCTACAATCAGAATCTCTGTGATGAGACCTGGACCATTTACATTTTAAAGAAGAGGCAGGGTTGATCCTTATGCACAGCAGACTTTGAGAACCACAGAACTACTGGTTAAAAGAAATCTCTGACCTAGGATATTTTGTGGCCAGCAAGCAGGAAACCCCAGTGTAGCTGTTAAAATGCTAAAGATTTTCAGAATTATACTGTAGCTTATCACATCTATCTGCAGGGTTATTGGAATGTCAAGATTCTCTAGATATTTCCCCCTAGATAATTGGCTCTAAATATCTGACTGTATCCGTTAAAAGATTTAGCCTTACAAATAATTTTCCCTGTCATTAACTTTGCCTGTATGTACAGAAGTGGGGGCCTCTTCCTGTAGAGATACTCAATGCTCTGTGTTCATGTAGGATTTTTAATGCATTTTTTTGAATAGGCAACACTCATGTAGTTCAAATTTCCAAAGAACAAGAGGAGGTCCAGGGAAAATTCCCCTCAAACCCCTGTCGTTTCCTCAGAGGTAACCACAGTTAACAGCTTCTTAAGTGTGGTGTTGGATATATTTACAAAATAATTTAGAAACCCATTCTCTGTTTTAGGGGGCAAAAGGAGAGTATACAGGAGGCCATTTTATTTTTATTTTTAAAATTTATTTATTTATTTATTTTGGCTGCATTGGGTCTTCATTGCTGCGCACAGGCTTTCTCTAGTTGCAGCGAGCAGGGGCTACTCTTTGTTGTGGTGTGTGGGCTTCTCATTGTGGTGGCTTCTTTTGTTGCGGAGCACAGGTTCTAGGTGCACAGGCGTCAGTAGCTGTAGCACACGGGCTCAGTAGTTGCAGCACATGAGCCCTAGAGTGCGTGAGCTTCAGTAGTTGCAGCGCATGGGCTCAGTAGTTGTGGCTCGCAGGTTCCAGAGCACAGGCTCAGTAGTTATGGCGCACGGGCTTAGTTGCTCCGCGGCATGTGGGATCTTCCCAGACCAGGGATCGAACCCGTGTCCCCTGCATTGGCAGGAGGATTCTTAACCACTGCACCACCAGGGAAGTCCCAAGAGGCGATTTTATTTTTAAATTGTATCTGTGGGTTTTAAAAACTCCTGTTGATGTAGAGATATCTGTCAAGTACTGGTGCATAACAAACCACACAAGACCCCAGAGGCACATAATAATAAACATTTATTGCTCATGCTCTGGGGTACTCAGATAGTTCTGCTGACATGTCTGGGCATCTCTTAGCTGATGTAGGAAGGCCTCGACTGGGTTGACTGGGATGAGTTAATGCGCTCCACTGTCTCTCACCTTCAAGCATGATGGTCCTGGCACATTCTCATGGCAATGTCGGAGGAGCAAGAGAACACAAAGAACATCTCGAGGTCTAGGATCGGAACTGGTACATCCACAGAATAGTCACATCCAAAGCAAGACACAAGGCCATCCTAGACTCAAAGGGATGGAGAAATATGCACTGCTTCTTTAGTGAGAGGAATTTCAGCATCACGTGGCAAAGGCGTAACTATAGGGAATGATGAAGAATAAAGGCCATCATTGTAATCTGCTGCACTGAATGTCCAAAAGCTCATTATAATAATGATCCTTAAAGAAATGGCTTAGTATCCAAGTACTGTACTTTTATAACAACATAGCCATGATTTCTGAGGATTTTCAGTTGTTTAAATGTTTTTTAATGTCAACAGAAGGATTATAAAAATATCTCAAAGGCCTGGGTCCTAGACTCAGCTCCATCAGCACGTGTCTTACCACTGTCATACATGAAATGAGGAAAAGATGAATACTGACCCTAGGGGAATGTTTAAGGAAACATGAAATATAACGCTTCAAGTCCTACCAAGGAAGAGTAGCATTTCAACTGAAGATATGCTCTTAAATACCTGACTTCCTCCAGTAAGGGTGCTGAGGTACCAACACGCCACTTCAGGAAAAGCATGTGATTAAGTATGGTTTTTACCCTTCTGTGTCAACATGTTTTTTGAGATTATTTTCAGTGTTTCAGTACTGATTTTAATCTTTGGATTTTTAAAATCAGAGAAGTCATGCTTGCAAAGTGACCCTTAAGAAAGATTTATGAAGAAAATGTCAGGGGTGATACTGGTTTCTGCTTCCTATTTCACTTAATTTCAATTGCTGTTTTGCTTATTTTAATAAATAAACTTTTTTTTCTTAAGATAAAACTGCCTCAGATGCTATCAGTAGCCTCATTCAGATGTAAAAAATATATATAACCTTTTAACTAGAATTTTCAAATACTTTAAATATGCATATGGAATTATTTAGACATTTAACATTTCTTGGCCTAACCACATTTAGTCCCACTGGTGGCATGTAGTAACCAGAAGAATGGAGCAGTTCTCTCTGATAGGAAAAGAGAGGTAGGACTTGGTGATACTTCATGACTAGGCTGTATTTCATGGAGTCTAGCTATGCACTTAACAGGTTGGAACCTGTTTTATAGGTGTGGAGATAAGATTTGGCCATATACTAGGACTTGATAGGACAGGTCTTTTCTTTATAAATTGTTGCCCACTGACATCAGGTTGCGGTTCCCAACACTCTCCATATTCTGAGATACATACAAACTTACACAGATAATGCTGTATACATCTTTCCTCTCCACTTTGTCCTTTCCCTTTATATTTGCCCCTGATGCGTATAGGCATAGTTTAGGATCCATCACTGGTGGCCCTCTGAACTCAGCCAGAGGACGTCAGAGAAATTTTCAGATGGAAAGAAGGTTGCCCTGACAAGGATATGCAGCAGCTGAAACTCTCCTACATTTTGCTGGTGGCAAATGTATATAAAATGGCACAATCTCTTTGGAAAAAAGTTTAGCAGTTTCTCAATAAAGTTAAACACGCCCCTACCTTATGACCTTGCAATCGTACTCCTAGGTATTTGCTCAAGAAAAATGAAAACATATTCGACACAAAGACTTAAACGAGAATGTTTATAATAGCTTCTTTCATAGCAGCCTTAAAACTGGAAACAACCCAGAGGTCTATCAATAGATGAATGGATAAACAAATTGTGATGTATCCATACAATGGGATACTACTTGGCAATAAGAAGGAACAAACTAGTGATATACTCACCAACCTGGATGAATCTCAAACATGTTTTGCTGAATGAAAGAAGCCGAAAGAGAAGAGTATATATTGCATGATGCTATTTACATGGAATTCTAGAAAGTGAAACTAATCTATAGTGACAGAAAGCAGATCAGAGGTCGCCTGGAGTTGGAAGTGGAGGGGAGAATTGACTGTAAAGGGTCAAGAGGGGGTGATAGAAATGTTATGCATTTTGATTGTGGTGGTGGTTACATGGATGGTTACATGGCTGTTACGTGGGTGTATATTTGTCAAAACCCACTGAACTGTGCATTTAATATGGGTGCCATCTATTGCACATAAATTACACTTCAGTAAAATGGATGTTTAAAAAAAGAAAGTCCTGACATCACTAATCATTAGGAAAACTTAAATCAAAACCACAGTGAGATATCACTTTACACCCATTAGAATAGCTATAATCGAAGAAGAGAAAATGTTATTTAAAATATCAAAATTAAAATACAAGGATGTAGAGAAATTGAAACACTGTAGGAATGTATAGTGGCCATGGAAAACACTATGGTGGTTCCTCAAAAAATCAAACACAGAATTACCATATGATCCAGCAATTCCACTCCTCAGTGAACTATAATACCCCAGAGAATTGAAAGCAGGGACTCAGATACTTGTACACCCATGTTCATGGCAGCATTATCCACAATAGCCAAAAGGTGGAAACAACAAAATGTCCACTGGTAGATGAATGGATAAACAAAATCATTCCATTGTATGAGTGGCATATACATACAATGGAATATTATTCAGCCTAAAAAAGGAATGAAATTCTGATACATGTTACAACATGGATGAACATTGAAAACATTATTCTAAGAGAAATAAGCCAGACATAAAGGACAAATACCATGTGATTCCACTTATATGAGGTACCTGGAGTAGTCAAATTCATAGAGACAAAAAGTAGAGCAGTGGTTGTCTGGGGCTGGGAGAAGGAGGTATGAAGACTTACTGTTTCATGGGTATTGAGTTTCAGTTTTGAAAGACGAAAAAGTTGTGTGGATGATTGGTGGTGATGGTTGCACAACAATGTGAATGCACTTAATGCCAATGAACTATACATTTAAAATGGTAGATTTTTATGTTTTGTATATTTTACCTCAATAGGAAGAAAGGGAGGAAGGAAAAAAAAAGATGCCCCGACGAATAGTGCCTGTCCTGGGGCAGAACCGGGCCAATGCACAGCTGACTCTCAGACCCCACCGCCTTTCCTCAAGACCACGCACTGAATTCTCAACAAACGTGTCTCATTTTGGAAACAATTTACTCTGCCAGGCAAATGAAAGGGACTTAGTGGAATGGCACCCGAAGGATGAGTTGGGGCTCTCCAGCTAGAGAAATGGAGCGAGAACAAATGCTCAGAGGTGGGATCACACCTCCTGTTCTCCGAGAACTCCAGTAGCCTGACGGTGCAAGAACAAAGGGCACACGGTGAGCAGTGAGGAGATAAAGTTGGACTATTAGGGTGGGGCCCAACAGGGATCTTGAGGCTTATACTAACAGTCGTTTGCCTTTATCTCAGGGCAGCAGTGAGCCTTTCAGTGACTGAGCAGAGAGTTGAGGTATGTGATCTGAGTTGAGAAAGATGGCGGAGGGGAGATGGGCTGGAGAGGACAAATCAGGAGCAGGGTCTGGGGGGGCCGAGTGTTAGGAGGTCCTGCTCTTCCAGAACTGCCCCCAGCCAACGAGACCTGAAGCTCTTGGTTTATCCCAGCCAACTGCAAACATTTTACACTGTATGCCATTTTGAGAAACATTAAGATCTCACACCCTTTGAACATCCCAGAAATTTCAATATAAATTCCCTTTGGTGAAAAACAAATCAAAGCAATTCCTAATGAAGAATATCTCTTCAACTCTATCCTTTCCAGCCTCTGATAGACTGTCCTTCCTGCCTCCTTACTCCTACTCCCTAGTCAACTGGGAATCTTTATTCTACAGCAAACCTAAGAGGAAATGCCACTGAAAAGGTCACCTGGGCTGTGAGGGTCACTTTAGACACGTCTTGTTGGGACTAGAGCCTCCTTGGGCTCTCAGAACTGTCGCAGGCCCTGGCAAGCCCCCGTGCTAGCAATGACTTCCATTCATTCTGGATATAAGGGCTGTCAGCTTAGGGAATGTACATACCTGACCAGCTGGGCTCTATCTGCTTTGAAGCTGCTTCCGCCTTTCTCCTCTCCATTGTTTCCCTAGCGTGCCCGCCCATGAGAATCACCTGGGGGGCGTGTGAAGCACGGAGAGCCCCCGGCATCACTCTGGAGATGCTGAATCAGGAATCAGAGCCAGCATCTGGAAGCTGTCTGCTTAGCTCGCGCTCCAGGTGGTTCTTAGGACCAGGCACGTTCAGGAAAGGCTGTGAAGACGGCCTGTTCTGCTGGCAACTGTGGCTGCCACCCTAAGAAGAGGTTCATAGCACAGCAGATGCCCGAGCCTCCCTCCGGGATGGTAACCAGGGTATTCACTCGGCTGCGTGTCCCTGAGACGGGACAGGTGGGCCCACCCAGGCTTCCGCAGCACCGAACCAGACCCAGGCCTAAAGGGCGCTCATCCCTGGCAGCTTCCTGCTGCCCATCTTCCCCTCCCTCCGGCCCGCCCCCCCCCCCCCCCCCGGGATGGGCAGCCAGCAGCTCAGCAGCAGGGGCCGCGGGGTTCTCATCTCCTTCCAGCTGACACCTGAAAGCCGGGATCCACAGAGCCAGGAGAAGAACACTCCGTACAGAGAAGGTTTGTGCAGGCTTTCTTTTAAAGGGAGCTTGAGGTTTTTAGGGCAGTTTGCTAAGCCTTAGGAGACACCTGAATGCTGTGGACCTAACTGTTTTTTAAAAAATATTGTTTGATTTGGGGGCTGTGAGAATTCAAAGGAAAATGCCTGGTTGTCCTTAAGTAGTCTATGAGCTGAACTGCTGGAAGAAAGAGGGAAGGAAAAAGGGAAGGGGAAGAAGTGTGTGTGTGTGTGTGTGTGTGTGTGTGTGTGTGTGTGAACGAATGTGAACACCCAGGGAAAAGGTGGGTTTTTTTTTTTTTATTTTTGGCTATGTTGGGTCTTCGTTTCTGTGCGAGGGCTTTCTCTAGTTGTGGCGAGCGGGGGCCACTCTTAATCGCCGTGTGTGGGCCTCTCACTGTCGCAGCCTCTCTTGTTGCGGAGCACAGGCTCCAGACGCGCAGGCTCAGTAGTTGTGGCTCACGGGCCCAGTCGCTCCGCGGCATGTGGGATCTTCCCAGACCAGGGCTTGAACCCGTGTCCCCTGCATTGGCAGGCAGATTCTCAACCACTGCGCCACCAGGGAAGCCCCAAGGTGGGTGGTTTTTTGATGTAGACCTCATTTTTGAGCAATATTGGAGCAGAAGTCTTGTTTCAAATACATGAACGCTCACATAATTGAAGCTTACCTTTCTATGTTAGTGTAGATTTTTCCAGAGGCAGATCCTGAGACAGGGTGCAAGTACAAATGGTTTATCTGGCAAGTCCAGGGAGCACCTCTAGGGAGGTGGGGAAATGATGAGGATGAGACAGCAGCCACCGAAGGGCCCGCTGTGAACCTAGTTACCACGGGGTGCCTGGAGCTGAAACGAGTGGGGAAACTCTGGGAGACTGTGTAAATGATCCTGCTTGAGGGGTAAGGGAGCTTATGTATTCATATACCAGCATCTGAGGGTTATTTGTTGAGCGTTGCTCCCAGGGTGGGGGGGGGGGTGTTTATTCCCTGTCACTTTTCGACTTCTGAGCAGGACCACATTCAGGAAAGTGGCCTTCTGGTTTCAGAAAAAATCCTCAGTGCAGATGTGGACAGTTGAAAGTCAGCCAGAAGAGGATAATGAATCAGTGAGCTTCAAGGAATGTGAGCAGGGCACTGACAACATCAGCTGCCTTGTATTAATCCCCAAACTCATTTTAGCCCTCCTGAAAATTTTAAATTGAAGTATAGTTAATTTACAATGTTGTGTTAGTTTCAAGTGTATAGCAAAGTGATTCAGTTATATATGTATAATTGATTTTTTCAGATTTTGTTTTTGTTTTTGTTTTTTTGGCTGTGCTGCGTGGCTTGTGGAATCTTAGTTCCCCAACCAGGGATTGAACCCAGGCCCTGGCAGTGAAAGCACAGAGTCCTAACCACTGAACCACCAGGGAATTCCCAGATTCTTTTCCATTATAGGTTATTACAAGATATTGAATATTGCCGCAGACCGGCTGCAGAAAGCTAGAAGTTCCTGGCGGTGAGGGGTAAGGAACTGAAAAGCACCAGTATGGGGTCAGAAGGGCCAAGACAACTGATGGTTACAAGGCAAGTTTATTCAAAGAGCATGAATGTATATATAGGTTTAGTACGGAACGAATATTAGACAATAAATCAGTAAACCTTGTATTTCCACATAATTCTGTGGCCACTATCTATGCGCCACTATCTATGCGTCAGCATGCCTTATGGGCCATTCTTTGGAGATACAGACTTCCCCCTCAGAGCAGCACGTCCTTCTTCTGGGGAACAACCAGGGGCTCTTAGATCCAGAGCAGGCACCTGGAACGAAACTGGCCGCAAGCCATTTTCCTTTTTTACGCTCGCTCAATACCGCAGCGTCAGGAGTGCATACCAAGAAAGAGACAAGCAGTTCTCCGGAAAGCAGAAAGCTGAATAAGCTTACAGCTTGGGGGCCACCACAGAATATAGTTCCCTGTGCTATCCAGTAGGTCCTTGTTGTTTACCTATTTTCTATATAGTAGTGTGTATATGTTTATAGAGTTAACTCTGAAAAGCAAGTGATGGGACTGTGGGCTCTGGGAGCGGACTCCACAGGCAGCCAGAAGAAGAATTCATTTAAATGAGACCTAGACTCTCACACTCTTTATTTATGTAAGAAATTTAAGTTTGCACACGGATCTCATTAGCACATGGGTCATTTGCATATGGGTGAGTTAAAACCATGGACGTAAAAAAAAAAAAAAAACCATGGACGTGAATGAGATTGCACTGGGGGAGAATGTAGAGCAAAAAGAGACAATATCAGGGCCAGAATTGGGGGTGGGGGGACATTTGCATTTAAGGGCCAGTAGAAGAAAAAGGAGAATCCATAAAGGAGACCAATAGCCAGTGAGGAAGGCGGCAAACCAGAAGACACTGGTGTGACAAAGACTAGGGAGACAGGTTTCAAGGGAGGGTGTCAAATGCTCTAAGGGCTCAGACAGGATGCCATCCAGGAAAAGGCAATGGATTGGGCCAGGGAACACGGGTTATGATGCCCCCAGGACCTATGAGAGCAGGGCATGCGAGGTAGGAATGGGGAGGTGAGGGTGGAGAAAAGGAGGTGACCCGTCTGAAAGGAAGGACAGGAGGTGCTGGAAAAAAGAGACAGAGTCTAATTTAGACTATAATGTATTTTAGGACGAAAAAGCTCCCAACCAGTTTGTGAAAAGAAAAGGAATGAAGACCCAGGGAAGCAGGGAGCATTGAAGGAGTGAGGAAATAGCAGGGCTGCAGGAGGAAAGGTTAAGCCCTGAGGAAGTACAGAGGGGATCTGAGGAAGGAGTATCTGTCTGCTCCTGCCCTCCAATGAACCCGCCCACACAGGCCCGGCCCGGGAAGATGCCGCAGGCGTCCCGCTCTGCTTCCAAGAGTTTCTCTGGGCCTCCACCGCCTCTCTCCCCTTCCTGGTCTCCTCGCTCCTGGCTGTTCTGGTTTCCTGACTCTCCCAGGGCCCCATTTTGGCTCCAAGCCTCACAGCTTTCCCCATCAGCTCAGCCACAAGGGTTCCTAACCTAACGTAGGGGTGGCTCTCCTGGTTTTTAGTTTTGTCGTTTCTCCTGGAAACTCCACCTTCACGCCACCGCGGAGTCTGCTTGCCACGTTCCTAAGTGGGCAGCACCCGAACGTCACGGGCTCGGGCCTTTCCTCAGTCATGCTGCCGCCTGGCTCCTGCCCGGTGTGAGTGTGGGGCTGGGGCACATCTGCTCGGTGGTGACTTCCCCGTGAGGGCCCCTTCCTCAGTGGGACAGGAGGACCCTCCCGTAGTCATGTATCTGTGAGAGGGACGGCGGCAGGGGAGGGGCCCGTGGAGAGCCTGGGGACCAGGCTTCCTTGACAATGGGCCCCAAGTGCCCAGCTGGGGCTGGAAACGGTAATTAGGAGTTTTCTCCCAATGCATTAAGAAGGAAACTCCAGCATGGGAATGTGGGGTAGGATGGAGTCCTGAGTGGGGAGTAGCCAGGCCGGGGCCCTGCGTGGACTGGGTGTGAGGAAATGGAGGGGTTGATGAGAGCATAAGTGAGATGGCCGCCACGGAGCGCAAGCAAGTTAGAGAAGGAGAAGAAGCAGGAGGGGCTGACAGGCCAGGAAGATGGGCAGGAAACAAGGGGCGTGGGTGGGAAAGCGAGGTCAGAGAGGAGCTCTGATGAGAAAGCAGGAAGGAAAGAGCCAAACACCCGAGAATGTGAACAAAGAAGGCAAGAGTTCCAAATTCCAGAGGTGGAGCTGCTTGGGGACATGACAACGTGGCATCGTGGCCACAGGAGGGCGGGTGTTGAAGGGGAATTGAGGTAAAGGACAAATAGCAGGGAAGAATCAACGAGCTGGGAGGCTCGGCAGGTTGTAGGTGCGCGTGGGAAGTGGTGTGGGCAGCGGTTAACGTTCTTCGCACACCCAGGAACCACGCTTTGACGTTCACCTCCATCTTGACCAGTCCAGTGTTTTTGGGCAAGTCACTGAAGGTCATTGAGCCTTGACATCCTAATTTATAAAACAGGGAACATAGTCCCAGCACTCACCACACTGTCTTGAGGATTAAAAGGAGAAGATACCTGTAAAACACAACACCTGGCAGACAGTAAGATACAATAAATATTGCTGTTAGTGCCCAATAGAATAAGAAACAGCAGTTAAAATTTTCTCCAAGGATATCTAAGAAAATTACAGTGGATATTTTTGGTCACCAGCCCAACATGCATTCTTCTTTTTTTTTTTCCTAACAGTTCTCTGATTTTTATCTTGTTTTATGAAGCTCTATCCACCCCACACAGCCTGTGTGTTTCAAGGAAGTCTGACCCCACCCCCAGCCCCTGGAGTGGGCCTGATAAGTCTAAAAGTCATCCAGTACCCTGGACCCTGAGGTTATTCAGGAATGGACACATGCCCTGATTTGGACCAATGACACACAAGGGGAGGTATTCAAAAAACTTCTGGGAAAGAAGTTTCCTGGATTTGAAAAAAGAAGAGGTGTCCTCTGTTCTTCCAGATGTTGCATTGAATGGTTATAAAGGCTGTACTTTGGTAGCTTTCTTCCGGTTTCATCTTTGAAAGACTAAATAGAGCTTCAGTCATGATTGTTTTCCAGCTTTAAAGAAGCACAAAAAGAGGCCAAGGATTTCCAATATCCTGCTGCCCCACAAACCCAAGGATAGAGATAGGAGCTGTGTTGAACGACTACACAAACAGGTATTTCCATACATTTCAAACAAAAAAAGAAGGTGAAGTGTGAGGGCCAAGGTTGGATGTGGATTCAGTTTTGTGGGTGTCTGGAGGTGAACACCACCGTCCACCCCTGCTCTCTTCATTCTTCCCCAGCAGCAACTGAGCATAGCAGTGGTATTAATGAGTATCCACCAGATGGCAGGTGGTCAGCCTCTCCCAGAATCCTGCCTCTTTCAGGATAGAGGACTGACCTCAGAGATCAACTAGGGCAGAGTCCCCTTTAATAGGGAGTTTTGACAATTCAAGGCCACATATAACCAATCACTGACAGATACACCACCATGACAGGTCTGCTGGCTCTTGGCCAGTGTTGTTCGCTCTATTCCATGCTTGTCCTGTAAACAAAACTGGGCCCATGTTCAAAGAAGCTAACCCACCTTCCCATTGGCAGCAGGAGCTCCCCAGAATTGCTTTTTCAAAACCTTTTTTAAACTGGCATTTTAAAACTACACTTGCAACATTTTTAAAAAAAGTAAAATACAAAAATTTGAGCAAATAGAATAATCCTGGGCTTACATGTTTTTATGTTTTCAGATAATGCTTAGTGATTTGAATTTTTAGACCCCACTAGTAAGAAGACTACCTTCTGCCTATAGAACGAGACGACCACATAAATGCAGGTATGTGCATGCATATGCACACTAAATTAAAGTGCTATCTATCTGCCTGAGGATCTCTGTAAAGGCCCATGATTGAGGCCATGAAATGACTGGTGTCAGAATGACCTAGAAGTCGGCTGCATCTCACTCCAGTTCAGAGGCAAAGGGTTTAGGGTCAGATCAAGAACCACCCACTCAAGGATGTGATTTATTTCATCCTCCTCCTTGCTTCCACTAAGACTTAGTAAAACCACCTGGAAGGAAGGAAGAGAGGCAGGAAGGAAAGAAGGACAGAAGGAAGGGAGAGAGGAAGAGAGCAAGATAGCAACCTTTGTGAGCTGAGACTAAGCTCCTGACAGATGAGACCTGGGTCTGGAGGTTTTGTTTTATATAACACTTCACACGCTTTGCACTTGGTAAACTCCCAAGGTGTCTGTTCCTCTGGGAAGCAAATGACAAAGCCTCAAAAGAAACCAAGATCCGATCTCCTTTGTGACACCCCTGAAGAGCTCTACATCCCACTATTATGCAGCTTTTGTTGAAACTGATCACCAGGGCTTTTAGTCCCTCTCCACCTGATGTGTTTCAAGTTGCACATCTGACAGTCTCAGGCCAAGGGAAGATAGTGCTAACACAGAAAACTCTACCAAGATTTATTTTTAAAACCATGAGTTTCTGTCCCACAAACTGCAAGTTACTCAAAAGGTCATCTGTTGTTCAAGGCCACTTGGCTTTCTCTAAACCACTTTGCAGATAACCTAACTTAGGAAAGAACCTCATACCTGGGGTCAGTTTCTTTTAGGGGACATTTACTTAACATTTGAATGAGCTGGCTTCCCTGGAGGGCCAGTGGTTTGACCTTGGCCTCTGGTCTGGCAGGAACTTATGGGTTGTTCAGGGTGTCTGACTAACCTCTGTCAGGTTCTCAGGAGGGGTGAACAGAGTCCTGGCTCTCCTTCTGTCTCCCTGCACCCCCTGCCGTTGAAAGCTACCAGCGTGCAGGTACCTTTCACACACACACACACACACACCCACACCCAGTTGAAATGACAGGAGGCAAAATTCTTGGCAAAAGATTCCCAACCGTGGAATTTGCAATTCTTGGCAAGTAGCCAGAATCTGGGTTTGTTCATTTTGTGGGTCTAGGGTGACAGGGAGATTGATGTTCACCTACTTGGTTTTCTTTCCTCATACAAAGGACCTTTCTAGAGTTGGTCTGGAGCCACACTGGGTGTGCGTGGAGGGGTGAGTCTTGCTTGAGGACTGCCGTAGTGAACACGAGCTTTCAAAATTGCCACTCATTCCATTATTGAGACCTGAGCAGTACCCAAGATGCCACCACACAAGTGACCAAAATACAAGAGTGACTGACTGTCCAAGGATCGGCTCGTCCACTCACGGAGCAGAGCAGAATTCTCCAAAGGGAGAAAGACACGCATGTGACCCAGAGGTATTACAACCTGGGCACCGCAACCCATTTTCAGTTTTTCAGTTTTTTCACACTGAACCCAGCAAGCTTTAGCAAAGCTGATATCACTTGTCTTCCTTGACCTGCATCTGATAGGGCTTTACCTTCCACTGACAAAGAGGAGTCTTTCCCCAAGACAATTCAAAGAATTTCTTCATCACTCAGCACAATTTTTCCCCCTCTCTTGACAATGCAATGTTCACATTCTTAAAGAAGCAATGTGCTTTTCCATTTCACTTGAACCCCCTGTGGGTGTCGATCCTAATTTCCTTATGGGTGCCAGTCCCAATTAATTTATGGTGAGATTGCGAAGTGTTACAAGGGTCTGACTAACAAGGATAACAGAGGGTGGGTTTCCCTGCTGGGTCAGGGCAGGGCTGAGGCTGCACTGCTGCCTTTGAACTTGGGAATGGGACCAGTGTTGCCTCCATCACCAGGCAGCAGCACCAGGTGCAGAAGGGGTCCTCGCTGTTGTAGTGGTCGTGCAGCTAAGCCTCTGGGACAACTCCCCTTCCTTTCCCCAACTCAGCTTCCTAAGGAAGAAAGGTCATCAACAGAAAACGTCGTGGATGTATAATTTGTGTCCAATTTCACTGTTTATTTACTAATTAAATTAATATGACCTGATGACCCCACCCTACTTGGAGTGAGAAAGTCTGTCTTTCCTCCCCAGTCCCTCCCCTGGATAGGTCCAGGAATCTCAGGGGTGCCCACTCAGTCCTAAGGGGTCAACCCCAGTCACTGTCAATGCAAAGTCTGGTCTTCTACCAAGGGCCCCATTCCCCGTGGCTCTCCCTGCTCCCCGCTAAATGCACCCAGGGACAGGATCACGGGAGCTTCAAGCATCAGCTGCCCACCATGCCCAGAACTACCCTCTACTTCCTGATCCCCTAAACAAGCTCCCTCAAGTACCAACCCAGCAATGGCTAATTCCTTGCTAAAAACATTTTAAAGGAAAAGAATAACAAGGTCTCTTCTATACACAAAATACGTTATACATATAGACCAGAGTTTCTAGAAAATCTTGAGGAAAGCATGCACCTAAAAGGTTGGCTGGAATTATTTTTATTATAATGATACTTTCACAAAAGTAAGTATAAATATCTCATGCTTATCCAATGATAAAAACAGAAGCACAAATTAAACACACAACTAAAATTAACAGCCAAATTCAATTTAACAGTATTGATGTAACATATCAGATGATGTGGATTTTTTTTAATTAATTAATTAATTTAATTTATTTATTTTGGCTGTGTCGGGTCTTTGTTGCTGCGTGCAGGCTTTCTCTAATTGCGGCAAGCGGGGGCTACTCTTCATTGCAGTGCGTGGGCTTCTCATTGCAGTGGCTTCTCTTGCTGCAGAGCACAGGCTCTAGGCGTGTGGGCTTCAGTAGCTGCAGCATGTGGGCTCAGTAGTTGTGGCTCCCGGGCTCTAGAGCACAGGCTCAGTAGTTGTGGTGCACGAGCTTAGTTGCTCCGTGGCATGTGGGATCTTCCCGGACCAGGGATTGAACACGTGTTCCCTGCACTGGCAGGCGGATTCTCAACCACTGCGCCACCAGGGAAGCCCCAGATGATGTGGATTTTAATTGAAACTAAAATTCCACTTTGAGTAGTAATTATAGTAATTGCTGACATCTTTTGAGCAAGTTCCTGGCCAAAGTACTTGAAATGACTTTGTTATTTAACCCCACAATAACTCCAGCAGACAGTACTACTATTATTCCCATATTACTGAGAAAGACAATGGGCCCAGAGAGGTTAATTTCCTGAGGAGATTCATGTAAGAGGGGGCAGAGTCAAGCTTTGAACCCAGGATGTCTGACCCAGGGCCTCTACTCTTGACAAACTCTAGTGTTCTGGGTATTGGCTGCCATGGCGCAGGTTCTTGTTTGAGCTCAGCCCATCTGTACTGCCATGGGCCATGTGGTGAGTCTGTTCTCTCTCATGGTTCCAACATGCCCTCTGTTGGAACCATGTCAGAGCTTTCATTCATGCAGCTTGCCCTGGCATCATTCGGCATAATCTCATCATCTACACATTAAGTTCCCCTGGGATCTTCTCTCATTTACTCCAAAATCAGTTTGGAGCCTCAAATCAAAACACAGAGAGAGGGAGGACCTTCAAGATGGCAGAGGAGTAAGACCTGGAGATGACCTTCCTCCCCATAAATACATCAAAAATACATCTACATGTGGAACAACTCCTACAGAACACCTACTGAACACTGGCAGAAGACCTCAGACCTCCCAAAAGGCAAGAAACTACCCACGTACCTGGCCGTGTGGCTGACAGGGTCTTGGTGCTCCGGCCTGGTGTCAGGCCTGAGCATCTGAGGTGGGAGAGCCGAGTTCAGGACACTGGACCACCAGAGACCTCCCGGCCCCACATAATATCAATCGGCGAGAGCTCTCCCAGAGACCTCCATCTCAACACTGAGACCCAGCTCCACTCAACGACCAGCAAGCTCCAGTGCTGGACACCCCATGCCAAACAACTAGCAAGACAAGAACACGACCCCACCCATTAGCAGAGAGGCTGCCTAAAATCATACTAAGTTCACAGACACCCCAAAACACACCACTGGACGCAGTCCTGCCCACCAGAAAGACAAGATCCAGCCTCATCCACCAGAACACAGGCACCTGTCCCCTCCACCAGGAAGCTTACACAACCCACTGAACCAACCTTACCCACTGGAGGCAGACACCAAAAACAACGGGAACTACAAACCTGCAGCCTGCAAAAAGGAGACCCCAATCACAGTAAGTTAAGCAAAATAAGAAGACAGAGAAATGCACAGCAGATGAAGGAGCAAAGTAAAAACCCACCAGACCAAACAAATGAAGAGGAAATAGAAAGTCTACCTGAAGAAGAATTCAGGGTAATGATAGTAAAGATGATCCAAAGTCTTGGAAATAGAATGGAGAAAATACAAGAAACGTTTAACAAGGACCTAGAAGAACTAAAGAGCAAACAAACAATGATGAACAGCACAATAAATGAAATTAAAAATTCTCTAGAAGGAATCAATAGCAGAATAACAGAGGCAGAAGAACGGATAAGTGACTCTGGAAGATAAAATAGTGGAAATAACTACCGCAGAGCAGAATAAAGAAAAAGAATGAAAAGAATTGAGGACAGTCTCAGAGACCTCTGGGACAACATTAAACGCACCAACATTCGAATTATAGGGGTCCCAGAAGAAGAAGAGAAAAAGAAAGGGACTGAGAAAATATTTGAAGAGATTATAGTTGAAAACGTCCCTAATATGGGAAAGGAAATATTCAGTCAAGTCCAGGAAGTGCCGAGTGTCCCATACAGGATAAATCCAAGGAGAAACACACCAAGACATATTAATCAAACTATCAAAAATTAAATACAAAGAAAAAATATAAAAAGCAGCAAGGGAAAAACAACAAATAACATACAAGGGACTCCCCATAAGGTTAACAGCTGATCTTTCAGCAGAAACTCTGCAAGCCAGAAGGCAGTGGCGGGACATACTTAAAGTGATGAAAGGGAAAACCCTACAGACAAGATTACTCTACCCAGCAAGGATCTCATTCAGATTCGACAGAGAAAACCCTTACAGACAAGCAAAAGCTGAGAGAATTCAGCACCACCAAACCAGCTTTGTAACAAATGCTAAAGGAACTTCTCTAGGCAAGAAACACAAGAGAATGAAAAGACCTACAAAAACAAACCCAAAACAATTAAGAAAATGGTAATAGGAACATACATATCGATAATTACCTTAAATATAAATGCATTAAATGTTCCAACCAAAAGACATAGGCTGGCCGAATGGATACAAATCAAGACCCGTATATATGCTGTTACAAGAGACCCACTTCAGACCTAGGGACACATACAGACTGAAAGTGAGGGGATGGAAAAAGATATTCCATGCAAATGGAAATCAAAAGAAAGCTGAGTAGCAATTCTCATATCAGACAAAATAGACTTTAAAATAAAGACTATAACAAGAGACAAAGAAGGACACAACAAAATGATCAAGGGATCAATCCAGGAAGAAGATATAACAATTGTAAATATTTATGCACCCAACATAGGAGCACCTCAATACATAAGGCAAATGCTAACAGCCATAAAAGGGGAAATCAACAGTAACACAATAATAGTAGGAGACTTTAACACCCCACTTTCACCAATGGACAGATCATCCAAAATGAAAGTAAATAAGGAAACACAAGCTTTAAATCACACATTAGACAAGATGACTTAATTGATATTTATAGGACATTCCATCCAAAAACAACAGAATACACTTTCTTCTCAAGTGCTCATGGAACATTCTCCAGGATAGACCACATCTTGGGTCACAAATCAAGCCTAAGTAAATTTAAGAAAATTGAAATCATATCAAGTATCTTTTCTGACCACAACGCTATGAGACTAGATATCAATTACAGGAAAAAACCTGTAAAAAATACAAACACAGGGAGGCTAAACAATACACTACTAAATAACCAAGAGATCACTGAAGAAATCAAAGAGGAAATCAAAAAATACCTAGAAACAAATAACAATGAAAATACAACGACCCAACACCTATGGGATGGAGCAAAAGCAGTTCTAAGAGGGAAGTTTATAGCAATACAATCCTACCCTAAGAAACAAGAAACATCTCAAACAACCTAACCTTACACCTAAAGCAATTAGGGAAAGAAGAACAAAAAACCCCAAAGTTAGCAGAAGGAAAGAAATCATAAAGATCAGATCAGAAATAAATGAAAAAGAAATGAAGGAAACAATAGCAAAGATCAGTAAAACTAAAAGCTCGTTCTTTGAGAAGATAAACAAAATTGATAAACCATTAGCCAGACTCATCAAGAAAAAAAGGGAGAAGACTCAAATCAATAGAATTAGAAATGAAAAAGGAGAAGTAACAACTGACACTGCAGAAATACAAAGGATCATGAGAGATTACTACAAGCAGCTCTATGCCAATAAAATGGACAACCTGGAAGAAATGGACAAATTCTTAGAAAAGCACAACCTTCTGAGACTGAACCAGGAAGAAATAGAAAATATAAAGAGACCAATCACAAGCCCTGAAATTGAGACTGTGATTAAAAATCTTCCAACAACCAAAGCCCAGGACCAGATGGCTTCACAGGTGAATTCTAGCAAACATTTAGAGAACAGCTAACACCTATCCTTCTCAAACTCTTCCAAAATATAGCAGAGGGAGGAACACCCGCAAACTCATTCTATGAGGCCACCATCACCCTGATACCAAAACCAGACAAAGATGACACACAAAAAAGAAAACTACAGACCAATATCACTGATGAACATAATTGCAAAAATCCTCAACAAAATACTAGCAAACAGAATCCAACAGCACATTAAAAGGATCATACACCATGATCAAGTGGGGTTTATCCCAGGTATGCAAGGATTCTTCAATATATGCAAATCAATCAATGTGATACACCATATTAACAAATTGAAGGAGAAAAACCATATGATCATCTCAATAGATGCAGAGAAAGCTTTCGACCAAATTCAACACCCATTTATGATAAAAGCCCTGCAGAAAGTAGGCATAGAGGGAACTTTCCTCAACATAATAAAGGCCATATATGACAAACCCACAGCCAACATTGTCCTCAATGGTGAAAAACTGAAACCATTTCCACTAAGATCAGGAACAAGACAAGGTTGCCCACTCTCACCACTATTATTCAACATAGTTTTGGAAGTGTTAGCCACAGCAATCAGAGAAGACAAAGAAATAAAAGGAATCCAAATTGGAAAAGAAGAAGTAAAGCTGTCACTATTTGCAGATGACATGATACTATACATAGAGAATCCTAAAGATGCTACCAGAAAACTCCTAGAGCTAATCAATGAATTTGGTAAAGTAGCAGGATACAAAATTAATGCACAGAAATCTCTTGCATTCCTATACACTAATGATGAAAAATCTGAAAGAGAAATTAAGGAAACACTCTCATTTACCACTGCAACAAAAAGAATAGAATATCTGGGAATAAACCTACCTAAGGAGACAAAAGACCTGTATGCAGAAAATTATGAGACACTGATGAAAGAAATTAAAGATGATACAAATAGATGGAGAGATATACCATGTTCTTGGATTGGAAGAATCAACATTGTGAAAATGACTATACTACCCAAAGCAATCTACAGATTCAATGCAATGCCTATCAAACTACCAATGGCATTCTTCACAGAGCTAGAACAAAAAATTTCACAATTTGTATGGAAACACAAAGGGCCCCGAATAGCCAAAGCAATCTTGAGAAAGAAAAACAGAGCTGGAGGAATCAGGCTCCCTGAGTTCATACTATACTACAAAGCTACAGTAATCAAGACAGTATGGTACTGGCACAAAAACAGAAATACAGATCAATGGAACAGGATAGAAAGCCCAGAGATATACCCACACACATATGTTCACCTTATCTTTGATAAAGGAGGCAAGAATATACAATGGAGGAAAGACAGCCTCTTCAATAAGTTGTGCTGGGAAAACGGACAGCTACATGTAAAAGAATGAAATTAGAACACTCCCTAGCACCATACACAGAAATAAACTCAAAATGGATTAAAGACCTAAATGTAAAGCCAGACACTATAAAATTCTTAGAGGAAAACCTAGGCAGAATACTCTATGACATAAATCACAGCAAGATCCTTTTTGACCCACCTCCTAGAGAAATGGAAATAAAAATAAACAAATGGGACCTAGTGAAACTTAAAAGCTTTTACACAGCAAAGGAAACCATAAACAAGACGAAAAAACAGCCCTCAGGATGGGAGAAAATATTTGCCAATGAAGCAACTGACAAAGGATTAATCTCCAAAATATACAAGCAGCTCATGCAGCTCAATATCAATAAAACAACCCAATCCAAAAATGGGCAGAAGACCTAAATAGACATTTTTCCAAAGAAGATATACAGATTGCCAACAAACACATGAAAAGATGCTCAACATCACTAATCATTAGAGAAATGCAAATCAAAACTACAATGAGGTATTACCTCACACCAGTCAGAATGGCCATTATCAAAAAAATCTACAAATAAAAAATGCTGTAGAGGGTGTGGAGAAAAATGAACCCTCTTGCCCTGTTGGTGGGAATGTAAATTGATACAGCCACTATGGAGAACATTATGGAGGTTCCTTAAAAAACTAAAAATAGAACTACCATATGACCCAGCAATCCCACTACTGGGCATATACCCTGAGAAAACCATAATTCAAAAAGAGTCATGTACTACAGTGTTCATTGCAGTACTATTTACAATACCCAGGACATGGAAGCAACCTAAGTGTCCATCGACAGATGAATGGATAAAGAAGATGTGGCACATATATACAATGGCATATTACTCAGCCATAAAAAGAAACGAAATGGAGCTAATTGTAGTGAGGTGGATGGACCTAGAGTCTGTCATACAGAGTGAAGTAAGTCAGAAAGAGAAAAACAAATACCGTATGCTAACACATATATATGGAATCTTAAAAAAAAAAAAAAGTTTCTGAAGAACCTAGGGGCAGGACAGGAATAAAGACACAGACGTAGAGAATGGACTTGAGGATACGGGGAGGGGGAAGGGTAAGCTCGGAAGAAGTGAGAGAGTGGCATTGACACATATACACTACCAAATGTAAAACAGATAGTGGGAAGCAGCCGCATAGCACAGGGAGATCAGCTCGGTGCTTTGTGACCACCTAGAGGGGTGGAATAGGGAGGGTGTGAGGGAGACACAAGAGGGAGGGGATTTGGAGATATATGTATATGTATAGCTGATTCACTTTGTTGTATAGCAGAAACTAACACAACATTGTAAAGCAATTATACTCCAGTAAAGATGTTAAAAAAAAAAAAAAAATCAGAAATGTGGGCCCAGTGGCCTTTGGGTCGAATTCAATTAATGTGGTCCTTCCAACCACCCTCAATATGCATATATTATATTATTTTTAAAAGATTATTATCAATATGAAAACATGATATTCAGGTATTCTTACAGAAAAGTAATTCATCTGTGGACTTTGCTAATATTAAGGACATCAGACTACTATTATTCTGTACCTTTTATAATATCTGTAGTTCTTATACTATTATTTGTAGCTGTTACATGATGGCCAAAAATCATTGATCTCAAATAAGATTCCATGCCTAAATAATATGAAAATTCTAACAATCCTCAGTCCTTGCAAGAAAGGTAGTCTCTGTGAGAGACTAAACATTGCCATTTTTTTACAGTCATGATTGCCTTATTAAAACAGAGTTTTGTTCAAACGAACAAATTATTAGAATTAAGGATAAAAGGGTCCTGTGATTTGTAAAGACTTTGCTAATTGGCATTATTTATTCCTCATGGCTTTGCACTTTATTGGTGGTAAATATAAATGCTTGTATCTGTTTTACTCTTGGAAATTATGAGCTTATCAGGAATGGGAACAATGGTTTTTCTATAAAGAGTGCTGTTCCAGGAAGCTTATAGATTAATAAATGCTTGTTCTGAGAAATAATCAGGGCTTATGGGAGAGCTGAAATAATCAGGGCTTATGACTTGTGGGAGGCACTCCCTCCTCGTATACTTCTTTTTCAGCCTTAATCATCAGTTAATGCTTCTGTAATTCTGAAATATCCAAAGGACCTAGTCAGGTTTGCAAAACTGCTGCATAAACATGGCGTCATTTGTTTCTGTGTATTTAGCAAAACAGAGTTGGACTTCCCTGGTGGCACAGTGGTTAAGAATCCACCTGCCAATGCAGAGGACACCGGTTCAATCCCTGGTCCAGGAAGATCCCACATGCCGCGGAGCAACTAAGCCCGTGCGCCACAACTACTGAGCCTGCGCTCTAGAGTCCACGAGCCACAACTACTGAGCCTGCGTGTCACAACTACTGAAGCCTGCAAGCCTAGAGCCCATGCTCCACAACAAGAGAAGCCACTGCAATGAGAAGCCCATGCACCACAACGAAGAGTAGCCCCTGCTCGTCGCAACTAGACAAAGCCCGTGCACAGCAACAGACCCAATGCAACCAAAAATAAAATAATAAATAAATTAATTAATTTTTAAAAATATTAAAAATTAAGGCAAATAAAGACATTTTCAGAAGGCAGATTAAGTTTACTTGCTACCTACCCTTTCTTAAGAAGTCACTTGAGGATGTACTCCAGAAAAAGGGGAGTAATAGATAGGAAAATAGATAGGAGATACAAGCAGTGGAGGAACCAAGCCAGGATTAGAGATATGCAAATTCTTAAAGTCTTTGGGCTGCAAGAATACCATCAAGAAGAAAAGACTGAATTCCAAGCAATATATAAAACAAGAAGCTAAGGGGAAAAAACTCGTGGCAAAAACATGTTTTTTTCTTTCATAGAGATGCAGTTAGAAACTCCAAGAAAAATAAATCTGCACAAGAGATTAATAATTCTAATATGAAGCAAACTAAATTGTAGCATGATCTTGAGCAATAATGGAGTATGCCTCAATGCTAGATATATTCTGTCATAGTGGCATAGTGAATATGCCATTGCATCTAGAGAGAAGGAAACAATCATTGCTTAAAGCAAAGAAACTTGGCTTTTCTGTGAACAATATATACATAGTCATAATAATATAATTGGTTTACTGATTCTCAGTTTTTAAATGCTACCTAACAGGGAGAACTTGATGATTATAGAACAGAATGAAAATGTGATTAGCTTTGGTCATGTTAAAGCGAAGGTACATCTGGCAGAGTTTGGGAGGTGGAAGGATAAGGGAGAGTGGAGATGCTAATATTCTTATTCTACATTGTAGAGAGTCTAGAGTTTGAGTCTTAAATGGATGGAATAAGAAATAGAAGTTAAAGTGTATTATTTAGAATTATAAAAATAACCAGTTAAAATCATTTGAAACAGTAATATGGCTATCAATGAAATTTGAGGAGAGGGAGAGGAAAGGTGAATTTAGTATGAGTGAATGAAATTCTAATCTCTCATTGTTAGAAATCAATAGAGACTTTCTAAAGTGAAGAATCAAGAAATAGAAGTTTATGGTGGTAACATCCAGAAAAACTAAGACCAGATATTGTTAAAAAGTGATCATCTCTGAGGAAAGATAGGAAAGAGGGAAAATAATTGCTTTTTCTTAAAACCTTTTCTAACTAGTGTTCGGGTTTTTTCCCTTTTAACTGTGTCCATGTATACTTTGATTTTCTTTGAAGTATAATTGACTTACAATATTATATTAGTTTCAGGTGTATTACATAATGATTTGGCATTTGTATACATTACAAAATGATCACCACGATAAGTCTAGATACCATCTGTCACCATACAAAGTTATCACAATATTATTGACTGTATTCCCTATGATGTACATTACATTCCCATGATTTATTTTATAACTGGAAGTTTGTACTTCATAATCTCCCTCACCTATTTCACTCATCCCTCCACCCACTTCCCCTCTGGAAACCACCAGTTTGTTCTCTGTATCTATGAGTCTGTTTCTGTTTTATGTTTGTTTGTTTTGTTTTTTAGATTCCACATATAAGTGAAATCATACAGTATTTGTCTTTCTGTATCTGACTTATTTCACTTAGCATAATACCCTCTAGGTCCATTCATGTTGTCACAAATGACAAGATTTCATTCTTTTTTTAATGGCTGAGTAGTATTCCATTGTGTATATATACCACATTTTCATCCATTCACCTATGGATGGACACTTAGGTTACATCCATATCTTGGCTATTGTAAATAATGCTGAAATAAACATAGGGGTGTATATATCTTTTTAAATTAGTGTTTTTGTTTTCTTTAGAAAAATACCTAGAAGTGGAATTGCTAGATTATATGGTAGTTCTATTTTTAACCTCCATACTGTTTCCATAGTGGCTGCACCAGTTTACATTCCCACCAACAGTCCACAAGGGATCCCTTTCTCCACATCCTCCTTAACACTTGTTATTTGCAGTCTTTTTTTTTTTTTTTTTTTAATTTATTTTTGGCTGCATTGGGTCTTTGTTGCTGCGCCCAGGCTTTCTCTAGTTGCAGTGAGCGGGGGCTACTCATCATTGTGGTGTGCGGGCTTCTCACTGTGGTGGCTTCTCTTGTTGCAGAGCATGGGCTCTAGGCTCTTGAGCTTCAGTATTTCTGGTTTGCAGGCTCAGTAGTTGTGGCTCACGGGCTCTAGAGTGCAGGTCAGTAGTTGTGGCGTGCGGGCTTAGTTGTTCCGTGGCATGTGGGATCTTCCTGTACCAGGGATCAGACCCATGTCCCCTACATTGGCAGGTGGATTCTCAACCACTGTGCCACCAAGGAGCCCTATTTGCAGTCTTTTTGATACTAACCATTGTGACAGATGTGAGGTGATATCTCATTGTGGTTTTGATTTGCATTTCCCTGATGATTAGTGATATTGAGTATTTTTTCCTGTGTTTGTTGGCCATCTATAGTCTTTTGGGAAAATGTCTATTCAGGTCCTCTGCCCATTTTTAAAATCAGGTTGTTTATTTTTTTGGTGTTGATTTGTATATGCTCATGGTATATTTGGGATATTAACCCCTTATCAGCCATATGATTTGCAAATATCTTCTGCAATTCTGTAAGTTGCCTTTCATTTTGTTGATAGTTTCCTTCATGGTGCAAAATCCTTTTAATTGAATGTAGGCCCATTTGTTTATTTTTGCTTTTGTTTCCCTTACCTGAGGAGACATATCCAAAACAATATTGCTAAGATTAATGTCAAAGAGCATACTGCCTATGTTTTCTTCTAGGCGTTTTATGGTTTCAGGCCTTACATTTAAGTCTTTAATCTATTTTGACTTTATTTTTGATTATGGTATGAGAAAGTAGTCCAGTTTGATTCTTTTGCATGCAGTATTCCAGTTTTCCCATCACCATTTATTAAAGAGGCTGTTTTTTCCCCATTATATAGTCTTGCTTCCTTTGTCATAGATTAATTGACCATATAAGTGTGGATATATTTCTGAGCTCTCTATTCTGTTCCATTGATCTGTGTGTCTGTGTGTGGCAGTATGGACTGCCAGTACCATTCTGATTTGATTACTGTAGCTTTGTAGTATAGTTTGAAATCAGGGCGCATGATACTTCCAGCTTTGTTTTTCTTTCTCAAGATTGTTTTGGCTATTCAGGTGTATGTGTGTGTTTCCTTACAAATTTTAGAATTATTTATTCTAGTTCTGTGAAAAATGCCATTCGCATTTTGATAGGGATTGCATTCAATCTATAGCTTGCCTTGGGGAGTATGGTCATTTTAACAATATTAATTCTTCCAATCCATGAGCACAGTATATCTTTCGATTTTTTAGTGTCATCTTCAATTTCTTTTATCACTGTCTTAGAGTTTTCTGAGTACAAGTCTTTTAATTCCTCGGTTAGATTTATACCTAGGTATTTCATTTTTTTTTTTGATGCAATTGTAAATGAGATTGTTTTCTTAATTTCTCTGATAGTTCACTGTTAGTGTATAGCAATGCAACATATTTCTGCTTATTAATTTTGTATCCTACAACTTCATTAAATTTATATATTAATTCTAATAGTTTTTTGGTAACATCTTTAGGACTTTTTGTATTTAGTATCATGTCACCTCCCAGACTGACAGTTTTACTTCTTTTCCAGTTTTGATGCCTTTTGTTTCTTTTTCCTGTCTGATTGTTGTGGCTAAGACTTCCAGTACTATATTGAATAAATGTGGTGAGAGTGGGCATCCTTGTCTTCTTCCTGATCTTATAGGAAATCATTTCAGTTTTTCACCATTGAGTATGATGTTGGCTGTAGGTTTGTCATATATGACCTATATTATGTTGAAGTATGTTCCCTATATATGCACTTTGTTGAGAATTATTATCATAAATGGATGTGGAATTTTGTCAGATGCTTTTTCTGCATCTATTGAGATGATCATATGATTTTTATTCTTCAGTTTGTTAATATGATGTATCACACTGGTTGATTTACAGATATTGAACCATTCTTGCATCCCTGGTATAAATCCCACTTGATGTTGGTGTATGATTCTTTTAATGTACTGTTGAATTTGGTTTGCTAATATTCTGTTGAGGGTTTTTGCATCTATGTTCATCAGTGATACTGGCCTATAATTTTGTGTGTTTTTGTGATATCTTTGGTTTTGATATCAGGGTGGTGCTGGCCTCATAGAATGCATTTTGAAGTGTTCTTCCTCTGCAATTTTTTGAATAGTTTGAGAAGGATAGGCGTTAACTCCTCTCTAAATGTTTGGTAGAATTTACCTTGAAGCCATCTGGTCCTGGACTTTTGTTCTTGGGAGATTTTTTTTACTGATACAATTTCATTATTGGTAATTGGTCTTTTCATATTTTCTATATCTTCCTGATTAAGTCTTAGAAGATTGTGTGTTTCTAGGGATTTATTAATTTCTAGTAGGTTGTCCATTTTATAGGTGTATAATTGTTCATAGTAATCTCTTGTGATCCTTTGTATTTCTGTGATATCGGTTGTAACTCCTCCACTTTCATTTCTGATTTCATTACTTTGGGCCCTCTCTTTTTTTCTGGCTAAAAAAGAGATGAGTCTGGCTAAAGGTTTATCAATTTTCTTTATCTTTTCAAAGAACCAGCTTTTAGTTTCATTGATCTTTTCTATTTTTTTTTTTTAGTCTCTATTTCATTTCTTTCTTTTTAAAAAAATTTATTATTTTATTTATTTATTTTTGGCTGCATTGGGTCTTTGTTACTGTGTGCGGGCTTCCTCTAGTTGCAGAGAGTGGGGGCTACTCTTCATTGCGGTGTGCAGGCTTCTCATTGTGGAGGCTTCTCTTGTTGCGGAGCATGGGCCCTAGAGCGCAGGCTCAGTAGTTGTGGCACGTGGGCTCAGTAGTTGTGGTGCATGGGCTTAGTTGCTCCGCAGCATGTGGGATCTTCCCGGACCAGGGCTGGAACCCATGTCCCCTGCATTGGCAGGTGGATTCTTAACTACTGAGCCACCAGGGAAGCCCTATTTCATTTATTTCTGCTCTGATCTTTATTATTTCTTTTCTTCTCCTAATTTTGGGTTTTGATTGTTCTTCTTTTTCTAGTTCCTTTAGATGTAAGATTAGATTGTTTATTTGAGATTTTTGTTGTTTCCTGAGGTAGACTTGTAGTGCTATAAACTTCCCTCTTAAAACTGCTTTTGGGGCTTCCCTGGTGGCGCAGTGGTTGAGAATCTGCCTGCCAATGCAGGGGACACGGGTTCGAGCCCTGGTCTGGGAAGATCCCACATGCCACGGAGCAACTGGGCCCGTGAGCCACAATTACTGAGCCTGCGCGTCTGGAGCCTGTGCTCCGCAGCAAGAGGGGCCGCGATGGTGAGAGGCCCGCGCACCGCGATGAAGAGTGGTCCCCACTTGCCACAACTAGAGAAAGCCCTCGCACAGAAACGAAGACTCAACACAGTCATAAATAAATAAATAAATAAATAAAAGAACGTGAATTTCTAAAAAAAAAAAAAAAAAAAAAAAAAAAAAAAACTGCTTTTGCTGTGTCCCATAGGTTTTGGATCATTGTGTTTCCATTTTTGTTTTTCTTCAGGTAATTTTAAATTTCTTCTTTGATTCCCTCTGTGGCCCATTGTTTGTTTAGTAGCATATTGTTAGCATCCACGTGTTTGTGTTTTTTTGTAGTTATTTTTTTGTACAGTTGACCCTTGAACAACATGGGGGTTAATTCATGTATAATTCATAGTCAGTCCTCCATATCTGCAGTTCCTCTGCATCTGCAGATTCAACCAACCACAGATCGTGTAGCACTGTACTATATACTATTGAAAAATATCTATGTGTATAAGTGGATCATGCAGTTCAAACCTGCATTGTTCAAGGGTCAACTGTAGTTGATTTTTTAAATAATTTTTTTTGTGGGGGGCTGCATTGGGACTTAGTTGTGGCATGTGGCGTCTTCATTGAGGCACAGGGGATCTTTCATTGAGGCACAGGCTCTTCATTGTGGCATGCGGGCTTCTCTCTATTTGTGGCATGCAGATTTTCTCTCTCTAGTTGTAGCGCACAGGCTTCAGGGTATGTGGGCTCTGTAGTTGTGGCACGCGGGCTCTCCCGTTGAGGCACGCAAGCTCAGTAGTTGTGGCACACAGGCTCTCCCGTTGAGGCACGCAAGCTCAGTAGTTGTGGCACGCAGGCTTAGTTGCCCCACTGCATGTGGGATCTTAGCACCCTGACCGGGGATTGAACCTGTGTCCCTTGCATCGGAAGACAGATTCTTTACCACTGGACCACCAGGGAAGTCCCTGTAGTTGATTTTTAGTCTCATAACATTGTGGTTGAAAAAGATGCTTGATCTGATTTCAATCTTCTTAAATTTATTGAGACTTGTTTAGTGGCCTAGCATGTGACTTACCTTTACCCTGGAGACAGTTGCATGTGCACTTGAAATGGGTGTGTATTCTCCTGCCTGTGGGTGGAATGTATGCACACACGCACACACACACACACACACACTAAGTCCATTTGGTCTAGTGTGTCATTTAAGGCCAGTGTTTCCTTATTGATTTTCTGTCTGGATGTTCTGTCCATTGATATAAGTAGGGTGTTAAATTCCCCTACTATTATTGTGTTACTGTCAGTTTCTCCCTTTATGTTTGTTAATATTTGCTTTATATATTTAGATGTTCCTATGTTAGGTGCATAGGTATTTACAATTGTTATATCTTCTTGTTGGATTGATCCCTTTATCCTTATGTAATGTCCTAATTTGTCTCTTATTATAGTCTTTGTTTTAAAGTCTATTTTGTCTGAAATAAGTATTGCTACCTCAGCTTTCTTTTTGTTTCCATTTGCATAGAATACCTTTTTCTATCCTCTCACTTTCAGGCTGTGTGTCTTAAGATCTGAAGTGAGTCTTTTGTAGGCAGCATATATATGGGTTTTATTTTTTTAATCCATTCAGCCGCTCTGTGGCTTTTGATTGGAGCATTTAGTCATTTACATTGAAAGTAATTATTGATAGGTATGTACTTATTGCCATTCTGTTAATTGTTTTTTGGGTTGCTTCTGTAGTTCTTTTTTGTTTCTTTCTTCTTCTTTTGCTCTCTTCCCTTTCAATTTGATGACCATCTTTAGTATTATGTTTTGATTCCTTTATCTTTTGTGTGTGTGTATCTATTATAGATTTTTGGTTTGTGGTTACCATGAGGCTTGTATAAAGCAATCTATGTATATACGTGATTATTTTAAGTTGATGGTCTTTTAAGTTAGAATACATTCTACCAGCCCTGCATTTTTACACCCCCTCCAACATTTAATGTTTTTGACATTATATTTTATACCTCTTTGTTTTATGTATCCCTTAGCTACTTATTGTGGATATAGATGATTTTTATTACTTTTGTATTTTAAGCTTCCTACTGGCTTTATAAGTGGTCGATCTGTTACCTTTACTGTATGTTTGCCTTTACCAATGAGATTTTTTCTTTCATAATTTTTATATTTTTAGTTTTGAGTCTTTTCTTTTCCACTTGGAAAACTCCCTTTAACATTTCTTGTAAAGCTGTTTTAATGGTGCTGAACTCTTTTAGCTTTTGCTTGTCTATAAAACTCTTTATCTCGGCTTCCAATCTGAAGGATAGCTTTGCCAGGTAGAATATTCTTGGTAGTAGGTTTTTTCCTTTCATCACCATGAATATATGATGCCACTCACTCCCTTCTGGCCTGCAAAGTTCTGCTGAAAAGCCAACTGATAGCCTTATGGGAACTCCATTGTATGTAACTAGTTGCTTTGCTCTTGCTGCTTTTAATACTCTCTCTTTATCTTTAATTTTTGCCGTTTTAATTATAATGTGTCTTGGTGTGTATCTCTTAGGGTTTTTCTTATTTGGGACTCTCTGTTTCCTGGGCCTGGATGTCTGTTTCCTTCCCCAGGTTAGGGAAATTTTCAGCTATTGCATCTCCAAATAATTTCTCTGCCCCTTTCTTTCTCTATTCTCCTTCTGCAGCACCTATAATGTGAATGTTAGTATGCTTGATGTTGTCCTAGAGGTCTCTTAAACTATCCTCATTTTTAAAAATTCTTTTTTCTTTCTTCTGTTCAGCTTGGGTAATTTCCACTACTCTATCTTCCAATTTGCTGATCCATTCCTCTGTATCATCTGATCTACTGTTGATTCCTTCTAGTGTATTTTTTATTTCAGTTATTGTATTCTTCACCTCTATTTGGTTCTTCTTTATATTTTCTAACTCTTGGTTAAAATTCCCACTGTGCTTCATCCATTCTTCTCTCGAATTCATTGAGCATCTTTATGACCATTACCCTGAGCTCTTTATTAGTTAGATTCCTTATTTCCACTTCACTTAGTTCTTCTTCTGGGATTTTGTCTTGTTCCTTCTTTTGGAACATACACCTTTGTCTCCTCATTTTGCCAATTCTCTGTGTTGATTTTTATATATTAGGTAGGTTGGTTACATCTCCAGGAGATGTAACCACTTGGAGAAGTGGCTTTGTGTAAGAGACATCCTATGGGGCCCAGCACACTTTCCTCTGGTCACCAGAGTTAAATGCTCCAAGAGTGTCCCCTATGTGGTCTCTGTGGGCCCTTCTGTTATGGTGGGGCTGACTACAGTGGGGACACTGGTAGGTGGGGCTGGCTGTGTAGCCCTGACTCATGAGGTGGCTGCTTGCTCTTTGGTGGGTGGGGCTGGGTCCCAGGATGGCTGGCTTCATGGCCCAGGGAGTCCTGGGACTGGTACCAGCCCACTGGTGGGCAGGTAAGCCCCTGGCTCTAATAGGTTAGAGGGAGGACTCCAAAATACCGCTTGTCAGCACCAGTGTCCTCATGGTAGAACAAGCTCCCCAAAATTGCTGCCACCAGCGTCTGCGTCCTCATGGCAAGTTCCTGTTGCCTTCTGCCTCTCTGGGAGGCTCTCTAAGATAAGCAAGTGTGCCTGACCCAGGGTCCTTTCAAACTACTGCCTTTGCACTGGGACTTGGAGTGTGTGAGATTTTGCACATGCCCTTTAAGAGCAAAGCTTCTGTTTTCTACACTCCTCTGGCTCTCCCATACATAAACCCTGATGGCGTTCAAAGCCAGGTGTTCTAGGGGCTCATCGTTTCAGTGCAGGACCTCCAGGCTGGGGAGCCCAATGTGGGGCTTAGACCCTTCACTCCTTGGAGAGAACCTCTGAAATCATGATTTTCCTCCTGTTTGTGGGTCGCCTACCTGGAGGTGTGGGTCTTGACTCTGCTACATCTCTGCCCCTCCTACCCGTCTTGTTGTGGCTCCTTCTTTTTACCTTTAGTTGTGGAAAATCTTTTCTGCTAGTCTTCAGGTTGCTGTCATAGATAGTTGCTCTGTAAATAGTTGTAATTTTTGTGTGCTCCTTGGGGGAGGTGAGCTCAGGGTCTTCCTACTCTACCATCTTGGCCACACCCCTCCCTACTTTGAAAATTTGTATATAATGGTTAAATTATGGCTAACTACTGGCAATTTGACTTGTATGTCCAACTTTGAAATTATTATGGTCATTGCCTTTAAGTATTTAGCTCAATAAATTATAGCTTTCTGCTTATTTGATTTCACAGCACAGTTATGAAAATCACCCAGAAAAAGTGATGCATAGCTTGTGTTGGCTCCTTAATGGAATAAAAATAAATTTTGCTTTGAATTCTTTATAACTTCCCACAAGGAAACTGGTGACATTGTGGGGTCCTGAGTGTACCCTAAAGTCACCCATGCACACGTGACACAGTGGGAGTTACCCAGACTCCTGGGCACCCACTCCCAGCTAGGGAAATCACCAGAGTTGGCAAAGAGCAGAATGAGCATGTGGGGCCCCCTACTGTCCTGCTGGCAAACTGCATCTTCCTGGGCTGCACTCCAAAGTGAAATTTTTAAAAAAGGCTCTACGCGAAGGTAGTGGCTGGAGAAAGGGGACTCCACTTGGATCACCATGTGCATTTGTTTACATATTTTAATTAATAAATATGATTTCCGAAATTATTTATATAGCAATTTGGGTAAAATTTGAATGTGGACTGGATACTAAATGACATTTGAATATTATTGCTAATGTTCTAATAATGATACTGTGGTTATGTAGAGTGTCCTTATTTTAGGAGATGCATGCTGAAGTATTTAGGGGTGAAATATAATGTCTGCAACCAATTCTTAAATGGCTTTTTCTCTCATTCAGAGTTAAAGCCAAAGCCCTACAAGGCCATTTTCCCACTGAAATCCATTCTCACCTTCCGTAATGATTGATCTGTGGTTGGGAAGTAGCTGCTCAGCCCAGGACTACACTTCCCAGACTCCTTGCAGTTATATGGCACACAGTACCCACTTCATAGTTTTAATAAGAGTGTTGGCTTGTTTGTTTTTCCAATCTAGCCACTAAAATTGTACCCCAGAGCCACTGTAAGTTGGTGCGAGGCTCTAATGTGGAGAGTGTCATTTGAAAAGTATTATTTTGTTTTTGTTACCTTTATCAGTTTTTTCCTGATTGTAAAAAATTCGAGAATTCTCAAAGAAGAAAATTAAAATACCCATAATTCCATCAACCTGATTAAAAACATTAACATTTATATCCTTTCAGAGCTTTCCTTTTCATGTATGCATAGAAATACATATTACAAAAGCAGAGCATACAATGCAGTTCTCTAATTTGCATTAATATGTTGTGAGCACATATACATATTCATAACCATGCATCTTTAAGGAGTATTAATTTTTTAATTGTTTGAATATTGAAAACTCCTTGTTCCTAAGGGATGTCAGCACATGGATTCCACCTCCACTATCCAGGCCATATTAATATTGATTGTATGCTGGAGGGTAAAATAGAAAACAAAACAAAACCAAAATGACAAAGGCATAGAAGAGGGTAGTAACATTTTAACCAGAGAGAAGCTCCCCAAATGCAAGAAATCAGAAAAGTAAAGCAACCAGCATCATATTGCAAAATATTATGGAAAAGTAATGTAAAACCACCATGTGGCCTAGTAAAACAAAACCCAAACAAATAAAAACCCTGAAGCTGAAGATGTGGTTCCAAATCATCATCCAGCTCACTTCATAACTCTGTGTGTGACCTCGAGCACTTCAGATGTTTGGGACTCAGTCTCCTCATCTGTAAAGTAAGGAGTTGGACTAGATGTACCCTTAGGTCCCTCCAGCTCAAACCTTCCCTGATCCTAAGGAAACAGATCTTTTCTGACCCTTGGAGGAAAGGTCAGAACACTGAATAGCACTTTACAGGGCTTTAACTGGACTGGCTGATGACCCACCCCTCTCTTGGTCTGTCGGCCACATAACAATAGAGCCCCTAGATGGGTCAATTTTGATGCCCAGCAGGTGCTTTGAAAAGCTACTGATTTAGGCTAAATTAGGAGGATGGGCAAGGAGTTGCCTTGGAGAAGCAAATAGGGGTGGCAGGTGGAACTGTAAATCATTCTCTCCTCTGGACTTCTTTTCTTTTTCCCTCTCCTTTCATGACTTCCAACTCTGGGAGCCATTTTCAGGGTGAGCAGAGGAATCTGTGGAATGTTCATTTGTTTCTATGACTTGCCACAAGCAGAATTTGTTTTTTAAACTTGAATATCTAACTCTCTCTTAAAACCCCAACTTAGTATAAAAGCCATGCTTCCTGCTATTTGCAATAGCCAAAAACTAGAAACTCAAATGCCCACTAAAAATAGGATGGAGAAATAACTGGTGGTACATCCACAAAATGGAATGGTATACGGCAGAGAGAAGGAAGGAGCTATAACTGCAAGTGACCATGTGGGGGAGTCTCCCAACAAAGCAAGGAGCAGAAGAAGCCAGAGACTATGATTCCACTTACACAAAATTCAGAAGTTAGAAACAGACAAAACGAATCATTCCTCCTAGAAGTTAGAACAGTTGTTACCCTTGTGGAGACCAATGACTGGAAGAGACCCTGGGGGTGGGGTTTTCCAAGGTTCCATGGTGTTCTCTTCTTGATTTGGACTCTGGTTATATGTGTAATCTCACTTTGTAAAAATTCATGACACTGCATATGTGCATTTTTTATAGGTAAATAACACGTCAACAATTTTACATACATTTTAAAAAATAAGTATATGTATACTTATATGTATACAGTTAAAGGCGGGACTCACTATGGGAAATAAAAAAGATGATTACATCACAGAGGACTTTATAAAAGCTTTCCAAAGTTCGGAAACACACACACACAAGTGGGTGGGGAGAGGGAAATCTTGGTAGTAAAATAGACTAAAAGGTCCCCATTTGTGGAATGTGAGTATGATTTAAAAAAAAAAAACAAAAAACAAACCACCCTCAACCCTCAGGAAAGTGGAAGGAAGCAGGTTTGAGGAGGAAGAGGAATTTGCAAGCAATAATGACTCACCCAAGAACACTGACAGTCCAGCAGTGTCCTTTGTCATCTGGACTCTGAACAGAGGTCTGTGAAATTACTCTACGGTGCAGGAGAGTGAGGGAGTGTGCCCTGGAACATTACTCCCTCAGATTGGTTTCTGCCCTGTGGTAGATCAACACTTATATCCCACATATACTCCCGGTTCCCACTTGAAAATGGTCCATATACCACTTGTGATTATTACTGTGATTCTAACATCGTTCAGATTGGGTGCTAGGTCCATATTGCCAAATCTTGTCAGAATCTAAAGCAGCAGTACTTTGACTATAATGTAAATCAGAAGCCTTTGGGGAACTTCTTAAAAACACAGATTTCTTTAAGCAACGATTCTGATTCAGTAGGTCACAGGTGAAACCCAAAATCTTCATTGTAACAAACCTCCCCTACCCGCCCTCCCCCATCTGCTGAAAGATTCTGGATTTTATCCTAGGCAGTGTGGTGATGGTTAATTTTATGTGTCAGCTCGACTGGGCCACAGAGCTCGAGATATTTGGTTAAACATTACTGAGGGTGTTTGTGGAAGAGTTTAACATTTGAATGGGTAGACTGAGTACAGGAGATTGCCCTCCCCAGTGTAAGTGGCCCTCATGCAATTCATTGAAGGCGTGAATACAACAAAAAGGCAGAGTAAGGCAGAATTCACTCCATGATTGTCTTCTAGCTGGGACATCAGTCTTCTCCTCTGGACCCAAAACTCAGATTAGAACTGACACCATCAGCTCTCCTGATTCTCAGCCCTTCAGACTCACTCAGACTGGAACTACACCATCAGCTTTTTTTTTTTTTTTTTTTTTTTGTCACACCACTTGTCTTGCAGTATCTTAGTCCCCGACCAGGGAATGAACCCGGGCCACAGCAGTGAAAGCACCAAGTCCTAACCACTGGACCGCCAGAGAATTCCCACCATCAGGTTTCTTGGGTCTTCAGTTTGTTAACTGCAGATCTTGGGACGTCTCAGCCTCCATGACTGTGTGAGCCGTTTCCTTATTACATATCCTGTTGGTTCTGTTTCTCTGGAGAACCCAGACCCATACAACTGTGAATTGTAAAGATTCCGGATCTCTGTTATGTTCCTCTGAGGTTCCGGATGTTTGGTTTAGTGGGCAGTTAACCTGGCTGAACTCAAGCTCCAGATTCTGTCTTCCTCATAGTGGCCAGCAGCTGAAATTCCTCTTCAATTTTTAAAATTTGTTCTTGACATACACTATCTTTTTTGTTACTCCTAACAAACCTTATGAAGTAAATATATTTTCCTCATTTAACCGACAAGGAAAGGAAAGCTCAGAGAATACTTGTTAAGTTGTAGAGCAGGAATTTAAACCCAATGCTCTTTCCAATGCTTTTGGATTTCGGCAAACAAGTTAAGTGTTCTACTTAGCTTTGCAGTCAGTTAATGTCAATTGAAGAAACCAAAGAATAAAGGCCCTCCAGGTACTGGGCTCGAAGATTGCCACAGTGCAAGTGAATTACAGTCAAAGAGCCCTGGGTGATGGCGGCAGGATCACCTGGATACTTGGCTGTTTGGCATCAGCGGCCAGCTCCACAGGTAAGGTGTTTCCACCCAGGTATGCAGTAATGGCAACACAAACAACACTGTGATGCTTTAAATAAGGAAGCTCCGTAACCCCAGGATAGCACACCTGGCAGGTGACCTTGCACAAGATCACGTGGCCACTAATCGCCTACCTCATTCTAATGACCAGACAGAAAACAATCAAAGTGTTCTCCTCCCTGGAGCTGCAGAATCTCCATTGCAAACTAACCCAGCCCTTCCCTTCTCCACTATTTCTGATCTGGCTCTTTTCCACACTGCTTGAGGCACACAATGCCACTCTGATCACCTTCTTTCCTTTTCTGTTTTTTTTTATTAATGGCAAAAGTAACACATTAATTTTATTAAAGACACAAAGGATACAAAAAGATAGAGGACAAATGTGAAAGTCCCTCATTCCTCCTCACCACTGCCCCAGCACTTTATTCTTCTTGGTTCCCTTTCTGTACATATATCGACATGTAGGTAGATATGCATCTGTAGTTTGTTTTTTGGAAGGCAGTTAATTGTATTCTATGCCTGGTTCTGCAATCTGCATTTGTCATTCACTGGAACGTAGTTCTCGATGTTGTAAATTTGCAGGGTCCTCTGATGTAGTCATACGTATGCATTTACATGTTGAAGTCCACATTTATATATACAAGTTATTTCCTTTAATAATTTATATTTTATATGCAAATAATTATATATAATTTCCCTTTATATTGTATTGACCTTTTAAAATTATATAAATAGGTAAGTTATATAAATAGGTAAAATTATATAAATAGGTAAGTTATATAAATAGGTCAGTCTATAAATAGGTAAATAGGTAATGATGAATTTCATTTCAGGATACGAAAAAGGGCATTACAATATCTTTTAAAAAGGGTCATAATCCAATAGTTGAGAACTGTACACATTTCCTTCTTTTTAAATTCTGCCCAGTAATTCATAACATGAAGGCACTTTTTTTTATCACACAGACATTTGGGTGTTTCCCAACAGTCCTGCCACGGACATCGCAGACCCTTACCCTCATTGCCTGCATTGTCCTCAAGTGAGAATCCTCCCCTTGAGTGCAAGAGCTGCCACGCTTTATAAAAAGAGAGCTTGGGAGCTGGCTGTTTCTAAGTCAGGGAGGGCGTGTGGTTACAAATAACAGAGACCAACTCGGGCTCACTTCAGCAGAAAAGGAATGCAGGGTGTTCAGTAGCAGCTCACAGAATGGATAAGACTGTGGGAGAACCGGGATGGAAAATTGAGCAGGACCCCCAGGAGGTGAAAGGCGGAGGGAGAACTCAGCCGGATCCTGCCGCAGCAGGAGGCCCGGAGGGAGACTGCTGCCCCTGGACGCTGGTGGGCGCCGCTCTTGACCCTTGACGCTGCTGCCCTGGAAATAATCTCCAGTTCTCCAGACATCCCTGTGCCGCACCCTCAAAAATCAGAGCCCCGGAGTGAGAATAACTGATTGGATGAGGCTGTGTCATACGTCAGTGCCCTGGCTGCCAAGGAAGAAGAAAGGGGACTAGCTGGGCCTCCCACCATCCCGCCCAGCTCGCAGGGTAGAGTACCTCCCACTGCCCCACATTTCCTTAGGAAGCAGGAACCCATGCCAGGAGGGCCACCGCGCCGCGGGAAGGAATTAGCAAGCAAGGAAACACTGAACTGTCTTCTCCTTCCTCTAGATTTGCTCTTTCTTATCTTTCTCCACCAACCTTTTCACGTAGACACAAACTATTCTGTGCGTTGTGGGAAGCAGAGAACGGAAAGTGTGGTGGGCTGAATAATGGCCCCCAAGGTATCAGATCTTAACCCCTGACACTTGTAAATGTTACTTTCTAAGGAAAAGGAGTCTGTGCAGATGTGATTAAGTTAATGTTCTTGCCATGGAGAAGTTATCCTGGGTTATCCAGGTGGGCCCTCAGTGCCATCACAGGTGTCCTTACACAAGAGAGGCAAAGGGAGATGAGACTCATACAGAAGAGGAGCCGGCGATGTGACCACGGAGGCAGAGGCTGGAATGATGAGGGCACAGATCAAGGAATGCCACTGGCCACCAGGAGCTGGAGGAGACAAGGAACAGATTCTCTCCTAGAGCCTCCTCAGGGGGGAACCATCCTGCCGACACCTTGCTTTCCAGCAAGGGGTACTGATTTCAGACTTTTGCCCTTCATAAGTGTGAGAGAATGTATTTCTGTTGTTTTAAGCCTCCGAGTTTGTGGTAATTTGTTACAGCAGCCACAGGAAACTCATACAGAATTTGAAGAAGATATGAAAGTGTTCGTATCTCTAAAACAAATATTCATATCTTTAAAAGAAAATGGAAGGAAAGGAGAGAGAAAAGAAAGAAAGGAGAGGAAAAGAAAAGGAAGGAAAGGAGAAAAAGAAGGAAGGAAAGGAGGGAGGAAGGAAGGAAGGAAAAGAGAAAAAAGAAAAGGAAAGAAAAAGGCAAAAACCAAGCCAGGCAGTTGGTGAGCTAATGAATGCAGCAGCATTAGTCATCTATCACACAAAGGAGTGAAAGGCAAAGAAATTAATCCTGAAAACCATTTGCCTTTTGAAAATAAATTCAGGATTAGAATGGGACAGACTGAGTAACACAGGCAAAAGTAATACCTCTGCTAATCCATCTAAACAGGATATATAATCTCCTGACAAATACAGCAGGAGGTACTACAGGAAGTTTGTATTTCTCTCCTGCTGAGATAATTTTTTTAGGGATGCAAGCTAAATAAACTGGATGACTCAGGAAATGAATTTGTTTTCAGATAATTGCTTCCTAATGTAGCGATGATGTGACTATTAGTCATTCCAATAGCAGTTCCATATAGACAGCAAATAAGGTAGAACACAAAGTCTGCTCCACCCACAGCGATAACTCTGGTGGGAAAAAGTTCCCCATGAAGCCCACGGAACTGATGTGGAGCTGCTTTTTTGTCAGAGTGATGCTGTGAAAAACCCTGAAATTGGAGTGGATGGAACAGCTCTAGACATTTGCTTCCTGTTGTGTCTTGTTGCTGTTGTGAAATGGGGCACTAAGGTAAAGCAGACGTGCATCTGGGGAGAAAGGGTGCCAGGAGTGTGATGTCACTGGCAGCCAATCAGAACCCCTGCTTTCAGCCTCGCAGGGACTTACAGGGCAACAGCACTCAAGCACTGAAAGGCCTTTGTCTCTAGTCAAGGTCAGCCTGGGTTGAGCTCCCTCTGCGTGCTCAGGTGGTGCTGGCAGGCCACTGCAGGGGGCAAAGGAGTCGGAAAAGACTCAGAGCCTGCTCCCCATCCAGATGTACAGATAAAACATACCCAATTAAAGAGTGATGAGAATGAAACACACGAAAAAGTATTATACTGACCTGATACAGAGCTCAACCCCACATGCTTAAAAATCTGCAGATAGGAGGGACTTGCCTGGTGGCGCAGTGGTTAAGAATCTGCTTGCCAATGCAGGGGACATGGGTTCGAGCCCTGGTCTGGGAAGATCCCACATGCCGCGGAGCAACTAAGCCCGTGCACCACAACTACCGAGCCTGCGCTCTAGAGCCCACGAGCCACAACTACTGAGCCTGTGTACCACAACTACTGAAGCCCATGTGCCTAGAGCCCAAGCTCTGCAACAAGAGAAGCCACCGCAATGAGAAGCCCGCGCACTGCAATGAAGAGTAGCCCCCACTCACCACAACTAGAGAAAGCCCGCGTGCAGCAATGAAGATCCAACACAGCCAAATAAATAAATAAAGTAATTAATTTAAAAGAAAATCTGTGGTTAGGAATAAATATATCCTTTTCATGAGTTAGCATGTGGTTCCCAGGCTTTGAGAAAGGTGGCTTTAGACATGGGCTTGTTCTGCTGTGGGACTTGGCTGTTTAATCAGTGATTAAATCACCTATGTGCACAGCTTTGTGCTAAAAGCCCAGAGGAAATCCATAGGGTCCCTGATCCTAAAGGCCAGCTGGGAAAATTAGACAGCCAAGTGACATCAGTATGCAATGCAATAGAAGCAAATTATATCCTCCTGGCTGTTGCTGCTGTAGGAGTTCATTTATTTATTCAACTAATAGTTATTTTTATTTTTAAAAAATTTTTATATAATTTTTAAAGGTTACTTTCCATATACAGTTATTACAAAATACTGGCTATATTCCCCGTGTTGTACAATACATCCTTGAGCCTATCTTACACCCAATAGTTTGTACCTTCCACTCCCCCACCCCTATATTGCCCCCTCCCCTTCCCTCTCCCCACTGCTAACCACTAATTTTTTTTTTTTTAAAGAAATTCACGTTCTTTTATTAATTTATTTATGACTGCGTTGAGTCTTCGTTTCTGTGCGAGGGCTTTCTCTAGTTGCGGCAAGTGGGGACCACTCTTCATCGCGGTGCGCGGGCCTCTCACCATCGCGGCCTCTCCTGTTGCGGAGCACAGGCTCCAGACGCGCAGGCTCAGTAATTGTGGCTCACGGGCCCAGTTGCTCCGTGGCAGGTGGGATCTTCCCAGACCAGGGCTCAAACCCGTGTCCCCTGCATTGGCAGGCAGATTCTCAACCACTGCGCCACCAGGGAAGCCCTAATTTTTTCTCTATATCTGAGTCTGCTGCTTTTTTTGTTAAATTCGATAGTTTGTTATATTTTTTAGATTCCACATGTAAGTGAAATCATACAGTATTTGTCTTTCTTTGTCTGACTTATTTCTCTTAGCACAATGCCCTCCGAGTCCATCCATGCTGCAAATGGCAAAATTTTGTTCTTTTTTATGGCTGAGTAGTATTCCATTGTATATGTATATACCACATGTTCTTTACCCATTCATCTGTTGATGGACACTTAGGTTGCTTCCATGTCTTGGCTATTGTAAATAATGCTGCTATGAACACTGGGGTGCATTCAACTAATAGTTATTGAGTGCCTGTTTGGTGCCAAGCACTCTTCTGGGCACTGGGATACAGCAGTGAACAAACCAAACCCAGTCTCTGCCTCGTAGAGCTTACATCCTAATGTAGGGTTTGGAAAAGTCAGACACATTTGAGATACTGCTAGACACCAAGGGGGAGATCAGATTTATGAGGCTGGAGCTCAGGGGAGAGACCTGGGCCAGAGTTCAGAGAAGGGTGACCTCAGTGTGGGCTGGGAATGCTTCAGGGAGCAGGAAGCTTGCATGGGGCCTTGAAGGATAATCAGAATTTGGAAGGGCCAAGAGGAACTGGAGAGAATTTTGGAAGCAGAACAAAGTGACTGAGAACACAGGAAGGCAGACACAGAGTGACTGAGTCAGGATGCAGGAGGCAGAGGTGGGAGAGGTGAGTTATTGGAGGAAAGAGGGGAGGGTCAGGCTGGGGAGGGCTGGAAGGTCAGGGAGAGTCTGGCTTTGTGGCACTGGCGTAACGCAGATGTGGACAGTGGGTGCAGGTGTGGACAGGGAGGAACCAAGCGACCCCAAGTTTCTGAAGCCACTTTGACTAGTTCTCCTCCAGCAGCCCCAGCCCCTCCCATTTCACCCACTGCCTTGTTTCCCCACTTCTCTGCTTTTCATCAGTTTCCTCTTTCTGATTCATTTTCTTCATCCCCATCAGTCTTCTTCCTCTTTCCCCTCCATACATTCTTTGAGGTTCCTTTCCTGCCCCTTTTTATTGATTTGTTTATTTATTTTTAAACCACTTATAAAGCAATTCTTTTATTTTATTTTTTATTTTTGGCCACACCGCCCAGCATGCAGGATCTTAGTTACCCGACCAGGGATTGAACCCACACCCCCTGCAGTGGAAGTGTGGAGTCTTAATCACTGGACCGTCAGGGAAGTCCCCTTGCCCCTTTTATTTTATTCTTGCCTCCCTACATCCCATAACGAATGAGAAAAATCAGTAAAGCAAAAAAATTATCCTGACCAAGCAATGATGGGAGAGACTCCCCTGGTGGTGCAGTGGTTAAGAATCCGCCTGCCAATGCAGGGCACACGGGTTCGAGCCCTGGTCCAGGAAGATCCTGCATACCGCAGAGCAGCTAAGCCTGTGCACTACAACTACTGAGCCTGCGCTCTAGACCCCGCGAGCCACAGCTACGGAGCCCGCATGCCACAACTACTGAAGCCCACGCACATAGAGCCCGTGCTCCGCAACAAGAGAATCCACCGCAGTGAGAAGCCTGCGCACCGCAACAAAGAGTAGCCCCCGCTCACCGCAAATAGAGAAAGTCTGCCGGCAGCAGCGAAGCCCCAGTGCAGCCAAAACTTAAAAAAAAAAAAAAAAAGAATGATGGGAAAGGAAGGGGTTGGTTCAACCCTTGACAGAGAATTAGCTTTGTGTTAGTTCTTTCAAACTGAATAGAATCTCCCAGGCCCCTGAGCTTGCCTTTGTGTGTGATGTAATCAGATCCTAAAACACAACCTCGGAAACAGCTGCTCTTTTCAAAACACGAAGAATATATGTTAAGACAATAGACGTGTGAACTTCATTGTTAACTGTGCAGAGAGAGGAATGTGAGAGAAAAATGCATGTGAATCAGTATACTGGTGCTTTTGAAGTTGCCTTAACAGTCTTATAAATTATATTCTTTGTGTGTACAGTTCAGATAAGTTTGATCTTGTATTATAATAGTGAAGGACTTAGTAGGAAATGCGTGTTTCCTCATGCTTTATTTTTTTCCTCTAAAGGTAAAGCAAGCTCATTCAAATATACTTAGAAAATACAGAAAATAATAAGGAAGAAAATAACCATCAACTATTCCATCATTCAGAGATGATCAGAATGAATCCGTTTTTGCCACACAACAGCCAACTTCACAATCTAAACAGTCGACAGCAACAAACATTAATTTTCTCTTTCCTGGGTCCAGTGAGGCTCTGGGTACTCAGCTGAGCTGGGCTGGGCTTGGGTTCAGGCTGAGTTGGTTTAAGTCTGATCACCTGCATGTGTCTTCTCATTTTCCTCAGACCAGCACCTACCAGGAGATACTTTTTTCCCCATGGGAGATCACAAGAATGCAAGAGGATAAGCAGAAAAACATGATGCCTCTTGAGGTCTTCACTTGAAACTAGTGTAGTGGAACTGCCACTCACCCTCCATTGGCCAGAGCAAGCCATGTGGCCGAGCCGATGTGGATGGGGTAGAGAATGGCACCTTGCCTGCCCTAGAGCACCATACGTTGCACAGCAGGTAAGAGTGGAGATCTACGGTTATCATACTGGTGTATCTCCTTCCAGGCTTTTTTATGCATACTGTACATGGTTAAATAATTACATAAAAATAGTCTTATACCTTTTGCATTCATTGCCTTTTCCCTGTATTCTCCTCAACTTCCTGTTTCAGGTTCATCTTGTTCATTCCCACCTGTCTTCTTCCTCTTTCCCATCTGCTTCCTCCTTCCCTTGTCCTGAAGCTTCCCTTCCTGGAACCGCCATATTTTATTCTCCCCCTGGGTCCCCTAGTGAATGGAAAAACAAATGAAAAAATCAAGGAACTGATTTATTTTTAATTTAGAAGGATAATGTAAGAAATCGGATAACTGAATTCAATAACATGCTGGCAAAATAGTAGAGATCTCGTAAATATCTGGTGTATAATAGGCAAGTAGAAGAACTACGTTCTTCTGGTGCCACATTTCAAGGTTAAGTGGGCAGTGGGCTTACCAGTATTAGCACTGTTGGTTGTTGGGTTTTCCCTATTTTGTGAGTTAATAGGAGAATTAATACTGTTCTACAAAGGTAGACCTGAGGGTAAATGCATAACAGTAACGTAAAGGCAAATTAGGAGAAAGCAATGATAGCAGCTTAGCAAAGCTGAGTCAATATCAATCAGATATTCTGCTGTTTTAGAAACAGTAATGATAGGGAATTCCCTGCTGGTCCAGTGGTTAAGACTCTGCGCTTCCACTGCTGGGGGCCCAGGTTCAATCCCTGGTTAGGGAACTAAGATCCTGAAAGCTGTGTGGCTTGGCCAAAAAAAAAAAAAAAAAAAAACAAATGATAGAAATGCTGTTACACTAGACAGCAATATATACATATATATCCAGAATAAATACATATAAAATAAATAAGTAGGCAGCACTGATAAAATCCCTCTCTTAACCACAGAAAGCAACCCGTCTGTCAAGTGGATTAGTTCTAAATATGTTAGTTCTAAAAAAAGAAGGCAGTCACTCCACCTCCAAGTCAGAAGGATAGTCATCTAGACAGCTGTTACATCTGGGAGATGTTTAAAATAAAGATGTCACAGAGAAGACTGCACTTGCTAGTGCCCAGAGGTGGATAACATACAGATATGGGTGCCCTAGGCAAGTTACTTAACCAGTACTTTGAGCATCAATTTCTTCATCTATAAAATGAGGAGGTTGGATAAGGTCATTGGCTTATTGTCACTGAGCATACAGTGTAAAGCAATGTGCCTGAGTTGGGTATGTCACAGAGAATGGGCAGGAGATAGTCCTGGACCTCATTCATTCATTCATTCATTCAGTTGGTCAGTCAGTCCCTTAATGCGTGGCTCTTGCTCAGTCACAGACATTGAGTATACAGCAGTGAACATAATAAATACATTCTCTGATCTGACAATCCCCATTCTGATGAAGGAGACAGCTAACCAGGCAATTATAAACCATTAAGATGCATGTTATAAAAGGGAAATTGAAGGATGTTATGGATAAAAGAGAGATAGCTAATAACTCTAACAGGCACTGTGCTAAGGTATTCATTTCTCATTTAACTGTTCACCCAGTCTTATAGAAGAGAAGAGTGAGGGGTTAGATCACAGCTTTGCAAACCTTAAAGTTCTATGAACTGCCTTTGGATCTTGCTAAAATTCAGGTCCTGATTCAGTAGGTTTGAGATTCTGCATGTCTAACAAGCTCCCACTCTGAGCAGCAGAAACCAGAGAGCTTGGGTCATCACCCAAGGTCGCCCCCCTGGTGAGGGTCAGTGCCGGGTTCCCAGCTTAGCTTCAGTCTGACCCCAATGCCTCTGCCTTTATCACCTCTCAGAGATCATGCCCCAAGAGCTCTTGCTGCTCTAAAATTCGGATTCCCATGCGAGGTTAGTTTGAGAAATGCAAATAAAATAATAGCAATAGAAGTTTGGCTTTTTCTGGAGCCCCAGCTACCCCCTAACGGAGGAGTAGTTGGGGATGTCTGGGCACTCCCTCAGGGCAGGGGACACTCCTGGCACAAGGCAAGCTTCTGTCACCTGTGTGACACTCAAACAGGTCCCTTCTGTGGCCTGGAAGTGTTAAAACACATCCACTGGTGGCCTGGCCCTAAGACCTGCCCCGGAGCTGGAACAAATGAACAAAGAAGTGGTCATAAAAATAATCACATATTGAGCCCTTAACTGTGTGCCTGGCACTTAACATTTAATTCTTACCATAACCCTAGGAGGTGAGACTATTATCATCATCTTCACTCTGCAAATTAGGAAACAGAGGTTAAATAACTTACCCGAAGTAACACAACTAGACAAAGGCAGAACCAGCATGGAGAACCAAGGCTGAGCCTTTTTGTAGGCTTATGCCTTATGTAGCATTGCTTCTAATTAATCATTCCAGCTGATTAGGAAAAGAAGGCAGCTCTGGGCCAGAGGGTTCCTTTACACTCTCCCACACAACACACTCCCATCAGCCATGGTGACTTACAAATACCTAATTGTTCATGTAACCATATATGAAATGCCTGCCTCCCTTCCTTAACCCTAGTCTGAGAAAATGACCTGTCAAGTAGTAAAAATGATACAGCTTTGGGAACCATGAATTAACTCGTAACTAGAACAACTTAATGCCTCTCTGTTCATTCTAGGCCTATTTGTTTATGATCCTTGCCTTCCAGGAACTTGAACTGTCATTTAAGAGAGAATTTACGTATATGACAGAATTAGAAAATAAAACACAGTACCACATAAAGTAGTAAATCATATTAAAGGCTTAAACTGTGAGATAATAACAGCTATTGTTCATTGATCATGATCTATGTACTTTCTTTCTTTTTTCTTTTCTTCTGTGTGCTTTCATTAAATCTTCCCAACAGCCCTCTGAAGGAGGTTATTATTATCCCTATTTTATAGATGAGGGAACAGATGCTCAGATAGACAGTTATTGGGCCAAGGCCAGACAGCTAGTAAGTAGGAAACCTGGGATTGAACCAGGAAGTCTGACCCCAGCCCTTACACCCCACCGCATCACCACATGGCAGTGCTTTACGACCTCTCTCTCAAACCAACCCTCCATGCAGTGTATCTGCCAACAGGGGACAGATGTGCATTGCTTGGAATTATAAAGAAAGGCCTCATGAAGAAAATAGTATTTGATGAAACTTGTGCCAATAAATCAACCACAACTTACCTTTATCAACCACTGAGTATAGTATTAGAATGTTGTAAATAGACAATAAATACTTTTTGAGCTGAAATATTCTGCTTAACTAAGAGTTAGCTATCGAAGGATAGCTGTGTGTGTGTGTGTGTGTGTGTATGTGTGTGTGTGCACGTGTGTGTGTGTGTGTGTGTGTAGAAATGAGAGGGTAGGGAATACTGGTTGGAGAGCATGGCATGAGCAAAGCTTTGCCAAGAATAAGCTCAGCCTGTCTCTGGGAAATTGTGAAAAAGCCAGCCTGTCAACAGTGGAGAGTTCATTTAGTCATTCAGCAAACATTTCTCGAGCACCTACAATATGCCAGGCACTGTGTTAGGTGTTAGGGGTACAAAGATAAGTCAGACACAACCCCAGCCTTCAAATGCTTCACAGTCTTGGTTGGGGGGAGGGGCTTGTTGGGGAGGAGACAGACAGGTCCAGCTGGGGCCACATAAGCTTATAAATGGCTTAAGAAGGGTCTGGTAAAGAGCCGAGGGTGCAAAGAGGGAGACCCGGTGGGGAAAGGGAGAGAGAAGTTGAGCAAGGATGGTCAGGCCCCTATAGGCAGAGACGAAGAGGGCAAGGGGCGGGGGGGTAGGCGAGGGAGGGTAAGAAGATCCTTGGCTGTAATACCCTCTGGTCATTTCAGTGACCCCCTGAAGCCTGGCTGGACTCCTCTGTTGCATAAGCACACTCAGGCCATGAACAGATGCTTTCAGACAAGATCCTTTTGTAAGATTAACAGGGCAGCTGCTTTCTGTGTTTTCAGGCGACTTCCAGGAAACACTTATGTATACGCTTTTTTTTTATCTCCCAGTGACCTAGTTGTAGAAAGAAATAGGAAAACTAGTCATGATCCTAACATTTCTGCATAAAGAAAGTTTTCTGCAACATCAGAAGTCGCTCCGTAAATCTTCTTGGAGCGTCTCCATGTGCCACACGGTGTCTGAGGTGCTGAGGATACAGCGGTGAACAAAATCCCTGACTTCATGGAGCTGACGTGCAAGTGGGGGCCACAGTCACAGCCCCAAAACAACACATAGATGTACAATATGTGAGGGCGTGACACGTGCAGGAAAAGAAAGCAGGGTAGGGGGCGGGGTGACATTGGGGAGGGCCATTGTGTGGAGGATGTCAGGGGAGGCCACACTGACAAAGTGACAGTGGATCAAAGACCTGCAGCGGGTGAGGCGGTGAGTACATGGGTCAGTCATGGTGGGGGAAGAAGAAACCCAAGTGGGAGAGTGCGCAGTGTATTCCAGAAATAGCAAGGAGGCCCGTGTGGCTGGAGCCGACCAAGAGAGGGGAGAGGCCAGGAGCTAGACCCTGCAGGAGGGGCTTTCCTCTGCCTGAGATGGGAGCCTTGGAGAATTTGAACAAAGACAGTTCAGGGTCTGGTGTCCTTTGAAAGTACCACTCTGGCTTTTGAGTGGGAAATAGAATGCTGGAGACAGAGTGGCCAAAGGGAAACCAGTAGAAGACTATTGTGACAGCCCAGGTAAAAGAGGATGGGGATTTGGGCTAGGGTGGCAGCAAGCGGAAGTTGTGAGATGCAATCTTATTCTGGATATTTTGAAATCCAAAAGGATTTGTTGATGGATTGGATGAATAGTCAAGGATGATTTGAATTCTAAGGTTTTCGGCCAGAATAACTGGAGAGAATTATTAATTAAGATGGAGAAGATTTCTTGAGGTTAGAATTCGAAAGTTTGGTTTGGGACATATTAGTTTGAGATGCCTATCAGGAGATACAAGCCCTGAGTTCAGAAGAGAGGCCAGAGCTGGGGACCTTAGTTATTAAAGTGAGGATGGTAATTAAAGCCACGGGACTGGGTGAGATCACCAGGGCATTGAGGGCAGGTAGAAAAGAGGTGTGGTCCTCAGGGAAGGCCAGTGTATGGAGGAGGACCAGGGAGGGGAGGAGGGGAACCAGGAGAGAGTAGTATCTTGGAAGCCAGTTGCTGCTGAGAGAGGAGGAAGCTAAGGACTAGGGTCAGCCCTTGGATTTGTCAAAGGAAGGTCACTGGGCTTCCCTGGTGGCGCAGTGGTTAAGAACCTGCCTGCCAATGCAGGGCACACGGGTTCGAGCCCTGGTCTGGGAAGATCCCACATGCCGCGGAGCAACTGGGCCCGTGAGCCACAGCTACTGAGCCTGCGCGTCTGGAGCCTGTGCTCCGCAATAGGAGAGGCCGCGACAGTGAGAGGCCCGCGCACCGCGATGAAGAGTGGCCCCCACTCACCGCAACTGGAGAAAGCCCTCGCACAGAAACGAAGACCCAACACAGCCAAAAATAAATAAATAAATAAATTTATAAAAAAAAAAAAAAAAAAAAAAAAAGGAAGGTCACTGGGGACCTAGACAGAAACCTGTTTAGATAGAGCAATGGGGATGGAAGGCTGGTGTTCCCATCAGGGTTCAAGGAAACACGTGGGAGGAGAGGACAAGGTAAGAGTACACATCTCTTTTAAGGAATTTTGTGTAAAATGCAGCCAAGAATGGAATTGGAGAGGGATCAAGAAGGAAGACATTATTTCATAGTTTTAGGCAGTGGAAACAAATGAGAGGAAAAATTAACCATGCAGAGGAGGGGAGTGGGGATTGCTGGAGCGATGTGTCCTTAAGTTGTTGAGAGGGGATGGGACCCAGTTCATAGGTGCAGGGGTTGGTGTAGATGGGAGTGTGGGCAGTTCACCCATTGTCGGAAGAGGGAGGGCAGAGTACGTGGCAGGTAGATGCATTGGTGGAACGTGTGAATGTTCTCCTCTGATCACTTATCTTTTCTTCCTGCTGTTTGCATGTAGTAATGGTGCTCTGTTTTCATCAATTCTAAGATGCAATTTTTTCATATTGTAGCTTCTATGAAATTGGAGTATATCTTAAACTCAATGGAGTGTTTCATTGTTGGTTTTTATTCTTTCTCGGCGCTACATACGATATAGATGACTTGGATTCAGTGAATATCACTGACATCACTCTACTTTGGTCCCCACTAGAGTTCTGCATTGGGGAGGGCCAAGCAGGGTCCCACAAATGCTGATTGCCTTGTGAGTTGAGGGGGAGATGTCGACATTTTCAGGAAGAAACTTTGGGCTGGAGCTAGCTCTCTGTTACACATGCGTGCAGCCCAAGCCTCTGCAGAAGGATCAGGTGCCTGGAGGGCAGGGGAAGGAGGCTGGCTCTCTGCCCACAAGCCACAGAGCTATCTGGGCTGCTGACTGTTTTCCCCAGGGGGGTGTGGGGGACCGAGGACACTTGGCCCACAGCTGAACCTGGGCAGACACTCCTGACTCAGAGACCAAACGCTTCCTCCAGGCAAATAAGTTCTGGGCCCTACATCCTGTGCGGTGAAGACAAGGAGAAGTCCGGGGGTCTGAGAACAGGGAACTGTGTCACGGCATAGCTCCAGGGGTCACTTTGGTTTCCTTGACTGCTAGCAGCTGTGCCTTTTATTGCTTGTGTGGGTGGAGCTGGAGCTGCAGCCCTCCTTCTCTGTAGTGGGGAGTCTAGGAAGGGTTTGAGAGGGTCCCTTTATCCAGAGAGTTGACTGTTTACTATATGCTGCGCTAAGCACTGGATGTACAGTAAGCAAATCCAGACAGGGCCTTGCTCTCAGAGCATATATCTAGTCAGGGAGATGCATTAATAAAATAATGTCTATTTTGGGACTTGCCTGGTGGTCCAATGGTTAGGACTCCACGCTTCCACTGCGGGGGGGCATGGGTTCGATCCCTGGTCAGGAAACTAAGATCCTGCAAGCCACTAGGCATGGCCAAAATAATAATATAATAATAATAATAATAATATCTATTTTTAAAACGTTAAAGAAACTATGTGCCAGGACCTGTTCTAAGTATTCGATAAAGATTAACTCCCATAGTTTGTACAATAATGTAAGAACCCGGTGCTATTACTATTAGTCCTGCTTTACAGATAAGAAAAACTCAGGCACAGAGAGGTTAATTATCTTGCCCAAGGTCACACAGCTCATAAGAGGTGAAGTCAAGATTCAAACCCAAGCAGTTTTGCCCAGAAGTCCTAGCTCTTAACCTGTGAGGCCCTGCTGCTTCTCAGTTATTTTATCTAGCTCAGTTATTCAGAAATAAAACTCCCCCTGGAAATGGAAATGAGGGATTTTAGCATCTGATAAACCAGCCTTGAGGCCTGTTTGGGGAGCCTGCTGGGCATGGAGCAGTAAGCAGTTTGTATCGGGCGCTTGTGGGATATCTTGAACTCTGGGCTTCTCTTCCCGTCTTCCTCTCCCAGCTCCCTCCTCTGTTGCCTTCTCCACTTCCTCCCCGCACAGCATCTCAGATGCTTTCACACGGCTTTACTGTTGGGGGCCCCAGGTATGTTTTTTTCTTCGACCCGTGCAGCTGCAGTGTCATGGGCTGACTCAATCTGGCAGAGAACCCTGCCCAAGAGAGGCCCCAGTCTTTGTGGTGCTGTCGGGGAGGAGGGGCAGGGAGAAACGGGAAATCAGATTTTAAGAACAGAAGCAGTTCTAGGGGACTCCCCTGGCGGTCCAGTGGTTAAGACTTCGCCTTCCAATGCAGGGCGTGTGGGTTTGATCCCTGGTCAGGGAGCTAGGATCCCACATGCCTCGTGGCCAAAAAGCCAAAGCATAAAACAGAAGCAATATTGCAACAAATTCAATAAAGACTTTAAAAATGGTCCACATCAAAAAAATCTTAAAAAAAAAAAAAAAGAATAGAAGCAGCTCTAGACCAAGACTTTGTCTACCCAGGGCAGTGGCATAGAGTCCTTGCAAAATCTTGTCTCTTCCATTGGCTAGTTCAAGGGGCTGCGAGATATTCAGGACTCGACACTATCACTATAAAATTGAATGTTCCTTCACACTTTACCAAAAGCCCTTTTACTGTCCCGATCTCCTCTGGCTCCAGCAGCAACCCCGGGAGGGAGGTATCCCAGGGAGGGAGGTATCCCCGGGGGAGAGGTATCCCCGGGAGGGAGGTATCCCCAGGGGGGAGGTATCCCCGGGAGGGAGGTATCCCCGGGGGGCTGGGGGAGGTATTCCCGGGCGAACACAGCCAGCTCCCAAAAGGTCTTCAAAGCCACAGTTAGCTTGGCGGACGCTGAAACCCCAACTCCAAATGGTGAGTCATTTGCATTTCTAAAGTGAGTTTCATTTCAAAATAACTGGGGCCGGTAGAGCTGGCGGCACGGAGCTGGGATTCTTTGTGCTTTAAACTCCATATTCGTCCACTCCATCTTTTTCCCTCTCAGAAGAGCAGGACAAGACAGTTGCACATTCAGTGCCTGGTTGCAATTCTTCGAGAACCAAACCCTGAATCCCTGGACACACCTATGTGCCATCCTTGGGCTCCAAAGCCAAAAATTGGCCTGATTTTTCCCCTAAGAAATAAACACCTAATTTCTAATTAGAGTGCAAAAAATTCAGGGAAGCTTCTGGAAACTCAAGCATGTAGCGTTACTAGGGATGCCTCTGCTATCAGATTTTGAGTTTGGCATCTTTCTGAAACTGCTTCTGAAATATGCTATTTCTGACAAGAAGACAATACTAATCTCTATTTTGTAAGATGGAGTGAGGGTTAAGTGAGGTAATAATTCAACATTTCCTATGACAGTAATTTTTTTCTTCCCCAAATTATTATGCTTTCTATTGAGTTGGCCAAAATGTTTGTTCAGGGTTTCCGTAAGATGTTATGGAAACACCCGAACGAACTTTTGGGCCAACCCAGTATATTGGGCCAAAGATAGAAGTAGCTAAGAACTTGGGAAGTTTTATAAATAGAATGACTTTGGGCTTTAGCTGGGATAGCAACTGGATTCAGCCCCTTCTTAGGGTCCAGGAGATAACTGGATTCTTGAAGTCAGGCTGACGTCAGAGCAATTAGGCTCCCCGCCCCCGTCCAGCCCAGCAGGCTGAGCACAGCTCTAAAGGCTCTGTGGGTGTTCTGCTGGCACTTCCTTCAAATGCTAATGAGACGCTCACAAATGCTAAACAGTGGGACCAAACTAGTTTCTGCTGCCCGGAGCAGCTGAGAATTATGGCCTCACTCTTCCCCAGATTTCCCAGGCCCTCCTCCCTCTACGTTCCCACCAGCTGTGCTTAAACTGCCAGGAAATAACTCTCTGGGCTCACAGGCTCTCTGGGCCTCTGTCCCCCCATTTGTCTTTCATAGCAAATGCAAACACCCCCGGCTCTCCAAACCCCTTCCTCTCCTCACCAGCTTCCCACAGGCCTTTGGGTCTCTGCAGTTTCGCCAGGGATCCCAGGCAAACAGCAGCTTCCTACCAGCCTCTACCAAGCATAGAGACCTCCACTCCAGTCTGGCCCTGCTTGAGAGCTACAACTTCTTCTTAGCTGGTGGGGCTTGGCCCCTGGTGCCACCACAAGTTTTCACCGCCCCGACTGAGGGCACACGCTGGTCTCAATTCCTTCTCCAACATCCCTGACTGGTTTTGTAGGTGCATCTGTCTCGTGCGCCTGGTTACTTTGTGAAACTGTAAGATCCTGGACTGTTAGGAAGTGGCTCTGAGGTCTCTTCCTCTCACCTGTATAGTCTGCCACATCTCCAGGACGAAGGTCTAATCCTGCTGGGTTGTAGAGGCAAGACCTTTAGTTGGCTAGGGATTATGGGATGATTTGTCTAAAAACATGATTTATTTAAGGTCAGATATAATATGATCTTTCACTGTGGTTAGAGATAGCAACAGTAAGAATCCCCAGCATAGGTTTAGTGCTGTCATGGTTTCCAAAGGACTTTTATGCACATTTTCTTATTTCATTGTCACAAACACCCTGTGGGTTGAACAGCTATTTCATGTAAGAGAAACCTGAGACTGAGAGGCCTCACTGTTTGCTTACTTTCTGTCCTGTAGCCAATAAGTACAAAGGACTTTGAGGCAAGTCTCCTACTGCAGCCAATATACTCATTATACTAAAGTAACTCTGCTAAAAAAAGATCTACATAGAATTTGTACAAATATTTACTGATTGTGTGCTTAGATTATGCTTTAGAATCACAGCTCCCCATCTCTTAGGTTCTTCTCACCTCCGTGAAAAATCCTTTCCCCTGCTCTGCTCCTTGAGTAAATAAATATCAAAATCAGGGCAGGATGATCAGATTAGTAGAGATTTTTTAAAAAGTAACACTCACTGCCAGTGAAGATGTGAAGAGATGGACACAGATACACTGCTGATGGGACTATAAATTGGTACATTGCTTCTGAAGGGTAATTTGATAATAATCATTAAAAGCTTTTAAAATAAACAGAATTTTTAAAAAATAAATAAATTTATTTATTTATTTATTTTTGGCTGCATTGGGTCTTCGTTGCTGCATGCAGGCTTTCTCTAGTTGCGGCGAGCAGGGGCTACTCTTCGTTGTGGTGCGCGGGCTTCTCATTGCAGTGGCTTCCCTTGTTGCGGAGCACGGGCTCGAGGTGCGTGGGCTTCAGTAGTTACAGCATGCGGGCTCAGTGGTTGTGGCTCGCAGGCTCAGTAGTTGTGGCTCACGGGCTTAGTTGTTCCGTGGCATGTGGGATCTTCCCGGACCAGGGCTCGAACCCGTGTCCCCTGCATTGGCAGGTGGATTCTTAAGCACTGTGCCACCAGGGAAGTCCCAGCAGAATTTTTTTGATGTAGGAAATCCACCCATCTATAAAAATATTTTGTCCTAAAAGAATAGTCTGAGACTGCAGGGAAAAAAACGTATGTATCAGAATATGTTTATCTCTGTTATTTAAAACACAACAACAAAAACCTAAAATAATATGGGTAGTCTATAACAGGTTAAATAAGGATCTACTGAGAAGATGAAATATTCTACGGTAACCAAAAATGGTGCTATGGAAGAATATTTAAGACTTTGGGAAGATGTTCCTATGTTGTCAAGTGGGGAAAACTAAAAAAAACAGTTAGGCAATGTAATCTTAATCTGGTTTTTAAAAAGATAGCTCTAACTAGAAAGACGTAGATCCAACTGTTAAGAGCAGTTATCTCTGGATCCTTCCTTCCTTCTTCTTCCCCTCCCTTCCTCCCTCCCTCCCTCCCTCCCTCTCCTCCCTTCCTTCTTTTTGTATTTTCCAGTCTTTTTTACAATAAACTTAATAAGTATGTGTTGCATGCGTAATCAGGAAAGAGAAGCATTTCTTCTTTAGATGGGGCTCCAGGAATGAGCCCCTGCGAGTGGCGGGTGGAGCTTGCGGTGGAGACTGGAAGCAAAGAAGAGGGAACAGCTAACTAGTCTATGAGCAACCAAATCGGAAAACAACTATATTCTGGGACTGAATGTCTTTTTTTTCTTTTTTTGGCCGCTTATCTAAAGAGGATAGTGTAAGAAGAAAAGTCAGCGGTTAGGCTTCTTTAAAACTGGGCTGGTGGTTTTCACTCCTCCTGATTAGACCAGGGGAGCTCTGGCTCCTTCCGACACTAAGAGCCTCTCTGGAGAGCAGCCGAGGTGGCAGGTGTGTCCTTGGCACTGCCCTCTGGTCCCACAATCAGCCTGGAGCCGCCCCACGCTGGACACCCTCGCTCCCCACTCTCTCCACTCATCTCAGAAGCATTAGTTTACTTCAACTCATCAATTAGAGCTGGAGGGGCCCTTAGAAGCCCTCGGGCATGAGGAAGGGAGGCCCCCAGGGGTGCCCCACTCACCCAGCATCTCTCAGCTCAGCGGCAGTGAAACGGGGGTGTCTGGGGGATGGGAGACAAAGATTGGAACCATAATGCAGGTCTCTCAGCTTCCCAGAGGCTTGCCAGACCCAAAGGAATAATTTCAAATGATAGTATTTTTAGGCATTAGCCACCAACTACTGTTTAGGCTTATGATCTTCGGGTTTTTTTTTTTTTTTTTTAATTTTGAGATTTTTTAGTTTCTGCCATTCAAACAATTGGGGGAAATAACTTTAAGGAAAAATGTTACAAGGCTTTCAAACAGGGCTGCAGGTGGAGTTAGGCCATGCATCGCTGGGAAGAGTGTAAACAGAGAAAGGCGGCCCTACCTCACCTTTCTGAAAAGGGGTTACGGGGTGGGGGGGGGCAGAACTGGCATCCATACCTCACGAAGAGCTCGGTGATGGCGTCTGTGCCAGTGATTACTTAATGAAACAAGCACATGACAGGGCTGAGGCATGAGAGCCATGATTATGCCACATGGTGATTAAAAAGATGGGGACGGGTTGACTGGTGGGCTGAGATGCTCATGTCGGCGGCATTTGTGGTAGGAGTGACTCTCTTCTCCCATTTTCTTCTCCCTGTTTCTTCCTCCTATGACTCCTACCTGATGTAGTCTTTTCTCTTGGCCCCAGCAAAGCCACCCTGTCAGTTTCAGTGATGTGAAGATAGGGCTGAGAAAGGATGGTTTAACCTTCAACGCCCTCAGGACCAAAGTCCAAGGGCTTCTTCATGGTAAACAGAAGCCCTTCCTAGGTGAGTCCTGCCTACTTTCTAGTTTTATCGCTGGCCACTTCCCTTCACACTCTCTTGCTTTCCACCACAGTGTTCCCCAAACATACCACACTTTCATAACGTGCTTTCTCTTGGGGGCCTGTCTCTACCCCATTACGCCTGGGATAACAGAAACTGTCTAGCTGTCCACTGAACTCCTTTTTTCCCCTTCCTTCTGGGCACGTAGTCTCCCTTGCAGCGAGCTGTGACCATGTGCCTGAGTTCTGGTCAATGGAATATAGAAATGATTGTGCGCCACTTTCAGGCCAGAGCTGTGGAAACTGTATATGCAGACTCCTTCCTGCTCTTTCCTTCTGTAGCGCCCTTGAAAGCCATGAGGTGAAGATGGCGGAGCCCCAAGTTGGGAGAAGCCTGGCTCATTTATCCCCACCTGGAGGAGAACCTTCCACCAAACTTAGACTTGGATTTGGCTTTGAGTAAGAAAGAAATATCTATTTCAGTGAAGCAACTAAGATTTGGAGATTTATCTGTTACAGCAGTTAGCCTCACCATAAATAATTCACCTGGAGAACTATTCATCCTTCAAAGCCCTCTTCAGATGCCCCCTCCTTCAGGAAGCCTTTTCTGATTCCCCCAGGTAACAGTCATCCTTTCTCCGTGTGTGTGTGTAGCCCTTCAAAGATGCTTCACTCACCGACTCCTCCCCCTCAATACTTGACTTACGCATCTCTCTTCACATTTGACCAACAACGCAATGGAGGTAGAGATACGGACCTTTGTAATCCTAGCTTCTAGCAGAGTGAGTGAAAGATAGTAGGTGTACAATATGTAAGAATTAATTCATTCACAAGTATTTGTTGAGCTCGTTCTATGTACTAGGCATTGTTCTAGCACTGAGAACACAGCAGTGGACAAAACAGAAAAAAATATCTGTCCTCTACATTTTATAGGTTGGCTTTTGCAGTGCTTTAGACATTTGCCTTTCTGCATTTTAAGAAAAGTGATTTAGGGCTTCCCTGGTGGCGCAGTGGTTAAGAATCCACCTACCAATGCAGGGGCCACGGGTTCGAGCCCTGGTCCAGGAAGATCCCACATGCCGCGGAGCAACAAAGCCCGTGCGCCACAACTACTGAGCCTGCACGCTAGAGCCTGCGAGCCACAACTACTGAGCCCGCATGCCACGACTACTGAAGCCTGTGCACCTAGAGCCCGTGCTCTGCAACAAGAGAAGCCACCGCAATGAGAAGCCTGTGCACCGCAACGAAGAGTAGCCCCCGCTCGCTGCAACCAGAGGAAAGCCCACACGCAGGAACAAAGACCCAGTGCAGCCAAAAATAAAATAAATAAAATTTATTAAAAAAAAAAACAACACAAGAAAACACACACACAGACACACACACACATAAAAAGAAAAGTGATTTAAACTGGGACTTAGATAATAAATAAAATTTATATAAAAAAAACCACACACACACACACACACAAAGAAAAGTGATTTAAACTGGGACTTAGATAATAAATTAAATTTATATAAAAAAACCCACACACACACACACAAAGGAAAGTGATTTAAAATGGGACTTAATAATAAAATTTATATTTAAAAAAACACAAGAAAACACACACACACACACAGAAAAGTGATTTAAACTGGGACTTCAATAATAACATTTAAGACCTTATAGAGATAAGTATATCACAGGCAGTTGCCAGTGCTGGATACTGTTACTCTCTAAATACTTTAAAAAATGCCACAAAGTAAAAAACCAAAAAACTCTGTACTCACGGAGTTTACATTTCAGTGGGGGAACTAGATAATAAATAAATACATGTAGAATATCAATCTGGCAATCCATGCCATGGAGGAAAATAAAACATAGAGGGAGGATGGAGAGTATAGGATGGGAGTATAATTTTAAATAAGGTCTTCTTAGAAGGCCCCACTGGGAAGATAGCATTTTAGCAAAAACCTGAAGGAAGTGAAGACTGAAACTATGTAGGTGTTCAAGGGAAAAGCATTCCAGGCAAAGGTATGGCAAGGGTGTGTGTGTGGCAGGAGCAGAATGAGTGAGGGGAACAGAAAAGATGAAGTCAAGGGGGTTGTGTATGGGAGGTGGGGGAGGGCAGGATGTGTAAGCCTTTGACAGGCTTTGGTTTCTATGCAGAGGGAAGTGGGGAGCTACTTCAGTATTTTAAGTGAGGAAGTGACCTGAACTGATGCACAGCTTAACAGGTTCAGTCTGACCGCTATGTTGAAAGAAGACTGTGTAGAGGCTTATGGGTAAAAGGAGAGAGACAAGTCACAAGGCTATTGCAATAATCTAGGCAAAAGATAATGGTAACTTGAACCAGGGTGGTATTTTGGATATATTTTCAAGGGAGGATTCACTGATGGATCAGATGTGGAATATAAGAGAAAGAAGTCACAGATGACTCCAAGATTTTTGATCTGAGCAACTGGAGGGATGGAATTGCAATTTAAGGAGATGGGAAGACTATGAGAGGGGCAGGGCGGGTCAGAAATGTAGTTTTGAACTTATGCTTGATATGCCTACAGTCATGCCTAAGTGGAGGTGTTGAGTAGCTGAATGGATATGTTGTGTCTGGAAAGGAGAAATCTGGGATAGAAATACAAATTTGGAAGTTGTCAGCATAAATATGGTATTTAAAACCATAGGATTGGATTAGATGACCAAAGGAAATGAGTGTATATTGAAAAGCAGTCCAAGGACAAACCCACAGGCACCCTAGAGTGTAGAATTGAGGACGGTAAATGAGAACCAGAAAAGAACCAACCCTTCTGAGTTGCCAGGGAGACAGGATGAGAATCAGGAGGAGAATCAGGACAAGAGTGGTCTAGGAAGCCAGGTGAACATAGTATTCAAGAAGGGAGAGAGGTCAATTATGCCAAATTCCACAGGTGGGTTGAGTAACATGAAGACTGAGAATTGATCAAAGGATTTACCATGTGAAGGTCATTCCTAACCTTGTCCAGAGTGAGTAAATGAATGTAACATTTCCTCCATCTGTATTTGACTGGAACCCAAGAGTGCAGGGACTAAGTCTTTGTTTCTCCAGAAAGAGTTTGATGAGTTTGATAAATGACTGTAGGAATGATTGAATGAAATGGCTTTTCCCTCAGGGTCTGGCATCCCCCATTTCCTACTTTATTTTCCCTAGAGCTGTAGAGGGTGAGAAACTGCACAAAGTTCCCAATTCCTGAAAGCCAGACTGTCTGGAATTGCCTGTGGTTATTTCTCTGTTCTGTTCCACAGAGCCATAAAACACCCCAAGCCCTTCAGGGCAAAGGAGTCAAAATCTAAAAAACAAATACTCTAGTCCCAAAGTCACAAGAAAACATCTACAAACTGACTCAAATGAATGTAGTCAGGCCACTGGGAGAAACCGCATTCTTGAGATCATTAACTCATGGCATTGTTCAATAAAATATTTTCTTGGAAATTTTGATGATTCAAGGCATAATTCCATAAAATACTAATAAAAATTTAAGTTGAAAACAGCTGGACGTTGATGCATTGTTCTCTGGAAAGAGGAAGATTGCCCCTTGGGGCAGTCATTCTATAGTTGCTACCATTTCTTATTTACTATACGTGAGGAACTGTGCTAAGAAGTACTTTATGGGCATTTAGCAAACTGAATCTTCATAACCAGCCTATAAGAAAGGTACTATTATCATCCCCAGATTATAGATGTAATAGTTACATATAACAGCTGATGAAATGGAGGCTTGGAAAGATTGAAGGGATGTCTTGGGATTGAGTATCTTCCCTATTGAAGGACCCTCAGGAGTGACCTGATCCCCGTCAGGAGAACTGTCTCCTGGACAGGATGAGGAAGGCCCTGGTGCTGCTTCTAGAAGGCAACTTTCCCAGGGAGGAAAAGAGGACCCAGGGGTGTGATTCTGGGACACAGCATCCTGAGAGCTGAGGTGCAGGTAGGGGGTGTAAAGAAGGCTCCTGAGAGAAAGGAAGTAAACAAAAACACAATCACAATTTATTTTATCCTCAGGCACATCTCAACTAAAAAAATATCGACTCCATTTTTTTTCTTTTTCACACCACGAGGCTTGTGGGATCTTAGTTCCCTGACCAGGGATTGAACCTGGGCCCTCGGCAGTGAGAGCACGGAGTCCTAACCACTGGGCCACCAGGAAATTCCCTTGACTCCATTTTATAGGTAAGGAACTTAAAGCTTCGAGAGGGTAAGTAGTAATTTCTCCCAAGTCACACAGATGTTAGGAAGGGGGAAGGCCAGAATTTGCCCACAGGGTTATACAATTTCAAAGGCTATGCTCTTACCACATTTCCAAAAGAACTCCAGACATAGCAATGAGAGATTCTTAAGAGATGGGGCTACTGAAAGGCACCAGTTAAAAAGAATGATCTCATTCACTGGACAGCTTTCCCTGGCCCCTCTTGTCTGTGTGTGTTGGGAAGCAGTCCACTCCTGTTATTCAGGGAGCAATTATTCCATTCTCATGGCACATTCAAAGCAATTTGCTTCTCTTCCTTTTCAACCATTTATTTTCCTGCTCCTGTGAGCTCTGTCAGGGCAGAGGGAAGAGGCAGAATGCTAACCCTCCACTTATGTAAATTTGGGGAAATGTCTTATTGGGGATGGTTGAAACGACTGGCTAACATGACATTTTATACAATTTTGTATGCCTGAATTATCTGGAACCCCCATTAGTTCGTTAATTGGTCCCATGGTAGGTTCACCAAGAGGTCACACACATGACACAGGGACTTTATCAGAGGTAAGCTCCATCCTAGAAACTCACAGGGCCAAGATGGTGGCCATTCAGTTTACGGCTGTTCAATAAATAATGATGGTCACTGGCAACTGACTCACCAAACTTTGGTCTTCAAGGAAGAATCATGGACTCCCAGGACTCAAGCCCCTCAAGAGGCTACCTGGACTCACCCAATCTGACCCCTGATCCTGGAAGGGAATTCCCTCTCCAACCTGCAGGACGGATGCCCTGGTCCTTTGCTGTAAGCCCTTCAGTGATGTGGCCCTTAACCTCACCAGGCAGCCCCTAGGACTGGGACCAGGGGGCCCTGTTTTTATTTATTTATTTATTTACGGCAGGGGGCTGTTTGTTTGTTTACGGCCATGCCTGGCGGCTTTCGGGGATCTTAGTTTCCCCACCGGGGATTGTACCTGGGCCATGGAAGTGAAAGAGCCGAGTCCTAACCATTGGACCACCAGGGAACTCCCCCAGCGAGCCCTGTTGAAAATCTCTTTCTACATTGAGCTGAAATCAGCCCCCCACTGTGGCTACTACCTAGTTCTGCTCTCTGGAGCTACTCAAAACATGTCTAATCCTCTTCTACATGCTAACTGTTCAAGTATCTCAGGACAGCTCTCAGGTTTCTCTTCTCTGCTCCTCCACTACCCAAGAGTTTAAATGAATTACAGTACACTTTATCTTTTTGAAGCAAGTAAAAAGACATTACCAATATAATGAAGGACCTGTGCAGCGATCCCCAGTCTCACACTCCTTCTCCCCACACCCCCTCTTATATATTTCTGCATACATACATACATACAGGTGTACATACTGCTTATATATTTCTTTGGACTGTGGGATCCCAATGCAGAAAAGACGCTGGTGGGAGCATTTATAGCGCAGTGATTAATAGAAGAAAGCAGAAGTCACAGACTAAAGTTTTCTTGTGATGGACATTCGCAAACTGTGTCTACCAACTGTGTGACTGTGGGCAATTTATCCAACCTTTCTCAGTTCTATTTCCTCGTCTGTAAAGTGGTAATAGTAGTTATACTTATTACGCGGGTTGTTTTGGGATTAATCTAGACTGTGCTCCTAAATCATGTATACGCGGCACTTAAAGTAGCTGTTACAAATGTTTTCTCTCCCACCACCTCACAGACTGGGAAAGGGGCCTAGAAGCGGGTGAGAGTATTACTAGGGGTCACAGCTAGTTAACATCAGAGCGGAAACCTAAACCCAGATCCCTGATTACTCCGGTTGGCCGGGACCCCTTCCTGCTCCCCATCGCGTTCGCGGGTGTCCCCAGACGTCCATCCTGCCAATGCAGATTGGAAACTCACCCCTCATCCCACAGTGCCCACGACACTGGGAAGTCTCTACCAAGTACCGACGATAACTGCAGCGAGCTCGGGTCTTGGCTTTTTGCCATTTAGGAAAGGGGAGGGATGGGGATGGACAACGCTGGCTGGCTCCCTAGGAGTCATTAAGGGTTAAAGGTAGTTTTCGGCCTTGCGATCTGAGCGTTCCAGCCCTTTGCATTACAATACAGCTCCTTAGCGGCTGGCGCACCTGGGGCGGCGGAGGCGGGGCCACAGCGTGCGGCGCGGCGGCCGGGGGCGGGGCCGGGACGCCCGGTCTTCGAACCGCAGAGCCGAGCGTTGCGTTCCGGCCCCGGGGCGTGGCCTCGCGCAGGTACGTCGAGCTTCTCGAGTTTCACTGAAACTTTTCCAGCTCCGGGGAGGCGTGCGCAGAGGCTCCAATTAGGGGCAGGTGGGAGCGTGGCTTTCTCTCCTAGCGGCGAGTGGGACTCTGAGTTTCGAATCGGTGGCGGCGAATTCCCCGCCCGCCGGGTGTCGGGGCTGCTGGAAGGATGCGAAGCCTGAGCGCGGCGTGGCTGCTGGGGGGCGTCATCCTGCTGGGGACCTCTGCCTCCTGCAATCGCACCGTCCCAGGTGAGAAACTTGGCCAAGGAGGGCTCGTGCGGCTACGGAGCGGGGGTCCTGGGCACCATGGGCAGGTGGGGGAAGAGGGGCAGGTGCGCGAAGGGTGTTCTGCCGCCGCCGCCAACTCCTCCCGACATCCCGCAGCCTCCTCTCGGCGGCTTTGAAGGGGGATCCCTGCGCCCGGGGAGCAACCAGCTGGGACAAGCGGGAGAAGCTGAAGTCTAAGGAGGGGAAAGGGAGGGAGCGGAGTGCTGGCTTCTACGGAGTACCCAGAGGGCTTAGCCTCGCGGGCCCGGGTGGGTTTCTTCGCAAACACGAAAGTCCTTAAGGAGCATTTCGCACACCCTTGAGACTCTTCCGGGCTGGTCCTGCGGGACCCGCGGAGTTAGCGAGTTGATGGCCCAGAGCGGGGTGGCGTGGGTGGGAGCCCGCGGCCTGGGAACTTTCTGCCTCGCTTTTTGCAGCCTCCTTCCACTTTTGGAGGCCACTCTTTGGGGTCGGCCCACGGCGTTCAAGACGCCCCCGGGGCCTGCAGCTCCTCTGGCACAGGGCACAGCCTGGGTGTGGAAGTCAGGGCCGGACCCTGCTGGGTTCTTGGGGTGACGAGCGCTCACCCCGAGGTTTAGGCCAGTTGGGCGGATTAATGAATGGAACTTCTTCGACCCTGCTTTACATTCGACCAAGTGTCCTTACGGCCCTGCGTTTCCCCGCCCTTCGGTGCCATGCTGGCTGCCGCTGAGGTCTGTAGGCCGGAGGCTGCCCGCCCCAGGAAGGGAACAGCACGGGAGCCGTCCCTGGCGGCGCTCAGGTGCCAGTTTGTGCGCCGCAGCCGGGTTCCACGGGTGTGCTGCCCTGGGTGTGCTCGAACTTGTTCGGCTGCGGGTGGAGCCGCCCGGGCTGAGCAGGCCTCCGAGGGCGTAGGCGCTGTTAAGCCTGGTGTGGCACTGCTGTGATGCTAAAGGACGCCCCGCTGTTTGGGGCAGCCAGGGTAGCCTTAAAAGGGAAGTTTTAATTTCCCTGCGAAATTTGTAGACCTGTTGTAAAAGGCAGGTTCTCACTTTTATCCTCTTCATAAAGACATTGAAAAAGAGCAAGTCACCGTGAATTTGAATTAGACGGAAGAATGTGATTCTTTTCCCTTTGGAGTTACAGCAAACGGTATTTTGGTGGATACTTGAAAACTGCAGCCCTGGTACACATTATATTGACAGCACTACCGAATGTAAAATAGTTGGCTGGTGGGAAGCAGTCGCATAGCACAGGGAGATCGGCTCGGTGCTTTGCGATGACCTAGAGGGGTGGGATAGGGAGGATGGGAGGGAGGCTCAAGAGGGAGGGGATATGGGGACATGTGTATGCATATGGCCGATTCTCTTTGTTGTGCAACAGAAGCTAACACAGTATTGTGAAGCAATTATATTCCAATAAAGATGTATTAAAAATTAAAAAAAAAAAAACAAGAATAAAGGCATTTATTTATTTCCAGGAAGTACTGAAACTGTGATGCACGCATGTCCGTTTACCCTTATGTTTTAAACTTATAAACTTAAAATTTAGGAGCAAAGCTTAGTATGTGCAAACATTTTTTTAAAAAACTATGTGGATGTTGATGATTCATCTATTTTATGATTCAAACGGTTCCTATAGGAAGCTTGCCCGAGTGTCTGGCTTGTTCTTGTTTACAAAGTGAGGGGCTGGAGCTGGGGGGATTCCTGAAGTATAAGGGGGACTTACTTTAACAACAACAAAAATCAAGTTACTTGTTAATCAGAGCTATTTAATATTGCACTTCTTTTTTCCCTCCACATACTTTTACTCCTTTGCAGGGTAACTGTCCTAAAGGGTCAGTTAAGTAACAGCGAGACTTTAGGTAGATGGAGCTTTCCTCACAACTTGAAGCTAGATTGATTTTGATTAAGAAAGAGGGCAGGGCTTCCCTGGTGGCGCAGTGGTTGAGAATCTGCCTGCCAATGCAGGGGACACGGGTTCGAGCCCTGGTCTGGGAAGATCCCACATGCCATGGAGCAACTGGGCCCGTGAGCCACAATTACTGAGCCTGCGCGTCTGGAGCCTGTGCTCCGCAAGAAGAGAGGCCCGCGCACCGCGATGAAGAGTGGCCCCTGCTTGCCACAACTAGAGAAAGCCCTCGCACAGAAACGAAGACCCAACACAGACATAAATAAATAAAATAAAATAAAATAATTTTTAAAAAGGACATCACCAGTGTTTCTGCCCGTTAGCACCTGTCTTTGCTTACCCCCTTCGGTTCGACCCTAAGGTGTGCCCCTCAGTTTGCAGCAGGACACATCCTAGGTTTGATTTTTCTTCCCCAAGGTTTTTCCCCAAAAGACTGCCTTATGAAAGGGAACTCAGCCTAGAGTGTAACCTTCTCATTTTACAGATAAGGGCCACTGAATTGAGGAGTGAGGGGCAAGGAAAACTGTCCATCACGCCCCTGCTTTCTTTCTGATCACAACAGTAATCGATAGTTATTTCTGTAAATATGTTTCATCTGTCTCCCCACTAGATCACGTACTCCGGGAGGCCAGGGACCCCTAGCGGCACCTCCATCACCACGGTCCAGCACAGTCTCATTCCCTAAAGGACATCAGTAAATAAATAGCAAATGAAGAATGAAGTGAAGGGACTTGCCCAGAGTGACCTGGCGGTTGATGGCAGTTCAGCATTTAAGTCAGCTTCTTTCAAGCGCTTACTTCTTTCCACCATGTCACGAACCTGAGAAGTCCCCTGTAATGCAGTCATTCCATTTTTCTTTTGGAGACTGAAACTTGTGTTCTTTTTGTAATTGGTTTTTAATTATACAAGCTGTATGTGATCACTGTAAAGGAAAAATGAGTCCAAAAAAGGGGTTGCACTAATTAAATCACCCTCAGTACCCAAAGCACTGCTAACATTTTGGTTTCTAGCCTTTCTCATGCTTTCATACATCCATGCATAAAATACGTATTCACAGAGAAATTTTTTTTGTACAAGTATGTGTTTATATAAACATCAGTAGCATATCAGTAAATATAAAACATTTTTAATGACTCTAAAATGTTGTCAATGGATGTATCATAATTTTTAATTGGTCCTCTGTTGATAGACACATGGGCTATTTCCAGTGTTTTGTAATAAGAGAGAACACATAGAACATGAAGATGGGACTTTAAATTTGTGTTTGGTCGCCTTCCTGGCCTTGTAGTTACTAATTAACCGTGATAAGCAATGTTTTAGTGAAGTCTGTGTTTGTCTTTCTTATGGTTTTATTAGCTGGACAAGTGTTGAGAGGAAAACAGTTCATCCTGAAAGAACACGAGAAAGTTGACTACAGTGTACCTAGAGAAGGGGTACCGAGCAACTGAAACTTTTATTTTTTTTGATCTGTGCTCCAAAAGGTTGGAGCAAAAGAAGATTTGGGGTGAGGAGGATAGTAGGGGAAGGAACACAAGAGGAGAGTTTAAACAAAGTAGCTGCTCTGTACTTGCTTTGGTTGGGAGGGTGGGCAACAGGAGGACGCTTAATATAACAAAGAACAGGTAGTTTTGTTTTTTTTTTAATTTTTTAATTTATTATTTATTTATTTTTTTTAATTTTTGGATGTGTTGGGTCTTCGTTTCTGTGTGAGGGCTTTCTCCAGTTGCGGTGAGCGGGGGCCACTCTTCATCGCGGTGCGCGGGCCTCTCACTATCGCGGCCTCTCTTGTTGCGGAGCAGAGGCTCCAGACGCTCAGGCTCAGTAGTTGTGGCTCATGGGCCCAGTCGCTCCGCGGCATGTGGGATCTTCCCAGACCAGGGCTCGAGCCCGTGTCCCCCGCATTGGCAGGCAGATCCTCAACCACTGCGCCACCAGGGAAGCCGCAGGTAGCGTTTTAAAGTTAAAAGTTTTCCATGCATTTTTTCCCCCAAATTGTACAAATCAGAAGAGTTAAAAAGAAAGCGAAACATCCCCTGTTCTCTCCCCTCTTCACTCTCAACAGACTTCTCTATGCAGAAATATATGTATTTTGTAACAATAGAAGGATCATACGGTACATTCTGTCCTACAGTTATTTTTTTTCTAACCTAGTAGATCTATTCATGGTCAGTATAAAAAAAATCTGTCCATACCTGTGTAGAGGGAATATTATTCATTGTATAAATGCCATAAATTATTGAACTAGCCTTTTTTGTTTTTCGATGGTCATTGAAACTAACATTTTTGTTTTACCATGGTAAACAATATTCTAGTAAATATTCTTGTACATAGTGTTTTTGTGCACTTTAGCTAGTGTATGTGCAGGACAAATTCCTAGCAATAAATTGATGAGTCATAGGGCAAGCACACTGAAAATTTTGACGTTTTTGCCAAATTGCCCTCCAAATAGATTGTACCAATTTACACTCCTTTGAAAAAGTAATCCAAACAACATAGAGGGGTGTGAAGTAAAAAAAGTAAGCTTTCCCCTCCCCATGCATTTTACTCTATAGAGATGGCCATTGTTTATAGTTTAGTGGGTATTTTTCTAGACTTCAGATTTGCAAACAAATTATAATTTTGTTATATAGATGGAAGCATATTATTCCACCAGTTGCTTTTTTTCAATGGACATATTGTGACTATCTTTCCATTTCAATGCTTATTAAATAGTGTAGTGTCTGCTATTAATGCTAGGGACTGTGCTGAGGATATGGTAAGTTAGGAGTGGTGGTTGATGAACGTTGCTTATTTCCTGTTTGTTTGTTTTGGGGTGGGGGGATGCTGCCTTGAGCATCAGTGGGTGCGTATTCTTGTGTACTTGGGCAAGTATTGTTGATTACGGGTACCAAATGGAGAATGCTTTTGTGTGTTTAAACTTTACATGTGTTTAAACTTCATATGTACATTTAATTTCATCTTCACTCTGTAAAATAGAAATGATTTTGTCTGGTAAACAGATGGGTTATAGAGTTGGAAGCTGGAATAGCATCAGTTCTAGACAAGTTCTGTGAGTTTGGGTGACTGGGATAGGATACTGTACAAGGTAAAAGTCTGTGCACTGTGCTGAAAGGGCTTCAGGGAACTTTGAGCAGCATCTTGACATTTACCAGTGTTAGAACTGACCAGTGTTATACCAAGCAGCAGGACATCCCACTCCCCCCCCACCCCCGCTCTTAGCCATCACCCCCCAATTTGCCCCATTCCCCAGCTCCTGGCAACCACTAATCTACTTTTTGTCTGTGGATTTGCCTATTCAGGGCATTTATTATAAATGGAATCATACAATATATATTCCTTTGTGACTGACTTCTTTCAAAAGCATAATCTTTTCAAGGTTCATCTGTATTGTAACATGTATCAGTTCTTCATTTCCTTTTATTGCTAAATAATGTTCCATTGTATGCGTATACCACATTTTGTCTACCCATTCATCAGTTGATGGATATTTTGTTATTTCTGCTTTGGGGCTTTTATGAATAATGCTGTTATGAACATTCCTGTATAAGTTTCTGTGTGAACACGTGTTTTCATTTGTCCTGGGTGTATACTTAGGAGTCGGAATTGATGGGTCATATGGCAACTCTATGGTGAGCCGTTTCAGGAACTGCCAAATTATCTTGCACAGTGACTACATCGCTTTACATTCCCACCAGCAGCATCTGAGGGTTCCCCTCCTCGTGTTATTTTGAAATAAATCCAGATGTAATTTCATCTTAAGATATTTCAGTATGTATTCATAAAAGATGGCAATTTCCTTTTCAAACATCACCACATAATAACCACTGACAAAAATTGTGTAATATAATCAAATAGTCAGTGTTCATATTTCTAATTGTTTCATAAGTGTCATAAATACTATATTAATAGTTTGTTTGAATCAGGATCCAAACAGGGTCCACACATTACATAAGGTTAATATTGTCTTGTAAGTCTTTTAATTTATGAGCCCTACCTCCACACCTCTTCTTGGTTTTTGCCTTGTAATTTATATTTTGAAGAAATGAGCTTCTTATCCTGCAGCAGTTTCCACAGCCTGGATTTTGCTAACAACATTCTTATGTTATTTAATATGTCCCAGTGTCCCCTTTATTTCTATTAATTTGGCAGTTGGATCCAGAGGCTTGTTCAGATGAGGGTTCATTCGTTCGTTTGTTTGTTGCAAGATTACTTAATAGGTACTTCTTCCCTGCGGAGGCAAATAACGTCTGGTTATCATTTTTGTGATGTGGGTAACTCCGGACAATCAATACTTAGATTTTCTTCCCTTTTATAAAGCAAGTTACGTAATTTTTTTTTGTTTGTTTTGGTACCAAGGGAAAAAATTGAGTCTTTTTGTGGTAATTAGAAAATCTTGGTGGCTCCATTCTGCAGAAACACAGTCTGACTCATTGACTTGGTCTCTGGTGGGCTGTTTCTGGGGTGGGTGTCCCAGCTTTCTGAATGGAAGAATCCTCAGAACAGGGGTCCACTGTCCAGTCACCAGCTTTGCCCCACCTGCCTCTCCGGAGAGCCGGTAACCACTTTTCAAACCAATGGAGAATTTATAGGATTCTCTTACACCTCTGAAAGTCTTCCAGAACATGTTAATATTAATACAAATAAATATATAAATTATTAGAGGAGGGGCTAGTTCAAAGGGGGGGGGGTTTAAAATGGTAAAATTTTACATTTAAAATTTTCTGTTTGAGAACACACGTGTGGAATCCGCACAGGTTAGGTTGGTCTCAGTAGACTCCAGCGCGTAACCTCACGTCGGTCTCCGAGGCTCAGTGTGATATAGGGGTTAGAACCAGGGAGTCTAGAAACGGACTGCCTTGGGTTGAATCCTGACTCTCCTACCTAACAACTGTTCAGCCTTGGAAAGGTTACTCAATTTTTTCAAGCTTCAGTTTATGCATCTAGAAAATGCGGCTCTAATAATAGTACCTCCTCATAAGGTGTTGCGAAAGTGAAGTAAGCTAATACACATAAAGTGTTGAAAGCAACGCTGGACGCACGATATGAGCCCTTATTAAGCGCGGGTGCTTGTTGGTATTAAGGTGGTTTTATTTTGCAGGGCTGTACTCCTGGAATCCCCTGCCGGCGTGTGTGGTTTGGGTACTAACTGGGCCAGACTAGAGCTCTAAAGACATGAGCTGGGCTCTTGATTCTTCTTCCTTTCCTTCACCGGTAGGGCTAGCTGAGCTTTTCAATCCACCCCAGGTGCTAGGTCCAGGGCTCTGCCAGGGACCATGGGGCTAAGGAAATTAGGAATTAAGGATGAAGGAATTAGGACAGTCCTGGAATTAAACCTCACACAGCGACTCTTGCCATTTTGGCTCCTGGAGCGAGTTCCACAGACATTACCAGTCTATAAATATGTCATTACTATTCTCTTGTGGTGTGTAAAATTGGTCACTCTGCTAAACTGGTGGTGAAAAACATGTAAGTGGGTCATGCAATCAATGTAGAAGGTGGTGACTGGATTTTATAAGAATGGAACAGAATATAGTAGAAAGTATTAGAGTGTACCCTGCACAATAAAGCTAATTATTATTTTGTGAAACTTTTTTTCCATTATGGATATATGTATCAGAACTGGGTTACCATATGGAATATGTTTCTTACTGTGGGTTATGGTCAAGCTTTGAAGAACACTGTAATATGTAGGAATATTATTTTATTTTTTAAATTTAAAAATAATTCATGCTCTTTTGAAAAAATTATAAAAGAAATTGGAACAAGAGATGAGTTTCTCCTAAGTGTACTAACTTCCTGTGGCTGCCATAACAAATTGCCACACGCTGTTGTTTTCAGTTAGTAAGACCTTATTTTCTCACAGTTCTGGAGGTCAAGAGTCTGAAATCAAAGTGTGGGCACCTCTCAAGGCTCTAGGGGAGACTCCGTTCCATGCCTCCTCCAGCTACTGGTGGCTGTTGGTATTCCTTGGCATTACTTAGCTTGTTCCTTGGCTTTACTCCAATCTCCGCCTCCATTTTCACATTGCTTTCTCCTTTCTGTCTTCCTTCTCTCTCAAATCTCCCTCTGTCTTTCTCTTCTAAAGACAATTGTCATTGGACTTAGGACCCACCTGGGTAATCCAGGATGATCTTCCCATCTCAAGATCCTAATTGCATCTACAAAGACCTTTTTTCTAAATAAGGTGAGGATCACAGATTCTAGGGATTAGGACATGGACATCTCTTTTGGGGGGCTACCCACTCTGCTAAATGAAAAGTGAAGTATTGATCTCTACACCCTTTCATCCCACCCTAATCACGGTCACTTCTTAGTTGGGAAGCCTTAAGAGAAGTGAATAATCCTGCTGAACCTGGGTACAAAGGTAGGAGAGGAAAAAATGATGACTAAGCATACAAATTATCAGATAGACTTGTGAGTAGGTTGAACATCCTCCCTGGCATACTGTAGTGCCATGGTGAAGGACTGCTCTTCCCCAGAATTAAAGTCAGATCCTTCCATGTCCTCACATCGTCCCTCACGTTCATCTGCACGTCCGTGAGCACTTCATTGGCATAGGCTGGCTATGCCATTGGTTTGTGATTTGTAAAGTTTAATTCATAATATGGGGGTGAGAGTGGAAATTGTTAAAGCTTGCCATGTTACTTGCTTAAAAGTCAGAATACAAATTTGTCTGAACAGAAATCATGCACCTATCTGTCCAGTGACCTTGAGGCCGGAAGGCTTGCCTGCCCTCTGGCCTCCATGGGAAGGTCTCCAGGAGGCCCACACAGAAGTGGGGGATCCCTGCCCACGGCTGAGGCTGTCCTTGTGTCTGGAGAGGGACTATCTCTGTGCTCCTGGGAATCTTGCCGTGTTGGACTTTGGGCTAGGGAGTGACAGGCCAGGCTGGATACTGTCTTGCGGCCCCAAGTGAGATAGATGGCCATGATGAGAACAGGTAGGAACTAATGAGTGTGGACAGTTTGTAAAAATAAATTGAAATATGAGATTCGCAGAAGTCAATGAGATATTCGAGATTCATAGAAATCAATGTTATAGTCTACACATACTTCCCAACCCTCCCATAAAAAATACCTGCTGTAAAAAAAAAAAAAAAAAAAAAGCAGCAAGCAAACAAATCCAGACCATAGAAATCTCAGTAATTCCATCACCCAAAGAAAGCGCCCACAAGTATTTTGTGTACTCCTCCTGTCTTTTTCCTTTCTCTTCTTTCACACAGCACAGGAAGCTTTCTTCACCTACACTGCTCTGGAGAAAGGCAGGGCTGCCATAACATGCTGTCCATGCCAGTTCTCTCTCAATCCCTTTCAGTTCATTCTGCTTCTGTTTCTCCTCAGCTGCTCTCCTCCTTTCCTCTTCTGCCCAAATTTTCAGGTAACTATAGCACTTAACAGCACCATCTTGTCCGTGACCTTCGCACCAGCATTTCTGTGGAAACGTTGATTTCTGTAATGACCCTTGTCTGCCTTGCCTTTCTTGCGCAGGAACCAGTAGACCCTCTAAAGGAAGAAGTCTCATTGGTTACGTTGATAACTCACCTCAGATCACTGGGAGAGGAGAAACAGTGGAACCAGGCTTTTCTGTGGATAAGTTTTCTGCCTCTGTCCTCACTGGAAAACTGACTACTGTCTTTCTTCCAATTGTCTACGTGATCGTATTTGCAGTTGGTTTGCCGAGTAATGGCATGGCCCTGTGGGTCTTTCTTCTCCGGACAAAGAAGAAGCACCCTGCTGTGATTTACATGGCCAACCTGGCCTTGGCGGACCTCCTCTCTGTTATCTGGTTCCCTTTGAAGATTGCCTATCACATCCATGGCAACAACTGGATTTACGGGGAATCTCTTTGCAAGGTACTCGTTGGCTTTTTCTACGGCAACATGTACTGCTCCATCCTCTTCATGACCTGTCTCAGTGTGCAGAGGTACTGGGTCATCGTGAACCCCATGGTGTACCCCATGAAGAAGGCGAGCATTGCCATCAGTGTCTCCCTGGGAATATGGCTGCTGATTCTGCTGCTTACTATCCCCTTATACGTTGTGAAGCAGACCATCTACATCCCAGCACTTAACATCACGACCTGTCATGATGTTTTGCCAAAGGAGGTGTTGGTGGGGGACATGTTCAATTATTTCCTCTCTCTGGCCATCGGAGTCTTTCTGTTCCCAGCCTTCCTTACGGCCTTTGCCTATGTGCTGATGATCCGGACCCTCCAATCTTCTGCCTTGGATAAAAACTCAGGAAAGAAGAGGCAGAGAGCCATCAAGCTCATCGTCACTGTCCTGGCCATGTACCTGATCTGCTTCACTCCTAGTAACCTTCTGCTCGTGGTGCATTACTTCCTGATCAAAAACCGGGGCCAGAGCCACATCTATGCCCTGTACGTCGTAGCCCTCTGCCTCTCCACCCTCAACAGCTGCATTGACCCCTTTGTCTATTACTTCATTTCAGAAGACTTCAGGGATCATGCAAAGAATGCTCTGCTTTGTCGGAACGTCCGTACTGTAAAGCAGATGCAAGTATCCCTCACATCAATTAAATTCTCTAGGAAATCCAGCTCTTACTCTTCAAGTTCAACCAGTGTTAAAACCTCCTATTGAGTTTTCCAGCTCCTCGGGTGGAAGTTATGTAGGGGGATTTGGAACCTGATGAACATTATGGGGATGCTTCTGCTGTTTCCCTACCAAGCGGGTTTCACCACATACCATGTATATGCAACACCTCTCAGGATTGCTGGGAGCGGCCCTGTTTGCATAGGGAAAGTCCCCCAAATTAACATAGATGTCAGTTTCAGAATTCCTCTACTCAGGTGCTCCTGGAAACGGAACTGACAGAAGCAGACTTTTCAGAAGGTGGAGAAAAGACAGAAACCCAGTGATTTGCAAAGACTAGTCTTGGCATGAAGACTAAGTTCTTAGCTAAAACTACATTTTACATCTGGGGTCAGTCACAACCATGTTAGGGCTTCAGGGCCCTCAGAGATGATTGGTGCAATTGACTGGCTTTAAGGATAAGGAAACTAAAGAGGTGAGGGAGCTGCCCAGAATCAGGTTTCCAACCAATGGCAATAAGTTAGGACTGGACAGTTTTGAATGGTCAGTGGGGTTCTTGTACCACCTCATCAAAATCCTTGTGGATCTTGTTGAAAAATGCAGATTCATTATACTCAGGAATCAGAGCTCAGAGTCTGGGGACAGGGCCCAGGAACCTTCATTTTAACAAGATTTTCGTGCACTCCAAATTTTGGGAACTATTGGTCTGGGTACTGCTTCCACTTGACAAGGGGCCATGGCAGTTTTTGAAAAGAGAAGCAAACAGAATGTTGTGTGTCTCTTTTATGTTCAGCTTATAATGAAGTCTGTTTGTTGACTTATTGGGACTTTCAATTATTTATCAATCCTTTGAGCTTTTGTGTGTATCATTATCACTTCAAGGAAAATACAGCAAGGATTTTAAATGTAGAAAAATAAATTTTGTGTAACTCTTTACTGACTTCAATGAAATCTTCAGGTTGTCTGAATAATAGATTGTTTTACAACTAGGAATAGTGTTTACCACTTAGTATTTTAAAAAATTATTGTTGGACTATTTCTTGCCAGTTTTGTTGACTTGTTATCAAATATGAAATTATAAAGCCGTCACTGGGTTTGAACCACATCCGTTTGGAGAAGAACTTCTGAAATAGAAGTGATTTGCAATGTATTTAAAGAGGTACTTGACTCCAAGCTGACTTTATACAACTGGTGTATTTGTGACCTTTTAAAATAATTGTTTTATTGTATGATTGATTTATAAATAACACATGACTTATTTTTTACAATTTATCTCTGAATTATGTGGCTTTTGCTTTCATTTTTGTTTTCGAGGGAGGGAGTGAGAGAAGGGAAGCAAAGGCATCACTCTTCTAAGAAGAAATGAAAGTGATTCTCACATCTTATTTTTTACGTAAATAGGGCCATATTACACACATTGCTCTGTGATAATTGTTTTTCTTTTAACCACATTTTAGAATTCTTTCCACGTCTGCATCTATGAATTGACCTCCATTTTTAAAGGATACAGACTACTTGATATTTTGGATATATTGTGACGTTTTAGTCATTTAGTTATTTCCTACCTATGGCTCCTGAAATTGTTTCTCTCTCTCCCACTTTTTTTTTTTTTTTTTCCTCTTTTAAAACAGTGCTGGGCTTCCCTGGTGACGCAGTGGTTAAGAATCCGCCTGCCAGTGCAGGGGACACGGGTTCGAACCGTGGTCTGGGAAGATCCCACGTGCCGCAGAACAACTGAGCCCACGCGCCAGACCCCATGAGCCACAACTACTGAGCCCGCGTGCCATAACTACTGAAGCCCTCACACCTAGAGCCTGTGCTCCCCAACAAGAGAAGCCACCACAATGAGAAGCCTGCGCACCACATTGAAGAGTAGCCCTCACTCGCCACAACTAGAGAAAGCCCGCGCACGGCAACAAAGACCCAATGCAGCCAAAAATAAAATAAATTAATTAATTAACTAGTAAAAAAAAAAACAAACCAGTGCCACATTGAACATCTGTGTGTAGACATCTTTGTGAGTATTTTTTTTTTTTAAGTTATTTTAATTAATTTATTTATTTTTGGCTGCATTGTGTCTTCGTTCCTGCGTGCGGGCTTTCTCTAGTTGTGGCGAGCGGGGGCTGCTCTTCGTTGCTCTGCCCGGGCTTCTCATTGCGGTGGCTTCTCTTGTTGCAGAGCACGGGCTCCAGGCGCACAGGCTTCAGCAGTTGTGGCTCGTGGGCTCTAGAGCCCAGGCTCAGTAGTTGTGGCGCACGGGCTTAGTTGCTCCGCAGCATGTGGGATCTTCCCAGACTAGGGATCGAACCCGTGTCCCCTGCACTGGCAGGCGGATTCTTAACCACTGCGCCACCAGGGAAGTCCCTGCTATTTCTTAATTAGTCATTTTTATAATACATGCTGATGGTTAAAAAAATCAAACTGAATAAAAATATATAAAATAAAAAAATTTACTTCTTTGCTACTCATGCCCATTCTTATTTCTCAGAGGGAACTAATTTTTATAATTTATAGGAAATATATGTATTTTATATGTATGTTATATGTATGTTATACTCTTAAAATAAGAATGAATATGTATGTGTATGTAAATACATATATGTGCATGTATATGTCAACTTCTAAATCAATTCATATGGATCTCCCTCATTATTTTCAGTGCCTAGGTAGTATTCCGTGCACGGGTGATCATAATTTAATCACTACCTATCGAAGAAGTATTTTTCTTGGTTCATTTTCACCAAGTCTGTGAATCTACATTAAGAAGTGTAAAAAAAAAAAAGATTGGGGCAATAGAATCATGAGTGTTTGTTTGCTAAAGCAAATTCTTTTCCAATCATGTTTGTTTCTTTTGCCTTTGAGGAGTGGCTCACAAAGGTCTTGTTCTACCTGAATCAGGCCCCTGACGGGAGGGCGGAGGAACTCTGAACCTGAGCTTGGAAGTGCCCTGGATGTTCTTTGCTCTGTGCCCCCAGTTTTAGTGTGCTCTGATTTTTCTAAACTATCTGAATACTTGAATGTTACACTCCTTTGGCTCCATTGACTAAAGGAGAGCTCTCTTAATTTGAAAGTGAATGTGGATTGTCCCACTGTGTGGGACACATGTTAAACTGGCTTGATTGGAGTTGTCTGGGCATTTCTCTGTATGTCATTTCAGTTGTTTGTAGCAGGAGTTTCAGAGGTAATTAATTTCCCAGTTATCAAGATTTCATAAATCCTGGGGCTATAATCTCATCAGTATGCACAGTTTACTGATTACAACTTTGTTCCTGTAACTTTAACCCTCTGGAGGCCCTTGGAGGACTGGAATGTATTACCAAATCAAAGGTACAGTTCATCATACTGTTCCCTGGTCTCATCGATTAAAATCATGGCTCTGCTGCAGAGCTTGGATGTTGTCTTAAAAAGCGAAGTTTCTGATTTCACACTAGTCAAAGGGATGTGTCTAGTCCATCCCCACTCCTAATTCTGAAGGGGAAAAAACCAGACCCTGAGGGATCTGGTCCTCCATTTTATCCAAAGCCTTGGAATGTCACTGAGATGGTTGTTTAAATGTAAATAATTGGAGTCACTCAGGTCACACTTTGGAAATGTCTTTTTTTGAGGGAGAGTATGACGAATTCTGTGGTTTGGGTATGAGCTGCCTTTGCCTCTACCTGTTCATCAATCTGTGGAATATTTACCAGTGTCTGTCTTTATGGGCGAGAAATTAGGCACAACCAGTTCTGCACCGCCTCCTGCAGAAAACAGCCCTAGCCTGTGGGATCCACGAACTCTATTTAAGCCATCAGCACCCAGCAAGTGTGAGTGGTTCATTCACTCATCCCACAATTATTGCAACATTGTTGCCTTATTAAATGCAAATAATTAAATCAGGATTCCCACATTAGCAACATTCTAACTGTGGGATTAATGTTCTCAGTGAAATTAATCAATATTAAAAAAAAAAAATTCCTCCAGTATTTGGGTTAATGGAAAGCCTTTAAAGAAGAGCCTATTCTAAAGCCAGGTCTTGAGAGTGGGAGAAAGTCAAGGAAAACAAAAGGACAAGAAGGCTTAGGAAGGGCCATTATTGTGGCTTCTCTCTTAATATTGTGAAGCTTAAACCTTTCAAAAAATAAACCTAAAAATTATAAAAGTAATAAGTGGTTCTTGTAAATAAATCTGAGAATATAAGAGCATATACTGAAAAGTGGACCCATCCACGTCAGAACGTAGTTACTCCCTTTGTGCATCCTTTGAAGTATTTTTTATGCATGAATATGTATAAGTACCTATATGCTTCTTTTTAAAAGTAAAAGAGTTATACTATGTATGTTATTTATGCATAATCAATTTCCTCACAACTTAGTGGCTTAAAGTAACAATAAACATTTGCTAACTGGCGCAGTTTCTGTGGGTCATGAACTGAGGAGCAGTTTAGCCACATGGTTCTTGCTTGGGATCTCACGAGGTTGCAGTCATCTGAAGGCTTGACTGGGGCTGGAGGATCCACTTCCAGTGTGGCTTCCTCACAGGGCTGGCACGTTGATGCTGGCTGGTGGCAGGAAGCCTTGGTTCCTCTCCATGAGGGCTTCTCCACAGGCCTGCTCAAGTGATCTCATAACACGAAGGTTGACCTCCCCCAATATGAGTGATCCAGAGAACAAGGAGGACCTGCAATGACCTTTAGAACCTAGCCTCAGAAGTCACACCATCATCTCCACCTTACTCTACTAGTCACACAGACTAACTCCAATTCACTTTGGGAGGGGACTACACAAGAGCATAAATAGCAGGAGTCGAGGCTCACTGAGGGCCATATTTGAGGCTGGCTACCACCCTGTCCCTGTATATGAACACATCTTGGACATTATTTCCATATCAGCATTTAGAGATTGACCTCATTATTTTATTTTTTTATTTTAAGGATTTTTTTATTTTTAATTAATTAATTTATTGGCTGAGTTGGGTCTTTGTTGCTGCGCGCGGGCTTTCTCTAGTTGCAGCGGGGGCTACTCTTCATTGTGGTGCGCGGGCTTCTCATTGCGGTGGCTTCTCTTGTTGCGGAGCACGGGCTCTAGGTGTGCGGGCTTCAGCAGTTGTGGCTCACGGGTTCTAGAGCGCAGGCTCAGTAGTTGTGGCGCACGGGCTTAATTGCTCCGCGGCATGTGGGATCTTCCCAGACCAGGGGTCAAACCCATGTCCCCTGCGTTGGCAGGCGGATTCTTAACCACTGTGCCACCAGGGAAGCCCCGACCTCATTATTTTAAATGGTTGTATCCATTTTATGGATATGCTATAAGGAATCCTTCAGCTTTTAGGTTGTTTCCAGTTTTTTGCTATACTTGTATTGCTATTCAGGCAATCTTTGGGTGAATATCTTTTTATATCTTTACATACTTGTTCATTCAATATTCTTCCACCATGTACTATGTGCCAAGTCATGCTCAAGGCAGTGAGGGATATTGTGGAGAACAAAATAGACAAGATCCCTGTTCTCACTGAGTTGACTTTCTGATTGGGCAGAGACCAGAAATAAGAAAAATATCTACTAGTAGTAAATTCTAAGAGGGGGCAAATGCTAAGAATACTAGGGTTTCAGGGAAGGTTTCAAAGAAGGTGAAATTTAAGTTGCAATATAAAGGACAAGAAAGCCAGCCCTGGGAGGATCCCAAGCAAGGGCTTCATGGGAAGGGGTGAGGGGAATAAAAGTATGAGCAAATAGGTTGGAGAGACAGGCAGGTGCTGGGTAACTGAAGGGATTTGTAAGGGAGTAAGGAGCTTGACTTTCATTCTAGGTGGGATGCCATAGGATTGTCTTACTGATAGTCACTGGCTACCACAGGATATGGATTATAGAAGGGCAAGAGGGAAACAAGAACAATTAGGGAATTCCAGCAACGCAAGCAAGAGATGATGTCAGCTTGAATTCGGGTGATGATAGAGATAGAGAGAAGGGAACTAATTTAGGCTGCGTTTTGAAGGTAAAGTCAACAGATGTGAGGAAAAGAGAAATCTAGGAATCGAAGATCATACTTAGATTTTTTTCTCAGTGGATAATGATGAAATAATTAGGCGTGAGCAAGTTTGGAGTTTGAAAGTCAAGAGTTCTATTTTGGCCAGGACATCTTGAGTTTGAGATGCCTGTCAGACATCCAAGTAGAACCGTTGAGTAGGACATTTGGATATCTGAGTCTGGAATTTTCACTGATCAGGGTGAGAGATCCAGATTTGAGTCTTTGCCATATCACTAGCACTTTTAAAGTAAAGGACTTAGATATTCTAGGCAAGAGAATAGATGAAGAGAAGGGGGCCTGGGACAAAGGCCTTTGACACTTAAAGCTTTTCAAGCAGAAAAGGAGCCAGTAAAAGAGACTGAGAAGGACTGGCCACTGGAACAGAAAGAAAGTCAAGAGAATCTGTTTTGGGGGAAGCCGAGGGCATGAAGGAGAGAGGTGTCAATCACAGGAAATATTACTAGAGGTCAAGTGAGATAAGAACAGAGAAGTGACTATTGGATCTTATCACATGGAGAATGTTGGTGACCTTGACAAGACCATCAATCTCTATGGTGTGGTGGGGAGAGGAAGCCAGAAGGTTCAAGAAAGAATGAGAAGTAAGGAAGTGAATGCAGTGATGACAGATAATCCGGACAATCCCGTACAGCAAGTTTAATTGCAAAAGGGAGCAGAGGAATGTGGGGCAAGAGAGGCACTGAGAGTGATTCTGTTATCTTTTTTTTTTTTAAAAAAACACTTTTTGGCCGCGCCACGTGGTGTGCAGGATCTTAGTTCCCTGACCAGGGATCGAACCTGCACCCCACTGAAGTGGAAGTGGAGAGATTTAACCACTGGGCCACCAGGGAAGTCCCTCTGTTATCTTTAGAATGTGGTGATGGGAGTGATCCAGTAGAGAGCAGAGAGATACTGATGGTGGGAGAGACTTTGAATATACTGTATTTCTAGAAGTAGAATTCCTGGGTCAAAGGGTATGTATCATTTTGATCATGATTAATTGCCCTATTGAGATGGCATACCAGTTTACACACTTGTCAACAGTGTGTGAATGTCTTTGCCTCACACTGTTGTAAACACAGAGTTTTCACAGTCTTAAATGTTTGCCTATCTAAACTTCACAAATTTTGAGTGTAATGGTCATGCAGAGCTATGAGCACCTTGGGAGAAATGAAACTGTGTCTTTCCTCCTTTATTTACTTTGGGCATATTCTTCTCCTGCCAATCTTCACCACTAAAGCAGTGCCACTTGAAAGGTGCTAGCTTTGGGGAAATTTGGTCCCATTTCTCTTTGTATTGTCTCTGAGAGGAAACCTAAAGTATTCTTCTGGGTGGGTTGCAGAAAACTCCTGTTCCATTTGGGACCTCCTTTGTTCTAGAAAGTCCTCTATCATTCTTTCACAGAGAATAGGACGGCATGGCTGCAGCCCATCCACCTGGTACCTAATAGCTTGGAGTCTGAGCCCTGGGCCCTGGCCAGCTCACCTGCAGATGAGGGATTAATTCTCAGCATCGCCAGGTTTTGGCTGTCATCTGAGTACCTTACTCCAGCTTCAGCATGTAGCCTGGGGTGAATGACTTCAGTGCATAAAAGAGTTTAATTAGAGCTTCTATGTGGCACTGGCTAGACTTAATTACCTAATCCCGAGAGAGTAGTTTAGCCAAGATCTTGTGTTCTGAGCTCTTTCAGAAGCTACCTGGCCACTTGGAGGGGACTGTATCTAGTTCTTTTTTTTTTTTTTTTTTTTTAAACAAATACTATACATGTAAGTGGGAGATGAGTCACATTTATTTTACCACATCTCTGATTTTTAATTTAATTTTTATTTATTTATTAATTTATGGCTGTGTTGGGTCTTCGTTTCTGTGCAAGGGCTTTCTCTAGTTGTGGCAAGCGGGGGCCACTCTTCATCGCGGTGCGCGGGCCTCTCACTATCGCGGCCTCTCTTGTTGCGGAGCACAGGCTCCAGACGCGCAGGCTCAGTAATTGTGGCTCACGGGCCCAGTTGCTCCGCGGCATGTGGGATCTTCCCAGACCAGGGCTCGAACCCGTGTCCCCTGCATTGGCAGGCAGATTCTCAACCACTGCACCACCAGGGAAGCCCTGTATCTAGTTCTTATTGGTGACAGACAAATTTTCCCTCCAACTAAAGATTTTTGTAGATGGGAGGTTTTGTTTAAAATATAGCTGATTTATCAGAATTTATGGTTTAAAAAGAATTGCAGGGCAAGGATGGAAATGATAATATTTATTCCAATGATAGTTTTAGTTTCTGTTAATTAAAACTAGAATCTTTTTTTTTTTTTTTTTTACTTTTTAAAAATTTAATAATTATGGAGAATTTTGTACCCACACAGAAGATGACTGAATTGTATAAGGAAGCTCTAGGTCCGTGTACCCATCACTCAGTCCCAACAACCATCAACCCTTCAATTCTGCCCCATTCAACACCGCCCCCTTTATTCCGAAGCAAGTCTCAGAAATCATATTATTTCACTTGTAAATGTTTCAGTGATTCTAAAAGAAAAGGAGTTTAAAAATCATACCTTAAAAATAAGCAATTCTTTAATATCAAATATTCTGTCAGTGTTCAAATTTCTACTTGTCTCAAATGTCATACTGGGTTTTTTTTTTTTAGTTAAAAAAAACCCCCCAGAATCCAAATAAAGGTCACACACTGCAATTGATTAATGTCTTTTAAGCCTCTTAATTTATCTTTTTTTTTGTTTTCCTTCTTGCAATTTATTTGTTGAAGAAAACAGGTTATTTGTTGGGAGATTTTCCCACAGTCTGAATTTTGCTAACTGCACTCCACTGGCAATTTAAAAAGCCTACCGCAGGAGAGAAAAGGCTGTTTTGACCCAAGAACTCTGATTATACATCTGTTCATTTTGCACTTTATGGGAAGCAACTAGGAATACTAAAATCCTTATCACTTTGCTCTTCTATGTAGGGATCTTAATGTGCTCCTAAGGACAGGGAAGAGAGCAGGCCCCAGGCCACCGTCCACATCTGGCTGGCTGTGCCTGGGAATTCCACTCTGACAGGACCCATCATTAACTGACAGTGTGGACATTTCACATGTGCTTTCTGCTCCCACACATTCATTCTGGCCTCCCTAGAATGTCCATCATTCTTTAAATCTACAGTTTGGAGCTTTTAATTTTCTTTTTTCAGGTGGGCTGGAATAGTTATTTTAGAAAGAGAGATGTTTCAGTCTCCAGAGCCTATCCTGGAATTTTTTCTTTCAAGATACTCTTGTGTGTGTTGGACCCTTTCCGACCTGTGTCTGCCCCTCTCTTTTCTTTTGAGTGGTGATTCTCTAGGCCAAGAGCGATCTTAGGCCCGGGGCTGATGGTCCAGGATGCCCCGCGCTGGCTGGTCTGAGGAGAAGCATGAATGGCTTCTGCGTCTTCTTGAGAGTGGTATTCAACTGGCATCTGGGAAGGCATGAGCAAAATTAAATAAAATCTCCTGAGCAGATCTAGGGAGGCCAAGCCACACCTTGAAGGTTCTTCTGGATCTTTCAGCTTGGACAGGAATATGACACCTGAGTGTCTCGAGGTGAGGTGGGAGTGAAGCAGGAGGCCAGGATGGTCACAGGAGCCAGAAGGAAACTAACTGTGCAGGGCAAGGGGCCCATCAGAAGCCCAGGGCTCTGAGCCACTATCAGCCCCTCCCTCGTTTTTCTCTCTCTCTCTCTCTCTCTTTTTCTTTCTCCTTGTGGCCAAGGTAACCAGGACACCTTTTACACAGGAAGACCCATGGTAACCACCCTCTGACCTTTTTTTTGTCATCCCCAACCCCTGCTTTATGGCCCAGAGCTCTCCTTCCTCGAACTTCAACCTCTAGAATTAGAAACCAGAATCTTACACTTTTTTCTTTCTTTCTTTCTTTTTTTTTTTTTTAACCTTAAAGGTGCCTTCTGGGGAGATGAGGTAAGGAGAATGTTCTTATCTTGATTTCAGGGGGTGGAGATGACAAGTTTCCTCCAGAGAGCTAATTCTGGAGCCCTGGGTGGGAATCACCCAGGTCTCAGGAAATCTTTGTGGCTGTGGAGTCCAGGCTCAGGATGTGGCAGGTATGTTGTTTGTTATCAGGAGAGAAAACAGGCAGAGCTGTTAATTTATGACTTAGAGCCCATAAATCTCTGAGTAAACAGAATGCGAAGGTTCTGAGTCTCCCACGAAACTGCTTGAGATAGACCCCCCCCCACCAGCGCCCCCCAGTGGTGAAGAGCAAGTACTCTGGAGCCAGATGAACTGGGTTCAAGTCCTCACTTCACCAACAGTGACTGAGAAAATTACTGATTTCTCAGTGCTTCAGCTTAATGGGCTGTAAGACAGGGCTAGTGATTCGTCATACAATTTCTGAGGATGAAATGAATGAATTCATTTAAACTGTCTAGAATGGTACTTGGCCAGAGTATGTGCTGACTAATATTAGCTACTATTATTTTCCTTTAATCCAGTTCCTGTGCAGGAACAGGGGAAAGCATGAGGTGATATGGGAACACTAGGAGGGCGTGAACATTCGAGGGAGCTGAGGGGTGTCAGGGAGGCTTCCTTGGAGGACTAGTGCCTGAGCTGGGTAACTGAGCATCCCAGGAGCAGCGTGTTATGTGTGGGGCAGATGGGGCAGGTGAGATGGGTAGGAGCTCCTCACAGAGCTTAGGCTTAACCTGGAAAGTGTGGGGACCCCCCCATGAGGTTAAGGTAGGGAGAGGGTCAGGTGTGCCTCCCAGCAGCTGGTGGAGGCTGAGTTTGAAGAAAGGCAAAGTGGGTACAGGAGGTGAGTCTGGTCTCCTACAGTAATTCAGGCCAGAAATGGCAAGGGCCTGAATCTCCGTGCTAGGGTTGCTAGGGTTGGAGAGGAGGGGATGGGGGACTCAGGAGGTAAAGCCTAACAGTGATTGAATGAGAGGAGGAGGGACCAGAAACAGCATGACACTCAGGTTTCTGGCTCATGCTATCAGGTGAATGGGGGTGTTGCTGCTGACTGAGACAGCAAACAAAGGAGGGGCTGTCTGGATCCTCCAGAGGAGGAATGAGGGGGTAAGGGAGTGAAAATGTTCAATTCAATCTGGTGTGACTAAGGCATTTGAGATGCCTATGTGCTGTCTAAGGGGAGATGTCCTGTAGTCAGTTTATTTATACTCTGCTGTGTCCCAGGTAGAATTTAAAGTGATATATAAGGATACATAAAGTAGAGGCAAATATTATAAATTAAGTAGAAGTGAAAGAAGAGAAACAAGAGTAGAATGTAAAACTGAGGAAGGAGGGAGGTTGATACAAAATACACAGCAGAAAGCAGAAGTCACAAGCTGACTGGATTCAGCTGACCTCTACTGTTTGTGTTGGCCTGCAGTCTAATGTTTCTCTGTTTATTTTTGGTTGGGCTTTTTGATTTTTGCTTTTTTGGAGTGTAGTCTTACAATCCAGGAGTTCCCAAAAATTAGGATTTCTGGATTTGTCTAAAAATATTGGAAGTTCTGGGAGCTCTGAGCCGTATTCTAATGTGGCAACAATTATCTGCATCTAAGGAGCAGTCACAGTTGTTTTTTTTTTTATTAGTTTTCTTTTTTTTTTTTTAGAGATGGAGCATCTGTTTTTTTTTTTTTTTTTTTTTTTTAATTTATTTTTTTGGCCGTGTTGGGTCTTGGTTTCTGTGCGAGGGCTTTCTCCAGTTGCGGCAAGGGGGGGCCACTCTTCATCGCGGTGCGCGGGCCTCTCACTGTCGCGGCCTCTCTTGTTGCGGAGCACAGGCTCCAGACGCGCAGGCTCAGTAGTTGTGGCTCACGGGCCCAGCTGCTCCGCGGCATGTGGGATCCTCCCAGACCAGGGCTCGAACCTGTGTCCCCTGCATTGGCAGGCAGACTCTCAACCACTGCGCCACCAGGGAAGCCCAGTTTTCTTTATTTTTTGTCTTTTTGTTTTTTATACAGCAGGTTCTTATTAGTCATCCATTTTATACACATCAGTGTATACATGTCAATCCCAGTCTCCCAATTCAGCACACCACCATCCCCACCCCCCCCGCGGTTTTCCCCCCTTGGTGTCCCTACGTTTGTTCTCTACATCTGTGTCTCAACTTCTGCCCCGCAAACCGGCTCATTTGTACCATTTTTCTAGGTTCCACATACATGGGTTAATATACGATATTTGTTTTTCTCTCTCTGACTTACTTCACTCTGTATGACAGTCTCTAGATCCATCCACGTCTCAACAAATGACTCAATTTTGTTCCTTTTTATGGCTGAGTAATATTCCATTGTATATATGTACCACAACTTCTTTATCCATTTGTCTGTCGATGGGCATTTAGGTTGCTTCCATGACCTGGCTATTGTAAATAGTGCTGCAATGAACATTGGGGTGCATGTGTCTTTTTGAATTACAGTTTTCTCTGGGTATATGCCCAGTAGTGGGATTGCTGGGTCGTATGGTAGTTCTATTTTTAGCTTTTTAAGGAACCTCCATACTGTTCTCCATAGTGGCTGTATCAATTTACATTCCTACCAACAGTGCAAGAAGTTTCCATTTTCTCCACACCCTCTCCAGCATTTATTGTTTGTAGATTTTTTGATGATAGCCATTCTGACTGGTGTGAGGTGATACCTCATTGTAGTTTTGATTTGCATTTCTCTAATGATTAATGATGTTGAGCATTCTTTCATGTGTTTGTTGGCAATCTGTATATCTTCTTTGGAGAAGTGTCTATTTAGGTCTTCTGCCCATTTTTGGATTGGGTTGTTTGTTTCTTTAATATTGAGCTGCATGAGCTGTTTATATATTTTGGAGATTAATCCTTTGTCCGTTGATTCATTTGCAAATATTTTCTCCCATTCTGAGGGTTGTCTTTTCGTGTTGTTTATGGTTTCCTTTGCTGTGCAAAAGCTTTTAAGTTTCATTAGGTCCCATTTGTTTATTTTTGTTTTTATTTCCATTTCTCTAGGAGGTGGGTCAAAAAGGTTCTTGCTGTAATTTATGTCATAGAGTGTTCTGCCTATGTTTTCCACTAAGAGTTTTATAGTGTCTGGCCTTACATTTAGGTCCTTAATCCATTTTGAGTATATTTTTGTGTATGGTGTTAGGGAGTGTTCTAGTTTCATTCTTTTACATGTAGCTGTCCAGTTTTCCCAGCACCACTTATTGAAGAGGCTGTCTTTTCTCCACTGTATATTCTTTCCTCCTTTATCAAAAATACGGTGACCATATGTGCGTGGGTTTATCTCTGGGCTTTCTATCCTGTTCCATTGATCTATATTTCTGTTTTTGTGCCAGTACTGCCTTGATTACTGTAGCTTTGTAGTATAGTCTGAAGTCAGGGAACCTGATTCCTCCAGCTCAGTTTTTCTTTCTCACGATTGCTTTGGCTATTCAGGGTCTTTTGTGTTTCCATACAAAATGTGAAATTTTTTGTTCTAGTTCTGTGAAAAATGCCATTGGTAGTTTGATAGGGATTGCATTAAATCTGTAGACTGCTTTGGGTAGTATAGTCATTTTCACAATGTTGATTCTGCCAATCCAAGAACATGGTATATCTCTCCATCTGTTTGTATCATCTTTAATTTCTTTCATCAGTGTCTTATAGTTTTTTGCATACAGGTCTTTTGTCTCCTTAGGTCGGTTTATTCCTAGATATTTTATTCTTTTTGTTGCAATGGTAAATGGGAGTGTTTCCTTAATTTCACTTTCAGATTTTTATCATTAGTGTATAGGGATGCAAGAGATTTCTGTGCATTAATTTTGTATCCTGCTACTCTACCAAATTCGTTGATTAGCTCTAGTAGTTTTTTGGTAGCATCTTCAGGATTCTCTACGTATAGTATCATGTCATCTGCAAACAGCGACAGCTTTGCTTCTTCTTTTCTGATTTGGATTCCTTTTATTTCTTTTTCTTCTCTGATTGCTGTGGCTAAAACTTCCAAAACTATGTTGAATAATAGCGGTGAGAGTGGGCAACTTTGTCTTGTACCTGATCTTAGAGGAAATGGTTTCAGTTTTTCACCATTGAGAACGATGTTTGCTGTGGGTTTGTCATATATGGCCTTTATCATGTTGAGGTAGGTTCCCTCTATACCTACATTCTGGAGGGTTTTTTATCATAAATTGGTGTTGAATTTTGTTGAAAGCTTTTTCCGCATCTATTGAGATGATCATATGGGTTTTCTCCTTCAATTTGTTAATATGGTGTATCATATTGACTGATTTGCGTATATTGAAGAATCCTTGCATTCCTGGGATAAACCCCACTCCATCATGGTGTATGATCCTTTTAATGTGCTGTTGGATTCTGTTTGCTAGTATTTTGTTGAGGATTTTTGCATCTATGTTCATCAGTGATATTGGCCTGTAGTTTTCTTTCTTTGTGACATCTTTGTCTGGTTTTGGTAATAGGGTGATGGTGTGGATGGCCCACTTCTAAGGGGACTCATCACATGTCTGACAGGTTGGTCCTGGCTCTTGGTCAGTTCTTTGCCACATGGGTCTCTCCATAGGGTTTCTTGAGTATCCTCACAACATGACAGCTGACTTCCCCCAGAGCCCATGATCCAAGAGCAAGTAAAGTGGAAGCCATGGTGTCTTTTATGCCCTAGCCTTGTCAGTCACACACAATATCCTACTGGTAACACAGTTCTGCTCCATTCAGTGTGGGGAGAGTCTACACAAAGGTGTGAGTACCAGGAGACAAGGATCCTTGAAGGCTGGCTACCACTGAAACTTTGCAGAGAATGGGTATGGTTTTAGCTGACAAGGGAAGTATAATTGTTGGACTTGTTAATAGCTAGTCCTGACAATAAACATGAGCTAAGGTTCAGGCCTGTGGCATGGATGCATGCCACTTGCCCAAACACATTCTACCTGCTTGCTTTCAGTCTAGTCACCATGACTGCCTAAGGTTCAGACTGCCTTGTTTGGCCCAAGAATAAATTTGGGCAACTAACAAGCATTCATGTTTTCCTTCCTTGCCATCAGTATAAACAACTCAGTTTCACTTCCTATTTTCAGTGAAAGAATTTCCTTAGCTATCTTCTGTAATTTATCTCAGTGTTTAACAGCCTTCATGTTAGGGTTTTTTTTTTTTTTTAATATTCTTTTAATATCGTTTAAGTTACTCTTCTTCAGTTGATTGCATCAGTGACAAAAAGCAAGTGGCAGCTTCTTCTCTAACAAAATTCCTCAATATACTCAATGCCATTAAGTTACTTATTTTCCTCTGGTGAGATAATTCCAGTTTGGTTAAACATTTTCTCATGCTGACAGGGATGGGGATTGTGTGTGTGGGTGTGGGTGTGGGTGTGCACTTTTTATTAAGGAAAATTTCAAGTGTATAGAAAATAGGAAAGTAGAATACTCTAAAGAACTTCCATGTACCCAGCACTCACCTTCAACAGTTCCCTGACTCATGGCCAATCTGGTTTAATGTCTTTTCTACCCACTTTTCACCATATCACCCACCTCCCACCCACTGGATTCTTTTGAGCAAATAGCAGAAATCTTCTCGTTTCAGCCAGGAAAATAGATGTTTGACTTGTGGAAAGGAAATGAACATTCAAACTCTTGCCTTTAGAATTCCTCTTCTTTTTGATGCTCAGCTTTAGTCTGTGGGTAAAAGGCAAGATAAATGCCTTTAATTCAGCGGAGAACTCAGGGGTGTAAGGACATCATTTAAGGGAGAGAGAAGGGAAATTCTCCTTTCTGTAATTGTTGGGGCAGAGACATCTGACTTTCCTGGTGGGAATGTGTGACCAAGTATCTAAACCTGTTTTTCTGGATAGCGAGGGTGAGGAGAGGAAGCGTGGCTCTCCTTGAAATAACCCCAGGGACCTCTGCTCTCACCTTATTGTCACCTTGTTTCCTGAAGGATGGGAATCCCACACCAGCCCGCTCACACTCACTGTTGAACCTTAAACTAATTTTCGAATAAAAATTGTTTTAAAAGGAAAAGGAGCTTCAGAGCCATTTAGCCCAAGGTTGTCATATCCCTGCACTGCAGAAGGAGGCCCAGTTAGGTCATGTACCTCAGGTTTGGTTTAGTATTTAATAATCTGTAATGTATTTTTCAGTAATATTTTGAGTATTTGTCTTGAATTATATAATCTCTTACAGCCTCTATCCAGCACTGGGTAAATACTTGCTACCTAATTGTGTGTGTGAAAAGGGCTTTATAAGCTGGAAAGTGCCTTAGGAAAGTCTGTGACTATTATAACCAAGTCAGTATTTGGGTGGTTCAAATGCTTTGTCAACTCCATGATTTTTAAAACACTACATTTTTTTGTTATGAAAGTAAAGTATGGCTATTACTGAAGATTTAAAATTACCAAAACCAAGAATAACACAAGCAGAAAGAAAAAAAAACCTTAAAAAAAACCTGTTAACATTTTTGCATATTTCCTTTATCTTTTCTTATGCATGTATAAAAACATAACACGATAATTTTGAATCTAGAATTTTATATGCTAATTTTACAATTCAACACTTTACCTTTAAAGACTTGCCTAGGGACTTCCCTGGTGGTCCAGTGGGTAAGACTCCACGCTCCCAATGCAGGGGGCCTGGGTTTGATCCCTGGTGGGGAAACTAGATCCTGCATGCTGCTGCAACTACGAGTTCTCATGCCACAGCTAGAAAAAGATACCCTGCATGCTGCAACTAACACCTGGAGTAGCCAAAATAAATAAATAAAAAATATTAAAATAAAATGAAATAAAATAAAGCCTTGCCTAATATGAAGATAGATTATAATTTTAAACACTGTATAATTACAATTGATGTTTTAATTGAAAAAGCAACTTAACAGCAACATTAAAATTTTTTAAAAATTTATTTTGTTGAAGTATAGTTGATTTACAATGCTGTGTTAGTTTCTGCTGTACAGCAAAGTGATTCAGTTATACACATATATATATTTTTTCATATTCTTTTCTATTATGGTTTATTACAGAATATTGAATATATTTCCCTGTGCTATATAGGAGGACCTTGTTGTTTATTCATCTTATATATAATAGTTTGCATCTGCTAATCCCAAACTCCCAGTCCATCCCTCCCCCAGACCCCCTCTCCTTTGGCAACCACAAGTCTGTTCTCTATGTCTATGACTCTGTTTCTGTTTCGTAGATAAGTTCATTTGTGTCATATTTTAGATTCTACATATAAGTGATATCATATGGTACTTGTCTTTCTCTTTCTGACTTACTTCACTTAATATGATAATCTCTAGGTCCATCCATGTTGCTGCAAATGGCATTATTTCATTCTTTTTATGGCTGAGTAGTATTCCATTGTGTATATATACCACATCTTTAAAAAATTTTTTTATTTTATATTGGAGCATAGTTGATTAACAATGTTGTGTTAGTTTCAGGTGTACAGCAAAGTGATTCAGTTATACATATACATGTATCTATTCTTTTTCAAATTCTTTTCCCATTTAGGTTATTACAGAATATTGAGCAGCATTCCCTGTGCTATACAGTAGGTCCTTGTTGGTTATCTATTTTAAATATAGCAATGTGTACATGTCAACCCCAAATTCCCAATCTATCCCTCCTCCCCACCCTTCCCCCTGGTAACCATAAGTTCATTCTCTAAGTCTGTGAGTCTGTTTCTGTTTTGTAAATAAGCTCATTTGTATCATTTTTTTTTTTTAGATCCCACATATAAGCGATATCATATGATATGTCTTTCTTTGTCTGACTTACTTCACTTAGTATGATAATCACCGGGTCCATCCATGTTGCTGCAAATGGCATTATTTCATTCTTTTTAATGGCTGAGTAATATTCCATTTTATATATGTACCTTATCTTATTTATCCATTCATCTGTTGATGGACATTTAGGTTGTTTCCATGTCTTGGCTATTGTAAATAGTGCTGCTATGAACATAGGGGTGCATGTATCTCTTTGAATTGTAGTTTTGTCCATATGTATGCCCAGGAGTGGGATTGCTGTGTCATATGGCAACTTTATTTTTAGTTTTTGAGGAACCTCCATATTGTTCTCCATAATGGCTGCACCAATTTACATTTGCACCAATGGTGTAGAAGGGTTCCCTTTTCTCCACATCCTCTCCAGCATTTATTGTTTGTGGACTTTTTAATGAATGGCCATTCTGACGGGTGTGAAGTGGTACCTCACTGCAGTTTTGATTTGCATTTCTCTAATAATTAGCGATGTTGAGCATATTTCATGTGCCTACAGGCCATCTGGAGAATTGTCTGTTTAGGTCTTCTGCCCATTTTTTGATTGGGTTGTTTGTGTTTTTTTTGTTATTGAGTTGTATGAGCTGCTTGTATACAGTAAGACCCCTACACACAAACGAGTTCTGTGTTGAGAGCACATTCGTAAGTCCAATTTGTTCGTTAAGTCCAACAAAGTTAGCCTAGGTACCCAACTAACACAATTGGCTATATAATACTGTACGATAGTAAGTTTATAATACTTTTCACACAAATAGCACATAAAAAACAAACACAAAAAATAAAGAAAACATTTTTAATCTTACAGTACGGTACCTTGAAAAGTACAGTAGTACAGTATAACAGCTGGCATACAGGGGCTGGCATCAAGTGAACAGGCAAGATGAGTTACTGACTGGAGGAGGGAGAGGAGGTGGGAGATGGTAGAGCCAAAGAATGGTCAGCAATAGGAGAAGGAGGGCAAGCTGCAATTTCACTCACGCCTGATGTTGATGGCACAGGTTCTGGTTCCTTGCTGGATTCAATTCTATCTACCCTCTTGAAAAAAAAGATCCAGTGATGTCTGGGTAGTAGCTCTTTTTTTCTCATCATAGATGACATGATAGCACTGGATTGCATTCTGAATGGCTGCTGCAGTCTTCATATACATTCTACATTCGGGTTCTGTGCCTCAGAAACTAACAGTTCCTCCTCAAGTAAAGAAAATCCCTTGCCATTTCCTGCATCGTGAATCTCTTCAGTTCTTCAGTTACTTTTTCTTCCTCTTGTCACTCTATTCTCTCAATTATTTTCACTTTTGTTTCCATTATTATCACTTGGTGCTTCTTAGCAGTACCAGCTACATCACTGCTGCTTTTACGCTTGCTCCAGACATCCAGGGCTTGAAATAAAGATACTGTACTACTGTACTCTATACAGTACTATACAGTAAAGTACATATAACACAACCACTTGTAGAGGATGCATGCACATGCCTATGTACGCCAGACACGTGAACTAACTTACGTGATTGGACATGCGAACGCATGTTTACATCTTTGAAAGTTCACAACTTGAAGGTTTGTATGTAGGGGACTTACTGTATTTTGCAAATAAAGCCCTTGTCGGTCACATCATTTGCAAACATTTTCTCCCAGTCCGTAGGTTGTCTTCTCGTTTTGTTTATGGCTTCCTTTGCTGTGCAATAGCTTATAGGTTTGATTAGGTCCCATTTGTTTGTTTTTGCTCTTATTTCTGTTGCCTTGGGAGACTGACCTAGGAAAACATTGGTATGATTTATGTCAGAGAATATTTTGCCTATGATCTCTTCTAGGAGTTTTATGGTGTCATGTCTTATATTTTAAGCCATTTTGAGTTTATTTTGTGTATGAAGTGAGGGTGTGTTCTAACTTCATTGATTTACATGCAGCTGTCCAGCTTTCCCAACACCACTTGCTGAGACTGTTTTTCTCCATTGTATATTCTTGCCTCTTTTGTCAAAGATTAATTGACCATAGGTGTGTGGGTTTATTTCTGGGCTCTCTGTTCTGTTCCATTGATCCATAAGTCTGTTTTTCTCCATTGTATATTCTTGCCTCTCTTGTCAAAGATTAATTGACCATAGGTGTGAGGGTTTATTTCTGGGCTCTCTGGTCTATTCTGTTGATCCATATGTCTGTTTTTGTGCCAATACCATGCTGTTTTGATTACTGTAGCTTTGTAGTATTGTCTGAAGTCTGGGAGGGTTATGCTTCCTGCTTTGTTCTTTTCCTCAGGATTGCTTTGGCAATTCTGGGTCTTTTATGGTTCCATATAAATCATTTTAGGATTATTTGCTCTAGTTCTATGAAAAATGCCATGGTAATTTGACAGGGATTGCATTGAATCTGTAGGTTGCTTTGGGTAGTATGGCCATTTTAACAATAATCTTCCAACCCAAGAGCATGGGATATCTTTCCATTTCTTTGAATCATCTTCAATTTCCTATATTAATGTTTTATAATTCTCAGCATGTGTCTTTCACCTCCTTGTTCATGTTTATTCCTAAGTATTTTATTTAATTATTTTTTGATGTGATTTTTAAAGGGTTTTTTTTTACTTTTCCTTTCTGATATTTCATTGTTAGTGTAAAGAAATGCAACCGATTTCTGTATATACTCTTATATCCTGCTACCCTGCTTAATTCATTTATCAGTTCTAGTAGTTTTTGTGTGGAGTCTTTAGGGTTTTCTATATATAGTATCATGTCACCTGTATATAATGACAATTTTACCTCTTCCCTTCCAATTCAGATACGTTTTATTTCTTTTTCTTGTCTGATTGTTGTGTCTAGGACTTCCAATACTATGCTGAATAGAAGTGGCGAGAGTGGGCATCCTTGTCTTGTTCCAGATTTTAGGGGGAAGGCTTTCAGCTTTTCACCATTGAGTATTATGTTGGCTATGGGTTTGTCATAAATAATTTTTATTATGTTGAGGTATGGTCCCTTTATACCCACTTCGGTAACAGTTTTTATCATGAATGGATGTTGAATTTTATCAAATGCTTTTCCTGCATCTATTGAGAAAGAATTTTTAAATCATCCATAATTCTATTAAATAACTATTAAAACTATTTTCATTTTCCTTCTTTCTATATGTACACAAATTTTCCATTGTAGCATACATATGATTTTTATTTTGCTATTTTCACTTGTTTTGCTAAAAAAATTTTTTTGCATCCCTGTAGTCTTTTTTTCTTTTGCATTTCTGTAGTCTTTATAATTCTACTTTTAAATGGCTGCATGGTTTAATTTTTTTATCAGACAAACATGGATTTGAATCTGTTTGCTATAATCTAGTTATGTGATTCTGGGAAAGTTTTTTCTTTCTTTTTTTGAAGTGCTTTATTGAGTTATAATTGACATACAATAAACTGCATGTATTTGAAATGCAAACTTTAAGTTCTGACATGTATACACCTGTAAAACCATCACCACAATCAAGATAACGAACATATTCATCACGCCCAAAAGATTCTTCCTGCTCTTTTGTAATCTCTCCCTCTTACCCCATATAATTATTTTCGACTCGTCCATGTCATTGTTATGAAAGTGACAGAACATTTGAACCAGGTTACTTAAAAAGACAAAACTGGAAATGTTGGAAGGAGACAGCTTAACCTCCTGTATGACTCTGGCCTGGCCTCAGAGGCAGACCCTCCTAGGAATCTGTGGCAGGCTCAAGCACCTTTAGGGTGTCAGTCGTATCCCAGGTAATATTGATGGCTTATTTTTCACATATTTCCTTTTTTTCAGGCTCCATGGCCAAAGCCCCACTTTCCAGCAGCTCTGCTCTTTTTGCCTCCCACTTGTGGATTTTCAATAGCTCTTTTTTCTCCACATTAGTCCTTACTTTTAAACTCTCCCATATCTGATATTTCCATTTCTCTCATTCTTTGCATACTATCCTGGATGTGAAGTTATAGCTTTTAGTCCTAAGGGTTATGACACACACTGGAAATTGAAAAGTAAAACTGTAATTAATGACTCATAGAGCAAGTAAGGTGCTGCTGGAGGACCCCTCTGGGCTATGAACAGGTATGTCTGCCCTGCCCGCCCTGGGATTTCCTGTCACCTGTAAATTTGTGTCACTGGCCTGACAGGGTCCTGTTGAGACTTTTGACATTATCTTTGTTTCTGAAAGTCTCCTGGAGGGCAGAGACTGGGGCTGGCTTACAAGACAGACAAGTTCCTGAAGAAGGGCCATGCTCGATTTACTGTATCAAGCACACTCTGGGAATTAGAGGGCTTCCAGATGCAGTCCTGCAGCCTGACACCAAGGGGCAGCATATACCAAAGGAAACATCTAGCTCTGCTAAAGCCAAGCAGAAACAAAGCAGAAACCACCTTGCTTTTAAACCCCAAGAGCAAAGCACACAGAGGCCATATTCTCATCTCTCGAATCAGGTTACAGCATTACAGTTTTAAACATCTATTAAGAGTTTTACGTGCCAATTGAATTTTCCAAGAAGTTAATTTGTTGTTGAACATGATTTAAATATAATACTGCTGAGACCCACATACTCTGTAAGACTTACCCATTTTAGTGCATTTATAACTTCAGCAGCTTAACCTGAAAATAGTTCCAAATTCACACTCTTTCTATTCTTTTAAATGACTGTTGTCTGTTTGTCTCCTTTTCTTTCATGAAGCAAATTTTGTATGTGGAATAAAGGCAATCAAATAATTCTTTGGACCGTTAAACCAGACAAGGCTCAACTCTTTGGAGAGCTTAGTTTCCCTCTCTGAGGCATTTGTTCATTAATCCATCCATCAGCAGAGATTTCTGAGCATTTCCGTCATATGCTTGACCCTGTGCTAAATGCCGTGGAGTGCAAGGATGAACCAGATATCAATTCTGCCATCAGGGGACCCACTCAAAGTCTAGAGAGTGGGGAGTATGCGGGCAGACAAAAAAAAAAAAAAGTGACTACAAGAATGTGTGATAAGTGCAATGATAAAAAAGAAAAAGAGATGCTCTGGGGCACAAGTGAGAACAGAGGTGGGCACCTATCAGGGTGAAGGTTGGGGAGTGGGGAAGCTTGCAGGAAAACTTTCAAGAGGAGATATTTGAACTGAGCCTTAAGGAATAGACAGAATTAGCATTCCAGGCAGTGGGCCCAGAATAGCCAAGGCAGGGAAGAATGAGAGAGCACAACATTTTGGTCAGTTTGTAGGCAGGTCAGACCTTTGAATGCCCAGGTGTGTGGGTATTGATTTGTGTTTTGGATAAACTACTCTGACAGCAGAATGGAGCTCAGAATGGAGGAGAATAGTGAGTAGAGAGAGCAGTAAGGAAGCCACCACAGTAATAGAGACCCAAAATTACCAAGTCCTGAAGGTGGTGAGGAATGGAGAGAAATGGATAAGTTCAACTGATATTTAAAAATAGTGCCAGATGCCGGGTGATGGGAACAGCTGGATGACAGAGCTGGGCAATACAGCAGGAGGAGCAGGTGTGGGTGTGGAGAGGGCATGGGTTTTGCTTTGGTCCTAACCAAGTTTGAGAAGCTTGTGGGACACTCTGGTAGGAATGGGGTCCAGCAGGTGGTTGGATAATGGTTTTGGAGCTTAGTAGAGAACTCTGAGCCAAAAGATATGGTCTGGGGCGTGATTGAAATTATAGGAGTAGCTGAAATCGCCAACGTTTAGGAGTTGAAGAAAGTGCATTCAGAAATGGGAGACTCAGGAAAGTGTGGTCACAAAGCTATAGGGGTATTCTTGGAGGGAAGACCCAACATAAAAAAGATGTCAGCATTCCCTGCGTTCTCTATACTTAACACAACCCCAATACAGATAGCAGTGAGATTTGCTAGGGCAAGGTTCTTCTCCTGTATTTACACAGGACCTGGCATAACATCAGTGCCTGACAAATATTTCGTGACTATACGTAGGGACATGCATCCAGTGGAATAATATGCAACTTCAGTGAAGAATGGGGTAGATCTACATGCTGATATAGTAAGATTCATATGAAGTTAAAAAAACTAGGGGCACACATGTTGATGCTGTTATGGATATATATATATATGTAATGTTATATATAATTGTATAAATGATAAACATATCTTTTTTTTCTGTAAGGATAATAATAGCTGATACATACAAAGCACTCAGTGTGTTCCTGGCACATATTTTAACTCATTTAATCTTTTCTGTTGGGTAGCTACTACTGTGATCCCGTTGATAACAGATTGGGAAACGAAGACACAGAGTGGAAGTGACTAGCCCAGGACCACACAGGGGCAGAGGTGAGAGCTGGAGCCAGGCCGTCCACACTTTCTACCACCGTGATTCTGCTTCTCACACAGGAAAATGTTAACCTAGAAGGACGAGGATGGGGAATGGTGGAGAGAGAATTTTACTTTTATCTCATACTCTTGAGTATTTAAAATATTATTTTACCGTGCACATTATACTCCTTTAATCATAAAAAAACTAATTTAAAAATATTTTTGAGAATTGGGCTTTAGGTATAAGCTGAGAACATCCCTGGGGACCTCTCCGGAGGGTCCAGTAGGCTGCCTCATGGTAAGATGGAGGAGGCGGGCTGGTCGAGGACACATCCCAACAGGCTTGTGGAAAGGAAATACAAAGGAGATACTGGTTTGCTTTCCATATAATTAAAGTTCAGCCCTGAGAGCACAGCCAGCGTTTAAAGCACAGCGGCCAGTTTCTGGCTTTGGTTTTTCCAGTGACTTATTCTTTGTTAAGTTTCTCTCACTTAGAAATCCCCCGCTGTGGATTCCTACATGCATGGCTTCTAGGGCTTCATTCCATGGATCTCAATTTTTTTAGTTTTTGACTAGGCAATACAGTCCTGTAACTGAAGAAGTTAAAATCAGTTTAAAAGGGGTAAATGAGAAATCTTACTCCCAACCGCTCTGTTTCCACCTTGGCCCTTATGGCTACTACTTTTTTTTTTTTACTTTCTTTGGTAACCTTTCACTGATTCCTTAGACAAATTCAAGTATATATACACATATATATTCTTAGCTTTATTTCTTTCCTACACCCCCAGGGTCGCTGCTTTGTTCCTTTTTAAATTGGCACGTGGAGGGCTTCCTCTTTTTTTTTTTTTTTAACAGCTACACAATTCACTGTCCACTGGGTTAGTTTAACGAGTCTGCTCTGAGCATATTCCCTTGACCTTGCTGTTGGCTTTGCCGAGGAATCTCCAAGTTTGAACCAGTGTTTCTTCTCTGCTCCTCTATTTTTAGAGTTCTTCCCAGTCATCAGCTTCCTAGCAACTGACTGCATTTGTACCCACACTCTCCGTAATGAGGGGTACCTGAAGGCTCCTCTTTCCCTCCTTGCCTTCTCCTGCAGGGCACACAGTGGGGGCCAGCCCTTCCCTGATGGCCCATGAGGCAGCAGCCCACACCTCTTCCTTCTCGTGATGAAAAACAGACTCAGAGTTACTTCCACTTGAATCTCTTGTCACTGCCAAGTTTCATCTTCTTGGGAACAATTGTGCTGGGGTGAAACCCCCGGGTATATATGCTTATAGTTTAATTGTAAACACCTGTTGACAGAGCCCTGCACTGGCTGAACAGGTATGTATTTCCTTCCTCTTTTTGTTTATTTTTAATCTGTGTTTATCATGACTCTGTATTTGTTGTCTGATTACTAACTTCCAAACACTTTGAACCGGCTCCATCGTTGGGGAGTGGGGATTAGGGAGGAGAAAAACTCACCCACAAAGATCTCTGCCCTAGATGGGCAGAATGCTTGGTTAATTGCCGATGATCATGGTTTAACAACCGTCACCTGGGGCATGGGCTGACCCAGGGACGGCAATATTCCGTTTTAATGAAGGCGTTGATGTTTCCCCACCCACTTATCCTTCACAAATGTTCTTTCCCTGGCTTTGGTGGCCTGCCCTCGTCCATTCTGCTGCCAACACGCCCACCCAGCTGGAGGTTGCCATGGACACCATGATTAGAATCTTCCACCGCTACTCCTGCAAGGAAGGGGACAGGTTCAAGATCAACAAGGGGGAGCTGAAAATGCTCCTGCAGCGAGACCTCACAGAATCCCTCTCGGTGAGTCTGGCTTTTCTCCCCACGCAGTCGAGGGTGGATGCGTTGCACGTTCAGAGATAGCCTCCATGTACACCAACTCCTGTGTCCTGCCACACACTGTATAATTCCTATCGAGATCCTAAATACAGGGAAGCAAACACTAGAGACCTTTGTTTTCTGTGTCTGTAGGCATGTGCGCTTTTCTGTAGTGCCTAGGGTTAGGGTTTCCAGTGTTGGAAATTATATTTGAGGCTTTTATCAATTATTCAATGTCGTAGTACAGCAAAGGTATAGCTAGTTATACTAGGAGTTATAGTTATAACTAGTGACACAAGTTATACCCGGAGCTCTGTCCTGCTGTCTATAAATGAATAAATATTATGTTTGGGGCCAGAAATGAAGCCTGGGATACTTTATGATGTGATGGCAAATTTTCTAGTGAATAACAAATACCAGGTGAGTTTGTTAGCCAAGAGCAAGCTGATTGGGATTGACCAAAAGGGTGTGTCCAGCCAGTGACCAGTTGGGTAGCAAATAGATTTACATCTCAAAACAGCCAGGAGTTCAATAAAACCACATGTGAAACCTTACAATGGAGTGTTTGGAGCCTGCTCTCAAGAAAATGCTTACTCTTGTGTTTTTGGAGTTGCCTTGAATTGATTTTAGCACGTGTAATAGCCTGGCATGATGTTATTCTGTCCAAAGACTGTGTTAAGACGATAGTAATTATAATTATGACACTCTTATCCCCACCCTCTATGGGAAAAGCTTAAAGTAAACATTTTTAACATACAATAACTTTTTAGTAATTTTAAGAGTCCCTGAGAACATTTTTCTTTTTCAAATTCAGTTTGGCTACTGTATTACATAACATTTAGAATAAAAGACTCGGTAGGCCACACTTGGCACATTGATTTATTCAAGTGAAATTTATAATTGTTTTTGATTGAGTTGATTTTGATCAATTCAATTTAAATTTCCAACCATTTAATGGTTGGCAGCTAATGAGAGGACAATGGGGAGTTCTTGGAGGAAGTGAATTATACTTTTGGAAACATTTCTCATCAGCCTCTTATAATAGGAAAGGTAGGTGCTTCACCACCCCACCCTTTCTGAACCCTGATCTCCTCAATGGGCTCCTTGCTTTCCTCTCCACCTATAAAATGGAGTCATCCTTATAAGATCTACCCTTTATTGGGTGCCTCTGTTTTGTTTTGTGACACACAAAACAGGCTGCCAGCTAAAATATTATATGACCCATGCAATATTTGGGACATACTTATACTAAAAAAGTATTCATTGCTCATCTGAAATCCACAGTTAACTGGGCATCCTGAATTTTTATTTGCTAAATCTAACAACGTGGTGCTAAGCACTTATAAAAGCGTGTTGAAGTAACCCCCAAATTTGTGGGAGATATTTTTTTCCTCATTTGATAAATAAGGACATTTAAAAATGTTAAGTGATTTGCTCCAAGTCCCATTGTTGGTAAATGGCAGAGTCACTCACTATCCCTCTTTGGCTTCAAACCTTCCTTCTTTTCATGTCCCCCTGATTTCCTCCCCAGGTCCTGGCCCTCAGCCTGTCCAGTAAATGCATTTTCATCAGCAGCGGCTCACTTTGATGTGCTGCTGTTTGCTCCTCTTGGTGTTTAGGTCTGAGGATTATATTACCGGGGTGGGGCAGAAGCCCAGACTCATTTAGAATGTGTGCCTGGTTCAAACCTCCCTGCAAATAGGCTCTCGGAAATTGCTTTAGATGCTAAAAATGGAAATGCAAACTGTAATGTAGATAAAAGGAAAATACGATTTCAGTTGTCATTATGAACCTCAGAGCCTGGGAGTTAGAAATTTTCTTTTTCCTTTTAGTGTCAAAAGGATCCCGAGTTGGTTGATAAGATAATGCAGGACCTGAATGCCAATAAGGACAATGAAGTGGATTTTAATGAATTTGTGGTCACGGTGGCAGCTCTGACAGTTACTTGTAATGATTACTTTGTAGAACAATTGAAGAAGAAAGGAAAGACAAGTAGTAAGCTAATCTAAAGGCAGAAATATATCCACAGTTATTTACCGACTGTTCATCTATACCCTCCAGATCCATAGTCATAGTAATGCCATTTATAGCTATAATATACATATAATTAGTTGCTAGTATTAGTAAATGATGCATACCTTAATATATTGACTTTAAATAAATATTCCAAATCTTATATGTCCTTCTTGAAATTTTCCTATATATATATTTTTTAATTGAAGAGTAGTTGGTTTACATTGTTGTGTTAGCTTGAGGTGTACATCAAAGTGATTCAGTATCTATTCTTTTTCAGATATTTTTCCATTATAATTTATTACATGATATTGAATACATTGGGTTGGCCAAAAAGTTTGTTCAGGTTTTTCCGTATCATCCTACAGAAAAACCTGAACGAACTTTTTGGCCAACCCAATAGTTCCCTGTGCTATACAGTAGCTCCTTGTTGTTTATTTTACATATAGTAGTGTCTATCTATTCATCTCAAGTAAAGATGTTATATACTTTTTTTGTCTGTCAAAGAGAGAGCATCACAAAAATTTAGCTCTTTCAAATGAGACTAGAACTCAGCAAATTTCTCAGACAGACATTCATCATCCTTAAATTGTACTTTGAAATTATCCTATTAAAGAAATAAAGTGGCTCTTGCACCCCCTTGTGATTCTGCTTCAAGAAGAAGCTGTGAGGGTCTGTAAGCAGAAAGGCTGATAAGTGGAAGGAAGTGCTGGCTTTTGCAGTGAGTTAGCTCAGGGAAGGGGTGAGTCCAGGACCAGGTGCGCAAGCCAAGAGAGTGCGACCAGCAACCCTTGGGGGCTGGTATAGAAATACCTCCTTGTCCCTGCGGTCAGGTGATTCTGAGGCAAGTATCTTAACCCCATTTCCCAGGGCTTCCCCTGGGCTGAGCTTCTCTGGCCCCTGGGGGAGGAGGGCTTGGTCTCGCACCTGCTCTGGGCTGCCTTCCCTTCCTGGTCTCGCTGTGAAGCCCCACCCATGTGTCCTGCATCTCTCAAACTACTTGTGTCAGGGTCTGCTTGGGGGAAACCCAAACTGTGACAGATCCTTTGCAGCGGTCCCCAACCTTTTTGGCACCAGGGACCGGTTTCGTGGAAGACAGGTTTTCCACGGACAGACGGGACGCGGGTGGGGGCGGGTGGGGGGATGGTTCAGGCGGAAATGCGAGCGATGGGGGGCAGCAGGTGAAGCTTCTCTCGCTTGCCCGCTGCCCACCTCCTGCTGTGCGGACCAGTTCCTAGCAGGCCACGAACTGGTACCCGTCCGCGGCCCGGTGGTTGGGGACCCCTGCTTTGGAGAATTTAAGAAAGGGAATGGTGTGATTATATTTATAATTTTAAGTGCTTATCCCAGCCACCGTGTGAAGAAAGGGCTAGAGAGAGGGCAAGCGTGGAAGAGGGTGACCTGCAAGGAGGCCGAATGCTGTGGTCTGAGGGAGAGACGATGGTATCTCCGGCCGGGGTCTGAGCAATGGAAATGAAGAGAAGCAGTTGAATTTTCTGTCTTTTGGAGGTGGGAGTGATAGGACTTGCTGAGGGACTGGTAACGAAGTGTAGGAAAAGAGAGCAGTCCAGGACGATAGAACGGGTACTGCTATTGCCTATCTGATTCCATTCTACCTTTCTTCCATATATCACAGCCCTGATTTGTGCAGGGTAACAATGCGCTTAGCTAAAAAGGCATATTTCCCAGCTTCTCTTGTATCTGAGGTAGAGCTTGTAACACAGTTCTGGGCAATGAGAGATAAGCAGAAATCTACTAGGAATTTCTGGGAGTGTTTTGCTCTTTCCATATAGGCTCTGTGCCTTCCACCTTGTTAATTCCTTCCTTTTCTTTCCATTGGCATGTGAATGTGAGGCTGGAGGTGGGGCTGCCGTCTTGCAACCATGAGGAAGGTGAAGAAAAAAGATGGAAGGAGCTGGGACATTGTTGGCTTAGGGGGACCAGTGCACAGCTCTGGTCTGCCTGCCTCTGGTCCTCTTATTATATGAAAATAAACAAACAAAAAAACCCTGCTCTCTGGTTAAGCTGGATTCTGTTAACACGCAGCTGAATGCAATCCCTAACGTTTAGATTTTTGGTCAAGCAAATGATGCAATTTACTAAATGGGAAAGACTGGGGTACGAGGGGCTTTATGTGGGGACATTGAGGGGAATAGCTCTGTTTGAAATCTCTATTGAACATCCAAGTGGAGATATCATATGTGCAGTTGGATATATGATCTAGTCCAGAGCTCAGGGTAAACGGGACTGGAGATACAGATTTGGGAGTCATTAGCATCTAGATGGTATTAAGCCACAGGACTAGAGGAGCTCACTGAGGATGACAATGTGGATAGAGAAGAAGAAAGGTCCAACAGTTATCTTTCAGGAGGAAGAGGAGCCAGCAAATGATACACCAAAGGCATAGTCAGGGAGTAGAAGGAAAACCAGGTAAACGCAGTATTTCAGAAGCCTAGGGGAGAAAGTCTCTGGAGAAGGAAAGAGGGTGAAATCCACTGAGAGGAGGAGTAAGTTGAGAACAGAAACCTGACCTTTAGATTTGCCAAGGTAGAGATCATCAGTAACATCAATGACCCTGACCAAAGTGATTCTGCTTACAGAGGTGCCTATCTCCCTATCTGGCTGATAGTAGGTGCTCAATAAATATTTAATAAACAAATAAAGGAATCTGCCAATTGTTGACTTTCTAGTGCTAAGACCTATCATTTTGTTCTTTAAATAGGACTTTTTTTGTTTGTTTCCCTTAAGCCCATTCTGAGCAGACAGGACAGAGAGAATTTAGAGGTCAGAACATTCTAGAGAAGTGTATACCCTTGGCATTTATTTACTCCTATCTGTCAAAACGTTGGAAGAAAAAATGAGAAGAAAAAATTGAACACTTGTTTCAGAGATGTTTAGGCTGTCTTCTTACAAGCAGGCATATTACTTATGCAAGAGAAGGTCTGACTATTTCTCAGGGACCTTTAAACTTTTCATTTAATTTGGTCCAAAGTTTACATATTCAAAAATGGGCCACTAAATCATGAGAAGTAAATCCAAAAATTTCCTCATGTTCTATTCAAGGAAGGACATTCTCAACAGAGAGAAATAAATGGAAAAGCAATGTTCATTTCATGGTGTTTCTAAAAATTGATGAAAAGTTAGGAAAAGCAATTTATGTGTCAAATTAGATTTCAAATGAGTAAGAATTACATGATGTACCAAAAGCTCTTTTCTAGTAAAGGAGAGGCTTTCTTTTGTGCGTGTGTGTTAGGTACTTACAATAAGTTTGTAGGAGGCAAAATTGATTATTTCTTCTGCCCAGAAGCATTGGCCTTGCATTTGCTGGAGCTTAAATCAGCTTTAAACAGTATTCAAGGGTCATCTCTAAATTAGCACATTCTGATGTTTAACATTTTCTCAATGTGGTTATTGGAAGACAAGGCTTGTGGAAGACAATAGCCTACGTCTGCTTGGGGCCCTGTGCTTGAGATATGCCTGACAATACAAACAGCTAGAAAGCATTAAAGAAAAACAAAAACCTTAAGTTTTAGTTTTAAAAACAGATTTTGTTTTTCCTTAAGAATCATGGGGTTAAGGAAGGCTTTCCAGAGGCAAAGAAATGGGGCAAGGATATTAAAGAGAGAACTTGGGCAAAGTCACACAGGTATGAAAGAACAGGACATGTTGGGGGGAATGCTGTTGTTTGGGGCACCCTAGGGTATGGGGTGTGGGAGAGCAGGAAATGGGGCTGGAGAGGTAGACAGGGCTCAGAATCAGAAAGGGCCTTGGGTGTTAATGTGAGAAATTTGAAATTTATCCTGAATGTTATGAGAAACCATGTAGGATTTTATGTATTTTTTTTTCTTATTACTTAGAGCAGTTTTTATGTTTCTAAATGTCCCCCTAAAATATTTGAATCTCTAAAGCAGTGGTTTTGAACTCTAACTTCACATTACACTCACCCAAGGTATTGCATAAAAATATAGATGAATATAAGCTCCACCCCCACTAAGATTCTGATTCAATTGGTCTGGGAACAGGACCCAGGAATCAGCATTTTAAAAAGAGCACCAGGTGATTCTAAATGCAAACAGGGTTGAAAATCACTCCTTTTTATGGTGACTTGCTTAATCAAGTAATCAGATCAACTTCTGGCTGAGAAGTGTGTAGGATAGTGGCTGCTCCAACTTTAATGTGTGTGAACCATCTGGCGATCCGATTCTGCATCAGTAGGTCTGGGCTGGGGCCTGAGGTTCTGCATTTCTAAGAAACTCCTAGATGTTGACAGTGCTGATAGAAATGCTCTAGGCTCTAGGATGAAGAGGAAAGTGTCGGAACAAAAGTATGGAGGTGCTGTTTTGGAAACAGGCACCTGTAGAATAGTTCTTGCTGGGGAATACTCCTTTTGGAAGAATATAACACAACACAAGGCATTAGACACAGAGAGGGCTGGGGGAGAGGTGGAAGCAACCAGGAAGGAACATCCCCTAAGGCCCCAGGGGAGGGGGAGGAACAGTCTGCCACCAGACTGCCTTGTGTTGTTACTGAACACAAGTTCATGTGCCGAAGCACAGTGAGGCCAAACAGAAATGTCAGAATTTGGAGCAGAGAAAAGTTTATTGCAGGGCCAAACAAGGAGAATGGGTGGCTGGTGCTCTAAAAAAACCCGACCTCCTCCATGGTTTGGAGGACAAGCTTTTATAAGCAAAATGTGGAGTGAGGGCTGCAGGGTGTGTGACTTTCTTCTGATTGGTTGGTGGTGAGGTAACAGGGTGGTGCTCCAGGAATCTTGTGCTCAGCCTGAAGCCACCATCCTCTACCTGGGTGGGGGCCTTAGTTCTGCAGAAGAACTCAAAGATATTGTTACATATATTCCTTGAGGAGGAACCAGGATCCTGCACTGTAGTTTCTTGATTTTTGCTACTTTGTTTTTGCATTCTTTCACTTCCCTGATTAGCCACTGTTTGAATCTGCTCTCCTACACCTCATACTCTAGGGTGCCCCAAACCACTGGCATTCTCCCCAACAGGTCCTGTTGCTTCATAACGTCTTATTCTACAAATAAGAAATGGGGCAGGGGGGTGGACACAGAAAGGCTTTTGTATCCAGGAGGGCCCCACAGGGTCCTGCTCAGATTCAAGGTCAAAGTCTTGGACAAGTTATTTAACTTCTTTAAGCCTCATTTTTCTGGCATGTCTCAACTCTAGTGGCTCACCTATATCGGAATCGACAAGGAACACATTGATCGTTGGGATCCCTAGGCCCCACCCTTGTCCAAATGAACCAGAAAGGAGGAAAGGGGTAGGTGAGCATTTGCACTGATAGCAAGCTCTCTCAATGGATATTATGTACCCTCAACTTGCAGAAATAGAACTCTGGTGGTTAAAATAAGATAGCAAGTGCCTGGAACATAATAAGTGCTCAATAAGTGGTAACCACGCGGGTGAAGACGGTGGTAATGGTGACACGTGAGCGCTTCTGGTCCAGCCTCGTTCTGCAGCTCATGGGTTTTATCCAACCTTCTCTCTCAAGTCGGTGCCTCCGGCTGCCTGCCACTAGAAGAGGCTACTGTTCCCCTTGAGTTCTCCCACTTTCTCAGAGTTTCTTTTCAAGAAATGGAACAGTATGCAGTCATTACGCACGTGTTTTCAAAGACCATTGACTATAATGGAAAGTGCCTAGTGTATAATATTAACTTTAAATAACAGTGTGTCTGATATGGTCCCAATTTGGTTTCAAAAAAGTGCTATAGCGTGAGTTTTTAAGATACTGCTTTGTTTCTACTTGCAATTTTTATTTTTCTTTATCCCAATCAAGAGGAGAAAGGCTTCCTTACAAAGGGAAGGCCTGTGATGGCCTGGAAATCAAAAGTTGCCTGAAAACCACTTCCTTTTCTAATTTTTGTTTTCCAGAGCTTGAGCCATTAAGGTAATTATGTGAGAGGTCTCCAAGGAAAATGTCAGGAGAAGGGGAATTATCCCAGAGGAAAGGATTTCCCCTGAGCTCTGGAGGAAAGAAGGCGGTTTCTGGTCCCCAGAGTAGTGCAGGCCTCAGCAATTGAATGGCCTATCCCCGGAATCCTCTTCTACGATTCCCATCTCCTCATCTTCTTTGATATAGATCACCCACTGGAGGAGCATGATCACGTAAGTGTGCACTCGGGGTTTCTACCATCACCTTTTGCAAGTTTTACATAGGTTTCTCCAACTTTCCTTTGGAATGTAGTGTCTATTATCTTGAGGCTTCAGCCAATATTCTAACATCCGGGTATATGTACCTAGAAAAGAGCCTGGAAGGAAACCTACCGAAATGTTCACCATGGATGGTGGCGTTATAGGCTATTTTGATGTTTTCTTTATACTTTTTTCTAATTTCTGATGTTTTAGCAATGAACAATAATCAGAAGAAAGTGATGTTATTTATTTTTATGAGAGGATTCCCACTACTCTAGCTTTACACGCTTTATTCCTCCCTTATGTGCCTCTTACCAACTAGAATGTCTTTTTGTCTGAGACCACTTCCTCAGCCCCGCTTTCCTTTTACAATGTCCTCTTTTGTATTGTCTTACTTGTCTTTCTAACCCTAGCACCTAGCATAGCACCAACATATCAGAGAGTTAAGCACATGATCTTTGACATGAACCTATCTTGAGAGTGCCAAGGATTTTCTTTGTTCACATCATCACCATTATAAAGATTTTCCACTGGACAGTTATAGCACTGACCAAATAACAGAGCCCCCTTGTTGACAGAGAGCAAATTATCATGTGCTGGACCCTGGAGTTCCACGGGGATAAGCAAGAAACAATCTTTTTTTTTTTTTTTTTAATTTATTTATTTATTTTTATTTTTGGCTGTGTTGGGTCTTCGTTTCTGTGCGAGGGCTTTCTCTAGTTGTGGCAAGCGGGGGCCACTCTTCATCGCGGTGCGCGGGCCTCTCACTATTGTGGCCTCTCTTGTTGCAGAGCACAGGCTCCAGATGCGCAGGCTCAGTAGTTGTGGTTCACGGGCCTAGTTGCTCCGCGGCATGTGGGATCTTCCCAGACCAGGGCTCAAACCCGTGTCTCCTGCATTAGCAGGCAGATTCTCAACCACTGCGCCACCACGGAAGCCCAAAACAATCTTTTTAAAGGGGTTATTGACAAGCATCCCTGCTAGCAATTCCCAAGTGACAGAAATTTGGTCATCAAATATCACCTAGTATGAGCAAAGAACAGTTGAAAGTTAAGGCCCAAGAACATTTTAAAACCCCTGAAATCTACCTAAACAGTTTCAATTTTAGAGGTGCTCTTTCCATACAACATTAACATATACTTATATAAGTGTACTGGTATTGGCCACAGATGCATCTGACATTTCATTCATTAGGTTGTATTGAAGATTTTTTTTTTTTCAGGGGAAGATAAATTAAAAACACACAAGAAACATCCCTGGATTTTTCCTTAAAAAAGAAAAAAAAGGCTGTTTTTTTCTCATACCGCCACCCCAACCACCACTACTCCCTCCCGGCTCCTGGATGCCACTGATCAGTTTTTTTGTTTCTAAAGTATTGCATTTTCCAGCAGGTCATATAAATGGAATCATGTAGTATATAGCCTTTGAGTCTGGCTTTTTTCACTTAGTGTAATACGTTTGAGATTCATCCCTAATTTTGTGTGTTTCCAATAGTTTATTCCTTTTTATTGCTGAGCAGTATTTCATTGTATGAATCTACCATGATTTGTTTATTCATTCACCAACTGAAGGATATTTGGATTGTTTACAATTTTGAGTGACTGTGAATAAATCTGCTATAAATATTGGTGAACAGGTTTTTCTATGGATATAAATTTTCATTTTGCTTGTACCTAAGCATGGGATTCTTGGGTAGTATGGTATTACAAGATTTAAATTTTTAACCTTTCTAATAGGTGTGAAGTGGTATCTCCTGTGGTTTTAATTTGCATTTCCTTAATAACTAATGATGTTGAACATTTTTTATATGTATATTTGCCATCTATATGTCTTCTCTGGTAAAGTATCTGTTCAAGTCTTTGGCCCATTAAAAAAGTTGGGTTGTTTATGTTTTTATTTATTTATTTATTTTAAAGATTTATTTATTATTTATTTTATTTATTTTTGGCTGTGTTGGGTCTTAGTTGCGGCATGCGGGATCTTCGTTGAGGCGTGCGGGATCTTTTATTGTGGCATGAGTGTTTTCTCTTCTCTAGTTGTGGCACACAGGCTCCAGGGCGTGTGGGCTCTGTAGTTGTGGCACGCAGGTTCCAGAGCACGTGGGCTCTGTAGTTTGCAGCACGCAGGCTCTAGTTTAGGCGCACAAGCTCTGTAGTTGTGGTACATGGGCTTAGTTGCCCCACAACATGTGGGATCTTAGTTCCCTGACCAGGGATCGAACCCACGTCCCCTGCATTGCAAGGCGGATTCTTTACCACTGGACCACCAGGGAAGTCCCCTATGTTTCTGAGTTTTAAAAGTTCTTTTTTAATTTTAATTTAAAAAATTAAGGTATAATTTACATATGACATTATGTTAGCTTTAAGTGTATAGCATAATGATTTGGTATTTGTATGTATTGCAAAATGATCACCACAATAAGTCTAGTCAACATATATTACCATACATAGTTACACAAAATTTTTTTCTTGTGATGAGAACTTTTAAGGTTTATTGTCTTAGCAATTTTCAAATATACAATACAATACAATATTATTAACTATAGTCACTATGGCTTATTTATTTTATAACTGGAAGTTTTTACCTTTTGACCATCTTCACCCATTTTTATACTTCCTAAATATAAGACCTTTGTCAAATATGTGTTACGCAAATATTTTCTCCCTTTTCATTCTCTTGACATTGTCTTTCACAGAGCAGAAATTTTTAATTTTGAAGAAGTCAGATTTATCATTGTTTTTTTTTGGCTGCATTAGGTCTTCGTTGCTGCGTGAGGGCTTTCTCTAGTTGTGGCGAGCGGGGGCTACTCTTTGTTGTGGTGCATGGGCTTCTCATTGCGGTGGCTTCTCTTGTTGTGGAGCACAGGCTCTAGGTGCACAGGCTTCAGTAGTTGTGGTTCGCGGGTTCTAGAGCTCAGGCTCAGTAGTTGTGGTGCACGGGCTTAGTTGCTCCACGACATGTGGGATCTTCCTGGACCAGGGCTCGAACCTGTGTCCTCTGCATTGGCAAGCAGATTCTTAACCCTGCACCACCAGGGAAGCCCTATCATTGTTTTTTAATGGATCATGCTTTTGATATTGTATCAAAGAAGAGTTTGCATAAGCCAGTGGTTTTCAAACGGGAGACAACCCACCTATCCCGAATATTTGGCAATGTCTGAAGACGTTTTTGATTGTTATGACTGGGGCTGGGGGTGCTACTGGTGTCTAGTGGAACCAAGGATGCTGCTAAACATCCTACAATGCACAGAACAGCCCCTCACACAAGAATTATCCAATCCAAACTGTAAATAGTGCTAAGGCTGAGAAACCCTGGCTTAACTCAAGGTCAAAAAGATTTTGTTCTTTTACTTCTTTTTTATTTTTAAGAAATTTTTGTAATGTTAGATTCTACATTTAGGTTTATGACTCATTTTGTGTTAAGTTTTGTACATGGTGGAAGATATGGATTGAAGTTCTTTTTTATTTTTTGGCATGGATGTTCAATTATTTCAGTAATATTTGTTGAAAAGACAATCCTTTTCCCATTGAACTGCCTTTGATTACATATGCATGGGTCTATTTCTGGACTTTCTTCTGTTGCTCTATTATTATCTTTTCCCTAATACTATATGGTCTTGATAACTTGCTTTATAGTAAGTCTTGAAATGAGATGGTCTGAGTCTTATAATTTTATACTTCTTTTTCAAAATTGTTTCGCTATTCTATTTTATCTCATTCTTTTTGATAGCAGCTTTTAGAGGTGCGCTGAATACATATTTGAGTTGTCAAATGGCCAACCATTAAATTCAATATTTGGCCAAAGATGAGACTAAAGTTAAATATTACCACCATAGAAAGAGAACTTCCAGTATAAAAGAAAAAATTCAAGCTTTTATTTTAAAATGTAATTATTATTATCACAACTTTATTATTAAAAGTTTTGATAGTCATATTTTACAAATTAGATATTATATTGTAGGGATAATAATTTCTGCACAGTTAGATTTGCTCTTGCAGTGAATAAACTACTGAGAGCAATCACTGAAAAAGCTATAAAAAAAGATATACTCAAAAAACTGTAGGTCAATCAAGATGGGAATCTAAAAAATATTCAAGTAACTCACAAAAAATATAGGAAGAAAAAAACGGAGAAATTAAAAACACAGTGAACAAACAGAAAACAAAAAATAAAACGATAAACTTAAGCCCTAATATCAATAATTACATTAAATGTAAATGGTCTAAATGCGACAACAAAAACATAGAGATTAGCAGAATGGATTAAAAACATAGCCCAACTATACTGTCTACAAGAAACTCATTTCAAATGTAATGTTATAGATAGATTGAAGTAAGAGGACAGAAATGTTATATCAAACAAACATTAATAAAAGAAAGCAAGATTGGCTATGTTAATATCAGATAAAGCAGACTTCAGAGCAAACAAAATTACCAGAGATGGAGAGAGAAATTACATAATGATAAAAAAGTCAATCTATCATCAAGATGTAGCAATCCTAAATATACATGTACTAACAAGAATTACAAAATCTATGAAGTAAACACTCGTAGAACTAAAAGGAGAAATAGACAAATTCACAGTTATAGTCGAAGACTTCAACACACCTCTCTCAAAAATCGATAGAAGAAGTAGACAGAAAATTAGCAAAGATATAGAAGAAATCAACACTACCATCAACCAACTGGATCTAATTGACATTTATAGAACACTCTGCTCATAAAGAGTAGACAATACATTCTTTTCAACTGCCAATGGAACATATACGAAGGCAGACCATATCCTGGGCCATTAAAAAAAAATTAAACACATTGAAATCCTGAGAAGGGTTCCCTGAGCACAATGGAAACAAACTAGAAATCCATCGCATAAAGATAACATAAAACTCTCCAAACACTGGGAAACGAATCAACATACTTCTAAAAAATCTATGGGTCAAAGAGGAGGTCTTCAGGAAAATTAAAAATATACACTGAACTGAATGAAAATGAAAGTACAATGTATCAAATTTATAGGACACAAATAAAAAGTCCTGAAAGAGAAATTTATAGCACTAAACCCTTACATTAGAAAAGAGAAGCATCAAATCAATTTCTCACAATTTGTATAAATCTGTAATTATCTCAAAATAAAAAGTTTAATTATATATAAAATACACATATATGGGCTTCCCTGGTGGCGCAGTGGTTGAGAATCTGCCTGCTAATGCAGGGGACACGGGTTCGAGCCATGGTCTGGGAAGATCCCACATGCCGCGGAGCAACTAGGCCCGTGAGCCACAACTACTGAGCCTGCGCGTCTGGAGCCTGTGCTCCGCAACAAGAGAGGCCGCGATAGTGAGAGGCCCACGCACCGCGATGAAGAGTGGCCCCCGCTTGCCGCAGCTAGAGGAAGCCCTCGCACAGAAACGAAGACCCAACACAGCCAAATAAATAAATAAATAAATAAATAATAATTAAAGGTGCTAATAATTTTTAAAAAAAACACATATAAATATATATTTACATACATACCTTCTTTATTGCACTTTATTGTGCTTCAAAGATATTGTGTTTTTGACAAATTGAAGGTTTGTGGCAACTGCATGGAGCAAGTCTATCAGCAGGACCATTTTTCCAACAGCATTTGCTCATTTCGTGTCCCTTTGTCACATTTTGGTAATTCTCGCAATATTTCAAACTCTCTCATTATTATTATATTTGTTATGGTGATCTGTGATCAGTGATCTTTGATGTTACTATTGTAATTACTTTGAGGCACCACAAACTACGCCTATATAAGATGGTGAACTTAATAAATGTTGTGTGTGTGCTGATTGCTCCACCAACTGGCCGTTCCCCTGTCTCTCTCCCTCTCCTTGGGCCTCCTTGTTCCCTGAGACACAACAATATTGAAATTAGACCAATTAATAACCCTACAATGGCCTTAAGTGTTCAAGTAAAAGGAAGAGTCATACATCTCTCACTCTAAATCAAAAGCTAGAAACGCTAAGCTTAGTGAGAAAGCCTTGTCGAAAGCTGAGATATGCCAAAAGTTAGGCCTCCTGCACCAAACAGTTAGCCAAGCTGTGAATGCAAAGGATAAATTCTTGATGGAAGTTAAAAATGCTACTCCAGTGAACACACAGATGAAAAGAAAGTGAAACATCCTTATTGCTGATGTGGAGAAAGTTTTAGTGGTCTGGATAGAAGATCAAACCAGCCTTAAGGAAACAATATTTCCTTAAGCCAAAGCCTAATTCAGAGCAAGGCCCTAAATCTCTTTGATTCTATGAAGGCTGAGAGAGGTGAGAAAGCTGCAGAAGAAAAGTTTGAAGCTAGCAGAGGTTGGTTCATGAGGTTTAAGGAAATAAGCTGTCTCTATAACACAGCTCAAGGTGAAGCAGCAAGTGTTGTAGAAGCTGCAGCATGTTATCCAAAAGATCTAGCTAACATCATTAATGAAGGTGGCTATGCTACATAACAGATTTTCAATGTAGACAAAATAACCTTCTACTGAAGAAGATGCCATTAGGACTTTCATAGCTAGAGAGAAGTCAATGCCTGGCTTTAAAGCTTCAAAGGATAGGCTGACTCTCTTGTTTGGGGCTAAGATAGCTCGTGATGTTAAATTGAAGCCAATGCTCATTTACTATTTTGAAAATCCTAGGACCCTTACGAGTTAGGCTGAATCTATTCTGCCTGTTCTCTAGAAATGGAACTAAGCCTGAATGACTGCACATCTGCTTACAACATGGTTTACTGATATTTTAAGCCCATTGTTGAGATCTGTTGTTCAGAAAAAAGATTACTTTCAAAATATTACTGTTAACTGACAATGCACCTGGTCACCCAACAGCTCTGATGAAGATGTACAATGAGATTCATGTTGTTTTCATGCCTGCTAACACAACATCCATTCTGCAGCCAAAGAGTAATTTTGACCTTTAAGTCTTATTATTTAAGAAATACATGTCTTAAGGCTATAGCTACCATAGACAGTGATTCCTCTGATGGATCTGGATAAAGTCCATTGAAAACCTTCTGGAAAGTATTCACTATTCTAGATGCCACTATGACCATTCATGATTCATGGGAAGAGGTCAAAATATCAACATTAATAGGAGTTGGAAGAAGTTGATTCAAACCCTCATGGATGCCTTTGAGAGGTTCAAGACTTCAGTAGAGGAAGTCACTGCAGATATTGTGGAAATAGCAAGAGAACTAGAATTAGATGTGGAGCCTGAAGATGTGACTGAGTTGCTGCACTCTCATGAGAAAATTTTAAGAGATGAAGAGTTGCTTCTTATGGATGAGCAAAGAAAGTGGTTTCTTGAGATGGAATCTACTCCTGGTGAAGATGCTGTGAAGATTGTTGAAATGACAATAAAGGATTTAGAATAAAACATAAACTTAGTTGATAAAGCAGCTTCAGGGTTTGAGAGGACTGGCTCCAGTTTTGAAAGAAGTTCTGCTGCAGGTAAAATGCTATCAAACAGCATCGCATGCTACAGAGAAATCGTTAATGAAAGGAGGAGTCCATCAAGCTATGTGGCAAACTTCATGGCTGTCTTATTTAAGAAATGGCTACAGCCACCCCAACCTTCAGCAGTCACCACCCTGATCAGTCATCAGCCACCAACATCAAGGCAAGATCCTCCACCAGCAAAAAGATTATGATTTGCTGAAGGCTGAGATGATGGTTAGCATTTTTTAGCAATAGGTATTTTTTTGTCCAAGAATTTTATTTTATTTTATTAAATTTTTTTGGCCATGCCTCCTGTCATGTGGGATCTCAGTTCCCCGAACAGGGATCGAACCCTGCACTGGAAGTGCAGAGTCTTAACCACTGGACTGCCAGGTAGGTCCCTGAATTTATTTTTAACAGCTGCCTTTTACAGAATTGAATATATTTTTTTATTATTTTTTATTATAGTTGATTTACAATGTTTCAAGTGTACAACAGTATTTTTAAAAATTTATTGAAGTATAGTTGATTTACAATGTTGTATTAATTTCTACTGTACAGCAAAGTGATTCAGTTATACATATATATACATTCTTTTTCATATCCTTTTCCATTGTGGTTTAATCACAGGGTATTGAATATAGTTCCCTGTGCTATACAGTAGGACCTTGTTGTTTATCCATTCTATATATAATAGTTTGCATCTGCTAATCCCAAACTCCCAATCTATCCCTCCCCCACTCCACCCACTCCTTGGCAGCCACAAGTCTGTTCTCTATGTCTGTGAGTCTGTTTCTGTTTCATAGATAAGTTTATTTGTATGATCTGGTCAGGGGCTCTGGAGCTGGGGAGAGACGCCAGAGAAAACTAAGCAGAAATCTTAACACCCGAATTTGAGGAACAGGCTAAATGCCAGAGATGGAGAAAGGACAAAGTAGGTCCTAGGACAAGAGAAAGATGAGAAAGCAGAGAGGGGCTGGATGAGGGGAGCTGGAGAGAGAGCAGGCTGATGAAACCAGACTGACATTCTCTTCACATCAAGGCAGTAGAGTCAGCTTTTCAAAATAGAAAGGAAAAGATTCCCCCTGAAGAGATGCAAAGCTATCTGGTTTGTGCTTTTCCTTATAAATTTTCATAGTAAATACAAGGATTAGGTTTTCTCTCTCCCATCTTCCTGTCTTTAATTTCCTGTTGTTGTTCCTCTGAATGTTTTATCATTGATTTTGTTGTCTGTGAGTTAAGACAGTGTCTTTACCACTTAGTGGCTGGGACAACCACCCCATTCAGTCTGTTTGTGATTCTCTTAGGAGTGTATGGCTTTAAGACTTCTGCTGCTTCCTTCTTACACTAATAGTAGTAAGAACAAGACAATAGGACCCAAAGCAAAGATGCTGACCCACAAGAAATGAAATGTGCAATTACATGTCCTTTTTTCAGTGGAGTTTGAATCCCTCAGGTCTTTTCTGAAGTTCTGGGTGAGATGTATTCTAAAGCCCAAGTTCCTCGTCCTGGCCTACAAAGCACTTGGGATTTGGCAGTCTACCTACCTCTCCACCCTGAACTCACACCGTATTCTCCAAAGCTTCAGCCCAGTGGCCCTTTTCTGGGGTTCAAGTGTGCAATCAAGGGTGCCAAACTGTGCTCTCCCTCTGCCCCAGGTCCTCATGGAGTTGGCTCCTTCTCATCTTTCTCATCTCTGTTCAGATGTTGCCTCCTCAGGAGGGCCGTTCTGATCTCTTATCTAAAGGACCCCTCCCCCAGTCATTCTTCATTCTTTTTTCTTGTTTTATTTTCATTGAACTTCTAGTATTTGAAATTATCTGGTTTCTGGGTTTGATCATGAAGTGTCTGCTATGGATTAAATGTTTGTGTCCTCTCAAAATTCATATGTTGAAGCCCTACTCTCATACCACATGATGGTATTTGGAGATGGGGTCTTTGGGAGGTAATTAGGTCATGAGGGTGGAGCCCTCATGAATGGGATTAGTGCCCTTGTAAGAAGAAACAGGAGAGAGATGATTTCTCTTTCTCTGTGCTGTCTGAGGACACAGCAAGGTAGATGTCTGTAAACCAGAAAGAAGGCCCTCACCAGAACCCAACCATGCTGGCACCCTGACCTCAGACTTCCGGCCTCCAGAACTGTGAGAAATAAACATCGGCTGTGTAGACCCCCAGTCTATGGTACTTGTTATAGCCCAAATTGACTACAAGGGTCTCTCCTTACTGGCTCACGAGCCCCAGGAGAGCAGACCCAAGTAGGCCTTGTTTACTGTCTGGAATGTAGTAAATACTCAAAAATGATTTATTGAATGTACTGTGAATGGTGAAAAGATCCAAGTCTCGAAAGTTCAGCCTGCCCCATCATCATTCCCTTTACATTTTGATCCTTCCTGGTAACAAACCAGGCCTCCACAACCTCTCTCAGACACAACCAGGCTGCCTGCAAAATCATTCACCTCAAAGGCTCGGGAAGCTAATGACCATCCCAATGGTGGCTTAGGTTCTTGAAGAAAACTGCTTGAAAAATATGAAAGAAAATCCAAAGAGCATTTTGGAGAAAGAAGACATGAGACAAGGATTTGAGTTTCAACATGTGAAATGACAGGCATAGAAAGGGGCAAATTGGGAGTTGAGGACTAACCTTCATTCAGGTCAGGCCTTATCCCCTTGGCTTACCCAAGTGGTGGTAAGCTTCTCAACAAGCTTATAAAGTAAGATTTAGTATCCCCACTTTACAGGTGAGGAAACTGAGGCTCAAAATGGTAAAGCAAATTTCTCAGGATCAAATAGCTGATACATGGCAAAGCCAGGGTTCAAGCTGAGGTCAGGCTGACTCCAAGCCTGTTTGTGTGTGTGTGTGTGTGTGTGTGTGTGTGTGTGTGTGTGTGTGTGTTTCCCATCCGACACCCCTGCCCTCTCTGCTCTGAGGACATGGGGGCCAGAGGGAGTGCTGACATTACATAGATGTTCAAAGACCCATGGAAACTGGATTGAAGAACACCTCCCATGCTCTCACCATCTATACTGGTTTCAAATATCCTTTAGAAGCACCATGAGTCAGAACTGCCTCCTCTGTTTCGAAACAAAGGGTCTAATCCACTGTCATTTTTACACAATAGGGACCTCTATAAATGATAGCTTTTTGGCCCTTCAACTGCAAAGGAAACGAGGACTATCACTGGGTCATCAATAATCTCCCTGTGCAGAGAAGGTGGACATACAAGCGGCAAAAAGATGCCTGAAATTTTAGAACTTGTTTCCCGAGTAATCTTTTACTTGGCAGAATTAAATGTAGGTGTTGTTGTGCTTGTGCCTTCTGAGCCCATTTTGAAAATGAGATAATGCATCTTCAGGGTGGGAGAGAGAATCCTTTGTCCCTCCTAACACATTTTACACAGTAATAACAGAGGCTTTATGGGGGAAGGGTGAGCCAGGAGGGGGAAGCTACTTAGAGCCTCTGCTTTCTTTCCAAATTATGCTGCAGATAGTAGCGAACTGTCAAAGCCACACACAGCTTCCACTTCCCCATCAAAATGATAGAAGATGATTTGCAGGTGGAAGCAGCTCGGGCTGCGCTGCAAACAAGGGCTCTTTTCACATCCAGATGGAGCTCTGTAACCCTCTGCAAACTCCCAGCATCACTTACTGGGTTGGAAGTTGACTATTTGGCTGGCTCTTGTGTTTACTTCACTGTTAGAGTCTGAGCCACCGTAGGAGGAACTTACTGTCAACCTTGTTGATGGATGTTGCAGAGAGAAAATTACGGGGGGTCAGATGTGGAATGAAAGCTTCTGGCTGAACAATGCTCCCAACACATAGAAAAAGGTTGGCTTTGAGTTATGTATCTATCCCAGACTTTTACATGGCAGAGAGAAGCAAGGTGCATGTTGTGCTTTTCTTTGCTGAAGAAAATTCACAAGTGAGGCTTTGACGTGTGTGTGTGTGTACGTGTGTGTGTGTGTGTGTGTGTGTGCCCACCTCACCTGGAAACCTCATTACTAATTCCCCACCCCGCTGAAGGAAGGAGGTGCGATTAATGAGAGCTATCAGGAACAGATGAAAGGAAAGGAGACACGTGTCAACCTTTATGTGAAGAAGCAAATGGTAATAAAACCATCTTGGGCGTCAGCATCCTAAGATGCTCCTGGTACCCGCTGCTGGCCTGCTTTTCCTATAACATGGCAAGGCATTTGTGGTAAAGACATCGTTCTACTACCCAGAGTAGGTTTATGTTTTTAAATCAGAAATCTGAGAGCTGGAAAAGACCAAGCGAGCTCCAAATCCAGTGTTTCCTAAACTCTGGGCAGAGCGGAGTCATCTGTGAGGCCCAGCCTGGACTCTTCCAGCACTGGCTGGGATCTCTCTGTTGAACAAACTCTCTGCTGGGTCTTGAGCTTGGGCACATCTGGGGACCTGACTAGTGCAAATCCGCATTTAACCAAGGAGGAAACTGAGGTCCACACAAATGACACACCCGAGGGCCTCTGGGTACAGCAGAGCCAGGACTGAACTCAGCTGTGAAGCACATCAAAACCCAATCTAACTGAATTTCCATGGTGAGTAGGCACAAATCTTGCAATGTGGGCCTCAGGGCCACAGAGTTGAAGATTTGGTTGTTTAGGGCAGGAGGCAATTTGGATCAACTGTCCTGTTCGTTCTGCACCAGGAAGCTCTTTACTGAGCTCCTGACACCCTAGAAAAGATACCATCACCTGGCTCTGAAGGCTCTGAAAATGCCTGATTAGCATGTCACCTGGGGCTACTTAAACTTTACCTTTAGGTCATCATTCTGTGTAATACCTCGGGCTCTGTTCTATTGATCGCTGGGTCTGACTCACCGCTGATATTTTTGAGCAATTGACCATTACTTCAGGTAAACGGGGGATCCAGGGAAAAGGTGTTTGTGGTCCTGCAATTTCCTGGCCTATTACCCATCTGGGAGATAGTTGAGGAGTCTACTGGGGAAGATACTTTTAAAATACAGCCTGGCAGACTTTTTGTGGAAATTGACACCTCAGTTAATTCGGGAGAAGTCCAGAAGAGTTAGGATGGGGTGAAGAACTTCCTTGCCTGAAGTTGGGGAGCCAGGGGAATGCTGAACAGGTCTGCACACTTTGCAAAAAAGCAAAGAAATTCTGATCTAACCTTGAAGGGACCCCTTTGGGTCCACTCAATGATTATTTGTAATCTGTGATAGAGAAACTGTTGTAGACTGAGTTCTATTAATGTGTTTTCTGCCTAAGATGTTAATTTAAGGTAGAGACATTCATTCCTTTTTGTTGTTGTTGTCTAAACCTATGGTTTCTGCATTTGTCCTAAATAGAGTCATAAAAGAATCCCCAAACTTATAAAACTCAATTGATGTTAACGTATTTTTGCGTATAGATATATGGCATTCGTTTTGAGGTGGAGTCGAGAGACTGTTCTGAAGTCAGAGTTTTAAAACATGTGGATTTGAAACCTATGAGCTTGCTAATTGTAAATAAAGAGTAAGGTAATAGAGCCCATCAAACCTCTAGTTTACCCAGTACTTTTGCTTCTTGCAGGGACAATGGCATTTCTTGAAGAGTGATTTGTGGGGGACTTGAAAAGCCCTCCAAACACACATTGATACCTTAAAGTCAGACAAAGTGATTCGTTCTCTTTATGGTTAAGTGCTGAGCCTCTCCTTGGCAATTCAATTAACTCCTGAGAGAGGGAACACACAGTCTGTAACTACACTGAGTCTATTTCTCCAGGCAGAAAAAAAGTGGAGGCAGGAAGTAAAGTTTGTTGAATTCTATTTTATACCTGGTAGAGATATAAAGCTTCTGGCATATGATCTCAGTTAATCCTCTCAACAACTCAAAAATTAGTAAGGATTATCACTACTTCACAGATTATCCCCAGGCACAGGGATGTGAATAAATTTCCCTGAGTTGCACAGGTAGAATCTGGAGTTGTCTTAGTCAGCTCAGGCTGCTATGACAAAATACCACAGACTGGGTGGCTTAAACAACAGACATTTATTTCTCACAGTTCTGGAGGATGGAAGTCCAAGATCAAGGTGACAGCAGATTGGGTTCCCCATGTGGGCCTACTTCTTGGTTCCTAGACATCCGTCTTCTGACTGTGTCCTTACATGCCTGGGAGAGAGAGAGAATTCTGGTCTCTCTTCCTCTTCTTATAAGAACACTAATCCCGTCATGGGGGCCCCATCCTCATGACCTCATCTAAACCTAATTATCTCCCAAAGGCCCCACCTCCCAATACCAACCCAGTGGGGGTTAGGGCTTCAACATATAAATTTGGAAGGAACGTATTCAGTCCATAATAGGAGATGTCCTCACTACCTGCCTCCTAATGAGCCTTGGCAGGGATTGGAGAAGTGCTGTAAAAAGGACCAGATGGGTAGGGAATCTGAGAACACTGGGGTTACAATTAGGAGGCCACTGACTGTGGGAGCCTAGTTCCCAGAGGCAAGTCTTGAGAATGAGATGAGATCACTTATAGGGAAGAAAGAATGTTTCTTTTCCTCCTTTTTCTTTTGTACACCTAACTTGTAGTGTAGGGTAAAATTTGATGCCAGTATGTACACACTCACATTCACACATATCTATGGAGAGAGATACAAAGGAATAGAATAGGAGTAGAGTCTACAACAGTAGTTAATCCTGGAAGGTGAAATTGTAAGTTATTTGATCTTTTTTCATTTATCTGTAGTGTTTACTTTTCTAAAATAACCTGTTTATTATTTGTGTATATATAAAATTTATACCCCAAATCCTCCCGATATATCTTTTCACAATTTCAATTGTTTTTCAAAGGTCACTTGTGTTGCATCTGTGTATTTCAAAACAATAGGTTGTAAATTCAAGCATTTAATGTTAACTCTTGTTTTTCTCCCCACCAAATTGATATGAGATTTGGCGTTGTTGGTGGTTTGGTTTTTGTGCAAGACTGACTAGTTGTTTTGATATCCTATAGGCACAACCTAAGTGATATAATTTTTGTTCAGTTGGAAAGTAAACGTTTTTCTGAGCTTTCCCCTAGGCTTTCAACAACATGAGATTTTGTGCACTTATAGTGACAGGACAGAAGTGAAAACCACTTACGAAATGGAAAACGTAAAGTTAGGAAAACTGAGCCCACTGGGCTGCCCACTCATCCACATCCCACAGAAGAATGACTTCATCATTACCTGTTTCAAAGAAAAGTTATTTATTTATTCATCAACGTTTTAAAAATAAAAATTAAATGAAACTAGACTTATTTTTTGCCAGTAGGGTTTGTGAAGAAAGATTAAAATAAAAAAACAGGAAAAGAAAAGCCTTTAATTATTTTTTGTAACATTTAAAACTTAAACAAAACGGCTATTATCAGGGGGAGCTAAAACTAATTAGAAATCAAAATTATATTTGCTTCATCAATGTTAAAATAAATCCAAGGGAAAACAAAGAGGCACTTTTGTCTTTAAATTTAATTTTGTGTAACAATCTTAGTTCTTGCTGTTTGCAACTGTGGGAGTTTACTTTAAAAGAAAGTCTAAGCATGTATTTTGTAAAAAACCAACAATTTGCTAAGTTTTGTATAGACGTGAGGTGACTCAAAGGGGAGGGTGGGAAGAGAGGGCCTCAGAACAGAGAGGTGAAGTGAGAGCAATCCCACTACTGGGCATATACCCTGAGAAAACCGTAATTCAAAAAGAGCCATGTACCACAATGTTCACTGCAGCACTATTTACAATAGCCAGGACATGGAAGCAACCTAAGTGTCCATCGACAGATGAATGGATAAAGAAGATGTGGCACATATATACAATGGAATATTACTCAGCCATAAAAAGAAACAAAATTGAGTTATTTGTAGTGAGGTGGATGGACCTAGAGACTGTCGTACAGAGTGAAGTAAGTCAAAAAGAGAAAAACACATACCGTATGCTAACACATATATATGGAATCTAAAAGAAAAAAGAAAAAGGTCATGAAGAACCTAGGGGCAAGACGGGAATAAAGACACAGACCTACTAGAGAATGGACTTGAGGACCTGGGGAGGGGGAAGGGTAAGCTGGGACAAAGTGAGAGAGTGGCATGGACATATATACACTACCAAATATAAAATAGATAGCTAGTGGGAAGCAGCCGCATAGCACAGGGAGATCAGCTTGGTGCTTTGTGACCAGCTAGAAGGGTGGGATAGGGAGGGTGGGAGGAAGACGAAAGGGGGAGGAGATATGGGGATATATGTATATGTATAACTGACTCACTTTGTTATAAAGCAGACACTAACACCATTGTAAAGCAATTTTACTCCAATAAAAATGTTATTAAAAACAAAACAAAACAGCAGCTCAAGACCAGCACGGTTGGTGGGATGACTCAGAGAAGCCAGGCAAGGAGCCGGGTGGCAGTGGGGTTCCCAGGGCGAGGCTTCCCCTCTCCTATTCTCCGCTACGTTGCTGGGTAGCATTCTCACCTCCCTCAGGGACGGCTTGGAGGAGAATGTGGTTCTGGTGCTGTGTTTCCTGTGGCAAAGAGCAGGGAGACCCCTACAGGGTGTGAGACAGCCTCTTCCAGAAGCAGTTGTAGAACTGGGGCAGGTGGGGGTGGCCCCTGGACGGTTTGAACGCACCCCAGAGAACAGAGACGTCGCTGATCTGATCAAGCCTGGGCGGTACCTGATAAGCCTTGATATATAACGACCCCACCTCCCACCCCGCTCAGCCCACTGTGTGACCTGTTGCCGTGTATGGGAAGGAGCACTCAGGTGGTACCGCCCTCTGCTGAGCTTTTGCTACATGCCAGGCCCTGTATTAAGTAAGCACTGTTCATAACATTATCTCACTCGAGATTCACGACAACCTTAGGGAGCAGGAACGATTCGCCCCGTTTTTTAATAATACAACTCGTCAATTTATTTATTCTCATTCTCTTATGGCCACAACTTTCTTTTCATTGTGGTAAGATATACATAATGTGAAGTTTTTCATTTTTAAGTGTACAGTTTAGTATATTACATACATTCACATTGTTGTGCCACCATCCCCACCAACCATTTGCAGAACTTGTTCATCTTCCCAACCTGAAACTCTGAACTCATGAAACAAAAACTCCTCCCTCCCCATCCCCGCAGCCCCTGGCAACCACCATTCTACTTTCTGTCTCTATCATTTCCCTATTCTAGGAACCTCATATAAGTGGAATCATATAGTACTTGTCTTTTTGTGTCTGGTTTATTTCACTTAGCATAGTGTTTTCAAGTTTCATCCACGTTGTAGTATTCCTATTTAATTTTTAATTTAATTTTATTATTTATTATTATTTTTATTGAGATATCATCAACATAGCAGTGTAAATTTAAGGTGTACAACGTGTTAATCAGTATCCCCATTTTATAGACTGGGGAACAGAGACTTATATTAAATAACTTGCCCAGGGCCATAGGGGGAATAGGTGGCAGAGGAAGAATTCAAATCCGATGTCACACTCTGAGATCCACGCTCTTAACCATCTTTGACACAGGTGTTTCTCCAAATGCAGACCATAGACCACTACATCGGAATCACCTTGCACACTTAAAAAATGTAGCTTTCTGGCCACACCCCCACCCCGAGTCCTACAAAATGATAATCTTTGTATTTTGTATAAGCTCCTGAGTTGATTCTTATGTAAAACTAAAGTTTGAGAATTCCTTCATTCTTCCTTATTGAAAATAGAACTGAGAAACGATGATGGCAGAGAAAAAGAAGCCATAATAATGAACTCAAGGCTAGGTCATCTCACTAAAAGGGAGAAATAAGTAAACAAGACTCTCAGAGTTCTCAAAGCCTACATATTCTGTGGGGTCTCCTGGAGTGATTTCCATTGTGTCCACCCATATCTGTTTTGTGGCCTTATGACTTATCCTTTCATGAAGGAAAAAGATAAATCTCTTGTAGTTATGCCATATTTTTTATTCCCATTTTTATGGATCATGTCAACGTGTATTATGTATGAAAAACAAACCAGCTTATCATCAGTGCTGTGAAAATGTAGCATCCTGATGTGTGGCATAAGAAAAGGAAGATACCAATGATGAGTTGAGAGGCTAGCAAACCAAAGCATAATGTAGCCAAAAGAGACATCATGTTTAGTGTGGGACTGAAAACTCACCTTCAGAAAGAATTTCACCTTGAAATCTGGTGATGTGTGGAACAGATGTTTTAATTTACCTGAGATAATTTGCGTAATCAATTTAACATGTGGCTTATCAAACCTGCCAAAGAGCAGGTGACAATATGGAATTAATATGATTACTAATTTGACACGTCATTGAGATTAATTTGACCTTTCTTGCTCTCAGAATACCCAGAGGTCTTTACAGACAGGAGTAATGTGCTGTGAGCTGCCATGTGTAACAACCTGAAATCCACCACCCCAGTCTCAGAAATAAAACAACCACTTGGCTTAGTCTGGCCTCATGCTTCTACTCCTTTTCTTTCAAACTCTCTTCTAAGTTGAAAAGAAGGCAGTGAGTGAGTATTGTAGGAGGCATCAGAGTGTTCATGAAATGCAATTGATTTATCTTTCCTCCAGTACTATAAATGGTACTACCTTCTCCTTGGTCTGTTGATTTATCCTTGATCCCAGACTTAAAGAGATGTCACCTTTGAGAATCCATGGTGAGGATCCATTTAAGTCTTTAAGTCTAGAGAATCAAAATAAGGGATTAAGGGCTTCCCTGGTGGCGCAGTGGTTGAGAATCTGCCTGCCGATGCAGGGGACACAGGTTCAAGCCCTGGTCTGGGAGGATCCCACAGGCCGCGGAGTAGCTGGGCCCATGAGCCACAGTTACTGAGCCTGCGCGTCTGGAGCTGTGCTCTGCAAAGAGAGATGCCGCGACAGTGAGAGGCCCGCGCACTGCGATGAAGAGTGGCCCCCACTTGCCACAACTAGAGAAAGCCCTCGCACAGAAACGAAGACCCAACACAGCCATAAATGAATAAAAATAAATAAATTAAAAAAAAAATAAGGGATTAAGATTATGCATTGGTTTGATTACAGTAGTAAATTATTGGAAATAATAGAAATGTTCACCAATAGGGTATTGGTTAAATAAAATATCATGCCAGTTGAATGTATACAACCATTCAAATGATATGGGAAAAGTATATTTAATAACATAAAAACATGTTTGTGATATGACATCAGCAGATCATATCGTAAAATAGTATATGCGCTATAATTTTATTTTTTATAAGGAAAATTATGTACACATCTCTCTGGAAATATAAATACCAAAATGTTAATCATAGTTATATCTACATGGTAGGATTCAGGGTGATTTATGGGTTTTCCTTTTTATTTATCTATACTAAAACATTTTTTTTACCATGAACATATATTTTGTGTGTAGTACAGAAAAAAAATTAATATTTTTTTTATAATTGGGAGGTGAGGATGGAAGATTGAACTTAGCATCCAATTTCACTGTCTCCCAAAACTCCATTAAGTTTCCTATAAAACACACACACTTTGGAAGCTGGAAGGCAGATATAAGTACAGTAACTGGTTTGATTGGCTAGAGAAGTCCTAATCTCAAAGCAAGCAGTGGGGAAAGCTATGGACCAACCTGCTTTATGCCTCAAAATCCTCCCAGGGATTGCTGCTGAGACTGAGTGTAGAGGGGATGGGTGGTGAGAGCACCAAGTAAGGAGCACTGGGAAAAGCCATTTGAGAGGCTGCTGAATCTCCAAATACAGTTTCTCATCATTTGTCATTCCTCAGCCCTAGAGCCTGTTATCCATCACCCTCACAGAAGTTTGGACATTTATAATCTGGAGAGGGTCTCTGTACTATGGACACCAGGTGGAAGTCTGAGCACCATACGAAAAACAGAACAAGAAGAGATCTTATACTCACCAAATTCTGAATGCAGAGCCCTTCCAGGTCTTTTCACTTGGCTCCAGAACACCAGCAACCAGATTCCTACCCTTCCAGATAAGAGATTGGAAAAGACTTCTTTACAGGCTACATTTATGCTTGCTCCTCAAAATTTCAAAATTAAACAGTGTATCACTTAGGCTTACATATGTAGGTGATATCACCATAAGAGAAGTAAGGGAATGAATACTCTTGCTCCCTGTGATTGGGAGGAAGGGGCTGCAACTGAGGTAGAATCCTCGTAGTTTTAATTTCTTAAACCAAGTGGTAGCAATATGGGTGGTAATACATTTTATTATTCTTATTTAGACTCTCTATGTACATTTTATACATGCTTCTCTATGCATTACATATTTTGCAATTCAAAAAAGTTGGTGCTACCCCAGAAGATCGTTCTAGGATGAAGACTAAGGGGGAGCAAAACATGACCTCTTCCCTCCCTGTGTTTTTCCTCTTTCTTCTTTTCATTCCTATTTTGTTTCCTCTAATCTCCCATTTTCTCTTTCTAATTTTCTCTCATTCTACCTTAGATCTCACAGTCACACCACAACAGCCTTCCTCTGGGAACAAAGGTTTGTAGATATCTCTCAACAAAATTTAAAAGATATTACACATTTTTTCTCCATGATTTTTATTCCCTAATACTTTTAAAATTGAGGAACAATTTATATATGATAAAACATACAGATCTTAACTGTACAATTTGATGAGTTTTGAGAAACATATACACCATGTAACTGCCATCCCAATCAAAATATAGAACATTTCCTTCCCTCCAAGAAACTTCCTCATGCCTGGTCAATCCCCCACCCCTAGAGACAAACACTACTCTGATTTCTATCACCATAAAATAGTTTTGCCTATATTAAACTTGATAGCATGTACTCTTGTTGTGTCTGGCTTTTTTTCCTCTACATAATGTTTTTTAGATTCATCTATGTTGATACATGAATCAGCTTTTTAGCTTTTCTTTTTATTGCTGAGCACTTTTCTATTATATAAATATGCTACAATTTGCCTTTACAATTTTAAAAAATGTTGTCAGGTTTAAAAAATTTTAGTCCTTCAATGGATGTGAAGTGGTACCTCATTGTAGTTTTATTTCACATTTCCTGATGAGGAATGATGTCGAGCATCTTCCCACTCACTTACTGGTGACATAGATCTTCCTTTGTGAGGTGCCTATTCAAGTCATTTGACCGTTTTATAAATAGAATTGTTTTCTTTGTATTATTGGTTTGTCAGATATCTGAGTTAATACTTTATCCCATTCTGTGGCTTGTCTTTGCGTTTTCTTAATGGTATCTTTTTTTTTTTTTAAAGATTTTTTTGATGTGGACCATTTTTAAAGTCCTTATTGAATTTGTTACAATATTGCTTCTGTTTTATGTTTTGGTTTTTTGGCCATGAGGCATGTGGGATCTTAGCTCCCAACCAGGGATCAAACCTGCACTCCCTGCATTGGAAGGCAAAATCTTAACCACTGGACTGCCAGGGAAGTCCCTTAATGGTATCTTTTTTTTTTTTTAATTATTTTTTATTAATTAATTAATTTATTTATTTTTGGCTGTGTTGGGTCTTCGTTTCTGTGTGAGGGCTTTCTCTAGTTGCGGCGAGCGGGGGCCACTCTTCATCGCGGTGCGCGGGCCTCTCACTATCGCGGCCTCTCTTGTTGCGGAGCACAGGCTCCAGACGCGCAGGCTCAGTAGTTGTGGCTCACGGGACTAGCTGCTCCGCGGCATGTGGGATCTTCCCAGACCAGGGCTCAAACCAGTGTCCCCTGCATTGGCAGGCAGATTCTCAACCACTGCGCCACCAGGGAAGCCCTTAATGGTATCTTTTGATGAGCAGAAATGTTTAATTTTAATGAAGTTCAATTTATCAGTTTTTCTCTTATGGTTAGTGCTTTCTATAACCTAAGAAATATTTGCCTATCCCAAGGTCACAAGAATATTTTCCCATGTTTTCTTCTATATGCTTTAGGGTTTTAGCTTTCATGTCTATGTCTGTGATCCATTTCAAATTAATTTTTGTGTGTGGTATGAGGTAGGGATCAAGTTAGTTTTTTTTTTTTTTTCATATAGATATCCAGTTGTTCCAGCATCTCATGTCTTTAAACTGACAGAACGTGCCTTTATACCTTTCTTTGCTTATCATGCAAAAAGAATTCTAAATCAAACCTGAAATCTTGTGATACACATCTTTGTCTCCCACATCCTGCTGCCGCCCTAAAACATAGCCAATAACTTTTTTTTTAAACATCTTTATTGGAGTATAATTGCTTTACATTGTTGGATTAGTTTCTGCTGTATAACAAAGCGAATCAGCCATATGCACACACATATCCCCATATCCCCTCCCTCTCGCGTCTCCCTCCCACCCCCTCCATCCCACCCCTCTAGGTGGTCACAAAGCACCGAGCTGATCTCCCTGTGCTATGTGCATAGCCAATAACTTTAAGCACAAATTATTATGTCCCCCAGACAATTACAAATTATTTCCTTCTTTAGAATCATATATTTCAGATTTAGGGAGAAAAAAATTTTTATTTTAATTTTTTTGAAATTTATTTTTATTTATTTATTTTTGGCTGCATTGGGTCTTCATTGCTGTGCCTGGGCTTTCTCTATTCGCGGTGAGCACAGGCTACTCTTCATTGTGGTGTGTGGGCTTCTCATTGCAGTGGCTTCTCTTGTTGCGGAGCATGGGCTCTAGGTGAGCGGGCTTCAGTAGGTGTGGCTCGCAGACTCTAGAGCATAGCCTCAGTAGTTGTGGCGCACGGGCTTAGTTGCTCCGCGACAACTAATTTGCTCCTTGTCCAGGACCAGGGCTCGAACCTGTGTTCCCTGTATTGGCAGGCGGATTCTTAACCACTGCGCCACCAGGGAAGCCCCGAGAAAAAAGATTTTGTAAGGAAAAATCTTTTTAGTTTTTCTTTGACTCTGCCTTTCTAATGGTTAAGATATTGGGTTGGCCCAAAAGTTTGTTCGGGTTTTTCCATGAAATCTTATGGAAAAACCGAAACGAACTTTTGGGCCAACCCAATACAGAGAAAATCAACTGTTGAGTTTGATGCTGCAAATTTACATCTGTCATATAAAGGGTGAAATAATATGAAACAGCATTGTGGTTTAACTCATTTTTTTCAATGTTTTCAAAATTGGTATCTGTCTCTTAAAAAATCAAGTGTACCTAAAACCAAAAGAATAAAGTTCCAAAAAGAAAAATTGGGGAAAATGTCAAATAATGCAGAGATGTCAAGGAACAATGGAAGTGACCTTTAGATGTAAAAATTAGGAGTGACCTAAATGAGGGGACTTTCTGCAGGATGGTGGAGATGGAAACAAGAGGAGCAAGGGAAGCTGAGGGAAAAACAAGACTTAACAGGGATGAATAGAATTAAGAGGCAATTTTCTAAGAGACAGAAAGGAGGAACCAATAAATTTTGGAGATAAAATTTCTTTGGGTCTTGCCTGGCAAACATCAAATACATTCTGATGCTAGAAATCCCATATATGAATGCTTACTTTTTAAAAGAAATTTTATTTTATTATTAATAGATAATATTTTAAGAACATTTTTGGATTTACAGAAAAATTGAGCAGGTAGTACAGTTCCCATATATCCCACATACAGTTTCTTATATTACTTACATCTTACATTAGTATGGTACCTTTGTTACAATTAATGAACCAATTTTGATACATTATTATTAACCGAAGTCCATAGTTTATTCATATTTCCTTGGTTTTTGCTTAATGTCCTTTTTCTGTTCCTGGATCCCATCCAAGATACCACATTACATTGAACTGTCATTTCTCCTTAGGCTCCTCTTGGCTGTGACAGTTTCTCAGACTTTCCTTGTTTTTGATGACCTTAACAGTTACGAGGAGAACTGATCAGGTATATCAAAGGATGTTTGTCTATTGAAATTTGTCTGATGTTTTACTCATGATTAGACTGGGTTATGGGTTTATGAGAGGAAGATCACAGAGGTAAAGTGCCATTTTTATCACATCATATCAAGGGTACGTACTAGCAATGTGATTTATGAAATGACTCTTGATGCTGACCTTGAATTGGCTGAGGTAGTGTTTATCAGGTTTCTCCACTTTAAAGTTACTCTCCATCCATCTCCTTTCTACACTGTACTCTTTGGAAGGAAGTCACTATGCACCTCCCACACTTAAGGAGTGGGGAGTTATGCTCCCCCTCCTTGATGGCAGCCTATGGACATAAACTATTTGGAATGCTTCTGCATGGGAGATTCGTCCCTTCTTTCCATTTATTAATTTTTCAATCATTTTTTTATATCAATATGGACTCAGGGAACTTTATTTTATATGCTAAGTTATAATCCAATAATACTTTATTTGTTCTGCTACTCAGATTGTTCCAGTTTTAGCCATTGAAAGCTCTTCCAGTTAACTCTGCATGTTTACTTTCTAACCTAAAGCTGTTTAGTGTTCAGTTCGGTTTTTATACCGTGAGATTTAAAAGCAGGAATGGGATCTACAGTATAATTATTACATTGGCAAAAACTGATTTCTTCTGGGCTTCCCTGGTGGCGCAGTGGTTGAGAGTCTGCCTGCCAATGCAGGGGACACGGGTTCGAGCCCTGGTCTGGGTGGATCCCACATGCCGCGGAGCGGCTAGGCCCGTGAGCCACAATTGCTGAGCCTGCGCGTCTGGAGCCTGTGCTCCGCAACGGGAGAGGCCACAATAGTGAGAGGCCCGCGCACCGCGATGAAGAGTGGCCCCCACTTGCCACAACTGGAGAAAGCCCTCGCACAGAAACGAAGACCCAACACAGCAATAAATAAATAAATAAATAAATAAATAAATAAATAAATAAAACTGATTTCTTTCTTTTTTTTAAGTATTAATTATCTCAACCCATCTTTTTTTTTTTTTAATTAATTAATTTATTTATTTATTTTTGGCTGTGTTGGGTCTTCGTTTCTGTGCGAGGGCTTTCTCTAGTTGCGGCAAGCGGGGGCCACTCTTCATCGCGGTGCGCGGGCCTCTCACTGTCGCGGCCTCTCTTGTTGCAGAGCACGGGCTCCAGACGCGCAGGCTCAGTAGTTGTGGCTCACGGGCCTAGTTGCTCCACGGCATGTGGGATCTTCCCAGACCAGGGCTCGAACCCGTGTCCCCTGCATTGGCAGGCAGATTCTCAACCACTGCGCCACCAGGGAAGCCCAAAACTGATTTCTTCAATATTAGATGGCCTCCTTCCCTTTAAATGCCTTAGAGGAATCTTGTTCTCTTTGCACATTAGTAATGATTAAAAATTGAAAATGTCAGCATTTTAGAGGGAGCAGTGTTTATTGATCTTTCATACTTAATTCCAACAGCCAGCTGATAAAGAGCAAGCTGGTTTCAGGGCTGAGGCACAGGGTTCAGTCTCTCCAAGGCTGGATCATCTACTGTCCAGCCACTAACTGAGCCCCACAAGCTGAGCTTGGCACCAGCCAGCTTGGTTTTACAGATGTTGACTCAGTCTAGAAGTAGCTGTCTGGGCACAAGGGCATGCCTTGAAGATAGTGATTCAGCTCAAGGGCTTCAAAGACAAAGGCTGTCACAGAGCTGGGACACTTGGGGATCCCAAGTCAAGGCCTCAAAAATGTATTGATAGATTATAAATGGAAAGAGCCTTGCTATAGACTGAATGTTAGTGTCCCTCCAAAATTCATATGTTGAAACCTAATCCCTAATGTGATGGTATTTGAAGATGGGGGCTTTGGGAGGTAATTAGGTCATGAGGATGGAACCCTCATAAGTGGGATTAGTGCCCTTACAAAAGAGACTGCAGAGAACTCCCTTGCCTCTTCCACCATGTGATGACAGAGGAAGAAGACAGCTGTCTATGAACCAGGAAGTAGGTCCCCACCAGACACTGAATCTGCCAGCACCTTGACCTTGGACTTCCAGCCTCCAGAACCATGAGAAATACATTTCTGCTGTTTATAAGCTACCCAGTCTGTGGTATTCTATTATAGCAGCCAGAACAAACTAAGACAGGCTGGTATTGGTTATTTTTCCTGTATAACACATCACTCCCAAACTTAGTGACTGAAAACAACAGTCATTTATTATCTCTCATGGTTCCTATGTGTTGGGTATTTGGGAAATACTCAATGGGGTGGTTCTGGCTTGGAGTCTCTCCTGATTTGCAGTCAAATGGTGGTTGAGAACTGGGGTTGCCTCAAGGGCTTCTTCAGCCACATGTCTGGGACCTGGGCTGGGATGATCAAAACCTCTGCGGACTAAAACAGCTGGGGCTCCCAGGTGTCTCCCTCTATCTCTGTGTGGTCTCTCCACATGGTCACTCCAGCATGGCAGCTTCATGGGAGCTGGACTTCTTACATGGTAGCTCAGGGCTACCCCAGGAGAGGGAGAGAACACATGCTGAAGGCATGCTGCCTTTTTCTAATTTAGCCTCAGAAATTTCATGGTCACTTTGCCAATTTATTAGAAGCATGTCACTAAGTTCGGGCCATATCCTCTCCCAGTCCTGTGGCCCAGGAAGCGGGGTGACAGCTCCTCCCTGCTATTAGTCCTGGGACACTGCACCCTGGTGATTTCCCCGCACGCTGACCACACCTTTGTACCGTCCTTGTATTAAACACTCCGCAAATTACCCCCTTGTGAGCCACCATCTGCTTCCTGCTCTGACATTGACAGTTACACCCATCTCCCTCTTAGAGGTGTGGTGATGACTTGCCCAAGTTCCCAGTCAGTGATCTGGGGCTTGGGATACCTAATCCAGAGCCGTTTTGTTTCCACCCTATAGCTACTGCACATGGAAACCGTAATAAAACCCCTGAAATCCTTGATTACTCCCACAGGGTGTTGCTTATGGGGAGCTTCACAGTGCTGTGCTGAGCCTGAAGCAAAAGGAAGAATCACTAAGACCACTGGTGTCTTTATCTAAGACTTCGATATTTTGTTCATCCTGGGGTTTTTTTTGGCATCAGTTTTCCTTTTAAGTTTTACTGCATCATACTATTTATCACGATGATGAGATTTTGTGCCCCAGAGTGCCCTAGTTGCCCTGCCTGAGTCCCGGCCCTGTCCCCTTACTCCTCCCTACCTTTCTCATTGCCACTCCACACAGCTGGCTGTGGTCTTCAGAGCCGACTCCAGGAACTGTTTCAGCCCTTCCTCCCTTCCCTTTCCTCAGGTTTCACATTACCTGGCTGATGTCATATCGTTGGATGTTGACAGCTAACATTTGAGTGGTGACAGTTCTTTAATTTGTAACTAAATGGGAAGAGAAGAAGCCCCTTTTGCCATTTGCTTTTAGGTACCAGCCAGGAGTGCCAGGAGTGCCAGGAATGCCAGGTGTGGGTGTGTGTGTGCTCCTGCTGAGGATAGAGATGGATGAGATGCAGAAGCAGATTTTCAGGAGCCTATCTTTAGGGTTGAAGACAGACATACTAAAAGTCATGACAAAATATGGTAAGGGCTTTCAGGCATATATATAAAACGTTATGAGTCTAGAGCAGCTAAATCTGTTGCTCAGAGTGTGTGGAAGGAAGGACGCAGGGGAGGGAGGAAAAGAAGGGAGAGAGGGAGGGAGGAGGGAGGAAGGAAGGGTTGGCAGAGGGGAGGAGCAGGCTGGCTGCTGCCAGGGGTCCGATAAAAGTCAGCTAAGAAGGCACCTCAGATAGCTCACCACTACGTTGCTTGCTTGAATTTTTCTCTATTGCTTTCCTTATTTAGAACCTCTGGTGTCACTCCACGTAACTGGCAGACTTTTCTCCTTTAGATCTATTCTAAGGCACTAAGAAATGAGCCTCTTTACACTTCCTTTGTCTTCCATCAGAGAAGAGGCTGATGTTATGTGCCCATGCGCGTCACCACTACCTAATGACAAACACACCAGTTCTGGACCCGGCTGTACTTTTCCCTTTGATGCAGGCAGTGAGGGATTACTAAATGGCATTTCATTATGATCTACTGGCTAGATGTTAGTCATGGCATATTTTAGAGTAAGCCCGAAGGGAGCTGAGATAACAATGTCACTCCAAAGTCAAGGATGCCGTTGCACAAACATGAGCAACCCCCAATCTCCTTCGCAGTTATTGATCTGCCAGCATCTTGCTTTGGCCTGTGCCATCTCACTTTCTGCTGCTAGTAATTTTAAAACCTAAAATATAATTTTGGGGGTGAATGTCCAGGGTTGCTGTCTTTGAAGCAGGATTGATTACCTGGCTGGACAGAGAGAGATCTTTTTAGCCTAGACTTTGTTTCTGACCCATTGTGATAATCTGGGCACATCATTTAATCTCTCTTCTTTCCTCCCATCATCACTGTTTGTTTGGAAGTCTTGCCAAATCATTGCTTTCTTATTCCCAGTATCCCTAAGGCTTAACAGAGGACGTCATTCAATAATCCCTGATATGGAATCAAATATTATTCTCTTTGGGTAGTTCCTAATTATCTTATCTTCTGTTTCTGCTTTATAACTTCAACCTTCCTCTTTCCTCAATCTTCTCAATTTCTTTATTCTCTGCATTTCAATTTTTCTCTCTGTTGCAGCTAAGCCACTATCCAGTATAATGCACCGTCTTTAATGGGGCCCATTCCTAGCTAGTTTTTGAAATGCAGTTCTGTAGTATATTTCAACTTATTTCTCTCTTTGTCTAACTATGGCTTTTAAAGTCTGTTAATGTTCTAATATGAAGTCATTCATTCTAATGTAATAATAATATAAAAAACATATCCTACACATGCACTCTTATAAAATTATCATTAGAAGGAAAGCCCTAGTGATAAAGACATATAATATCATTGGTATAATTTAATAATATCTACACTTAAGGTTATCCTTTCTGAAGGGCATATATTATAATATTTAATTCCTATACAGGCATACCTCGGAGATATTGGTGTTCAGTTCCAGACCACTGCAATAAAGTGAATATTGCAGTAAATTGAGTCATACAAATTTTTTGGTTTCCCAGTGCATATAAAAGTTATGTTTATACTATACTGTAGTTTATTAACTGTGCAGTAGCACTATGTCTAAAAAAAATGTACAGACCTTAGTTAAAAAATACTTTCTTGGGCTCCCCTGGTGGCGCAGTGGTTAAGAATCTGCCTGCCAATGCAGGGGACAGGGGTTTGAGCCCTGGTCGGAGAAGATCCCACATGCTGCGGAGCAACTAACCCGTGCACCATAACTACTGAACCCGCGTGCCACAACTACTGAAGCCCGCGTGCCTAGAGCCCATGCTCCGCAACAAGAGAGGCCACCTCAATGAGAAACCCGCGCACCACAATGAAGAGTAGCCCCCGCTCCCGCAACTAGAGAAAGCCAGCATGCAGCAACAAAGACCCAACACAGCCAAAAGAAACAAAAAACAGAAAACTTTCTTGCTGAAAAAGGCTAATAATTGTCTGACAATGCAGGGTTGTCACAAACCTTTGATTTGTAAAAAATGCAATATCTGTGAAGTGCAATAAAGTGAAGTGCAATTAAACGAGGTATGCCTATAATAATTCCCAGTGTAGATCACCATTTTACAGGTGAGAAAACTTATGATCAAAGAAGTCATTGAACCAGGGTTTTTGTTTTTATTTTGTTTCTCTATTTTGAAGAGGCCTATTATTTTGTGAATCCAGCATTCCTTTTTTTTCTGGAAACAGCTTCTCCCTTCTCCATTCATATGGCTGTCATGAGAACAGTCATGTAATGACCGGATCCTATCCTCTGGCCTCTGAGCCTTTTCCCACTAAGTTTGTGGACTGGGGATTATGAGTACATTGGATCAGAGTATTTTTATTTGTCTAAGGGTAACTTGTAAAGCTAAGGCATTACTGGTGGCTGGTTTACCACCACAGAAGCTACAGATGTTAGGAGAACGCAGCCTGAGACAGAGAGACTAGGAAATAGCTCCTGACTCCTGTTTTCTGCTCAAGCATTCTGCAAGCCATCGTGATAATAACTTCCCCTTCAGTTCCAGTTCGCTAACAGTCACTTGCAACCCCCAAAAGTCCTAACCTCTATTGACTGCTGGTCGTCTTAACCACAGCAAAGGGAGATAATGGATTTGAGTTGAAAGTCACTGACATGTGAGAGTTTCATTCAAAGGCCAAGTTATGCTAGTTCCCCCAAGGAACTAGTTTAGTTTCTTCCTTCCTGATCTCAAACACATCAGAAAAAGAAAACTTATGTATTAAAAATAACTACGTTAAGAGAATGGGCTTAAGGACACTGGGAGGGGGAAGGGTAAGCTGGGACGAAGTGAGAGAGTGGCGTGGACATATATACACTACCAAATGTCAACTAGATAGCTAGTGGGAAGCAGCTGCATGGCACAGGGAGATCAGCTCAGTGCTTTGTGACCACCTAGAGGGATGGGATAGGGAGGGTGGGAGGAAGATGCAAGAGGGAGGAGATATGGGGATATATGTATATGTATAGCTGATTCACTTTGTTATACAGCAGAAACTAACACACCGTTGTAAAGCAATTATACTCCAATAAAGATGTTAAAAAAATAAAAATAAATAAAAATAAAAAGGGTTTTGGTAGGCATACCTGATTAGGACATACTACAGAAATCATCTTCAGGAATATTTTACTGAAAGAAAAGTCCTTAAGGTTGTGAACGTCTAGAAAGATGAGTTGTATTTTTTTTTTTTTTTAATTTATTGATTTTATTTATTTTTGGCTGTGTTGGGTCTTCGTTTCTGTGCGAGGGCTTTCTCTAGTTGCGTCAAGCGGGGGCCACTCTTCATTGCGGTGCGTGGGCTTCTCACTATCGCAGCCTCTCTTATTGCGGAGCACAGGCTCCAGATGCGCAGGCGCAGTAGTTGTGGCTCACGGGCCTAGTTGCTCCGCGGCATGTGGGATCTTCCCAGACCAGGGCTCGAACCCGTGTTCCCTGCATTGGCAGGCAGATTCTCAACCACTGCGCCACCAGGGAAGCCCCAATGAGTTGTATTGATGCTGTCCTTAACTAGTTACCCAGGGAGCTTGTGAGTAACCATTTGTTCCATGGACAGTTGGGAGTAAAGATATTTTATTAATCTGATTTCCAGTGTTAGGATTTCACGTTACTACAAAATTCTGTTGAGCTTAGGGAGCCTTTCTGCAGGTGTTATTAACCTCATTTCGGACTGAAGAAAATTTGGCAGAACATCCTGAAATAAATCAGCAGCACTGCAAAGAAAAAGATCGGTAAGAATTTCTCTCCTAGGCTAACTCCCTCTTTTACCAGATACCGTGGGTTATTTAAATTAATCCAAATGATGACTCTCCCCCACAGAAGAAGGAAATTAAAACTTTAAATCAACCAAAAAAAAAAAAAAGCTACGTTAAAATAATAGTCAAATTCATTCAAACAGCAAGTCATCTTGAAAAAAACGGAAAACTAGTTTTTTTTAGTGCCAATGTGGTGGGTCATGTGACCCTTTACTAAAAACTAGTTTTTGTTGGTGGTGGTTAACTACAATGGGCTATATTCAGTCATCTTTATTTCTTAAAGAACTCAATCATATGTCCCATTTCCAACATTTCAACATACCACTCGGGAAAGGGAAAAGGAAGATCTTCTAGAGCAGGTGTTGCTAATGTTCTCTGTTCAAGTGATTAACAAAAGAAAAAGTGTACTATTATATGTAGGGAATACTTAAGGGAATCTTAAGACTGACCCTAGAGTAGAGAGAGATTTGGGATTACATTGTCCCCTTTCTGCTTCAGACACCGCAGTGTGTAAGCCTTGGCAGACTCCACAAACTTGCACTTGGCTCTCATAATCACGTCATAGGCCCTGTGGGTGACAACAAAGTCCCTCTTTATGCTGCTTAGAAGTTGGCTATGTGCACCTCTTCAGTCTCAGCACAATTTTAAAATCCCACCCCTGCCATGTTCATGGATTGAATATGGCTCTGTATCAGGTGGTCACCTTGACCTTCAGGCTTAACACAGTGACAATTTGCTCTGGGGCTTTGTGAAAGGAAAAATGTCTTACCTAATGAAAAGGATGTCTTAACCCTTCCTAACAATAATTTAAGATCTAAAATATACTGATCAGGGATTGTATTAACATCAGCATGGGAGAGGCTGTCTAGAAAAACATGGAGAAAAACTAAAATGTGTGCAGAGAATGGAGGTGAACATATGAATAATTTCCAACCAGCATGCTTGGGGACTCTGAGTTAACTCAGAACGTATTTCAAAATAATCAATTTGGTTAAACAAATATTAAGCTAATTGTTTGAATGACTAAATTGGTCCATGAAAATAATTTTTCTTCAGACAGAGACCTAGTTACCGTCCAGAAACTTTTTCTTCTGTCTAATCCAAATGGCTCTTCCATTGCTCTCACCCATTTTTAATACTTCTGCTCACAGAGAATGGCTACCTTCTTCTCTTTGTCCTCCAACTCCATCTTCTTGTTATTCCCCTATAGGTTCTAATTTTCATCCTTTAGTTACTCTTATTTAAACAAAACAAAACACAGTTTCCACTGACTTAGTAGATATTTGCCAAACTGGTGAAAATAACACATGAATATCCCCACCTAGGACTTGGTAGGAATGAAATTCTTTTTCTACCATAGTTTGTGGATTGTTTCGTAAAATAGGTTGTTACCCCTCTGTCATCGTGTTTCCCCTCATTTATCCCAGCTCTTTCTGGAGACAGGCCTGGCATGTGTGCAGTTGAGGTTAAGCCATTTGTTTTTCTCTTTTTTTTTATTCCTCTCAGGTTTCTTTATACCGTCTCTAAAATTCAGACATCTAAAGAGTCCCAGGATGGGGAGAAGGACATAGTGGCTAGTGTTTATGACATTTGGGTGCCCTCTCCTCTCATGCTGTCTGTGGTCTGAGGACTGTTTACAAAGTTGGACTATGGTAGGAAGGCCTCCAGGTTAAACAATGAAGAGGCAGCTCCTTCAGAGCTCAGAATTGTCTTAAATATGAAAATATCAAGTTCTGACACCACTAGACAAATGGCTGCTTCATTCTGAGTATTTACACACTAAATATAGAACTATTTCCTTGAGTTAAAACCCTATATGATGGTCTTATTATTTGGAATAATTTTAATAGCAAAGAAAGCTATGGGTAGTAACCATGTTTTCTGTCAGGCAGAAGTAAAAACATGAATTTTTTTAGATTTGTAGTGGCCTTGCTCAGCACAGAGATTGGAGAGGGGTGAGAAAACTGAAAGTGGAGATCTTCATATTTCCCACAGTTTTGGACATAAAGGAGGAGCAATTCTCTTCTCATCTAATCAGCAAAGATAAGGTTAACTTATTCCTGCATCTCTAAGTCATTTGTTTAGCCCTGTAAATTCGCTGATGAGCCATTTTAATAAAGCTTCTCAGCAGGTCCTTCTACCAGAGTATGAAAGTAATCCAGGTATTCGAAGGCGTGAAATGGAATGACTCCATCTCTCAGTGGTTCAGATGGATGTTAAGGTCATGGCCACGGTTAGCTGGCCCAGGAGTGTGTCCATCTTATATACATTCAGGCTATGTGACAGAGCTCGGCTGAAATCCAGGAGTCCATGGACTCCAGAGTTAGCTTTCTATTAAGGAAAAGCTTACAAGAAACTGGACCAGGATAAAGCAAAGACCAAGGGACAGAAAGAAAGCTTGAATTACATGATTGCAATATTCTACAAAATCAGCTTCTCTTTGGAGCTGAAAATGCCTCAAGTTTCTTCCTGAGAGGCATGAGCAATTGCATGAATACTATGTTCTCTGACAATTTCCAACATGATTCCATTTAAGGTTATGTGACAAGTCTGTATGATAAGGTTGTGTGTGTCTGGGTATTTCATGCCTGTGTGTAACACTGTCACTTGGCTTTGCAAAACCAAAAATTCCCTGCATGTCCATGGGAGAGGATAATTCAGCATGTGGCAGGCCAAGTAAAATGCCATCCCTTATTCTCCATCCTTGCTTCATTCTTTCTCCCACACTTTAATTCACTAAGTTGTAAGTGTCTGAAATCATTCTTGGTGAATAACGCTGGACCACTCAGAAAGTTTGCGGCTGAGAGCTGGACCCTCGTCATCACCAAGCACTTTGTCACTGAGACAGAGTAACCCATGGTTACTGAGCTCAGATCAGTTAAGGGGCAGAGAGCCTCCCCTCCTCACTGCTCTATAAAAGAGACCCAGCAAAGGGACCCTACCAGCTTCTAGCTCTCAGCCTGGGGGAGCGCGTGGGAAGCAAAGCCCAGACCTGCGGAGCAGAAAGCACCAGCTGCAGAGGCAAGGCCGGCATGGCTCCCACTTTCAAACTTCAGTGTCACTTCATTCTGATCTGCCTGATGGCTCTAAGAGGGGAGAGCCGGTACCTGGAGGTGAGCGATTACCCGGTTGACCCATCACACCTTCCTGTGGTGAGTGTCCAGCCTTGGGGGTGGGCAGGCTGCCTCCGCTCTCAGACATGTTTTGGTTAGCTCTTCCTTCCGCATTTACTGTGCCCCCTCTCTCCTCTGGTTTCCCCTGGGTCTTCCCCCCTGCCTCTTCCTCCTTCCCTCTGGTCCCTGGGCATACCCTGGTCTGATAGGAAAGGTCTAAACCTTCCCGTCTTCTCTGGACCCGGGAGACGTTGACCCGGTCACTTTATTCTCTTTGCCGCGGGGCAGGGAGGGTGCCTTGCTTCTGGTCCCCTTTCCCCCTCCTTGAACTTTTGCGGACTGACTTTTTTCCTGGCCAGCTGCGGGAAGCTGTGGACCACGACCCTTTCCTACTCTTCAGCGCCAACCTGAAGCGGGAGCTGCCGGGGGAGCAGCTGTACCGCCGCGCTATGCGTGAGTCGGGGCTGCCTGGCTGGCTGGCGTCCGTCCGCGGGCAGCGGGGAGGTGGGGATTGTTGAGGACCGCGGGGGGCGCAGTCCGCATCGCTAAGGGTCAGTCCGAGGAGGCGCACTGGGGCGAGATGGGGTGACGCACGCGGAGCGCGGAAGCGGGGCGCAGCCGAGGCTGGGAGTCGGAGCGCGAGCGGAGAGGGGCTGCCCCGGGTGCCGCCGCAGTGGCTGCAACCTGGGACCCCCAACCCCGCTGCCCTCCCCCCGCCCAGGGTGCCTGGACATGCTGAGCCTCCAGGGCCAGTTCACCTTCACCGCCGACCGGCCGCAGCTGCACTGCGCCGCCTTCTTCATCGCAGAGCCCGAGGAGTTTATCACGATCCACTACGAACTGGTCTCCATCGACTGTGAGAGCGGGGACTTCCTGAAGGTGAGGCGCCCCGCCAGGCGCAGCCCCAGCCGCGGGGCAAGGGAGGGGTCATGGCCGGGACGCTGCGCCCTAGCGTGGAGAGCCGGCGCCGCTCGTAATTAGATGCTTCGCTGGCGCAGGAGTGGGAGAGGCGCACTCCGGAACCCCGCGCAGCGCGAACCTCGCCCCACTCCCCGAAGGGCGAGTGCCTTGGTCTTGCAGTGGTTTAAATTCATCCCTGTGCGCTCTCGGTCCCGGGCGCTTCCAAAGACTAGAACTCGTGGCGCGAACCACTGTGTTGCAATCTGGAGCAGATGAAAAGGGGTGCAAACCAACTAGCACGAGCCCTCGGGTCCACCGAACCCGCGGTCCTGATTAGAAGGCGACCTCACATGTCTGAGATCTGAGCCCGCCTTGCTCCTGCTGGTCCCTTTCTCTGTGGAGCTGTTTCAGGCTCCCAGAGGCTGTCTTCAATGCCTGGGTGACCTGATTTTGGAGCAGAAGGGCACTGGCTGCGGGGAAGGTTGCTGAGAAGGAATCCAGTCTGAGGCAGGTGGGAGGCGCGGATAAGTCCCCCAGCGTCATAACATCCCCACTCCCAGTTCTCCATGAGTCTAACGGGTCAGCTTGGGATGGCTGCTGGACTTCTCCAGTCCAGTTAAAATGAACATGATTAAAATCCCAAAGTGGAATTATTTTGGAACCTGTCAAACGCAATAGAAGAGGACTGATCTGGTGAAATAATTTGTAGCTGGTAATTTTACTAACGTGAACTAGGCTGGACTCATTAAATTGGAGACCTGTGGTGATTTTAAGAGTAAAGTCAATAGACTGACCGTTTGTCCAGCCAACTACAAACTTCAACAAGTGAAGGAAAAAATTCCTAACTTGCATACGAGCCATTATCGTCTAAGTGTTAAAGTAGTTCTTGATATTTTAATATGTGATAAGAGTAAAAATATGAGGAAAATGGGTGTGTATAACCATCAGCAGGTAGGTAAAGTTGCTGCTCCAGTTTTTCCTCTTGCAATTTTTGAGAAATTTTGTTCATATTTTAATGAGGAAAGAGAAAAACTGAAACCCAAATTATGTTCCTGTGGAATTCTTCTGAAGGTAGGCTGTGTGGAAAATATGACCAACACAAAAATGTATATCGTCTGTAGTTTCATTTACCAAGGTGGCTGAAAAGATAAAGTATAAGAAAGTTTATTTGCTTTGGAAATGTTAGAGTTTATAAAGGGGAAAAAAGCAATAATTAATTAATAATGTGACTTGCAAACAACCCTCACAGTCAAAATATATACAAATAGAAAGCACGTGTGCAGGGGGGTATAGGCTGTCTATTCCTCACTTACGACCGAAGGCCCATGGCTGGATAACCTTTTCCCCCTTTTCAACACACCTGTGACTTCAGGAGTTGATGAAAGTGATCATCTTTGTCTGTATTTTTTGTTGGAAGGTATTTGATGGTTGGATTCTCAAGGGGGAGAAGTTCCCCAGTTCCCAGGATCACCCTCTCCCCATGACTGAGCGGTACATAGATTTCTGTGAGAGTGGTCTTAGCAGAAGGAGCGTCAGATCCTCCCAGAACGTGGCCATGATCTTCTTCCGGGTCCATGAACCAGGAAATGGGTTCACATTAACCATAAAGACAGATCCTAACCTCTTTCGTAAGTGGACTTCATGTCTTCTTAGTTGGAAGGCAGGACCTGGGGGGAGAGAGTGTCAGTTCTGCTTTTCAAAGGTAGCATCATTGCACAGACTTAAGAAATTTGAAGTGAGGAAGGATTTGAATGGAAATTCTTTTGTAATTAGAAATGACCTAAAGGATATTTCCAACTCATTATTATGAAAATCAAATCAGTTTTTAATTTACTTACCAGGCTAGGTAAGATACTAATTTATGGTGGCTAGAATTCTATTTTTTCTCCAGTCTTATTCTGATCTCCTGAGCTACTACAATGTATTCAGTGACAAACTTTAATCCCTCCAAGTCATTCCATTGATCTGGATAAGCTTGAGGGATCAGATATGAAGTTGCAGTCTTACAGATATTTAGGTGAAGGCTGAAACACTGCATATCTAGGATGTGTAGACAGATTTCATGCCCTGAGCAGAGGGCTGGACCAGAGGACCTCAACATTGCCTTAGGAGTCTGAAACCATTGCTCTAATTTAGTTCATTTCTGGTGGATACACAAATAGATGCTACAAAGCTGAATAGCCCAGGCCTAAAACACATTATCTTAATCAGAATGAGTTCATTCATCTATTTATTATTTCTTCCCCATTAAGAGGAAGACGTTTATAAAAAATCAGGAAAACATATTCATTTTTGGTTGCATACAATAGTACAATAGTATTAATATTAACACTTCATGTGGTTGAAGAATGGGGCCTACCTAATCTGCCAAAAAATAATGTACTGACTGATCTCCCAAATTCTGTTTTTAAAAAACAAAAAAATTTTTTTGAAAGAAGCCCCCCAAAAAGGCTGTTTCCGAGGACTGGAGCAGAATAACACTAGAGGACACCATGAACTGTTTCTCCTATATCCTGTTCGGTTAGAAATCAGAAACCTTCAAGAATCATCAAGGAATTTCAGTTCTTTTTGAAATTAAGTGTAATTAAAAATATAAGGAGGAAGCAAAAGGTAGTTCTGACATAGTCTGATCAATCAGAAACTTTTGTCCCATAACTGGCCAAAAAAAGTACAAACGCTGATGCTTCTAGTTTCATAGCTAGAAGAATAAATTTATTGTAAGTCTAGTCTTGAGATACAAAACAAAATTTCAGAAAGTCTTGGGAGTAAATAAACATTTAAAATTTACCTATTAGTCAACTTATCACTTAACACCCAGGAAATATTTATCAGACATAAGCCTGCTTTGTATTTTTCTCAGCCTATTTTATAACTAGTTTAATGTTTCTTCACTTTATTATCTCAAAAGTAACATATAGCTCCAAGTTCAGTTAATAAAGGTTTCAGACAGACAGGGTTTGAGTTCTGGCCTTACCTTTAAGCCTTGATTCTTCCCGACTCCCAGCTTGAACTTGGACCCTAGTTAATGAAGTGTTCCTAGAACTTCTACCAGCTAGTATTGTTTGGTTGGTTATTAATTTATGTCTTGTGAGTGTTATAAACAAGGTGACCCCCTGAGATTACGATTAGAAGTCCCCTTGCAGCCAGGGCCTCCTGACAATATCCATACATCACTGGTGCTTTTTATTCCCCAACTCCTTCCTTTCTCCAAATCGCCTTTGTGATAAGTACTCTCTTCTGGGCCACAAGCCCCTAAACCATGAATAGGAGCTTAGAATAAGGATGAGATAAATTTCTATAAAAGCCCAGCATACCAAGCAGTGAAAATGTGATTTTGTTTTTCTACAAAGCCTGCAATGTCATCTCCCAGACCCCAAATGGAAGGTTTACTCTGGTCGTGCCACATAAGCATCGCAACTGCAGCTTCTCCATAATTTATCCTGTGGTGATCAAAATATCTGATCTCACCCTGGGACACTTAAATGGTCTGCAATTAAAGGTGAGTTGCTTATTTGCTTCCCAGTCACTTCCTAAGACCACAGCTTTATCAGAGCAAAAGTAACTACACAGGGCAAACGTGGATGAACTGGTGTAGTATGTCCTTCTGTTTGGCGGTTAGATCTCACATGAGCCTGCCCTCGCTGCTTTAATAAACTCCTCTTCTATTTCCGTTATGCTGCAAGTTGCATACTCAGGTGCCTCTTCTGACTACTTGAATACTTTTCTTGTGACGTTAGAAAATGTTTTCAATTGGCAAAGTTGTGGCATATAATTACAATTGAACTCTCTTGTACTTGCCTCTTTTACAAAAATTCTCTCCTAGCAGAACCTAGTGTGAGTCATCTACACAGCTGTTTTTCTGATTATTGGAATTTTCTTTTGACATGAAGGAAGTATCTCATTGACAGACTGTGTTATGAAGGAATGCTAAGCGTAGCATAAAATACAAAACTGGATTTTTATATTGCAAAATACAGTAAAGTTTTGAAGTGTTTTTTTGCATTACATTTAATTCCATACATTTTACAACAAAACATTAGTTGACACTCCCCATCAACTTTTTCCCCCATGAACTTCTGTATGGATTTTATAATTAATGCTGAGCTTGACCACATTTATTTGCACTGGTAGCTTGTTTCCTTTGAGTCATCCTCATTTCCTTTTATGTTCTCATATGCCTAGGTTAAGACAGCTCATGCATTTGCTGGCATCAAAGATAGTCATAGTTCCTAATCAGAAAGATTTCAGTGAAAACCAAATAAATAGGACAAGGGCTGAGAAAAGCAGTAAATCCAATTTCCTTTAAGCCCTAAATTCATAGGTCAGTGCCTATTTTTTAAAGTTGAACCTTAGTGGAAGAATAATCCTTTGATAAAGGCCAGGATAAGTGGATGTCTTTGGCTTAGCCTTATAGGCTTGAGATTTTTTGTATGTCATTCTTGATGTTTAATATAGAAGATGGCAAGTGTGACAGATTGAGAGATCTGCACTTTAGTTATTCTTGGCTATGAGGAGTAATCTTGGTGCTTACCACTTAAAAAAATGTGAAGTCTGCAGTGTTCTAGGTATCTATTGCTTTACAAAATATTTTCTGAGTGCTTACCATGTGCAAGGAATTCTTCTAGATGCTGGAAATTAGCAATGAACAAAACAGGTCCTACTCACATGGAACCTGTATTCTAGTGGGATGAGACAGGCAAAAGTGTAATGTATTTCAAATAGTGGTGAGTGCCCTACAGAAAATGAAGCAGAATGGTGGCTGGGGACAAGGGGGTAGAGTGAGGGGCAGGCAGCTACTTGAGATGAGAAGGTCAGGAAAGAAATCTTTTGAGAAGGAGACATTTAAAGTGAGATTTCAGTGATAGGTAGGAAGGAGCCAGCAGCCACAGGAAGAGCTGGGAACAGAGCAACAGTAGTGCAGAGGCTCAGAGGCAGGAATGGGCTTGCTGAGTTCTAGAAATGGAAAGAAGGAAAAGTAGAGGGGGAGTGGTATCATACAGCATCAGGGAGACAGGCCGGGCCAGGGGGTGGAGAGCCCAGCGGGTCATATTAAAGAGTTTGAGTTTATTTTCAGTGCAGTGGGAAACCACCGAAGGGGTTCAGGCAGGAAAGTGACATAATCCATTTGCTTATGCTCAGGTGGGGTGAGAGTGATTGGGAATTGCTGGCCTCATGACCAAGTTAATTGACAGAGTCCACGATGGGAAGGAGACATTACCTAAAGGTCATTCTGGCTTCCATGAATGATGATGAATGGGCTGTAGGGGCCAGAGTGGTGCAGCAGTGCACCTAAAAGGCCATTGTCATAGTCTAGGCAAGAGATGAGAGTGACTTGGTCCAGGGAGATAGAACCTCAACAAAGAAATCTCGGGGGTCACTGCTGAGGAGCTGAACCCCAGAGGTCCCTACACAACTCAGCTTCTGCCGTTGTTTATAAGAACAGCTGAGGGGTTTGGAAAGAGGAGAGAAAAGTCACTGAATGCCAAAAAGTACATGCTCCCAACCTCCTTGTTTCCTGGTTTTGTTCCCTTCATTTTAGCTTCCATTTCTTCCCAACTTCTTATTTCCCATTTCTCTCTCCTGAGCCTGCCTTTTCCCCTTCACCTCCTCCTGTGAAATTTGGAACCTATAGAACGAGGTGGAATGTTTAGTCTTAAGACATGTTCCCCCTGGACACCCTCTACTCAAGGGAAAGGCAATTACATTTTTTTCCCTTTACGTCTAAATGGCTTATTCAACTGTTCATACAAGAAAATGAGCCCTGTACACAGTGGGGCTAACTAACCCTCTATTTCATCATTGATGAAATTACGTGTAAAATACCTAAGCATAGAACCCAGCACAGAGTAGGTGCTTTAAATATATATGCCCACACCTGCTTCCTTTCATTAGTCAAAGAGTTGCTGTTGTATTATTTTCTATTGGTTGTTTAGGTCCAGTTGCATTTCAATATCTTCCAAATGTTGGACTGTGTGCGCTTTTATGTATGTGTGTGTTTTACATTCTCTGTTTTAGATTTTGGTCCCTATGTAGCATGGTCTATCTGGTTAGCTTCTAAGCACCTTGCCACATTCCGCTAGATCTCTTGATGGGTATGTCTCAATGAAGAAGAGGATCACAGGCAAAACTGGCTGTATAATTTGTGGGGGGACAGTACAAAATGAAAATACAGGGGCCTTATTTTAAAATTATTAAGAATTTCAAAATGGTGACAGCAGAGCATTAAGCCAAGCACTAGGCCTTGAAAGTGTGAGCCCTGTGGGCACGGGTGGCACGATCACAAGGCCAGCCCTGATCACGGGAAATGGGTGGCCCAAACTGTGACATTTGGGGCTGAGAGGGGGTCTGCTTTGTTTGCATGGGAAAGTGAAGCACAGGAATTGCTGTGGATGACACAGTGTGGAAAAGATGAAGGGAAGCAGAAAAAGGTCATTACAGTGCATCACACAAAGTCTTAACACTACATACTTATTTTGAGTAGCTTGAAATAAGTTTATTTTAGTTGGAAGGAGAAAGTTGATAGTAACTCTAGCTAAATAGAGCCCCAAATGAGGGGTCTCTTCTTTTTTTAATATTCTTTTAACTAGTCTAACTCCTTATCAGTAGAAAGGATAAAAATTGTCTCAATAGCAGAAAAAGTCTTTTATAAAGAAGAAGAAAATAGGTAAGTTGAAGAAAAAACTGATGTGGAAGCCCTATTTATAAAAACTCTGACTGCATGCATTAAGAAATTCAAATAATTCGTTGTGTATGTCCAAATGATTTAAAAAGCAAAGCATTTTCAGATTCAATTTTCATATATTGTATATGGAGTTTACAGATTCCAATTTCATCATTCTAGTCCTTGAGCTTATAAAAAAATGTTTTTTAAATGCACATAACATTTTTTAAAATGATTACTCAACCGATTTAGAAAAGCAATGATTTCCTATGATTTTTTTTTTCTTTAAAAAGTCTTACTTCCCAGAGTCCTGGATGTTAAATTAAATGGCAAAGCCAGCATGTCTACAGCTGACTGAATTCACCAACTTGCCATTGGTCAAATGGTTTGACTTCCATAATTGGTTTAAATACATCTTCCTCTGCTGCTTTACTCTCTTAGAAGTCCTCAGCAGGTTGTGTGGGAATAGGAGACTTTGTGGAGCTGCTGGGAGGAACTGGATTGGACCCTTCCAAGATGATGCCTTTAGCTGATCTCTGCTATCCTTTTCACGGCCCTGGTAAGATATTTCTTTGATTATTATTTATGTGCCTATTAAGATTGTCTCCTTAAATAAAATGCCTCAAATTTTTTATACATGGGAAGGCAGGTTCCACCAAAGAAACTTTGATTTTGCACATTGAGCAAGTGTGAGGCTTTTGCATTTGAGCCTAGGCACAGTATCAAGAATGCATGACCACAATATCTGACAGTGGGAGAAAAACTTGTGAAGTAACAAGGTTTCGTGTTTAAGGTTTGCCCTAGGTACAACTATGAAAAAGACAAAGCTTTTTGGTTCTGTGCTCTGTCCACCTTCTTGAAGGTCCCTGCTTTCCTCCTCTCGAGACCAAAGATTTTACTGACTGAAAACCGTAGTTCAAATAGTGGATGTATTGTCAATTAGTCATAGTATAAAAATGAAGTAATATCTAAATAACTTTACCATGCATATGTATATGTGTGTGTATTACTCATAGTAAATATTGACACATTAAAAGGTGATACGCTTTATTAGAAATTCTCAGAACTGCTGAATGTCCCCAACTTCTAGCAGCAAAACCAGCCTCTGAAAGACCACTGCAAAACAGAGGTAAATTCTGAGATCTAAAAATGGTCACGGGTAATAAAAGACCTGGTTCTCGCCAAACAGAATCAGGTTTTCTTTGTTATAGATCAGTGAAGCTTTTCCATTTGATTATGCTCGGGTGGGGTGAGGGGGGTGGGAATTGCTGACTAGTGACCAAATTAATTAATGAAATCCAAGGGGGAGGGAGAGAGTTACATAAAACATTTCTGTAAAGGTCACTCCTGTATCTGTACTTCTGATGCAGGAACCCGTGATTATCTTTTAAGAGACAAAAGTCAAACAGAAGAACAGTCTTTCATCCCTTACCATAGCCCCCTTCCTATTTTGTAAGCACACATCACTAACCAACTAAATAATGAAGCTGCAAATCAGACAGCCTTTTGATCAGCTGTTACCAGTTTTAATTAAAGCCAGGTCTGCCAACCAGTATTTTCTCTCTCTGAGCTAATGCTGGGAACTTAATAAACAAAATCTCTCTGAAATAGAATTAATGTACACAGGTAAAGGGAAAAGATTTCTAAAAACCCACTTTGCTAAAAGCTTGGGGGTTAGTTTATGCTAATTTACACCTGAGCCCTGGTTTAAACCAGTGCATCATGGCTTCTCTCCCTTTGTGTGTGCTCTCAGAGGCACTGGATCCTTCCAGGCTGATGGAGAGCACCTGTGAGGAGGTGCCTTTGAGCTGGGTAAAAAGATTAGATTAAGAACTGAAGCACAATCATGCCTTAACATTTAGATAATTGAAGCCACAGTAATTTTGGTGCATGAATTATATGACTTGATTTCAAAGGGTGTTACTATGGCCAAAAAACCACTTTTGCCTGCATTATCTAGATAGTTGAAACCAGTCTTAAGATAATGTGAAGGCTTGAATTATCTGACTCACTGGTTCATTTTAGACTTCACTTTTTTCTTTAATTCACCATGTTTTCATGAGCCCCTCTTAAGTCGTTCAGACAATGATGAACTCTTAGGTATCCTGCCCTTTACAATGGATTGTATTAGGAATTATGTCAAATAATAAATGATATGCGCATTAACTAAAGGAAATAAGGCACGTTATGTAGATTAAAGTTCAGAGTAAGATCAGAAAAGAATGGCCTTGCAAACAATTTAAAGAAAATTAGGGACTTCCCTGGTGGCGCAGTGGTTAAGAATCCGCCTGCCAATGCGGGGGAAAAGGGTTCGAGCCCTGGTCCGGGAAGATCCCACATGCCGCGGAGCAACTAAGCTCGTGCACCACAACTACTGAGCCTGCACTCTAGAGCCAGCGAGCCACAACTTCTGAGCCCACGTGCCACAACTACTGAAGCCTGCATGCCTGGAGCCGTGCTCCACAACAAGAGAAGCCACCGCGATGACGGGCCCGTTCATTGCAAGGAAGACCCAACACAGCCAAAAATAAATAAAAAATAAATGAATTTATTTTTAAAAATTTAAAAAATTAACTTTGGACTTCTTCAACAGAAGCTTAGCCTAGACTCCCTGGTGCTTATATTAAAATAATTATAGGGTTTATATTTATTATGTCTCCAAATTGACTTTTACCTAAATAACTCTATCTGGCTGTTTTACTTCATTTAAACCCAGGTACATGTTTGTGAAGTACCTGTTATACAAGGTTAATAACATTTCTCAGAATTTAGGCCTTATAGAGACAACGTGGGGAAGAAAAGATTGAGAAAATTAAAACAGCAGAAAGGATTACTGTAGGGCAGATAAATCTTGCCTCAGGAACCAGATTGAGGCTGAAGAAATAAAAGTAATTTTTAATAAAAATGCTGAGTTTCACAAAACAGAAACAGGTACAGAGAACAAACAGATGGTTGCCAGAAGGGAGGGGAGTGGGGAATGAAAAGAAAAAAAAAAAGGTAACTATGTGAGGTAATGAATGTTGATTAGCTTGATTATGGTGATCATTTCACAATGTATATTTATATAAAACCATCATGTTGTACACCTTAAATATATACAATTTCTGTCAACTATACCTCAATAAAGCTGAAAAAAAATTTTTGAAGAATGCCTTAAAAACACACACACAGTTTCAGTGTATAACTGCTCAGGCACATCTGTACTAGAAGATACATAAATGTTGCCAGATGCTTATAAAAATAATGAATAAGAGTGGATTTAAGAGAAGTAAGGATATCAAAAGTCGTTCCATATAAGAAGTACAGAAAAAAATTAGAGATAAAAAGTACAGGTGAACAATAGAACAAAAATGAGTATACTTAGTGTATGTCTAAACCATGCAAATGATATTTTTGTTTATATGTAAAACAGAATTATTACTGAGGCTCAGAAAATAATAAATAGGTGATATTTTTGGTCTACATAAATTTCCCGCAATACACTCCATCCTTCAGCCCTGCCCACTAAATGCCACTTGCCCCCCCAGATATAACCAAAAACTGCCTCTGCAAATTTCCAACCTGTCCCTAGAGGGCGGCACTGCCCCCACTGAGGACACAACTAGAGCAAAGGTGCAGCAGGTCGGATGCTTGCCTTCGTCTGCCTTCACCACCAAATCTTTGCAGGTAGGAGAACGTAAAAAGCACAAGGAGATATCTTCTTACCTCTTTGCAGCCAGTTTTGTTTGACTAACAGTGTTCTTGCACATGAGGAGAAAGGCTGAGTTTAATTTCACTGTTCTACAATTAATTATACAGTTGACCCTGAACAACAGTGGTTTGAACTGCGGGGGCCCACTTATAGGCAGATTTTTTTCAATAGTAGATACTACAGTACTACACAATCCTAGGTTGATTGAGCCCGAGAATGTGGAACCTCGGATCTGGAGGAACCGTGGATCTGGAGGGCAGACTATAAATTATACTCAGATTTTCACCTGTGGGGAGGGTCCTCACCCCCTAACGCCCCACGCACCAGCCACGTCGTTCAAGGTCAGCTGTACATTATAAGAATGAGAACAAACACGTTTCACCTGATGGCAGATGCGTGGTTTGAGTACGTGAGAGGAAGCTACATCCCCTTGCTTTCTTCGTGTTTAAATGATCTCATGGACAGAAATGGTTTGACTGTGTCGTTTCTAACCCGCTGGGAAACTTTTACTTTTTCCATGAATTATAGCCCAGATGAAAATTGGCTGTGACAACACGGTGGTACGCATGGTCTCCAGCGGAAAACATGTAAATCGTGTGACTTTTGAATACCGCCAGCTGGAACCATACGAACTGGAAAACCCAAATGGAAACAGTATCCAGGAATTCTGTTTGTCTACTCTTTGAATAACCAAGCCAATGATTTCCATGCTGCTAGCTAAGGGAGTTTTTAATGGCTGTTATATATGATTTTGATGAGCAGCTAGTTAAGAACCTTTCATACCAGTCAGTATTCCCAACCTTGAGCACATATCACACACACTAATTTTTGTACCTTGCTTCTTTTTCGTTTGTAAGATATAAATGACCACATGGCAGAAAATAAGCCCTCCCCCCCACCCCAGTAGAAAACCAGTTTCCAGTAATTCTTTGATATGCTACCAACCTGAACTGGTAAGACAAGTGCAAAGAAATGTGCAATAAAAACTTGTATCTCAAGGGAAAATACTACAAAGAAATAAAAATGGTAGTGTTCTTATCAGTTTTATGACAGAAAATGCATGTCTGTGTGTACCAAAGTAGTTGTATCTGTCTATTTATTTTCTGCTTATTATTCTGTTTATAGTAGAGAATAGTTGTAGCTAGTATTATTTATTGACTTATAACAACTTGTTTTTAACAAACATTTGTAGCATGTAAAACACTTTGCATCCATAAATCCGAACATGAATAAACATATTCAGAATGTTGGCACCTCAACATCCTGCTTTGTTTTCCTGAGTAGTTCCTTCCCTTATTACCATCAGAAAATAATGTTCTCAGGTGGTACAGCACCAAATGCTGAACTAAATCATTTTAGACTTCTTAGAGCTCCAAGAACCCTGGGTCGTTAAGTAGGATTATTTAGGGCAGAAGGTAAAATTGCAATGTTTGAACAAACAACACTAACCAATTGGTGGTGATAGGGAAGCAAGATGTGGGGATCCCTCTTCCACTGTCCTCCAAGAAAACTGAGAATACATGTTTTACATATGTCTTTGTCACAGTAAAGAGTGTACTTTTCAACAAGGACAACAAAGGCCTTAAACTCTCATAGACACAATTTGCAGAAACCTGAGTACTTTTTTGGTACTGAAGGCAGTTTACTGTTGACTGAGCTTTGTCCACGTTTGGCTTGAGACCAAGCATGTGGTCTGTAAAAGACACCTTGGGGTCAAAAATGAGGTCCTGAGGAACAAAGGAAATACTCCTAAGTGAATAGTCCTCTTTACTTTGAATTAATGGATGGAAGCTGCAAACTGTTCCATAATTAATGGCTTGATTCTGATTCCCCAAACATATTTAATATAATTTTATAATGGAATGTACTGGAACCCCATACACTGGGCTTGTTAACAAAATCTGAAAACCAAGCAGAAAGAAAAATAGTGACTGAAAGTGCTAAAAATACCCAGGATTGAGCACAAATTTTGTCTCAGTAGGTATTTTGGAATGAGTGGATACTTTAGCAAATGAATGAATAAATGCCTGAATGGATAGATGGATAAATGCTGGGATAAAGGCTGGGAAGAATGAATAAATGTCTGAACACATGGCTGTATAATTCCTGACTAGTTACGTAAGATGCTGGATTTCTTATTTCATAGAAAATAAATTCTGTGTAGTTGAACCCTTTTATCTTTTTCATAGTCTCTCTAGCAACCAAAGAATTAATGCAGTCACATATCACAATCTGAAGTTTCTGGTTCTTAACCCTCATGATTCCCTTATGCTGAGTAGAGAAAATAAGTGGTCTGAGGTCAGGAGGCAAGTATTTTTACCATGGAAGTTAGGACAACTTGCTTTTGTTCCTAAGGGACATTTTTCAAGCTACTTAGCCCCTCTGCACTAAAATGGGTGGGACTCTGGTCCCTAAGGTTTCTTCTTATTCTGCAGTCATTTATTTGTGACATACGAGACTTCAAAGCTTGTTATTGCATATTAGTGTACATTCTTTGAGAGGAAGTGAACTGTCTGTGACTTATTCTTTGGAGATCCATGACTTAGTCTTCATTCCAAAAGGATAGGACAGCTTTCTGGAAACAAAATGGTAGATGAGATCTCTGGAGGGAAGTGCAAGAAAGTGTCTTTGCTGGCACCTCCTTTAAGCAAGCAAAATGTGATATGAAATTTTGGCCAAATTTGACTTTCTAAAAAAGTCAGTATGCATAGTAACTAAGGTGATCGATTCTAGCCAGACCTCTTTGAATCCCAGCTCTGCCACTTACTTGAACAAGTCACTCTTAAGTCTGTATTGCTCAGTTTTTAATCTGTAAAATTGGAGTAATAAAGATTTTTGGCAAGATTAAGTGGTTTAATGTATTTAAAGCCCCAGAACTGTGTCTCGTATATGTCAGCTGTCACTTTTGTTATTATTTCTCACTTGTAAGCAAATATGCTGTCCCAGGTCCTCCCTACTCTGAGAGGGGCATTTGCTTTATGCTCTGAAGGGTTTGTACTGATTCAATTGTCCTGTTTCATCCCAGGACATTGTGAGGAAGATAGGGTTAGTTAGGGTTGTTTTCTGGGACCCAGAAGCAGAGTAAGGTTACTGGTAACATTTGAGGGTAGATCATGGCAGGGCTTAGCAGGTTCCCATATGCCTCTCCTCCCAGCTGACCCCATCTGTAGTCTCTGAACTGCTCCAGGACCAATGCCGACCTCGGACAGGAGGAATTTGAACAGCTCTTGTCCACCATGCTGGTTATGAAGGAGTCACTTCACAAATGATCTGCCTTGACTGTCTACCCTTGTGCCCAGGCTCCACCTCTATAATATTCCTGGCTCTTGGTTATTTCATCCTAGCTCTTACCTGACCCTAATCTTATCCTCCACTCCAAACCCCACATCTTCTAAATACTAAATGAGTGGCTTGGCTCTACTACTGATCACTGAATTCCCAAATTCCTGCTGCTTCCGTGTCTGAAATTCTGAGTATGTTTGCTCATAGGTTTTATGTCACTGTGCCCATCCCTACCTCTGGACACTTTTCTATCTCCTCTAAGCCTGCCTCTTCTGCCACTGTCTTCCAGCCTATTATGTGTGGAATACATTGGTCTGCCTATGATATTGGACTTTCTCCCAGTATCTAAATCATCATGTCTTCTCCAACCTCTTCCTGGCACTGCTGCTTTCAGTTAAGAGAATAAGGTAGAAATGCATTTTGTTCACCACAAGTTATACTTCTACCTCCTAAGTATGCAGCTAGACTACATTTTCCAACCTCCCTTACAGTTAGGTTTGGTTCTGTGACTGAATTTTGACTGAAGGAATGTGGGTAGAAATGATGCCCAACCCTCATATGATCCTCTGTACTTTCTTTCTCTTCCCCCACCTATTGGTAAGATACTGAGGTTCTAACAGAGGATTCCAAGTTCATACAAGGAGACAGAGCCATAGGATGCAAGGAGCCTGGATCCTGCTTTGTAGTTTTTTTTTTCCCTCAGGAAATATATTTGACATAGGACAAATTTTTGTGACAAAGATTCTTCCAGATCTCTCCCAACTTCAAACTTTCCTTTCTTGCTATTTTAATAGGGAGGCAACATTACCAGAGTTTGCCTGCAAGGTAGACTCTTCATGAAAGAAAAATAAAGATTTGATGGACAGGGTCTACTTGAAGGCAGTTCGCTTATGTGCTTAACAAGACCTGATAGAGAGTTGTGGGTACGAGCTCTTCTTATGGGGTAATCACATGAAATTATATCTGAGTACACTCATCTCTGTGCTGTGGAGTATTTCAGAAGAGAGAAACAATTTTGTATGTTCAAAGAAGCAGACTGAATGGTCTCAGTTTTAATAGGTCATTTGTAATAGATTACCATCTATTTTTCTCTTTGCGTTTAAAAGTATTTTCTTCATGTGTTAAGACAAACTGTACAGAGAAAGAAAAAGCAGAGAGGCAAGAGAGAAAATATGGATAAGAGAAAGAAGGCTTGATTAGAGGGTTTGAAAATGTTGTGAAAATCAGGGTCTTCAAATTGGACTCTGGGTTTTGCTCTTGGTAACAACAGTGTACTCAATCCCTCTGTGCTGAAAAACTGAAAATGAGAAGTGTTTTGTGCTTTTAGGAGAAGACTTAATATCAATACTAGGACATACAGCTGGATGAGTTAGACAGAACTGTGATTTTTGTAACCAGATGAGTTATCAGATATTGGGGTTTCCTAGTAAGAAGATGGACTCCCCCCTCCCAACTCCCCTCCTCTCTCCAGTTTTCTGAAGTATAAAAAATGTGTCCTGTGCTATTAATGATTCAGAGGTGATCAAGCCAGCCAAGCCAAGCAAAGTAGATGGCTGCCTATGTGGTGTGATTTGAGGGACAGTGAAAGACCCACTTGACAGAAAATAGCACCAAAATTCACACCCTCGTAATCCTTGTTCTTTTTTTCTTTAAGATGTATTTTTAATTAAGCAAGTAATTCATGAGTACTTTATTGCATCAAAACATTCAGACCATACAGAGGTAACTAGTTAATGAAGTGACTTCAAGTCAGTAATTAATTTGAGCATACAAGGTTTCGCTAATCATGGTAGGTGAGCTTTGAATAAAGGAGACTGTTGTGGGTGAAATCAAGAGTATGAGGTACTGAGAAGAAGATAGACTCAGAGGAATGTACCATTGAGGCTACTGGGAAGGCCAGCCAGGAACTGATGAAACCACCACCTTGCTGAGAGTTTGCAGCAAGAAAACTTGCAATGGAGTTGGCTGTTGTCAAAGATAAACTTTGTGGCACTTCCTCAGTTTTGCCTGCGACCAGCTCAGGAGACACTCTTGCCTGTGTAGCATGGATGGGACCAGAGATACAGCTTTAGAGACAAGATCTAGTCCTATGAATACAGGCATCACAATGGAGGGGGAGGAAGCCAGACTTCGGAACCAGACATGGGGTTGAGTTCTGATTCAGCCACTAACCACCTGTGAGCCCTTGATTAGGTCCCATTTGTTTACTTTTGTTTTTATTTCTATTGCCTTGAGAGACTGACCTAAGAAAACACTGGTATGATTTATGTCAGAGTATGTTTTGCCTATGATCTCTTCTAGGAGTTTTATGGTGTCATGTCTTATTAAGTCTTTAAGCCATTTTTAAATTTATTTTTGTGTATGATGTGGGGGAGTGTTCTAACTTCATTGATTTATGTGCAGCTGTCCAGCTTTCTCAACCTACTTGCTGGCGAGACTGTCTTTTTCCCATTGTATAGTCTTGCCTCCTTTGTTGAAGATTAATTGACTGTAGGTGTGTGGGTTTATTTCTGGGCTCTCTATTCTGTTCCATTGATCCATATGTCTGTATGTCTGTTTTTGTGCCAATACCCCACTGTTTTGATTACTGTAGCTTTGTAGTATTGTCTGAAATCTGGGAGGGTTATGCTTCCTGCTTTGTTCTTTTTCCTCAGGATTGCTTTGGCAGTTCTGGGTCTTTTATCATTCCCTATAAATTTTAAGATGATTTGTTTTAGTTCTGTGAAAAATGTCATGGGTAATTTGATAGGGATCGCATTAAATCTGTAGGTTGCTTTGGGTAGTATGGCCATCTTAACAATATTACTATTTCCAATCCAAGAGCATGGAATATCTTTCCATTTCTTTGAATCATCTTTAATTTCCCTTTATTAATGTTTTATAGTTCTCAACATGTAAGTCTTTCACTTCTTTGGTCAGGTTTATTCCTAAGTTTTTATTTATTTATTTATTCTTTGGTACGATTTTAAAAGGTATTGTTTTGTTTACATTTTACATTCCCTTTCTGATATTTCATTGTTGGTGTAAAGAAATGCAATCGATTTCTGTATCTTAATCTTGTATCCTGCTACCTTGCTGAATTTATTTATCAACCACTAACCATCTGTGAGCCCTTGAGCAAGTCACCACACCTCTCTGAGCATCACCTCTCTCACATGCAAAGTATAAACAGGAGCACCTACTTTTTTAATGTGATAGTTTCCATGAAGTGCCAAACACTATTCTAGGTACATGGCAGATGCTATAAATATGTGTGTCCCTTTCCTGGAAAAGTTGTTTATTAGTCAAGGCTTTGGTAATATAACTTCATCTTAAATGCTGTAAAGAAGTGCTACTTAAAGGAACTAAGAGATGGTTCTTTAAAGTGAAAAGAATTTATTTGTAAAAAGAAAATAGCTGGTTGTTTTTGTAACATCAAATTGTTATTGATATATATTTTTTCCTTGAAATGACCTTACTGCTACAGTATTTACTCATCAGTTCATTGAAATGTGGTGGTCCATTTGCAAATTTCATAGTATCGTAGCACCACCTTGCCATCTGCTCAGTGAAAGCCAGTCTTCCACCCATCGTGTCCAGGCTTATTAACAAGAGCCTCTACAATTCTTCCTGCTCCTGGACTTGCTGGTGAAAAGCAACTTGCTTACATTGAGTGCCCCTTAAGGGACACTGAAATGCCAACCTCAGGGTAAAGGTAGGAAGGGGTGAGGCTGGTATAGCTTTCTGTAAAGCTACAGGTTTAAAAACAAAACAAATAAACCAAAACCAAAAAACCCCCTATCTCTAAGATGGGCAGACGTTAAGAAAATGTTTGGCTTTAATCTTAATTCAAGTAATAATAAAAGGTAATATTTATTGAATACTTAATATGTTCCTTGCACTGTTCTACACACTTCCCATGAGTTAGGACATTTAAACCTATCTCCGTTTTATAGATGGAGGGAGAAACTGAAGCAGAGAGAAGTAAAAGTGAGTCGTGTCAAATCTACTGAAAGCAGTAGAGCCAGGATGCAGACTCCAGTGATCTGACATTAGAGCGTGCCCACTTTACTATTGCACCACCCTGCTGGAGACTGTTACTAGAATAAAGTATGAAACACTGCTTTCACAGAGAGTTTCTGCCAGCATAGCAGTGACATTGAAAACTTTTTGGTCCTTATTCCTTTTGAACACACCATTCAAAGTGACTTTAGGGCATTTGAGGATATTATAACAAATCAATCCCAATCCCAATTCCAATTCTCAGAATGGCTAAATGTGATGGCTTATTTTATGTGTCAACTTAGCTAGACCATGGTACCCCGTTATGTATTTGGTTAAATGCTTGCCAGGATGTGGCTGTGAAGTTATTTTTTAGATGAGATTAACATTTAAATCAGTAAACTTTGAGTAAAGTAGATTATCCTCTGTAATATGGATGACCTCATCCAGTCAGTTGAAGTTCTTAAGAGAAAAAAGATGGAAGTCCCCTGAGGGAGGGGGAACATCCTATTGGTTCTGTTTCTCTGGAGAGCCCTAACACACTAAATACTACTTTTTTTCATTTATTTTATTAAAAAAAATTTTTATTTTATATTGGAGTATAGTTGATTTACAATGTTGTGTTAGTTTCAGGTGTACAACAAAGTTATTCAGTTATACATATACATATATCTATTCCTTTTCAGATTCTTTTCCCATATAGATTATTACAGAATATTGAGTAGAGTTCCCTGTGTTATACAGTAGGTCCTTGTTGATTATGTATTTTATATATAGTAGTGCGTATCTGTTAATCCCAACCTCCTAATTTATCCCTCCCCCTCACCTTTCCCCTTTGGTTACCATAAGTTTGTTTTCTAAGTCTGTGAGTCTGTTTCTGTTTTGTAAATAAGTTCATTTGCATAATTTTTTTTAGATTCCACATATAAGTGATATCATATGATATTTGTCTTTGTCTGACTTACTTCACTTAGTATGATTATCTCTAGGTCCATCCATGTTGCTGCAAATGGCAAATGGCATTATTTCATTCCTTTTTTATGGCTGAGTAGTATTCCATTGCATATATATATATATATATATATATGTATGTATGTATGTATGTATGTATGTATGTATGTATGTATATACCATATCTTCTTTATCCAGATGGACACTTAGGTTACTTCCATGTCTTGGCTATTATAAATAGTGCTACAATGAACATTGGGGTGCATGTATGTTTTCGAATTATGATTTTCTCTAAATAGTACTTTTTTTTTCCCTGAAAATCTTTCCCTTGTATCCAACCATAATGTACTGTAAGCAAAGCTATTGCTAAATCCCTGTTTACTAATGAAGGGTCTGAGGTGCTTATATCTTTTCTCTCTTACATAGTCCTCTCACAATCACACTGACTTCATATACAGGAGCACAAAAGGGGAAAGGAGTGGGTGCCAGCAGATTCATTAGCACCTTCCCCACACCACTTTGGTCTACTTACCTGAGAACCAGGTGTTGAAGGTGGCAAGGGCCAAAATAAAACCCAGCTCTCACCCAAATAAACTATGTCTGAAAAGGAAGTCCAAAATAAAAATGGCTCCTGGATTTCATTGTCCCATTTTCAGGAGGAACTGTAGAAAGAACAGCCAACAGTTACACAGAAACTTAAGATTTTGACTACATAAATTCCAAGCAATATTCTATTTATAACCATCACTAATTAAATGTTATCGCTTAACCTTCATGAGTAACAAAGGTTTTCCAGCTGATGTCAAATTTCAGGTGAAAGGCTTTTAGCCTCCTTCATTTTTTTCTCAGTGAAACCAGTTTGGAAAACTCTTTCAAAGTGACGTCTTTAATTGGAAAGCACTCCCTTGTGAATGGATGAACAATGTGTTTCCTCATGTCACTGATAAAATGTGCTCTACCCAGGGCTGCAGAAATGTCTGGAATATAACTGTGTAAAGGGCAAGAGGAGAACATTATGGGGGGAAAAAGCTCAGAATATTCGTTTTTAAAAAATATAATAAATTTTAAAAATGAAGAGTCAGTAAAATATAAAGCTCAATGGATGGGTTCAAAAGATTGGGCAAGCTGAGAAAATCAGCTCTGAAAGAAGTTAAGAAGTGTGAAGGACAGAATAAGAGACACTGGTGTACATCTGAGAGGGCCACTGGATGGTAGGTAGGCATTTTGTTTCTCCTCATTATAAATGATGAAGTTTCTCAGATACTTTGCAGATTTTTTTTGTTATTTTCTATCATTTTTTAATTGAAGTATAGTTGATTTACAATGTTGTGTTAATTTCTGCTGTACAACAAAGTGATTCAGTTATACATATGCACACATTCTTTTTTTTATACTCTTTTCCATTATGGTTTATCATAGGGTGTTGAAAATAGTTCTCTGTGCTATGCAGTAAGACCTTGTTGTTTATCCATTCTATATGTAAAAGCTTACATCTGCTAACCCCAACCTCCCACTCCATCCCTCCCCCAACTCCCTCCCCCTTGGCAGCCACAAGTAGGTTCTCTATGTCCGTGAGTCTGTTTCTGTTTTGTAGATAGGTTCATTTGCATCATATTTTAGATTCCACATATAAATGATATCATATCATATTTGTCTATCTCTTTCTGACTTACTTCACTTAGTATGATAATCTCTAGTTGCATCCATGTTGCTGCAAATGGCATTATTTTGTTCTTTTTTTATGTCTGAGTAGTATTCCATTGTATATATGTGCCACATCTTCTTTATCCATTTATCTTTCAATAGACTTTAGGTTGTTTCCATGTCTTGGCTATTGTCAATAGTGCTGCTCTGAACATAAGGGTGCATGTATCTTTTTTGAATTATAGTTTTGTCTGGATATATGCCCAGGAGTGGGATTGATGAATCATATGGTAATTCTATTTTTACTTTTCTAAGGAACCTCTACACCATTTCCCATAGTGACTGCACCAACTTACATTCCCACCAACGGTGTACAAGGGTTCCCTTTTCCCCACACCCTCTCCAGCATTTGTTATTTACAAATAACAGACTTTATTAACAGACTTTATTAATGATGGCTATCATTAAAAAGTCTACAGACTTTTTAATGATGGCCATTCTGACCAGTGTGAGGTGGTACCTCATTGTAGTTTTAAGTTGCATTTCTCTAATAATTAGCAATGTTGAGCATCTTTTCATTTGCCTATTAGCCATCTGTATGTCTTCTTTGGAGAAATGTCTCTTTAGGCCTTCTGCCCATTTTTTGACTGGATTGTTTGTTTTTTTCTTGTTGAGTTGTATGAGCTATTTGTAAATTTTGGAAATGAAGCCCTTGTTGGTCACATCATTTGCAGATATTTTTTCCCATTCCATAGGTTGTCTTTTCCTTTTGTTTATGGTTTCCTTTGCTGTGCAAAAACTTGTAAGTTTGATTAGGTTCCATTTGTTTGTTTTTGTTTTTATTTCTATTGCCTTGGGAGACTGACCTAAGAAAACATTGGTATGATTTATGTCAGAAAATGTTTTGCCTATGATCTCTTCTAGGAGGTTTATGGTATCTTGTCTTATATTTAAGTCTTTAAGGCATTTTGAGTTTATTTTTGTGTATGGTGTGAGGGTGTGTTCTAACTTCATTGATTTACATGCAGCTGTCCAACTTTCTCAGCACCACTTGCTGAAGAGACTGTCTTTTTCTCCATTGTATATTCTTGCCTCCTTTGTTGAAGATTAATTGACCATAGGTGTGTGGGTTTATTTCTGGGCTCTCTGTCCTGTTCCATTGATCCGTATGTCTGTTTTTGTGCCAATACCCCACTGTTTTGATTACTGTAGCTTTGTAGTATTGTCTGAAGTCTGGGAGGGTTATGCTTCCTGCTTTGTTCTTTTTCCTCAGGATTGCTTTGGCAGTTCTGGGTCTTTTATGGTTCCCTATAAATTTTAAGATGATTTGTTTTAGTTCTATGAAAAATGTCATGGGTAATTTGAAAGGGATTGCATTAAATCTGTAGGTTGCTTTGGGTACGATTGCCATTTTAACAATATTAATATTTCCAGTCCAAGAGCATGGGATATCTTTCCATTTCTTTGAATCATCTTTAATTTCCCTTGTTAATGTTTTATAGTTCTCAGCATATAAGTCTTTCACCTCCTTGGTCAGGTTTATTCCTAAGTTTGTTTTTTTTTCTGGTGCGATTTTAAAAGGTATTGTTTTTTATGTTCCCTTTCTGCTATTTCACTGTTAGTGTAAAGAAATGCAACTGATTTCTGTATGTTAATCTTGTATCCTGCTACCTTGCTGAATTCATTTATCAGTTCTAGTAGTTTTTGTGTGGAGTCTTTAGAGTTTTCTATATATAGTATCATGCCAACTTCGTAGATTTTTAAAATAGTTCTCCTGAAAATTACTATTTCAAAAAGTGATGTTATAAAGATGCTGTGAATAACTGATCACTTCTATTAATTAAATGAATGTAGGTGAACAAAGTAGTAATTCAGGGTAACCCCTCTGCCATGGACTGAATGTTTGTGATCTCCCCAAATTCATATGTTGAAATATGAATCCCCAGTGTGATGGTACTTTGAGGTAAGGCCTTTGGGAGATGATTGGGATTAATGCCCTCATAATAGAGGACCAAAGCCCCTTACCCTTTCTGCCATGTGAGGTTACAGAGAAAAGATGGACATCTCATAAGTGGGACCTCACCAGACACTTGAGTCTGCCAGTGCCATGATCTTGGACTTCCCAGACTATAGAACTGTGAGAAATAAACGTTTGCTATTTCTAAGCCACCTACTCTATGGTACTTTTGTTATAGCACTGGTACTTTTGTTATAGCAGCCCAAACAGACTAAGTCACTCTCTTGGGCCTGATTCATCTGCTAATTCCTGTTGTAGTCATTTTGTTTTGTTTCGTTTTTTCTTAAGTAATCTGGTGAAGTACTTCAATTCCTCATTTTATTTCTTTATTATGTAGATTTTAATTTAACTGATTCTCAAATTGTTGCGCTAACACATTCTTTTAGTTCCAGAATTGATGTCATCTTTCTACAATAGTAAATCTAATATTTATTCAGTGTTTATTACCTACTACTGGCCATTGTGAAATGGTTTACATCTATTATCTAATTTAACCTGACAACAATCCAAAGAGGTAGGTAGTATTACTATCTTTATTTTACAAATTAAGGAACTGAGGAGGAAAGAGGTTAAGACACTTACCCAAGGTCATACAGCTACTCGTCCATAATGGAAAGAAATTCACATTCCTTGGTCAAGGTTAATTCTTGGTGGGACTTCCCTGGTGGTGCAGTGGTTAAGAATCTGCCTGCCAATGCAGGGGACACAGGTTCAAGCCCTGGTCCAGGAAGATCCCACATGCTGCGGAGCAACTAAGCCCATGTGCCACAACTACTGAGCCTGCACTCTAGAGCCCGCAAGCCACAACTACTGAGCCCGTGTGCCACAACTACTGAAGCCCGTGTGCCACAACTACTGAAGCCCACACACCTAGAGTCCATGCTCCACAACAAGAGAAGCCACTGCAATGAGAAGCCCACGCACCACAAGGAAGAGTAGCCCATGCTCACCGCAACTAGAGAAAGCCCGCGTACAGCAACGAAGACCCAATGCAGCCAAAAAATAAAATTAATTAATTAATTAATTAATTTAAAAAATATTAATTCTTGGCAACAATGACTCATCTTGTTCCTAATTATCAATCATTTTTTAAAATACTATCTGTTTTATGGTCCCATCTCACCTCTTCCATTACGACCCATCCTGTTCTATCCTCCCTCGTCCCAAATAAAAAAGTCCAAAGTCTGGGAAAAAATATATGGATAATTCAATGGGTTTGTTTTTTTTTTATTATTATTATTTTTTTGGCCACACCACACAGCATGTGGGATCTTAGTTCACCGACCAGGGATCGAACCCATGCCCCCTGCATTGGAAGGCAGAGTCTCAACCACTGTACCACTGGGGAAGTCCCAATGGGTTTGTTTTTATTATTTGCTTTTCAATGGAAGTACTGGGTCATTTCCTCATTTTTCATTTCATTACGTGTAAGACATGGCTTGTTGTATTTCATATGTCAGGAATGAAGGAAAGTCCTTCAAACGTGGTGTTCTGGCTATCCAAACATTTTCGTAATGATACTTACGTCAAGGTTTAGACAACGAATTCATTGCTGTGATGAATAGGAAGCAACGGCATGACCTTGTGTCCTGACTAAAAGAGACAAAGCTTGCTTTTGGCCTTTTCTTTGGCAATGTTTCCAGGAGGTATTTCTAGGCCAAAAGCCTCCTCCATTTGGTGCTCGTGGAACATGGCTCCTGATTCACAGATTGCAGTCTCTGAGCTGACTGGGTGAGCTCAGAATCAGAGGGACAGGTCTCCTAATCTAGACAAGGTACCAGAGAAGCCTGGGGACAAAATACCTGGCACAGCCTGGAGACATTTTCTTATGATAAATTTAGCCTAAATTGCAAGCCTTATTCTTACTGCAGAAAACAGTGACTCTTTTCCACTTTTTTTGTGAAATCTTATCAGGCCACCAAGGCTAGTGAAAAAATGTTGCTTCAAAAGAGAAACACCTTGTACACAGCTGCTGGCTGTGTTATTATTTGAAGGGAAGTTAAATTTGGCAGTGCTTCTTAAACTATAACATGAATATGAATCTCCTGGGGATCAAAGGTCACATTCTGATTCTGGGGTGGGATCTGAGACTCTGAATTTCTAACCGTCCCTGAGAGATGCTGATGTTACTGGCCCATCAATTATGAGGGTATAGGGACCTGTATGGGGGAAGGAGGTTACCTTTCATTATGGCTAGCCAATGGTTGGTTTATTTGTCTTTGCTTTTCTTGAGGCCTGTGCTAAATAATAAAATCTACCTCCCTTTTTTTCCACCTTGTCACCTGTGTTTGGAGAAACACAACGGAAGGAGCAAGCTGTAACTTGTGAACAGCAGACACATTAATAAAAGAAAGCTCCAGAGGGAGAACCCATGACCAGCTTGTTGCCATGACACCAGGTTAATGACACCGCGAGGGAAGAGTGATTCTCCCTGGAACTGGTATCAAGTGACACCATCTTAATTACTCATGGAAAAGACTGCCCTGTTTCCAGCAAACAATTATTTCCTGATGGATACCCCTGTCTTGTTAAGGATGCTTTCTGACCATTTATAACCAAACATCTGATATACTTTCCCTGAGAGGGAGACCCACCCTCTCAGTTATCTCTACTCAGCAGCAGGCACAACCCAAATGACACACAAAAGCTTCTACATTTAGCTGTTCTGAATTGTTTGAAACTACTCGTTATTTGTTCTGCTTCAGTGACTTTTGACTATAGATGGAAAAATAAGAAGGGCACACAACTTCCCTTTCAGCAATTTGTCTTATGCTTGTGGGTAAAGCCTTGCGTGGGAGAAGGGAGGAAGGTTGTCTTAGGGCCTCTCTGAGGCACCTTCCTGACCTCGGCTGCTGCCACTCTCCCCTCCTCGCACGCCTGTTCACTTCACTTTTGGTTGTGGCCCAGGGGACTCATGGACTCCTGTCCCATCTGGTACCTGACGGGATATGTGTGAGGAGGGCGGTGCAGCTCTCACTTCCCCTCTTGCTTCTCTCTGTTACTTCCCTCCATAACATCACCACACTGAGCTGAACATTTTCCTGAGTGTAGCAGGTTGAATACTGTCCCCCCCGAATTCATGTCTACCAGGAACCTCAGAATGGGATCTTATTTGGAAATAGAGTTTTTGCGGATGTAATTAATTAAGACAAGGTCACATTAGCTTAGGATGAGCCCTAAATCCAATCACTGGTGTCCTTATAAGAGCAAAGGACACACAGGGAGAAGACCATGTGACAATGGAGACAGAGACTGGAGTGATGCAGCCACAAGTCGAGGAGTTCCAAAGATTGCTGGCAACCAGTAGAAGCTAGGAAAAGACAAGGACGGATTCCCCTCCTAGAGCCTTCAGAGAGAACACGGCCATATCAATACCTTGATTTCAGAGTTCTAGCCTCCAGAACTGTGAGAGAATAAATTTCTATTGTTTGAAACCACCCAGTTTGTGGTACTTGTTATGGCTGCCCTAGGCAACTAACACAATGAGTGAGGGAAATTAAAGGAATTAAAAGGTATGCTGGAAAGAATTTAAAACTGTGGAAAATATGACTTCTCCTACACTCTAAAGAAAAAATCTCTGAGAATTAAGGCCTTCATAGGGCTCCACCATTTCCCCACCTTACTCAAGGTTCAGGTCAGGGCTTTGTACGGAAGCATCTTCTCCAAACCTCCACAGTTCGACTCTCCCATCCAGCTCTTGCGAAATCTCATGCACTACCATTAGGGACTGGTTTCACCCTACGACTGATTTCCCTTCCCCCACAGTTTATGATAATAACCCCTAGCTGTGTTTTCTCCTAATTCTAAATTATCCAGCCCAGAAGCATACTATAGGGGAAGGGCTTCCAGCAGGACCGCCTAGAATGAGCAACGGTACATTAAATTTATTCAAGCGCTCCTTCCTGTAGAAGCTGTGGACCTGCCCCTGCTTTCTTTTGAGTGTTTAACGTGGAACTCTGCGACTGCAAATGTGTGTGTGTGCGCGTGTATGCGGGCACACACACGCACACACACACCCCTCCCTAGGACACACACCCATTCTCAAATACAATACAATCCAGTGGAGGAAAGAAAGTTTTATAACTGCTTCATATTTAGCAAGGCCACCCCTGTCTGCAGCAGGGTTAGAACTTTATATGGTGGAACCATTACTATTACTGTGTAGATGGAGATAATGGGGGTGTTCCACCTTCAAGCAGAGGATAAATATATAAGCCTCATCGGGCATTTTTGGCACTGAAAAAAGGGAGAGAAGATCCCTGTGGCCATTCTCTGTCTCTTAAAATCATAACATTTCCATTTTCTTTTAATTAAAACAACAAAACAACAACAACAGAAGAGCGTTCTGGCACAAAGAATGAAGCCAGCACCAACTATGGCTGATCATAAAATAAGAAAAAAAGGAATTGAATGGAACAGAAAAGAATGGAAAAGAAAGAAAAAGTTGACATCTGAGCTCTGGGCTGCAGAAATTGCATCTAAACAATAAAGAATGCCTAGTTGCTCACTCTCTCTCTCCCTCTCTCTCTCTTTGGAATTCTGACACTTTAGCTGGGTTTCCTTGCTTCCAAAAAAATGAATGGCTTCTGACAAGAGTGGTTTTTGGAAGAAAGACCTGCTATTGGTGTTGAGGAAGATTGATTCTCCTAATTTATAATCAGGGATTTTTTGTGTTTTGTTTGAGCTCAAAATTCATTCAAACAGACTTTCAGAGTTTTCAATTGATTAAAGTGACTCAGAAAAAACAATCCTGAGTGTGTGTCTTTCTGCTGTGCTAATCTTAAACCACTTTAAAAACTTTTTCTTTATTAGCATAAATAATGCAGGTTGATTATTAACAGATAAGAAAAATAGATGTGCAAAATAAAGGAAAATAAAAGCATATAACAGCATTGATGCAGGAATAACTATGATTATTATTACTAATATTGCTAATATTCTTCCAGGCTTTTTCTTTATTTGTTTTTTTTTTTTTTCTTAACCATATTTGCTTATTTATTTATTTATTTTTATTTTATGGCTGTGTTGGGTCTTCGTTTCCGTGTGAGAGCTTTCTCTAGTTGCAGCGAGCGGGGGCCACTCTTCATCGCGGTGCGTGGGCCTCTCACTATCGTGGCCTCTCTTGTTGCGGAGCACAGGCTCCAGACGCGCAGGCTCAGTAATTGTGGCTCACGGGCCCAGTTGCTCCGCGGCATGTGGGATCTTCCCAGACCAGGGCTCGAACCCGTGTCCCCTGCATTGGCAGGCAGATTCTCAACCACTGCGCCACCAGGGAAGCCCCAGGCTTTTTCTTTATTTACAAATATTATTAATATGTTAAAGATGGGATCACACTATATTTTCTGTTTTCTAATCTGCTTTTGTTCCTAAACTATATTTTGTAAATATCTCCCTTGTCAATAAGTGTGCTTCCATATTGATTTAGTCGACCCTGTAGTACATTTGTACAGTGTCAAGTGAGCTGGAACTATATTTCCCAGAATTTCCTTCCCCATATGGCCCTGGTTAGAGTTGGTCACAGGAGAAATTTATGTGAGTGGAAACTGAGGGATGGTGGAAAAGCAGCTACAGCCGTTTTGTTACATTGTGAGGTGATCTGGGACCAGGTGCTGCTACAGGTCCCACAAACTGTCACCAATCTGCTGGTTCACTTGTTAGGGTGGAGTGACACATGGCCTTCAGCAACTTTGGCTCCTTTCGCGTCTGCGAGTCCTGAGACAGTTGTACGTGCAGCTCCGTGTTGAAGGGCAGGAACTTACCCTGCAGGTTATCTGCATCTTTAAGATTGAGAGACGGATGTGGTGTTCAGGTTGTCATCTTTGAATTTTGGATTATTCTCACAGGTTCCAGTTTGTCCATCCTTCTTTCTCAGGTTCTGGGTCTGGCAATTTCAAGCCCAACACCAGAAGCAGAAGCTGCAGCCTTATGTAGACTGCTTAGCCACCTCCCACGTTGCCTGATGTCTAATCCCTACTGTGGTTCTGTTTCTCCTATCGAACAGTAATCGGTCCAGAATTTGGTACCAGATGTGAGGTGTCCTTGTTACCTATTGCTGTGTAACAAAACATCCCAATGTTTACTGGCTTAAAACAATAATAATAATCATATTGTTAACTCTCCTGGCTGTGGGTCGGGCATTGGGGAAGCACCCAGTGGGGTGGGTCTGGTTTGGTTCTTGCTTTTGGATTTCTGCTAATAGTTTTCTCAAGGCCCTTCTGGTTCCACTCACAGCCCAGTCCCAAAGCCAATGCCACTTGCTTTAGGGTTTTGTTATGGCAGCATTCAATTTCCAGCCACTGAATTCTCTGTTTGTCTATCACTGGCTTAAAAATCACCCCAAAACAATAATAATCATCATATTATCTCCCACAGTTTCTGTGTGTAAAGGATTTGGGAAGGACTCAACTGCCAGGTTGCAGCTCAGCGTCTGCCTATGGCGGCAGTCAGAGGATAGTTGGAGCTAGAACAGCAGGGGGTGGAGCAGCTGGGGACTGGCCAGGCATCTTTCTCTTCACTTGTAGTCCCAGGGCCTCTCCCCGTGGGCCCCTCACAGCATGGCAGCCTCAGGGCATTCTGTGGAGGCTGAAGACTTTAACAAGTAATCCTGTGAATAAGGCACACCTTTAATTACTTATTTTATTTTATTTTTTATTTTTATTTTTCTTGGCCGCGTGGCATGCGGGATCTTAGTTCCCTGACCAGAGATCAAACCTGTGCCCCCTGCATTGGAAGCACAGAGTCTTAAGCACAGAGGCTGCCAGGGAAGCCCCATTACTTACTTTATTTTTGTTTCAAGAGTATAATATCTTTTCTTCTCTAAGGATATATTAATAATACCTTTTTTTTAGTTCTCAACTCCTTCCGTAGCTTGTTTCCTCCAATTTTTTGTTTGCTCTCTTTCATAAGTCTCATTATTTTAATTTGCATCTCTTTAATTATTAATAAGGTTAAACCTTTAAAAGCTGCTTATTGGTCACATGCATTTTTTTTTCCTTTTTGAATTGCCTGTTCATTTCTTTTGCCCATTTTTCTATTGCAGTGATTGTCTTCTTCTTAAAGGTTTTATTTTATTTATTTTCTTTAATATTTATTTATTTATTTAGCTGTGCCAGGTCTTAGTTGCGGCACGCGAGATCTTTAGTTGGGGCATGCGGGATCTTTAGTTGCAGCATGCAGGATCTTTTTTTTTTTTTTTTTTAGTTGCCGCATGCGGGATCTAGTTCCCTGACCAGGGATTGAGCTCAGGCCCCCTGCATTGGGAGTGTGGAGTCTTAACTGCTGGACCTCCAGGGAAGTCCCTTAAAGGTTTTAAAGAAAGCTTTATATGAAAATGACACTAAATGTTTGCATTCATATCGCAAATATTATTCCTCCATACAGTTGTCATATTTTCCAAACTAAAAATTAGGATAAATGCTGTGTAAAAGAATGTTTACCTGATTTACAAATGTATGTATATAAAAAGATTTACCAAAATCTATAAAAATAAGTTATAATAATTTGTCTTTAAAGAAAATAATAAAAATTCCTGAAATAACTGTTCTGAAAACCCCTACCTATAAGATAATGGCTCTCAATCCTGGATGCGCATTAGAATCATTTGGGGAACTTTCAAAAGTACTGATGTCTGGTTCCTACCCACACCAAAGATTTCTCTGGAGATGCTGCAACCAGGGTTGGAAACCTCTGATGTATATCATCAGTCCTGTTGATCAAGGTAGACTTCTTGTGGGTAAAGATTCCCTCATGGAAAACTTGGAGCAGAGCACTGCATGTGAGCTTGCCTTCCTGGGCTTCTTTTGAACCAACCCTCTTATTGAGAGGTTACAAAAAGTCCATTTGTTCATACGTGTCTCCTCCTCCCCTGCCACCACCAGCTGCCTGATATTCTGAGTATCACTGTCAGTCCTTCAGGGCTCTTCTCTTAAGAAGTAGGGCATTTGCATTTAGCTAAGTCATCATGTTGCTTGGAAGAGTAATACATAGGCTACCTAACTCCTTACAACCCAAAGTGGGGTTTGGATCAGCAGGCCCTTAGGTCCCACCCCAGGCCCAGTGAATCAGAATCTGCCTTTAAATCAAATTTTCAGATGACTCATAGGCACATTCAAGCTTGAGAAGGATGAATATACAGGGAATTGTCCACCAGGGTGTAAGCTTCAGGAGGACAGGGACCTTGTCTATCTTGTCACAGGAAGGACTTGCAGTAATATATGTTGAATTATGAATTTCATTATTAAAGGAAGTTAAACATGTTATATAATATGAGTCATATAATATGGGTCAACAGGACTTTCTTTGGGTGCCATAATGACAAGCAGAATCATATTCTGGATATATTTTGTTCAACGTAGCATGATACTTATGTATGCTGTATTAGTATGATTTAGGTTGCTTGGCACACATGCTGTGTTTTAATAGGTATAGTAACTTATTACTGCTATTTGTATTTCTTTTAATATTCCATAAAAGACTCTCATGAACTTATTTCATTTAATCTCTACGGTGTATAAGGACTCGACTCTATGAATCAGGAGAATATGGGTATCTCCACTTAGTACATGAGCAAACACAAGATTGAGAGGTTTGTAGAAGGCTTGATATTGAGTTAATACCAAACTAGAATTTGCACTCAAAACCCCAAAGTTCCTAGTCTACGGGCTAACCACTGAAGGCTTGTATTTAGAACTCAGCGTTGTGTAATACTAATACTGCAGGAAGAACATGAAAAAAAATTATAATAATGGGTAATGCAACTTTTTCATTTAAAGGCATTTCCCCTAGTTTTATACATTGCTACTTTTTGTTTTGAGTTAACTAATTAACGTTTACAGTAAAACTCCCAAGTGAATATTGACAATACAAACCTTTAAAGATTTCCTGAAATAAAATTTAAAATAAAATCTTACTGGGTATTCATCAGAGAGCTAGCATGAAATTGTTCTTCCTTTTACAGCTCTATATCTTTGTGAGCTTGGAAGGAGAACATATTCTATTTTATGGAACTGTCACTTTATTTTTTGCATCAGAAAATAAGCCTTCATTTCTTTTAGATGTCATTCAGAATAATCTCTGATCCTGTAATTTACTTCTTAGTTCACCAGAGGATATTTGCAGCAAAGCGAACCTCAGAGATGGTTGTTTAGGATAATGTTATGACGTTAGAGGTGAAGTAGATAAGAGGCATTTGGAGGGAATTAATGACAATGTGACAAACTCTTATAAATGATCCCTTCCTCACCTATTTTTTTACAGGAATGTCATTAGATGCATTCAGCTATCTTGCTCAAAAGACTTTATTGTTTAAACCCAACAGTGAGTGAGAACTGTTTCATAGTTGTCTTTACGTCCCTCAGAATTTTGTACATGATTGCTTTGCATTTGATATGATTTCCACAAAGTTGTTTAATTGAATCACTCAAGTGTATTGTGACACCCCATGTTTATATTCTCTAGATGAAGACCCCCCCAGAAAACCTAAAGCAATAATGATAAACACTATACTGAATCCAGATTCTTTAAACTATCCTCAAATAGATTAAAATGGGGCATTATCAAACTGTAAATTTCACTTCTGCAAAGCCGGCCCTTAGAGTGAACACCATACATAACATTCCAGCACCATTTTTCCCCCTGGAGCTTTCCCCATCCCTCCCCTCTTGGTCTAAGTAGAAAGACAATAAATTTGGACATGGTGAATGGGTCATGCACCACAGATCTGGATGTGTTTTATTCTGACAAATGTAAGCAAAGTTTTACCTGAAGAGACCTGGAGAGAAAAAAAAATCGTTTCTATATACTGAGAACTTGTAGGTATAAGGTACTGCCCTGAAATCTTTATATATAACAGGCTCTACTATCACTGCCTTCCATTTACAGTTAAAGGAAACTGTGACATGGAACTACTGAGTAGCCCTCCCAAGGTAGTGAGTGGGCTGGGATTGGAACTCAGGCTATCTGACTCCAAAGTCATTACTCTCTGTGCTATGCTGCCTCTTCAAAATGATGGTTAACCTTTCCTTTTCTTATTCAATGAATTAAGACCTCCCCTCTCATTAGAACTAATTTGTCCTGCATCCCATTCCCACTTCGCTGGATAAACTTATTAATAAAACCTATCATTAAAGCCCCACCCTAAAGTTATCATGGGAAGCAAAGAGTTTAAGGGATCCCAATACCAATTAGCTTTCCCAAATAGCATATTTTGTTTAGCTGTGTCTCTGGAAGGCCAAAGATTGATGCTAAATCACCATGATATTGGTGGGCCAAGATGATTCTGAACAAGTGGGATCCTCCGTGGGTGCCCAGGCAGATGGTTTCTCTTTTCTGGATCTCAGTGTCCCTGTCTGTATAACAGGGATTTTGGACTATGTGATGGTCAATGTTCCTTCCAGGCCTACACCACCTACCTTAGCTTATCACTGTTTCCTGGGCATGTGAGTGGGCACCTGACTCCCCAGGGCTCAATGATATACATCTGCAATTCTGGGCAGCTCTTGAAGCAAGTATGAAGGATAAAAATGCCAATAAAGCAAAACATACATGTAGTAACAAATCCTGACACAACTGATGAAAAATAATGCAAAGAAACTTCATGAAACCCAAGCAAATAGATGAATGATGTAAGCATTTGTTGCTCCTCCTTGGTGGGACAAATGAAATGGGTATCAGTATGGTAGGACAAAGCCCATTGTAGCCCTTTGTCAATGACCTTGAGGAGTGCTGGCTTCTACTCTTTACCAGGGTATCAACATTTTCTATACAATAAATACCTGTAGAGCATCTAATATGTGTCAGGGACTGTTCTAGGCACTGAGGATCATGTATGTCTCAGTTCATTTGGGCTGCTAGAACAAAAATATCATAAACTTATATGTTTATAGCTTATAAACAATAGAACTCTATTTCTCACAGTTCTGGAGGCTGGAAATCCAAGATCAAAACAGTGGCAGATTCCGTGTCTGCTGAGGCCCCACTTCCTGGCTCATAGATGGCCTTTTTTTCACTATAACCTCACATGGAAGAAGGGGTGAGCTAGGTCTCTGGGGTCTCTTTTCTAAGGGCACTCATCCCGTTCATGAGGACTTTGCCCTTATAAGCTACTTACCTCCCAAAGGCCTCACCTCCTACTACTATCACCTTGGGGGTTAGGATTTCAACATATGAATTGGAGGGTGGAGAACACAAACATTCAGTCCACAGCAGTCTAATAAACAAAACTAAGATTGTTGTCCTCCTGGAGTTTATGTTAATTTTAGAAGGAGCTACCCTTTGTCCTTTTTGTTCAGATGCTTTTTGTTTTTTCAGTCCTCTTAGGGGTAAAATGTGGGAAGCCACACAGAATGAGGCAACGGAAGTATTACCAAAAAGTGGCCCCAATTTCCTGACCATCTAACAGCACTGGAGAAACCCGAGATGGGATGCGCCTGAGGTGAGGTCCTGAGACATATAACAGGTAAACTTCCGCAATGGTATGGCTCCATGTTCAACTTGAAAGCCTTTTCCCTCCTACAATGAAGTGGCCTAGAAATATGAATTTTTAAAAAACAATGGTCTAAGATATCTTAAGTCCAAAACACCACTCACCTCAGAAGGTGCAGGCTGAGATTCCTCTTGGTTTTTCTCCTTCTGAAGTGATCGCACATCAGCTGCCTCCCTCCCCACCTGGGCTTCTAAGAGCCATTACATTCTTGCCCTGTCTTCCCCATCATGTCTTTTTTCCTTTCTGCTATTAAATGGAGCTGACTGTACTAGAATTTGCAGAGGATAAATAGGCCTCCAGACTTCCCAACTGCAGAGTGGTGGTCAACAGTGCAATGAAAAGGAAACCCTGGATGGCAATTGCTGTCCAGAAACACTGGCTGATTTTAACAGTTGTGGACCCTTCTCCTGCTACAGTGATGCTCTTGTGCCTATGTTTGTCAAGGACTACAGTGTTGTCCTTGGACCCTCTCTGGTCACATACTCCAGACCAGCAAGCTGGGGTCTGACTTCTTAAGTGTAGCTGAACTCGGGAGAAAACTGCTGGAGACTTTGATTATTCCAATTATTCTTTAAATAATTACAGTCCTCCATTTTTCTGAATATGCTGTCTTCCAGCCATCTGGACTGGGTCGCCCCTGCCTCTGAGTTTTGGCTGAGCTAACTCACTGCAACCACCAAGTGGGATGAGTTTGACTCCCCGGGGCCTTTGTCATCCTCTCCCAGCTGCTTTCCTACACAAGTGTGAGCCCTTTGGGCTTTGCCAGGGAAAGAGCTTCAAAGTGTGGTGCTTACCCAGTTCTAGGATGTACAAAATATGCATCCAACAACACTTCCCCTTGCCTGTCCCCACACCCTAGGGCAGGGGACGAAGGAGTTTGGGATGGAGGATTGGGCAAAAGAAAGTTGTCTTCCTTTTAAAGCAACCGAGTGAAACAACTACTCAACCACCTGCAGGATATGACTCAATGCAGGAAATTGTGACACTTGCCTTCCATGCTTCTCTCCTCAGAGCTGTCTGCTATTATCCAGGGCAATAAGCTGCACCTTATTTTCAAATCCCTCCTTTACCTTTACGTAAATTCATTGTCTCGGTTCTCATTCCTTAGGACTCCGCCTGTGTGACAGCAGTGGGTAGCGGGTCTTAGGTGACCACCTATGAGTTTATCATGGGAATGGGTGTCAGCAAAACAAACAAAGGATCTGTACTTCCTTATTCTGATTACTGTCAAATTAGGATTCTGAGATGTAGATGACTGCACAGCTGGGGGTCAGAGATGCCAAACATGTCCCTGAAGAGGCTGCTATTTATTAGATAGTCTGAAAGAATCTTGTTTGAGCTGTAAGGCCAGCCTCGATGTTTGCTTTTGAGAAAAAGAAACATCTGATATATTCAGGGAGTAAGGCGGATTTGTTATCCTAACATCATGCAGCTGGTAATAGGAATCATTTAAGCCAGTATCTCAGTCATCATTGGAAGGAGATTCTGAGGCTTCTCCATGCAATATTTTGAGTCAGTGAGTCTGAGGTGGGCCTGGGAGTTCGCATTTTTCACAAGCTTCCCACCTCCCTTCCCCCTGACTCCAGGGAAGTGGAGAAAAATTTTTTTGTTGTTTGTGTGTTTGTTTATTGAAGTATAGTTGATTTACAACGTTGTATTAATTTCTACCGTACAGCAAAGTGATTCAGTTATACATATATATATTCTTTTTCATATTCTTTTCCTTTATGGTTTATTACAGGCTATTGAATATAGTTCCCTGTGCTATACAGTAGGACCTTGTTGTTTATCCATTCTATATATAATAGTTTGCATCTGCTAATCCCAAACTCCCACTCCACTCCTCCCCCAACCTTCTCCCCCTTGGCAACCACAAGTCTGTTCTCTATGTCTGTGAGTCTGTTTCTGTTTCATAGATAAGTTCATTTGTGTCATATTTTAGATTCCACATATAAGTGATATCATATGGTATTTGTCTTTCTCTTTCTGACTTACTCAGCTTGGTATGATCATCTCTAGGTCCAAGAGAAAATGTTGACTTAAACCAGTGGTTATCAAACTGTAGCCTGCACCAGAATGATCCAAAAGGCTTGTTAAAACACCCCTACCCCCAGAGTTTCTGATTCGGGAGGTCCTGGTGGGGCTTGAGAATCTGCACTTCTAACAAGTTCCCAGGTGACGTTGATGCTGCTGGTCCAGGGACCACATTTTGAGAAGCACTGATTTAAACAACCCAGTTTCTCTGTGCGGATCCTTTGCTTTGAAAACCCTTTTACTGCTCCGGTAGGTCGGTAGCTCGGTGGGAAGAGGCTCAGGTTGTGGGGTGTGGGTGTGGGTGTTGAACTGTCTGTGGTCCGGGAGGTGAGGAGTTGTACTGTATCCCAAAGATGCACTGTGCAGCAACTTCTGGACTTCATGGCCCTCTCGCCACAGCTCCCTCCCCTGAAGGCTTTGAACCAAGCAAAGCCTGCTGAAGTAGGAGCATAGCTGTTGTAGTTTGAGCGTTTTCTGCCTATTTCCTTTATTCCACCGACCTCCATGGGGCTCACTCTTTGCTGCCTGTTACCAACATCATCATATTTGTGTTGCCTACAGTTGTCAGGTGCTCTCAACGGTATCTGATTTGCAATACAAGAAAAGATGGTTTAATGAAAGAGTTAGCTTTTAATGAGAGTCCTGACTTGCTGAAACCGCGATTGCATAATCCTGCTTGAAATCATAGCAGCAAATACATTTTAAAATTCTAAATATCCAAAACCTCCCATTATATTCAAGAATCTTTTAAACATTGGTTGCCTGAGGGAAGGGGAACTCTGTAGCTAAGGTGGGGAGGAAATTTTTCACCAAAAACTCTTTCACGGTTTGAATTCTGAACTTGAATGAACTCTTAAAAAGATAAATCTCAAAAAACAACAAAACCAAAAACCCCCTCTAACATTGCACCGTAGCACTGACTGGAATAAACAGTAATCCAGCTCCATGTGTTTCTTTAAATTTTTCATTTATTTTTGACTATGGAGTCCATTCACATGGTTCAACATTTTAAAAATACATGAAAACAGATACAGGAAAAGAGTGTCCTTCCGATCTCACCACCCTTTTGACTGAATTCTTATCCTCCATCCTCATGGCTAACCACTTTCATTAGTTTCTAGTAGATTCCTTGTAGAATTGTTTTTTATGGAAATACAAATACATGTATGTTTTTGTTTTTCTCCTTTTCACGTTTTAATAATATGTCCTAGGGCTCCTTCCATATCAGATTAGACAACTTCCCATTATTTCTCTAGTCACAGAGCATCCATATTTACTAGGATTCCATACTTCGTTTAGCCATAACAGTGGACATTTGGGTTGTTTCCAAACTTTTGTAATTATCTGTTCCTTCTTGCAACGTTAAAAAAAAATTGTTTTAAGTTGCATCAGTCGTCTAATTCATTTGCTGATGAATGTGAATGAGGTCTTCCCGTGCCAGCCACCGTCCTGGGTGTTCCTGGGGAGCCAGGTGAATGGGGTCCCTGGAATACCCCACCCAACACACTGTACTCATTTATCTCCTTTAGTCCCCACAAACACCTTAGGTGGTAGGTACTTCTTGTGTCTCCATTTCACAGATGAGAAAACTGAGGCTTAGAAAAGTCAAATAGCTTCTCTAAACTTCTCCGTGCGTCTGGAAGATGGCCGAATTTGTATTTAAATCCTGTTTATCTGACTCCAGAGTGAGATCCTGGGATTTAATTAATTTAATGTTAATTAAAATCTTACAGTAGTTTTTTCCATTGGTATCTACACATTGTTTTTCCAGGAGGAAAGAAGCACTGATTCATTATGACTCTAATCTCTAAATGTTACTTAGCTTATAAATGTAACATTCTTCGCACGATCATTCAATTTTCTTAATTTCAAGAATAAGCAATGTCTTAATTCCATGGGGTAGGGACTGACTTGCTCCTCTTTGCTTCGGCTTCTTCTCAGCCAGCACCTGGCAGGACAGGCACTTAGTGGGTTACATGGTCTCTTTCTCTTTGATTACCTAAAAGTATTCATCTCCCTGCTGCCCCACAGTGGGAACTGTTTGTCCAGCACTTGGAGCACTTTAGAGGACAATGTTATGGGTGCATCTAACCATTTTTACTTTCAGAGACTTTTTTAGAGAGTGGCAGTGTGATTTTTGCTGTCATTAACATTCTACTCACTCTGAATAGTGGTTGTATTTGGGTGGAGGAACAATGGTAGTGAGGTTTTCTCTGCGTACCTAAGTTTTCTTCAAAAATCTGTATCCTTTTAAATCAAAGTTATTTTGCTAGTTTTTTAATTTTAAAAGAATTGCATCGATATGGTCGGAACTCAATCAATATTGAAAAGCATAAAATAGGAAAAATTAAAGTTTCCTTTCTACGCACCCATCTAGTCAATCTGTGCCCATCCCCACCACTGCATTCCATTTCTCAGACCATTGACAGTTTCTTAGGTATCCTTTCAGAAATGTTTTATGTGTATTCAGAATACATATGAAAAGCTGCAAACATTCCAGCAATGGAATTTTAACCAATCAATCAGGAATTGCCTAATCAGCACTAGTTAGGTCCTCAGCTTGATAGACCCCTGCCATCCCCTAAGAGAGTACCCGTGCAACAACCAACCTGATTTTTTTGCCTAGTATAACTTCCTTGTTCCTGCTGCCTTCTGCCTGTAAAAGTCTTTCATTTTGTACGGCTCCTGGGAGCTCCTTTGTAGCTGTTAGATTGGATACTGCCCAATTCATGAATCATTGAATAAAGCCAATAAGATCTTTAAAATGTACTCAGTTGAATTTTGTTTTTTAACGGTGCTTTAAGAGTATCTATATGAAATTGGTGCATGGGATGGATTGAAGTGGAGGAGAAATTCCTCCAAGGAGAGCAGTTAGCACATTATTGCTGTAAACCCAAGTCAAGGGATAAGAACCTAGACTAAAACTATGGGAATGCAAAGAAAGGGATTAGAGAAAAAATTGGTGCTTTACATGGAAAAACAGGCTTTGCAGATGTGATTAAGGTTAAGGACTTTGAGATGGGAGAGTATCCTGGGTCATCCAGGTGAGCCCAATGTAATCAACGAGCCCTTAGAAACAGAGACGTTTTCCTGGCTGTGGAGCGAAGAAGACACAACTATGGCAGAATGGTCAGAGAGATGCAATCTTGCAATCTTGCAGGCTTTGAAGGTGGAGTAAGGGGGCTACAAGCCAAGGAATGTGGAACGCCTCTAGAAGCTGGAAAAGGCAAGGAAATAGACTGTACTCGTGGAGCTCCGGAAAGGAACAACCCTGTCGACACCTTTATTTTAGTCCAGTGAGACCAACGTTGGACTTCTAACCTACAGAACTGTAAGACAGTACAACTGTGTTTTTTTAATTGCGATATAATTGACATACAACATTATATTCGTTTCAGGTGTACAACATAACGATTCAATATTTGTATATACTGTGAAATGATCACCACAATAAGTCTAGTTAACATCCATTACCAAGTAAGTAGAATGGACAGGTTTATTGTTAGTGATTGAAAAGGACTCAACACTGTGGAATAAACCCTAGGTGTGCTGCATTCACAACTCTTAGCTGCTCTTTTGTTCATACCTCCATTCCATTTAGTTTCATTCCTTGGAACAGAAAAATTCAACCTTTAATAAATTGCTACAATTGCCATCCTACTCAGTATTATGCATATCAGAAAATGATCCCAGTCCTGATGTTTTACCACAAAATATGTATACATTTAGCATTGGCAAAATGATCAAGAGGATTATTGAACCTCTTAACTGAAGAGAGCAGGATGAGCAATAAAGCAAGCATAGGGTGAGACGAGGATGTGGTTACTGGATGTTCTTATAACATTGTTGATACTCTGACACACTCATCTGCTAACCCCTATAGCTATTTGTTTGTAAGAGAACATTCATTATCACAATCCCTTGGACTCTGACGGTTTTGGTAATCATCTATTCCATTTGCATCTTCTTTTTCACCATGCAATTGAGCTCTATGACAGAGGAAAATTTGCAGCAGAGTCTGAAATCGAGCAGAAAAGGTTTGTCTCCATGTGAAACAATTGGATAAGCAGGGGAAAGAAAGCAGCATGTGTGCCACTAAGTAACAACTAGTCCACTGATGGAATGTCAGTGGTGTGATTTGGTGGCGAGATCCGTGCCTCATCAACAGTCACTGGTCTTTCATTGTCACTGCCTCTTTCTCTTAGTCACTTCATCCCAGATGGAATCCCCAGAATGAAAAAGTTCATCTTCCTTCTTCCCCAAAGTTGGTGGCCATGCTCTCTTGTCCCTGAATTAGTCTTCCATGCATCTTTGCAGCTTGTTTGCTAGCCATCGCCCCATTGTTTATGATAAGCTGGGCATTTTGGCTCACGTGATGAGAAATATATTTCATCCATTAAATGACAATACATCCATATATTTCCTGATGAATGCATAATGTCAGACATCTACAGTACAAGAGCTCTTCTGTGATAAATTTACACCTAAAACTGTTGAGGAGTGAGAGCATAAAGTTGGTAGTTGATTTAAGTAGAAGACAGGATTTAGCTCTGCTATTGGAGATCCTCAGCTTGGCTTTGGTGTGGTGCTGCGGCCACACTCCAAAGCATCTCCTGACAGGTGAACCAGTCACCTTCTCATTCTTCCTCTGTTTTGTGGTTGTCAATGTCTCGTCAGCAGTCGCTGCCTCCTGCCCCTGTTTACCCACAGAACCTTGATTGTTCTTTTCCTGTATCTTTCATTCTGCCTCTGAGTTAATTTTGGTTGCTTATATGTGTGCTTCTACCACTACTAAAATTAAGTCTTTGACAGTAGGGAAGTAGTATACATATTTAAATCTCTCTCAGGACATAGCAATGATCTGTGTACATAGTAGAAAGATAATAAACACTTGCTGAGTGTTTTTTGAGTGAGCAATGGTGACTGAATTAAGTGTTAGTTTTCAGATTCCTAGAGTACCACCTACTTGTTCTTTTCATTTCTTTCTTTAAAGTTTTATTAACTAATATAAGCTAATTAAAAAACCTAGGAACTACACTCAAGTGAAAATAAAAAGGAAAATTACCCATTATCTCTCAACCATGTATAACACCCATATATATGATGTTGTTTATCTATCCAGGCTATTTTCTATACATATGTAAACATACATATAAATGGGATTCTACTACATAATTCTTTTTAACTAAAAAACTAAAAAGTGATATTTTAAACTAAAAATATGTAATCTAAATGCATTTAAATACAATCACTGTATCCCTGTATTACCATTTGACAGCTGCAGAGCATTTCATGGTATGCATATACTTTGTAGTTATACATTTGTATTACTTCCCAATTTTTGTCTTCACAAAACCAGCTAAAATCTTGTTTCTTGACTTCCGCTGTCTTGTTAGCTTAGGGCCCACCCATCAAAGAGACCCACAATGTCTTTTTTTTTTTTTTTTTTTTTGGCTGTGTTGGGTCTTCGCTGCTGCACGCGGGCTTTCTCTAGTTGCAGCGAGCGGGGGCTACTCTTCGTTGTGGTGCGTGGGCTTATTGCAGTGGCTTCTTTTGTTGCGGAGCACGGGCTCTAGGCACATGGGCTTCAGTAGTTGTGGCACGTGGGCTCTAGAGCGCAGGCTCAGTAGTTGTGGCGCACGGGCTTATTTGCTCTGCGGCATGTGGGATCTTCCTGGATCAGAGAACGAACCTGTGTCCCCTGCATTGGCAGGCAGATTCTTATCCACTGAGCCACCAGGGAAGCCTCACAATGTCTTATGTGGTTGCAGCAACCCTTAACTCCATCATGACCTGGGAGTATTTCCTGGTGGCTGGTTGCACAGGACCTTTTTTGTATCCTTAACAAAATTGTGTGGGATACAATAAAGAAAACTGTACTTATTAAATCTGCTTCATTCTTTTGCTGTATAGATGAAAATGTATCTGAGAATATCTTTAAAACTTTAAAATGACCAAGCACTTCCTATATCATTTGGTATTTGAGTAGAATTCATTGTCTATAGCAGTGTCTTCAAACTCCAGGTTAATTGTAAAGAAACACTAAACAGTGAACACCAGTAAAGAAACATTGATGAAACTGAAATCAGTCCAAACGAGTAAGACAAAAAAATGAAGATAACCTTGTTACATGGGAGTTCTGTAGAATGCTCAAAAATGTTAATGGCTCCATACTAGCTTTTCTTTCCTTTTTCCCCCCTCTTTGAAAGAGATCATCAGTTAGCCTGTGTAGCATTTTACATAGAAAACCATAAAGCACATTCTCAAAACCTTATTTCGAGTCGTTGGTTGATGGAATCAAACTCCTCTGGTTTTCCTCACTGCAGGTCCGCAGCCAGGCCAGGGTAAGACTGGTGATGGTTACCATCAACAAGCCCTTACACACACCCCCCTCCCTGTTACAGAGAAACCTGCCCTATAGAGACAGTTAAGGTCAAGAGTTGAGGATTACGGCAGTCATGTACTTGAAACTGGCTTGCCCCAGGCCTTCTGGATTTTGATATCCAATTATCAAGAGTCCAATAAGATCAGGTCACACTAAACCAAATAAAAGAAATAGCCAAAGGCAAAATATTGAGACCATTTAGGAAATGACACAAAGTATTTAGTAAAACTGTAGAGGTCATTGACTCATACTTTATGAATTTAATTCTATAGGCACATAATATATTAAAGAAAAGTACCGGGTCTATGATTACCTTGTGTTTCTGACATTTTACAGACCTTGAGATCAGATATGAGCACTCAGTTGATCCAGTGCTATGTGCTGCCACTGTAATTAAGACCTAACGAAGTGAAAAGGCTTCTAACAAGTGTGTCATAGAAAATGCTGTGATTCACTGACCAAGGATGAATTAGAATACTGGAAATATGTTGCCAATTCCTTTGCCATTAGAGCAGACTGAACTGTATAAAATAAATGCATTATCTGTTATTTATGACTCAGGTGTAAGATTTCTCTTGGTAAGTGAAGAAAATCTTTATATAACTGTTAATCTAGTATCTGGTGTTTTACAGTAGTAAAAAAAAAAAAAAAAAAGTGTTGATATTTTACAATTTCGTGCTGAAAGAAGCCCATAAAATGGAATGTCATCATTTCATTGTTTCTTGGGGCAGACCCATCCCAATTCCTATACTAACTTTTTTTTTTTTTAATCTTTATTGGCGTATAATTGCTTTACAATGGCGTGTTCGTTTCTGCTGTATAACAAAGTGAATCAGCTATATGTATACATATATCCCCATATCCCCTCCCTCTTGCATCTCCCTCCCACCCTCCCTAGCCCACCCCTCTAGGTGGTCACAAAGCACCGAGCTGATCTCCCTGTGCCATGCAGCTGCTTCCCACTAGCTTTCTATTTTACATTTGGTAGTGTGTATATGTCAGTGCTACTCTCTCACTTCATCCCAGCTTACCCTTCCCCCTCCCCGTGTCCTCAGGTCCATTCTCTATGTCTGTGTCTTTATTCCTGTCCTGCCCCTAGGTTCGTCAGAACCATTTTTTTTTTTTTTAGATTCAATATATACGTGTTAGCATGCGGTATTTGTTTTTCTCTTTCTGACTTACTTCACTCTGTATGACAGACTCTAGGTCCATCCACCTCACTACAAATAACTCAATTTTGTTTCTTTTTATGGCTGAGTAATATGCCATTGTATATATGTGCCACATCTTCTTTATCCATTCATCCGATGATGGACACTTAGGTTGCTTCAATGTCTTGGCTATTGTAAATAGTGCTGCAGTGAATATTGTGGTACATGACTCTTTTTGAATTATGGTTTTCTCAGGGTATATGTCCCATAGTGGGATTGCTGGGTCATATGGTAGTTCTATTTTTAGTTTTTTAAGGAACCTCCATACTGTTCTCCATAGTGGCTGTATCAATTTACATTCCCACCAACAGTGTAAGAGGGTTCCCTTTTCTCCACACCCTCTCCAGCATTTATTGTTTGTACATTTTTTGATGATGGCCATTCTGACCGGTGTGAGGTGATACCTCATTGCAGTTTTGATTTGCATTTCTCTAATGATTAGTGATACTGAGCATCTTTTGATGTGTTTGTTGGCAATCTGTATGTCTTCTTTGGAGAAATGTCTATTTAGGTCTTCTGCCCATTTTTTGATTGGGTTGTTTGTTTTTTTGATATTGAGCTGCATGAGCTGCTTGTATATTTGGGAGATCAATCCTTTGTCAGTTGCTTTGTTTGCAAATATTTTCTCCCATTCTGAGGGTTGTCTTTTTGTCTTGTTTATGGTTTCCTTTGCTGTGCAAAAGCTTTTAAGTTACATTAGGTCCACGTTTTAATTTTTGTTTTTATTTCCATTTCTCTAGGAGGTGGTTCAAAAAGGATCTTGCTGTGATTTATGTCAAAGAGTATTCTGCCTATGTTTTCCTCTAAGAGTTTTATACTGTCTGGCCTTACATTTAGGTCTTTAATCCATTTTGAGTTTATTTTTGTGTATGGTGTTAGGAAGTGTTCTAATTTCATTCTTTTACATGTAGCTTTCCAGTTTTCCCAGCACCACTTATTGAAGAGGCTGTGTTTTCTCCATTGTGTATTCTTGCCTCCTTTATCAAAGATAAGGTGACCGTATGTGCGTGGGTTTATCTCTGGGCTTTCTATCCTGTTCCATTGATCTATATTTCTGTTTTTGTGCCAGTACCATACTGTCTTGATTACTGTAGCTTTGTAGTATAGTATGAACTCAGGGAACCTGATTCCTCCAGCTCCGTTTTTCTTTCTCAAGATTGTTTTGGCTATTTGGGGTCTTTTGTATTTCCATACAAATTGTGCAATTTTTTGTTCTAGTTCTGTGAAAAATGCCATTGGTAGTTTGATAGGGATTGCATTGAATCTGTAGATTGCTTTGGGTAGTATAGTCATTTTCACAATGTTGATTCTTCCAATCCAAGAACATGGTATATCTGTCCATCTGGTTGTATCATCTTTAATTTCTTTCATCAGTGTCTTATGGTTTTCTGCATACAGGTCTTTTGTCTCCTTAGGTAGGTTTATTCCTAGGTATTTTATTCTTTTTGTTGCAGTGGTAAATGAGAGTGTTTCCCTAATTTCTCTTTCAGATTTTTCATCGTTAGTGCATAGGAATGCAAGAGATTTCTGTGCATTAATTTTGTATCCTGCTACTCTACCAAATTCATTGATTAGCTCTAGTCATTTTCTGGTGGCATCTTTAGGATTCTCTGTGTATGGTATCATGTCATCTGCAAACAGTGACAGTTTTACTTCTTCTTTTCTGATTTGGATTCCTTTTATTTCTTTTTCTTCTCTGATTGCTGTGGCTAACACTTCCAAAACTATGTTGAATAATAGTGGTGAAGGTGGGCAACCTTGTCTTGTTCCTGATCTTAGTGGAAATGGCTTCAGTTTTTCACCGTTGAGAATGATGTTGGCTGTGGGTTTGTCATATATGGGCTTTATTATGTTGAGGTAAGTTCCCTCTATACCTACTTTCTGGAGGGTTTTTATCATAAATCGGTGCTGAATTTTGTCGAAAGCTTTTTCTGCATCTATTGAGATGATCATATGGTTTTTATCCTTCAGTTTGTTAGTATGGTGTATCACGTTGATTGATTTGCATATATTGAGGAATCCTTGCACTCCTGGGATAAACCCTACTTGATCATGGTGTATGATCCTTTTAATGTGCTGTTGGATTCTGTTTGCTAGTATTTTGTTGAGGATTTTTGCATCTGTGTTCATCAGTGATATTGGCCTGTAGTTTTCCTTTTTCGTGACAAATTTGTCTGGTTTTGGTATCAGGGTGATGGTGGCCTTGTTGAATGAGTTTGGGAGTATTCCTCCCTCTGCTATATTTTGGAGGAGTTTGAGAAGGATAGGTGTTAGCTCTTCTCTAAATTTTTGATAGATATCGCCTGTGAAGCCATCTGGTCCTGGGCTTTTGTTTGCTGGAAGATTTTTAATCACAGTTTCAATTTCAGGGCTTGTGATTGGTCTGTTTATGTTTTCTGTTTCTTCCTGGTTCAGTCTCAGAAGGTTGTGCTTTTCTAAGAATTTGTCCATTTCTTCCAGGTTGTCCATTTTATTGGCATAGAGCTGCTTGTAGTAATCTCTCCTAATCCTTTGTATTTCTGCAGTGTCAGTTGTTACTTCTCCTTTTTCATTTCTAATTCTATTGATTTGAGTCTTCTCCCTTTTTTTCTTGATGAGTCTGGCTAATGGTTTATCAATTTTGTTTATCTTCTCAAAGAACGAGCTTTTAGTTTTATTGATCTTGCTATTGTTTCCTTCATTTCTTTTTCATTTATTTCTTTTTTTTTTTGCAACTTAAAAATATTTACTGATTCATTTATAATAACAATAATCAACCTATTACATGGCAGCATAAATCACATTTTTAGCAGAAAATATCTATATTTTCCAAAACAAGAGAAAATATGTGAGAAGAGTGGCATTGTTTTACATTAAGTTCTTTTTACATAAATTTACATCACATTTTTAAAATTCAAACAGAAAGTCACAAAAATTATAACCATCCTCATCAGTTCACTCAGCCCCATGTAATTAATTTTTTTTATTTTGATCTTTGTTAGCATTTTTATGAATTCATCAGTTTTCCATTAGAGTTCTGAAAATGCTTATTCATTCAGTTCAGCAGTATAGTCAGTTACCAGAAACCTGTACTTGTCAGAGTCTTTTCCATGAATTCCTTGAAGATGAAACCCTTTTATGGGAACATTTTTGCAAAATCATCAGAGTACACCCAGAACTGTCTGTAAATGACAAAAGACTTAAAAATGACCACAGTTAAAGAGCTGATGAAAGTTCATAATAATGCAATTAACAAGGAAATTTAGTTATTTCTGAGATATACATTTTAAAGTAATAACTAGAATTATGACTTATAACATTATACCAGAACATATAAGATTTTTAGGAATTTCATATAATGTCTGAAACATTTATATTAACATATTTCCACACAAATAACTGAAAGAAAGTTTAGTATTTTTAATTTTTGAATTTAATTTAATTTATTTTTTTATACAGCAGGTTCTTATTAGTCATCAATTTTATACACATTAGTACATACATGTCATTCCAATCGCCCAATTCAACACAACACCATCCCCACCCCCCCGCAGCTTTTCCCCCTTGGTGTCCATACGTTTGTTCTCTACATCTGTGTCTCAATTTCTGCCCTGCAAACCGGTTCATCTGTACCATTTTTCTACGTTCCACATACATGTGTTAATATACAATATTTGTTTTTCTCTTTCTGACTTACTTCACTCTGTATGACAGTCTCTAGATCCATCCACGTCTCAACAAATGACTCAATTTCGTTCCTTTTTATGGCTGAGTAATATTCCATTGTATATATGTACCACAACTTCTTTATCCATTCATCTGTCGATGGGCATTTAGGTTGCTTCCATGACCTGACTATTGTAAATAATGCTGCAATGAACATTGCGGTGCATGTGTCTTTTGAGTTACGGTTTTCTCTGGGTATATGCCCAGTAGTAGGATTGATGGATCATTTGGTACTTCTATTTTTAGTTTTTTAAGGAACACCCATACTGTTCTCCATAGTGGCTGTATCAATTTACATTCCCACCAGCAGTGCAAGAGGGTTCCCTTTTCTCCACACCCTCTCCAGCATTTGTTGTTTGTAGATTTTCTGATGATGCCCATTCTAACTTGTGTGAGGTGATACCTCATTGTAGTTTTGATTTGCATTTCTCTAATAATTAGTGATGTTGAGCAGCTTTTCATGTGCTTCTTGGCCATCTGTATGTCTTCTTTGGAGAAATGTCTATTTAGGTCTTCTGCCCATTTTTGGATTGGGTTGTTTGTTTCTTTAATATTGAGCTGCATGAGCTGTTTATATATTTTGGAGATTAATCCTTTGTCCATTGATTCATTTGCAAATATTTTCTCCCATTCGGAGAGTTGTCTTTTCGTCTTGTTTATGGTTTCCTTTGCTGTGCAAAAGCTTTTAAGTTTCATTAGGTCCCATTTGTTTATTTTTGTTTTTATTTCCATTACTCTAGGAGGTGGATCAGAAAAGACCTTTCTGTGATTTATGTCATAGAGTGTTCTGCCTATGTTTTCCTCTGAGAGTTTTATAGTGTCCGGTCTTACATGTAGGTCTCAAATCCATTTTGATATTATTTTTGTGTATGGTGTTATGGAGTGTTCTACTTTCATTCTTTTACATGTAGCTGTCCAGTTTTCCCAGCACCACTTATTGAAGAGACTGTCTTTTCTCCATTGTATATCTTTACCTCCTTTGTCATAGATTAGTTGACCATAGGTGCGTGGGTTTATCTCTGGGCTTTCTATCTTGTTCCATTGAACTATGTTTCTGTTTTTGTGCCAGTACCATATTGTCTTGATTACTGTAGCTTTGTAGTATAGTCTGAAGTCAGGGAGTCTGATTCCTCCAGCTCCGTTTTTTTCCCTCAAGACTGCTTTGGCTATTCGGGGGCTTTTGTGTCTCCATACAATTTTAAAGATTTTTTGTTCTAGTTCCGTAAACAATGCCATTGGTAATTTGATAGGGATTGCAATGAATCTGTAGATTGCTTTGGGTAGTATAGTCATTTTCACAGTATTGATTCTTCCAATCCAAGACCATGGTATATCTCTCCATCTGTTGGTATCATCTTTAATTTCTTTCATCAGTGTCTTATAGTTTTCTGCATACAGGTCTTTTGTCTCCTTAGGTAGGTTTATTCCTAGGTATTTAATTCTTTCTGTTGCAGTGGTAAATGGGAGTGTTTCCTTAATTTCACTTTCAGATTTTTCATCATTAGTGTATAGGAATGCAAGAGATTTCTGTGCATTAATTTTGTATCCTGCAACTTTACCAAATTCATTGATTAGCTCTAGTAGTTTTCTGGTGGCGTCTATAGGATGCTCTATGTATAGTATCATGTCATCAGCAAGCAGTGACAGTTTTACTTCTTCTTTTCCAATTTGTATTCCTTTTATTTCTTTTTCTTCTCTGATTGCCGTGGCTAGGACTTCCAAAAGTATGTTGAATAATAGAGGTGAGAGTGGACATCCTTGTCTTGTTCCTGATCTTAGAGGAAATGCTTTCCATTTTTCACCATTGAGAATGATGTTTGCTGTGGGTTTGCCGTATATGGCCTTTATTATGTTGAGGTAGGTTCCCTCTATGCCCACTTTCTGGAGAGTTTTTATCATAAATGGGTGTTGAATTTTGTCAAAAGCTTTTTCTGCATCTATTGAGATGATCATATGGTTTTTATTCTTCAATTTGTTAATATGGTGTATCACATTGATTGATTTGCATATACTGAAGAATCCTTGCATCCCTGGGATAAATCCCACTTGATCGTGGTGTCTGATCCTTTTAATGTGCTGTTGGATTCTGTTTGCTAGTATTTTGTTGAGGATTTTTGCATCTATATTCATCAGTGATATTGGTCTGTAATTTTCTTTTTTTGTAGTATCTTTGTCTGGTTTTGGTATCAGGGTTATGGTGGCCTCATAGAATGAGTTTGGGAGTGTTCCTTCCTTTGCAATTTTCTGGAAGAGTTTGAGAAGGATGGGTGTTAGCTCTTCTCTAAATGTTTGATAGAATTCAACTGTGAAACCATCTGGTCCTGGACTTTTGTTTTTTGGAAGATTTTTAATCACAGTTTCAATTTCATTACTTGTGATTGATCTGTTCATATTTTCTATTTCTTTCTGGTTCAGTCTTTGAAGGTTATACCTTTCTAAGAAGTTGTCCATTTCTTCCAGGTTGTCCATTTTGTTGGCATAGAGTTGCTTGTAGTAGTCTCTTAGGATGCTTTGTATTTCTGCGGTGTCTGTTGTAACTTCTCCTTTTTCATTTCTAATTTTATTGATTTGAGTCCTCTCCCTCTTTTTCTTGATGAGTCTGGCTAATGGTTTATCAATTTTGTTTATCTTCTCAAAGAACCAACTTTTAGTTTTATTGATCTTTGCTATTGTTTTCTTTGTTTCTATTTCATTTATTTCTGCTCTGATCTTTATGATTTCTTTCCTTCTGGTAACTTTGGGTGTTGTTTGTTCTTCTTTCTCTAGTTTCTTTAGGTGTAAGGTTAGATTCTTTATTTGAGATTTTTCTTGTTTCTTGAGGTAGGCTTGTATAGCTATAAACGTCCCTCTTAGAACTGCTTTTGCTACATCCCATAGGTTTTGGATCGTCGTGTTTTCATTGTCATTTGTCTCTAGGTATTTTTTGATTTCCTCTTTGATTTATTCAGTGATCTCTTGGTTATTTAGTAACATACTGTTTAGCCTCCATGTGTTTCTGTTTTTTACGTTTTTTTTGCCCTGTAATTAATTTCTAATCTCATAGCGTTGTGGTCAGAAAAGATGCTTGATATGATTTCAATTTTCTTAAATTTACTGAGGTTTGATTTGTGACCCAGGATGTGATCTATCCTGGAGAATGTTCTGTGTGCACTTGAGAAGAAAGTGTAATCTGCTGTTTTTGGATGGAATGTCGTATAAATATCAATTAAATCTACCTGGTGTGTTGTGTCATTTAAAGGTTCTGTTTTCTTATTTATTTTCATTTTGGATGATCTGCCCATTGGTGTCAGTGAGGTGTTATAGTCCCCCACTATCATTGTGTGACTGTCGATTTCCTCTTTTATAGCTGTTAGCAGTTGCCTTATGTACTGAGGTGCTCCTATGTTGGGTGCATATATATTTACAATTGTTATATCTTCTTCTTGGATTGATCCCTTGATCATTATGTAGTGTCCTTCTTTGTCTCTTGTAACATTCTTTATTTTAAAGTCTATTTTATCTGATATGAGTATAACTACTCCAGCTTTCTTTTGATTTCCATTTGCATGGAATATCTTTTTCCATCCCCTCACTTTCAGTCTGTATGTGTCCCTAGGTCTGAAGTGGGTCTCTTGTAGACAGCATGTAGATGGGTCTTGTTTTTGTATCCATTCAGCAAGCCTGTGTCTTTTGGTTGGGGCATTTAATCCATTGACGTTTAAGGTAATTATTGATACGTATGTTCCTATGACCATTTTCTTAATTGTTTTGGGTTTGTTTTTGTTGGTCCTTTTCTTCTCTTGTGTTTCCCACTTAGAGAAGTTCCTTTAGCATTTGTTGTAGAGCTGGTTTGGTGGTGCTGAATTCTCTTAGCTTTTGCTTGTCTGTAAAGCTTTTGATTTCTCCATTGAATCTGAATGAGATCCTTGCCAGGTAGAGTAATCTTGGTTGTAGGTTCTTCCCTTTCATCACTTTAAGTGCATCATGCCACTCCATTCTGACTTGTAGAGTTTCTGCTGAGAAATCAGCTGTTAACCTAATGAGAGTTCCCTTGTATATTATTTGTCATTTTTCCCTTGCTGCTTTCAATAAATTTTCTTTGTCTTTAATTTTTGCCAGTTTTATTACTATGTGTCTCAGCGTGTTTCTCCTTGGGTTTATCCGGTATGGAACTCGCTGCGCTTCCTGGACTTGGGTGGCTATATCCTTTCCCCTGTTAGGGAAGTCTTCGACTATAATCTCTTCAAATATTTTCTCGGGTCCTTTCTCTCTCTCTTCTCCTTCTGGGACCCCTATAATGTGAATGTTGTGACGTTTAATGTTGTCCCAGAGGTCTCTTAAGCTGTCTTCATTTCTTTTCATTCTTTTTTCTTTAGTCTGTTCCGCAGCAGTGAATTCCACCATCTGTCTTCCAGGTCACTTATCCATTCTTCTGCCTCAGTTATTCTGCTATTGATTCCTTCTAGTGTAGTTTTCATTTCAGTTATTGTATTGTTCATCTCTTTTTGTTTGTTCTTTAATTCTTCTAGGTCTTTGTTAAACATTTCTTTTTTTTTTTTTAACATCTTTATTGAAGTAAAATTGCTTCACAATGTTGCGTTAGTTTCTGCTTTATAACAAAGTGAATCAGCTACACATATACACACGTTCCCATATCTCCTCCCTCCTGCATCTCCCTCCCTCCCACCCCCCCCATCCCACCCCCCCAGGTGGTCACAAAGCACTGAGCTGATCTCCCTGTGCTATGCGGCTGCTTCCCACTAGCTATCTATTTTACATTTGGTAGTGTATATATGTCCATGACACTCTCTCACCCTGTCACATCTCACCCCTCCCCCTCCCCATTTCCTCAAGTCCATTCTTTAGTAGGTCTGTGTCTTTATTCCCATCTTGCCACTATGTTCTTCATGACCTTTTTTTTTTTTCTTAGATTCCATATATATGTGTTAGCATACTGTATTTGTTTTTCTCTTTCTGACTTACTTCACTCTGTATGACAGACTCTAACTCCATCCACCTCATTACAAATACCTCCATTTCATTTCTTTTTATGGCTGAGTAATATTCCATTGTATATATGTGCCACATCTTCTTTATCCATTCATCCGATGATGGACACTTAGGTTGCTTCCATGTCCTGGCTATTGTAAATAGAGCTGCAATGAACATTTTGGTACATGACTCTTTTTGAATTATGGTTTTCTCAGGGTATATGCCCAGTAGTGGGATTGCTGGGTCGTATGGTAGTTCTATTTTTAGTTTTTTAAGGAACCTCCATACTGTTCTCCATAGTGGCTGTATCAATTTACATTCCCACCAACAGTGCAAGAGTGTTCCCTTTTCTCCACACCCTCTCCAGCATTTATTGTTTGTAGATTTTTTGATGATGGCCATTCTGACCGGTGTGAGATGATACCTCATTGTAGTTTTGATTTGCATTTCTCTAATGATTAATGATGTTGAGCATTCTTTCATGTGTCTGTTGGCCATCTGTATATCTTCTTTGGAGAAATGTCTATTTAGGTCTTCTGCCCATTTTTGGATTGGGTTCTTTGTTTTTTTGTATTGAGCTGCATGAGCTGCTTGTAAATCTTGGAGATTAATCCTTTGTCAGTTGCTTCATTTGCAAATATTTTCTCCCATTCTGAGGGTTGTCTTTTTGTCTTGTTTATGGTTTCCTTTGCTGTGCAAAAGCTTTTAAGTTTCATTAGGTCCCATTTGTTTATTTCTGTTTTTATTTCCATTTCTCTAGGAGGTGGTTCAAAAAGCATCTTGCTGTGATTTATGTCATAGAGTGTTCTGCCTATGTTTTCCTCTAAGAGTTTGATAGTGTCTGGCTTTACACTTAGGTCTTTAATCCATTTTGAGTTAATTTTTGTGCATGGTGTCAGGGAGTGTTCTAATTTCATACTTTTACATGTAGCTGTCCTATTTTCCCAGCACCACTTATTGAAGAGGCTGTCTTTTCTCCACTGTATATGCTTGCCTCCTTTATCAAAGATAAGGTGACCATATGTGCGTGGGTTTATCTCTGGGCTTTCTATCCTGTTCCATTGATCTATATTTCTGTTTTTGTGCCAGTACCAAACTGTCTTGATTACTGTAGCTTTGTAATATAGTCTGAAGTCAGGGAGCCTGATTCCTCCAGCTCCATTTTTCATTCTCAAGATTGCTTTGGCTATTCGGGGTCTTTTGTGTCTCCATACAAATTGTGAAATTTTTTGTTCTAGTTCTGTGAAAAATGCCAGTGGTAGTTTGATAGGGATTGCATTGAATCTGTAGATTGCTTTGGGTAGTATAGTCATTTTCACAATGTTGATTCTTCCAATCCAAGAACATGGTATATCTCTCCATCTATTTGTATCATCTTTAATTTCTTTCATCAGTGTCCTATAATTTTCTGCATACAGGTCTTTTGTCTCCTTAGGTAGGTTTATTCCTAGATATTTTATTCTTTTTGTTGCAATGGTAAACGGGAGTGTTTTCTTAATTTCACTTTCAGATTTTTCATCATTAGTATATAGGAATGCAAGAGATTTCTGTGCATTAATTTTGTATCCTGCTACTTTACCAAATTCATTGATTAGCTCTAGTAGTTTTCTGGTGGCAGTTTTAGGATTCTCTATGTATAGTATCATGTCATCTGCAAACAGTGACAGCTTTACTTCTTCTTTTCCGATTTGGATTCCTTTTATTTCTTTTTCTTCTCTGATTGCTGTGGCTAAAAATTCCAAAACTATGTTGAATAATAGTGGTGAGAGTGGGCAACCTTGTCTTGTTCCTGATCTTAGTGGAAATGGTTTCAGTTTTTCACCATTGAGGACGATGTTGGCTGTGGGTTTGCCGTATATGGCCTTTATTATGTTGAGGAAAGTTCCCTTTATGCCTACTTTCTGCAGGGCTTTTATCATAAATGGGTGTTGAATTTTGTCGAAAGCTTTCTCTGCATCTATTGAGATGATCATATGGTTTTTCTCCTTCAGTTTGTTAATATGATGTATCACGTTGATTGATTTGCATATGTTGAAGAATCCTTGCATTCCTGGAATAAACCCCACTTGATCATGGTGTATAATCCTTTTAATGTGCTGTTGGATTCTGTTTGCTAGTATTTTGTTGAGGATTTTTGCATCTATGTTCATCAGTGATATTGGCCTGTAGTTTTCTTTCTTTGTGACATCTTTGTCTGGTTTTGGTATCAGGGTGATGGTGGCCTCGTAGAATGAGTTGGGGAGTGTTCCTCCCTCTGCAGTATTTTGGAAGAGTTTGAGAAGGATAGGTGTTAGCTCTTCTCTAAATGTTTGATAGAATTCGCCTGTGAAGCCATCTGGTCCTGGGCTTTTGTTTGTTGGAAGATTTTTAATCACAGTTGCAATTTCAGTGCCTGTGATTGGTCTGTTCATATTTTCTATTTCTTCCTGGTTCAGTCTCGGTAGGTTGTGCATTTCTAAGAATCTGTCCATTTCTTCCAGGTTGTCCATTTTATTGGCATAGAGTTGCTTGTAGTAATCTCTCATGATCGTTTGTATTTCTGCAGTGTCAGTGGTTACTTCTCCTTTTTCATTTCTAATTCTATTGATTTGAGTCTTCTCCCTTTTTCTCTTGATGAGTCTGGCTAATGGTTTATCAATTTTGTTTATCTTCTCGAAGAACCAGCTTTTAGTTTCATTGATTTTTGCTATTGTTTCCTTCATTTCTTTTTCATTTATTTCTGATCTGATCTTTATGATTTCTTTCCTTCTGCTAGCTTTGGGGTTTTTTTGCTCTTCTTTCTCTAATTGCTTTAGGTGCAAGGTTAGATTGTTTATTCGAGATGTTTCCTGTTTCTTGATGTAGGCTTGTATTGCTATAAACTTCCCTCTTAGCACTGCTTTTGTTGCATCCCATAGGTTTTGGGTCGTCGTGTCTCCATTGTCATTTGTTTCTAGATATTTTTTGATTTCCCCTTTGATTTCTTCAGTGATCACTTCGTTATTAAGTAGTGTATTGTGTAGCCTCCATGTGTTTGTATTTTTTACAGATCTTTTCCTGTAATTGATATCTAGTCTCATAGCATTGTGGTCGGAAAAGGTACTTGATACGATGTCAACTTTCTTAAATTTACCAAGGCTTGATTTGTGACCCAAGATATGATCTATCCTGGAGAATGTTCCATGAGCACTTGAGAAAAATGTGTATTCTGTTAGTTTTTGGGTGGAATGTCCTATAAATATCAATTAAGTCCATCTTGTTTAATGTATCATTTAAAGCTTGTGTTTCCTTATTTATTTTCATTTTGGATGATCTGTCCATTGGTGAAAGTGGGGTGTTAAAGTCCCCTACTATGACTGTGTTACTGTCTATTTCCCCTTTTATGGCTGTTAGTATTTGCCTTATTTATTGAGGTGCTCCTATGTTGGGTGCATAAATATTTACAATTGTTATACTTTCCTCTTGGATCGATCCCTTGATCATTATATAGTGTCCTTCTTTGTCTCTTGTAATAGTCTTTATTTTAAAGTCTATTTTGTCTGATATGAGAATTGCTACTCCAGCTTTCTTTTGACTTCCATTTGCATGGAATATCTTTTTCCATCCCCTCACTTTCAGTCTGTATGTGTCCCTAGGTCTGAAGTGGGTCTCTTGTAGACAGCATATATATGGGTCTTGTTCTTGTATCCATTTAGCTAGTCTATGTCTTTTGGTGGGAGCATTTAATCCATTTACATTTAAGGTAATTATATGTGTGTTCCTGTTACCATTTTCTTAATTGTTTTGGGTTTGTTTTTGTTAGTCTTTTCCTTCTCTTGTGTTTTCTGCCTAGAGAAGTTCCTTTAGCATTTGTTGTAAAGCTGGTTTGGTAGTGCTGAATTCTCTTAACTTTTGCTTATCTGTAAAGGATTTAATTTCTCCATCAAATCTGCATGAGATCCTTGCTGGGTAGAGTAATCTTGTTTTTAGATTTTCCCCTTTCATCAGTTTAAATATGTCCTGCAACTCCTGTCTGGCTTGCAGAGTTTCTGCTGAAAGATCAGCTGTTAACCTTATTGGGATTCCCTTGTATGTTATTTGTTGCTTTTCCCTTGCTGCTTTTAATATTTTTTCTTTGTATTTAATTTTTGATAGTTTGATTAATATGTGTCTCGCCATGTTTCTCTTTGGGTTTATCCTGTATGGGGCTCTCTGTGCTTCCTGGACTTGATTATTTCCTTTCCCATGTTAGGGAAGTTTTTGACTATAATCGCTTCAAATATTTTCTCAGATCCTTTCTTTTTGTCTTCTTCTTTTGGGACCCCTATAATTCGAATGTTCGTGCATTTAATGTTGTCCCAGAGGTCTCTGAGACTGTCCTCAATTCTTTTCATTTTCGTTTATTCTGCTCTGCGGTAGTTATTTCCACTATTTTATCTTCCAGGTCACTTATCTGTTCTACTGCCTCAGTTATTCTGCTATTGATTCCTTCTAGAGAAGTTTTAATTTCATTTATTGTGTTGTTCATCATTGTTTGTTTGCTCTTTAGTTCTTCTAGGTCCTTGTTAAACGTTTCTTGTATTTTCTCCATTCTATTTCCAAGATTTTGGATCATCTTTACTATCATTATCTGAATTCTTTTTCAGGTAGACTGCCTGTTTCCTCTTCATTTGTTTGTTCTGGTGGGTTTTTACCTTGCTACTTCATCTGCTTCATATTTCTCTGTCTTCTCATTTTGTTTAACTTACTGTGTTTGGGGTCTCCTTTTCACAGGCTGTAGGTTCGTAGTTCCCATTGTTTTTGGTGTATGCCCCAGTGGGTGAGGTTGGTTCAGTGGCTTGTGTGGGCTTCCTGGTAGAGGGGACTGGTGCCTGTGGTCTGGTGGATGAGGCTGGATCTTTTCTTTCTGGTGGGCAGGGCCGCATCCCGTGGTGTGTTTTGGGGTGTCTGTGAACTTAGTATGATATTAGGCAACCTCTCTGCTAATGGGTGGGGTTGTGTTCCTGTCTTGCTAGTTGTTTGGCGTGGGGCATCCAGCACTGGAGCTCGCTGGCCTTTAGGTGGAGCTGGGTCTTAGCGTTGAGACGGAGATCTCCGGGAGAGCTCTCGCCGACTGATATTACATTGGGCCGGGAGGTCTCTGGTGAGCCATAGTCCTGAACTCGGCTCTCGCCTCTCAGAGGCTCAGGCCTGACACCAGGCCGGAGCACCAAGACCCTGTCAGCCACCCAGCAGAGATCTGCCCTGGAGGATGCCACACAAGCTGCTCACAGGAGGTGTCTCACCACAGGCACCCCCCCTCCCAACAAAACTGCCTTTAAAAGGGCGCTGGGGGAATTGCTGGGTGCTACTGACTACTGTTTACTTCAGGAGCCAGGCACTGGAAAGCCTGCATGTGCTGCAGGAGGCTGCCTGTGTCTCCTATACTAACTTTTAAGTGTGCTGCCATTTAACTCTCAAGCACTGCAGTGTAATTGGATTTATTTACATTTTTTCAGACCATATTGGGACCTAGAAAATTCTATGAATAAGAGGAATCACCATTTTTTCTAAAGATTATCTCTGTTGAAGGGAGGTTGATAGTGCATTGGCTGTGGGTCAGAATCACACACTCTGTCACTTACTAACTGAATGACCTTATCAATGTTACTTAACCTCTCCAAGCCTCTGTTTCCTCATGTATAAAATGGACATAATAGTAGTATTGGCCTCAAAGGACTTGTAACATTTTAATTGAAATAATTGTAGGTGCACAAAAAGTTGCAAGAATAGTACTGTGAGGTCTCTTACCTAGCTTACCTTATCACCTAGCTTACCCCAGTGTTGACATCTTATTTAAATAGTGCATTATCATAACCAGGAAATTGATTGGCACAATACAATTAACTAGACATTCTTACTCAAGTTTCACAAGTTTTCGCATGCATTCTTTTGTTGTTGTTGCTAGGGCTTTGTGTATAAATCTGTGGTATTTTATCACATGTACAGATTTGTATAATTACCACTATAATCAATGTACAAATGTGTGGATTAAATACAATTACACATTTAAAGTGCTTAGCACCAGACGTAGCATATAGAAGGAACTAATTAAATGTTATTATGATTATTAGAGGAAATCAGATGATCTTGCTGATCAGTGCTTTCTCATTTGATGAGATAATTGGGTGGTTGACATAAATGGTATTTTAGAAGCTAGAAGCAAGGCACTTTCCATTTATCATGCTTTAAATTTTTTTCTGTATTTTATAATGCTTTGACATCTTAGGGCCTTGAGGACCTAGGGATGTGGTGCTTTTCCCAGTATTAGCTAATTCCTAGAGATAGCAAACAACTTGCCTGTGAGGTTGTCTTTGAATAAAAGCCATCCATCCATCTGCCTCTTTTCATCGGACTCCTGATGTAATTTTCCATCCATTCCCCCCGCCCCCAACTCCAACACCTATTCCTTGGCTATAAATCCCTCCTTGTTCTTGTATTTGGAGTTGACTCCCATTTCTTTCCCCTACTGCAATAGTCTTGGCAGGTACACCTATAGCAATAGTCCTGAGTAAAATCTTTCTTACAAGTGTCAGAATAATTTTTTCTTTAACAAACCCCAGGCTCAGACTATTCTAGGCAACACTAATGTGCACTTCCCAGAATTAAGGGACCCTTGTCAGGGTCTACTTCATTGCCTGGGGTGAACAATGAGGGGACCAAATTAAAGGGTATCCAATTTCTCCTAGTTTATCTTTGCTGTTCCTTAGACGAAGAAGAGAAAAAAACACATTCTTAGAGGCAGTAACATTGGTACATGGAAAAACTTCATCAAAGAGTTAAAATAATGACCATAATACCCCAGTAATCATTTTCACTTATGCAATAAAGTTAACTTAAATGAGGATTCTAAGATGGGGTCATACTTTTCAGATAGATGACCTGCCCCCAGAGCCCTGTGCTTTTCCATTGGTAGCACTTATGCACTATGTTCCCATCACCTCTTGTCTGAGCCTGGGATCCTCCAGGGCAGGGATGGGATGGGGGTGAGGAGTAGCCCACAGAATCTGGATGATCAGAACCTAGAGAATATTTTAGCTCCTTGGATATACAACACCTACCAGAAGTTAGTTCTTGTTCCTGGAACCTTTTGAAAGTATCAATGCTTTATTGCCACCTTCTGGTCAAAATGTGTCTTATGTTATTTCTGCAAGTCATTAGGTTTCAGTAAAAAGGATTTGACAGAAGTTAAGTCCCTGTCAGATCAGCAATCCCACAGTGGCAACCAATATGGACAGAATATTATATAACTGTTGAGAAACTTTCCAGGGATGTGCCTGCATATATATGTTTATTTATATCACACATACAAATGAATACTATTCTGAATCTGTAAGGATATAAAGGCAAATAATTGTAACTTAAATTTCTACAAGTGTTTTTTTGTTTGTTTGTTTGTTTAAGTTTACAAGGTGCTTTTGCATTTGGTCATTCTATTAACTTGAGAAGCAAGTAGGAATGGAATGATTTTTAAAGCAATCCCATAAGAAGATAGGGAATTATTAATGCGTCCTTAAATTTCCTTGCAAATGTTTGTCTTACTAATCTTTTTAACTTTTCTAGAATGATTCCATGTATACTTTTTTAATGTAATTTTTAAAAATTAATTAATTAATTAACTAATTATTGGCTGTGTTGGGTCTTCGTTGCTGCGCATGGGCTTTCTCTAGTTGCGGCAAGCGGGGGCTACTCTTTGTTGCGGTGTGTGCGGTCTTCTCACTGTGGTGGCTTCTCTTGTTGCAGAGCACGGGCTCTAGGCTCGTGAGCTTCAGTAGCTGTGGCACACAGGCTCAGTAGTTGTGGCTTGTGGGCTCAGAGCACAGGCTCTGTAGTTGTGGTGCACGGGCTTTGTCGCTCCACGGCATGTGGGATCTTCCTGGACCAGGGCTTGAACCTGTGTCCCCTGCATTGGCAGGCGGATTCTTAACCACTGCGCCACCAGGGAAGTCCCTCCATGTGTACTTTTTCATTACCAAGCTCACTTTTGCACTTAAAATATAATTCTGTTTATTAAAGTGACATGAATTTTATGAAAACATCTGTTGGATAGAAAAAAACTTTAATAATCAACTAACAAATGTATATATTAATGTCTTATGTGTCACCTTCAATTGATGGTGATGCAAACATGTGGAGAACAGATGGTATACGGTTAAGAACGCTGCCTCTAAAAGCAGATGGTCTGAATTTGAATCCTGGCTCTGACTCTTACTGGCTGTTATCTTTAAACAAGTTACTTAATCTCTGGCCTTCGATTTCCTTATCTGTAAAATGGAGGTGATGTCATCCATAATAGTACCTATCCCACAGGATTGTGATGAGAATTAAACTAGTTAGTATCTGCACAGTGCTTAAAATAGTGCCTAGCACATAAATGAATTATTTTTGTAAAGCAATGAGAACAGTGTCTGGTACATAGCAAGCACTATGTAAGTATTAATTAAATAAAACAATAATAGAAAATGATTAATATTCACTCCAAACTTATCATGTGCCAGGTTCTAAATTTAGCACTTGGCACATGTTATTGTTTTTCATCCTCCTACCATCCTATGTGAAGGATTCTATTATTTAGTTTCCATTTTACATGGAAACTGAAACACAGAGTGCTTAAGTAACTTACTGAAAGTCACACAGCAAGTATGTAGCAGAGCTGAGATTTAGTTAACCTGTTTCCATCTAAACATTGTTATTTTACTACCCCACTTATGTCCCCATTGCATTTAAACGTTTTCACTAATTTATCAAGTTAATTCTATACTAGTTGTCCTCTAGAACCCAAATGAGCTCTTTAAGCACCCAATTTTGTCTTTCTCTTCTAGGTTTTTGGCATATATTCAGATGAGCCTTAATTAGTTCATAACTGTTTTATATCTAGATATAATTAATGCCAAACAGAATACCATGGCTATGTTTAATAAAATCTGATGATAGTAACAAGATTGTTAGGCTCACAAACATTCTGTCCTTTCTCTTCAGGAGACTGTTTCAACAAATTAATACCATTACTTTGGTGACTAAATATTCATTCATTGTGGTCTCACATTAAATCCTCATGAACTAAAGCAAGGTGAGAAGTAGATATATTTCAATAAAACGATAGGATCGTGGACAGGCCTCTCTTTGAAACAGCAAGAGGGCAAATATGTATTCCTGTCATTCTAATGTTTCCTTTGGTTAATTTTAATTTCCTTTTTTATACTCTTAAATAGTTTTAATTATTACAGGAGAATTGTCAATAACTATTACTCTATCTTGGGGAAAAAAAGGCAGGGAGAGAAGGTGAATGCTCCTCCAGCATCAAGATGGATTCATTCAGACCCCCACCCCAAGTATAAGTGTAAGATGTTCCCCATACTCACTCCACTGGGGGTCTAGTCCAGACCCCATCAGTCTTCTTCTTTGTGTTCATGAGTTCAACGGTGTCTTGGAGGTGTGGTATGCATTGGGCAGCAAATAGGGGAGAAGGGGTTGTTTGCAAGTCTTCCTAGGCAATCAGTAGGGGAGGTTGCTGGAGGAATGAAGTCCTCATGGACCCCAAAGGAGGACAGTTGTCAGAGTCCCCTAGTGCAGGTAGTAGAGACATTCCCTTGAATGAAAGCAAGGCAAACCACAGGTGATGGCTCAGTTCCAAGCAGGTCCTGGGCTCTGAATCAACAGCCCTCATGGAGGACCTATCTCAGATGCATCTGCCCAGCTCTTCCAGGGCAATCCCCTCTCTTTCTCCTTGAGCAACTTTTCCTGGCTCCCAACCCAGCCCCCAGCCCCCAGCCCCCAGCCCCCAGCCCCCTGGTTCCTCTTTCCTCCATCCTCTTGTTTCCTTCTGGTCTTAGGAAAAACCTGTCCTCTCGTTAGCTCCTTGCCTTCTCTAAGGACACTTCTTTCTTTCTTTCCCCCAGCTCCAGTCTTGTGTTCCTTTATGATGGACTGATGTGCATTAGACTCAGAACCCACTCCTTTCCCTTATCCTGGACTGATCTTCAGACTTTTCTAAGAATCTAGGGGAAAATCATACTATATTATTATATCACTTATAATTGTGACAACATTTTAACATTAGAAATATTAAAACATAAATTAATAAAAATAAGCAAATATAAGTATAAACTATTAATTTTATCTATTGCTATATAATGATGAGGATATTAAAATGGTCTGAACATTCCTATCTTTTCACACTTTTTTTTTCAATTTAATTTTTTTTAATGAAGTATAGTTGATTTACAATGCTGTGCCAATCTCGAGCGAACTTGGCTGCTCCAGGGAGAATGCCTGAGCGTGGAAGAATTGGGGGAAAGGTTCTGAGTATGCTTTGGTTCCCTAACAAGGAAAGAGTGTCTATTCTGTCCCAGTTGTCTGTTTTGATCCTCTAGAAGAAAATTTCCTTTGCTATTTTCTTAAATCTAATTAGTGGAACCAAAGACCTTGTTGCAAGACTTCCCTTACTCTACTTTCTTTGACAATCTTTAGTGCTTCTTTTAAATATAACTTCCATTACATTTTAAGACTTGTAGTTCTACAAAGTAATTTGCATTCAGTGGATGATATGGTTCTATGCTGGCAATCTCATTTTATGAGAAACGTGTTAAACCATGCCTTCTGAAAATTTTCAAGTCCATTCGCCTTAAGCACATTTAGTTAACCTAAACATCACATAGGAATTTAGAAATGCTAGAATTACAAGTGACTTCTTCTTTTTTTTTTTTTTTTTTTTTTTATTTATGGCTGTGTTGAGTCTTCGTTTCTGTGCGAGGGCTTTCTCTAGTTGCGGCAAGTGGGGGCCACTCTTCATCGCGGTGCGCGGGCCTCTCATTATCGCGGCCTCTCTTGTTGCAGAGCACAGGCTCCAGACGCGCAGGCTCAGTAATTGTGGCTCACGGGCTTAGTCGCTCCGCGGCATGTGGGATCTTCCCAGACCAGGGCACGAACCCGTGTCCCCTGCATTGGCAGGCAGATTTTCAACCACTGCACCACCAGGGAAGCCCACAAGTGATTTCTTGACTAATGCCTGTCTCCCCTACTAGACTGTAAATGACAATGAACTGAATCTATTTTCACTCACCATTGTATGCCCAGAGCCCACCACTGTGCCTGGCATGTAGCTGGTGTTCCATACATATTGGTCGAACAAATAGATGGTACCCTATTTTGCCTTTAAAGCCTCTCTTGAAGTTTTTATGCACATTTTAGAAATAAGGATGAAGAAGAATATTGGCAGAACCATATTAAAGACTGGAACAGTTGTGTTGAGGATTATGAAGGATGGGGAGAATAAGAAGAAAGTGAAGAGTTAGGGATTACGAAGTCAAGCTTGGGCTCAGTGGAAAGAGCCAAGTGCAGAGTGCTGCATCCTTGTATGCTGCATCAGCATACAGAGTGGCTGTATGCTGATCACATCTCATGCTGGGAGGCGGTGGCACCATGGAAAAAATCACATATCGCCAATGTTTCACATAACTTTCTTCAGCTCGTAAACTCTGTAAGTTCCACAGTTCTGCACCACTCCAGCCGTTGGTATATAAATTACTTGCGTTTTCTCGTGCACTTAATGCTCTTACCGTTCAATTCAGCAAGCAGATACTGAACACTTGCTATCTTGGGGGTGTGCTGGTGGTGCTCAGTACACAGGTATTATGCTTACTACTCATTTTTAATAGATTTGATTATTTTAGAGAGTTTTATGTTCACAGCAAAATCTACTACTCATTTGTAAAAGCCTGAATCAAAGTTAACTACAAATGTAACAAATTCTAATTTCCAAATGAACCCAGGTAGCAAACAAATGCTACACACACACACACACACACACACACACACACACACACAACCAGTCAGCCTCCTCTTTCCACCATGGATACAACTTCTATACACCACTTCTCGGTTAATATTTACCAAAGTGAAAGGAGAAAAGTCAGAAACTTCAAAACACACCAGGAACATTTTTCTGTCACACTGGTTGGAAAAGAATCCACAACAATTTCTTTGCCAAATTCCTAGTAAGTTTTAAGATATTAATTGCTGGACACTTGTCAGTTAGTTAATCCTTGACTTCTGGAGAAAAGGTTGGAGGGTATAAAACTTTCATCTCTGAGCCAATTGAAATGTTTTAACTGGAAATTTTCCCAGGCCAGTCACAGAGAGGAAAAACAAAAGATGGTCAAGAAAAAAACTACATATCCTCAAATCTTCCATTGCTAACCAAAACAGCACCAAGAATTAAGTTCTTAGCTTTAGTGTCATTTTATCAGCAATCATTTCTTGAGTTGAAACTCTTACAAAGTATGTCTAGAAACTAGTGTAGTAAACGTTTTACTCATTAAAAGTTAGGTTATTAAAACTTATTAAGACATCAAGCAAAGTAGATAAACAACTCTACATAAAAATAACTGTCATTTAGAAATTATATTTGGCTCAATGAACTAGAAATCCAACCATGGTGACTTAATCAAAAGGGGTTTTTCTCCCCAAAGAGGAAGTCCAGAGATAGGCAATTCACAGTGTCAGTCATTAACATTCCAGGATCCTCCTGTCCTTCTGGTTTGTTTTCCTTCGAATGTGGTGTTCATTTTCATGATTGCCTCATGATTAGAATATGGCTGCTCCACCTCCAGCATAATATCCACTTTCCGGGTAGGGAGAATAAGAAAAAAGAGAAAGGCAAAGGCAAAAGCCTGCATTTGTCCTTGTCTATTGGAAAGCAGTGGCTTTCCCAGGAGACTTGCCTCTCCTCTAGACTTCTACTTACACCTCTTTGGCCATAACTGTGTCACATGGTCACCCAGCTATAAGGAAGGGTAAGAAATACAGACTTTTAGTTAGGTGTATTGATACCCTGAACAAAATTTGGGTTCCCTTGTAAGGAAGAAGGGAGAATGGCTGTTGGATTGACAACCAGCAGTGTCTGCCACAAAAACACTTTTAAAAATTGAAGGCAGAAAGGGTTTGAGTCCCAGGAACTTTGGAGGCAGTGAGAAAATGAATGAATTTAACATTATGAATAAAAGTTTCTTACAAGCTCAAGCTCAGGACAAGGATATTACCTATGTTTCCACCAATGGGCAGTTAGACGTAGTTCAGCATAAGCTGGCTTGAGTGATTTTTTTAAAGAACTATCTAGTCACCTTCCCACTTATGCTGTAGGATGCCTGAAAGGCACCAACTAGCAATGAACACCCTCAAAAGAATTTAGCAATGATGCATAATTGCAAAGTTTTGTATTTGTATCCAATTTTAATGCCAACAACCTAATGATGGTCAGTTGGATTCAAAGTACAATTCAAATAGCCAAGTAATTTTTTACATATCCAAACTTTAACTTGTATCTCTTAAGCTATTGAAGGGTAATCATTTCCTACTACCCAGAAACTTCTTGCATCCCTTAATCTCTCCTCTTCCTATTCACCCACACACTTTGTTATATTTTACAGAAGTATCAATCCACAATAGATTGGAACTTTTTTTAATGGTCCATCACCACTGAGTTTGAAAAAGTACTGCCCTAGTCTAAAGGGTTGATTTTTGCATCTTAAAGGTCTAGAATGGGTCTAGTGGAGAGAGACTGTCCTTGGAGAGTCAGCGTTCTCCACATTAGGCATGTGTGATGGGTGGGGGCAGCATGGGGAAATTTACAATATAGTAATCTTTTTACTCATTACACAATTATACAATGAAGGCGCAAAGTGTAAGTATTTCAGTTGGGGGTGGAGAAGATGGGCCTGCCTAGTTTCCTTTGGCTTCCTTCCTTTACCATCACTCCAGGGTTTTAGTGTTACACCCACCCATTCTTTCCTTGGGTCTCCAGGGGGAGGAAACAGTTAATGGGCAATTGACCAGAAGTAATATAGAGCAATAAATCAGAACTACTGAAATGCTATGGCTCCCTAGATATTCTTGCGTGACATCAAATAGCAGGATCAGACAGGAGAGAGTTGGCTACCAGATTCAACATAAATTATGAAAGGTGAGTGTTCATTAAATATAGAATTGATGATACGCTAAAAGAAATTGGATATAAATCAGGTTTTAGTTAATTGATAGTATTCTTCTGTTGTGGAATACAGGTTTCCCTCACTATCCGAAAGTAGAGCAGGCCTATGTAAACTTTCGTAAGCCAAGACTGTGTAAAGCAAAGAAGCAATTACTGTTAAGTTAAATGGAAAAATGTGTGAGTGTTCCCAGACCCAAAAATAACCTACCAAATCATACCAAATAATATATAAAACCTAAAATAACAGGAACATATGGTAAAAGCAGGAGTGATATGATAAATACACAGGCTGGATAAAGTAGAAATAATGTATGGTACAGTGTAGTTTCGCTTATCAGAACCGGGAAGACAGCAAGCACACTGGAAGGCGGGGAGGTAGTGATGATGGTGTGTCAGGCTGAGTCATGGGAGGCTGGGGAGGTGGGAGGTAGAGGACAGGTAGGAGGGAAAGGAAGACAGTCACCTATTAAGATCTCATCACCATCTAAATCCATCAGGGCAGACAAGTCACTAGGATCTACACCTTCTCTGTCTGCCTGCCTTGATGTCTGCTGTGGCTGATGTGGAAGACTTGCAATATGACAATGTGTTTGACTGCTTAGCCTCATGCAATATGCTGTCACAGAATTCTTTGTAGGTACTCAAAACATCCTGCAAAACTGCCCTAAACCTACGTGCCCTTTCAAAATTAAAGTCATGCTTTTCTGCAGTCACTGCAGCTCTGCCAATCAGGGTGAAAGCTCACACAAGTGCTTCATGGTCGGTTCCTGGATGACCCTCTCCACCTGTCAGCTGTGGGTCATGGAATGCCAAAACCTCTTCAACATCATCTTTGCCAACTTCCACAAACACAGTCACTTTTGCTGTATTTATTGTTGTTGGTTCAAAGTCTTAAAATACTTCACTGCTTTGGGACACAGTGTCCTCCAAATGCCATTTCTCATCGAGACGGTTAGCCTATCAAGAGCATCTCCAAGGTTGACGATTACCAGTTTTATATTGTAGCCTTTCCAAATCTCTCATAAAGATGCTTCAGAGTTGCCCTTTCTGTCAATGGCACTTACAATAAAACACATCACATTTTGTATAGAGTAAGCCTTAATTGTGGCTATCAGGCCTGGGTCACACGGTTGCAGCAATGACGTTGTATTCAGCGGTAAGAACACAACACAAATGTTATTGCTATAGTCGGTAATGCCAGGTGGATAAGCAGCCCAATTATTGACAATCAAAAGACACCTATTATCGTGGTTATTTTCTCTACAGTATTTTTCAACAAAAGGACTAACATATCCACTCATGTACTCAGAAAAAATCACTTGGGTATTCCAAACACTTGGATGTGAATGAAACACAACAGGAAGTGTATTCTTATCAATGCCTTTAAGTGCCCTCGGGTTTTCTGAATGGTACCCTAGTAGAGGCCTAAGGACAGCATCACCATTGGTGTTAATAATAGGCATTAGCATTAACCTGTCCTTCAGTGCTTTGTGTCCCTTAGCCTGCTTTTCTTGTATTGAAATTAATGATTTGCTTGGCAACTTTTTCCAATAAATTGCTGTTTCCTTGCAGTTAAACACTTGCTTATACAAATAACCACCTTCTGTAATTATTTCCTTCAGTTCTTCTGGGACCTTTTTTGGCAGCTTCAGTATCAGCTGAAGCACTCTCTCCAGTAACCTTTAAGCTATGAAACTCCCCTCACCTCAAAAACTGATCAAGTCACCCATGACTACCTTTAAATTCCACTTTTGCAACATTTTCACCACCATCAACCAGTGCTTTCTGTTTCAGCTTATTGAAAAGACTGACTGATTTCTCCTTAGGTGTAGGATAACTTAACTGAACACTGCACTTTGTACACTTTGCTCCTAGCAGAACCAATGGTGACTTCAGCAGCTTTGAAGAATCTCTCTTTCTGGGTGCAATTAGTACGAGTGGTGGACGCAGTCAAGTTCGATGCATGCACAGTGTCTATTTTGTTCACCACGATCAAAAGAATTACATCCAGTTTTATGCTAAGCACAACATCCTACGAGCTCTCTTAGGCTTTTCTGATACCTTAGGACACATCTTTCTAATGGGTGCACAAAATAAATGGAGATAAAGAACAGATGTTCACAGACGCAGTTCAAAGCTGTGGAGGCTGATGCTGAGATGCTGAGGGTAGTTCTCAGGAAGGAGCTTGGTGGTGCCACTCTCGCTGCTCTGGGTGCTGCAAAACAAATGCTGGACACTATTTTCAGCTTTTGCCTTTTTAAATCAAAGTGGAAATCCTCTCCAGATTTCTTTTGTTAGCAAAAACAGGTATCCGTAGAAGGAAAGTGGTAAAACTCAAACTGTAGAAAAACGGGGGATACTTGTATCCTAATATCTCAGTGCTTGGACTCCAGCCTGCTGAAACTCACAGGCTCCTGGAATGGCTTTAGATCAGGTTAATATCTGTTATTGCTGTATGCAAAATGTCCCCAACTCAGTGGCTTCAAACAACCACCATTTATTATTCCTCACAAATCTGGGGTGGTGCAGGGGCTGGCTGATCTCTGCTGGGATTGCAAACGGTCTGAAGACTTCCTGGGGCCTCTGTTGGGCTTAGCTAGAGTATCTTAGCTGGAACAGATCTGTTCTATGTGTTATTTATCCTCCTTCTGAGACCAGCATATATGCCTAGGTGTGTCCTTCTCATGGCAATGCCAGGAATCCAAGAAAGCAAGCAGAAATTCTAAGGCCTTCTGAGACATAGGCTGGGAATTGGTCCACTGTTCTGGCACATCCCCTCATTCAACCTGCCAAAGCAAATTACACAGCGAAACCCAGATTCAAAAATGGAAGGGAGGGCCTCTATAGTGAAGGAAACCACAAAGTCACATGGCAAAGGATGTGACTCCAGGATAGATAAAGAAGTGGGGCCATTAATGTGATTTCCACAGCATCTACTACAAGTGATAATCAAAGGGCTGAAGATTAAATTAGATGTAGGGTTTACTTGAATCACTGCATAGATAAGAACAGCTCTATTATTGACTAGTGATACATATATATAGAGTTAAACTTTTTCAAACAAAATCATAAAATCAAGGGGAAAGAGAAAGGAAAAGAAAGAGACAAATTAGAAAACAATGAAAGGGGAAGGAGAGGAGCAAAGATGGCAGTGGCAGTGATGGTAAAGATAGGACTCCAGAGCAGCACCTGAAGCACACATGTACAGTGAAGAGGATGTAATAATGAAACCATAGGAATGATTTTCCTAATCTGAACCATTGTTTTTAAACAGATGTTCCACAAAAATCCAAATTTCTGGCTTTCCTTGAAAAATCAGAAGCTCTGTAACACTGGGTTCACATTCCCACGTGGGTTCACAGTTCTCCAGGACTGAGTAGTTGCTACCCTATGCCCTGTGCATTTATTTGCTTTATCTCCTTAGCCCTCGGAGCCATTTGTGTTTGCTTCACACACTACTTCTACAGCCAGATCTGTTTCTTAAGCTTCAGACGGGCTTCTAGAATGCTCATTACTTACTGAGCATCTGTACTGGATGTCCTGAAGGAACCTCAAACTCAATCTGGTCAACAAAATCAAAATGAAAGCAACCCTCCCCTGTGTAACATACTCTTCTCCAATGGTCCCTACCTTCTTTGTCCAAGCTAGAAAACTATCCATCACTTTGACTTTTCTTTCTCTAAAATACTAGAAAAAAAATTTTCATTCGCAATAAAACACCAGAGTGCCTAGGAAATACCTTAGAAAGAATGCCCAAGACCTTTTACAGAAAAAGTATTAAAACTCTATTAAAGGACAAAAGAGAATGAATAATTTGAACAACAACAACAACAAAAAGAACGTATGTGGATGGGATATCTTAACAATGTAAAGTTTTATGCTATTTCTTCCCAAATAAATCTATATATTCAATGAAATCTTAATAAAAATTCCTTTGGATTTTTTGAGGATCTCAACAAACTCATTCTAAAATTTACATGGAAAAATAGAGGTTCATGAGTAGGTCAATTTTGAAAAATAAAAGCAGAGTGGGAACTTGCCCTAGCAGATATCAAGATATACTACAAAACCAAAGTGTTGAATGTAGAATAGTTCTGGCTAACAGACAAACAGAAGAGAACAGAGAGCTCAGAAACGGACTCAGATATATATGGGAACTTGATAGATGATAAATGTGTGTGGAAAAAATACATCTGAATCCCTCCAGTTAAAGTAGAGAACTACAAGTGAAGGTTAAAATTATAACCTTACAGAAGAAAATATGACTCGGGGTGGAGAAAGACTTCACGAATAAGATTCAAAAGCCCAAATCATAAAACATATGAAATAAAATGAAGTTGAATAAAGACTGATTTGACTCATACAAATTAAGGATTTCTGTTCAATAAAAGACACCATAGATGAGTTTAACAGATATATGACAGACTGGGAGAAGATCTCTGCAATATCTAAAACTGTAAATGATTAATATCTAGATTATAGAAAGAACTGCAAAAGAACAGGAAAGAAATAGGCAAAAAAATTATGAATAGGCAGTTCACAGAGGGGAAAGTCCAAATAGCCATTTCAATAAATATATGAAATTCTCTGATAATCAGAGAATTGCAAATTAAAACAACAGTGAAATACCTCATTACACTCATAAAAATGGCAAAAAAATGTACAAGAGGGACTAATATTATGTATTGGAGAGAATGCGGAGGACAAAGAACTCCTTGTGCACTGTTGGTGCCATTCTGAAAAGCAATATAGCAGAACGTAGTGAAATTAAATGTTTGCCCTATGAGCCAGAGATCACACGCCTTGCTATGTATCCCAAAGAAATGAATGCACAGGTCAATAAAGTGGCATGAACAAGGATTTTCATTGTGGCATCAATTGTATTAATAGAGAATTGGAAATAACTTAGATGTTGACAACTAGGGTAATAGGTAAATAAAATGTGGTATATGTAAACCTTGGAATACTATGCAGCACTTAGATGTACGATAGCAATATATATGAATTTTAAAAACATCTTTAGTGTGGAAAAAATAAGAAACAGCATAAGATTTAAAATCAAATACTACTTATGTAAAAGAAATACACAGGAAACATAAGGATAGGATAGATTTATATTTAAGGTCATATATCAAACATGTGAGACTGGGTGCCCATATTGGCAGAAAGGAGGTAATGGGACTGGGGAATGGGGATACAGAGCAATTTTAAAACAAAAACAAAAACCAAAATAACAAAAAAAAACCCCAAAAACAGAAAAAGAGAAGAGCCATCCATGGGCTAATGTTGATAATATGTTGTGAACTAAGAAGTATGATTACAGTCTGTGGTACCAAATATCAATAATAACTTAGGAAAACACTATAAAAACAAAGTCAAACTATGAAGGGTGCCGAGTAGTATGTTTCTCTAGGGCACTGGCCCTGTCCACTCTACTAAGTACCTTTTGATTTGAAAACTAGGTGTGGCAGACTGCTATTTACCTACTCAACAAGTATTTTCTCTTTCTTCCATATTTATAGAACCCTTTATTGTTAGAGGGAATAATGTGTCCAGCTCAGAAAGACACACACACACACACACACACACACACACACACAATTCCCAGCCCTACTTGCAGCAAGGGGTGAGATATAAACAGAAGTCACTGGGTGGGGCCTTGGGAAAGTCCTTTTGTCCCTTGCCATATTGTACCATGAATTGACCTGGAGGCTGGGAATATGCTCTACGAATAGAAGAGCAGAAAGACAGACGGAGCCTGGGTCTCTAAATAGCTGGTAGAGCCACCTTACCAGCTCTGGACAGCCCATCTCCAGACTTCTTTAATGTAATAGAGTAACCTCCTAATTTGTTTAATAAGCCACTATAAACTAAGTTCTGTTACTAGAACCTTAATGCAATTCCCACCTCATACACAAAGCTTTTTTTTTCTCAAAAAATATTTTGACTCTTTTCTTCCAGACTAATGGTCAGAGGTAAGTTATAGACTAGTGGCATGATAGGTCAGAATTTAGGATTAAATGGATTACCTTTAAGACAAATCATTGCTTCAAGTAGCAGCTAATAAGCTTATTTATTCCTTCTATAATGAATGGTTAAAACTTGAAATTTCCCATCTATAAAATGAGAAAGTGGAAGTCCCCTTTACCTTAAAGTTACCTTACAGGTGGTGTTTATGGAATTCCTTACCCTCCCCCCCCCAAAGGTGACGAAAGTGGGAAATATAGCTTTTATTTAAAAAGATTTGGATAAATTCTTGATTAGAGTCATAATGCATTAAGGTAAGTCAGATTTTGGGGGGCAGTACATCTCTATTTTACATCGGGGAGTACATATTCTGCCTGCTCACTAAATATCCTTTGATGGCTAGAAGATCACTGTGGTGCCATTTTGAAGGACTCTTAAAGCCTAAGGAATAATGTGTGCAGGACCTAGAGAGGGCAGGTCCCCGCTGGAGAACTCACCGCCTGTGACTTAACTAGTGGGCAACGCACGGGACAAAAAGCACACAGAGCGGCCACTGAACTAGGACATCAAACAGGATTTTTATGTTCAGCAAATATTTAAGGATACCCGCTCTGTGATAGGCACTGAACCGGGCCCTGGGAGAGGACAGGCAAGACATAGTCGCTGACCTCCATAGGTCTCAGGCCTGGCATTCCGAACTCAAGCTCTAATTCTAAATGACGTTGGTTCAGAAAGGAAGTGTGTTCCAAGAAGCCCTCATCAGTTTAAAGGCTGCTGAACAAACGCCTGTTTCACATAGACAAAACACCAAATAGATGCACTGAAACAGAAAAAAATTCTCTCCTGCTTCCGTAGAATCTTGCTGCTTGCTTTCCCACTAGTGATGCTTCTCTCTGCAAGCCAGACCTATAGGAATTTGCTTTCTTTTCCTGGGGGGCCTAACGTCACGGAATCCGCAGAAGCACTAAGTAAGCAGAGCGTCAGAACACTACGTTCACAGTCCTGGTTTAGCATCAATTCTATGAACCTTGGCAAAACATTTCTTGGAGATTCACTGTTCTCATCTGTAAAACGAGGAGCTAGGAAGTGCACTCTGTGCAAAAAGTTTGAAAACGTTTTGAAAGTGTGCAAGGGTAAAATCCCGCGACCAGAGGATGCGCGATGTTCTGTTTATCTCTCCCGGGCTACCGTAGCACCTTTTCCGCCCGCTCTCCACGCCCTCACGTCCCGCCCCGCCCCTTCCCGCCCCTTCCCGCCCCTTCCCGCCCCGCCCCGTCCCGCCCCGTCCCGTCCCGTCCCGTCCCGTCCCGTCCCGTCCCGTGCACCCCGCAGCCAGCGGAAAGTGTGCCTGTGCACTGTAAGGCCCTTCTCGCCTTCCGTCGCTTCCTTTTCCGTCTTGGCCCCGCCCACCGCCGGCGCCGTCGTTTCCGGTTCAGCCCAGAAACGGCCCAATCGCTTCTGGACCCTGCTTCGCTCACCCGCCCATTTCTCCAACGTTTCGGTGGCTTACTCGGTCGCCGGGGCAGGTGGTTACCAATAAAGTTTTACTGTTTCAAAGCCCGGCGGACTGGGCCCATTTTCCGTCCCCTTGCTCGCTGCCCGCAGTTCGCCTCGGCTACAGGTAACCAGCTTTAGGGCCTCATGGCCGCGGGCTGCCGCGGCCGGGCGGGGATGAGGCCGCCTTTCGCTGCCCGCGCGCTCCCGTGGCTCCTGGGTCCGTTGGCGTCCGTCTCAGCTTGAGCGCAGTCCCTCCGCTCCCGCGGGCCGCTTCGCGCCGGACCCCATGGCCTCTGAGGAGCCGCCGCCTTCGTTGTCGCCGTCGCCACCTCCCTCCCCCGAGCCTGAGCTGGCCCAGCTGAGGCGGAAGGTGGAAAAGTTGGAACGCGAGCTGCGGAGCTGCAAGCGGCAAGTGCGGGAGATCGAGAAGCTGCTGCATCACACAGAGCGGCTGTACCAGAGCGCCGAGAGCAACAACCAGGAGCTCCGCACCCAGGTGCGCGGTCCCCATCCAGCCCGAGATGAGGCCTTCGAAGTCTAAGATAGCCTCAGAAGGGCTCCCTGGTAGGGCCCGGGACTGCTTTATAGAGTACCTGAAAGAGTTAAAAGTTCAGTGCGATGATAATTCCCGGTACATTTGGAACAAACCTAAGAGTTGGGGTGCTCGATTTAGATAAGTGCGTGAACTGCAGTTGTGGCCGGCGTGGAGTGCACTTAAGTACTTGAGTCTTCATTCTCACTTGTGAAGTCCCATTGGCAGTAGGCACATTTCTAATATTTTGTTCTAGATCACTTTTGAGTTTGTTAAATAGCCGGATTTCAATCAGAATCCCATTTATCATACCCTAGATGTGTGAACTGATATTGAGCCTCAGTGGCCCATAAAATGAGAATGCTAGGACCACACTGGTGGAGGTTAAATCAAAGTAAATGTCAACAGACTGTTTTACAGTTTTGCAAATTGCTGAACGCTAGGTATGTGTGAGGTTGTTCTGGGCATTCATCTTGAGTAGTCTAGTGGAAGTAGGGAAGATAGAACTGTCTTCGTTAGAGACACTAAGCAGCTAATTTTGTTCTTATAACATGCAGTAAGGACAAATATTTAAACTCCCATTAAAAAAAAAACTCTTAAACAGCATAATCTTTTCAGCTTGATTGTTTTGGGCAGTCGCGCTCTTTCCCAACAAGTTATTTCAACGTAATTATTAATTTCAGTTAAACTGTTGTCTAGTCTTTTGGCATATATTGGTACATTTCCTAAAACCACAAACGTAGGCTGAACGTTAAAGTATCATCAAACTTTGTTACGCTTTGTTATCAAATAATCTATGAAAATAACCGCTGAGTTGCAATGACTTTCTGTGCCCGTTGTATAGAGTTGTTAACATTATGACATTATCGAAAATTTGTGTTTTGTTACTCAACTATTTCTTGGACAACTACAATGCATAGCGACTGTGCTAGGAGACTACAAATATTGTTAAAATATTGAGGGGAAAGGGGAGCAAAATATGATGAGCTGTATAAAAAAGGCTTTTATAATTCTAAATTGTAAAAGTACCGCTTGCTATAGAGATCCTAAAAGAAAACGTTTTTGCTAATCTTTGAAGAGCCAGCGTTTTGGTTATTAGTGTTAATTTGGTAGCAGTCTAATATGAAAAATTGAAATGCATAGAAAGCTGTAACTTTACTAGTGATAGTAATAACTCTTCTTTATTATCTTTCTAGTCAGCCTCCCCTGGTGGTGGGTAGACAGTTTGTTAACTGTCATTCCTAATGACTAGATAGTGTTTTATGTGGAGCAGTAAAACTTTGGCTTGAGAATTGAGGGTGAACTAGCAGGAAAGTACAATATGTACAGGCTTTGGAGTCAAGGAAACCTTGTGCAAATTACTTTCTTTAGGTTTCTCACATGTAAAATGGGGATTAGGACGACTAATTTGTAAGGTGGTTGTAAGAATGAATGAGATGTTACCTACAGTACCAAGTGCCATGCCTAGCATGTAGCAGATACTATATAAATGGTCTTGTTCATAGTAATAGTGGTAGTAGCCAGAGCCAGGATTAGAGCAAGGCAGTCAGTAGCCTAGGGTGAAAAATTCAAGGGGGCACTCATTCTCAGGTATGATTCTATACTTGCATGAATCTGAGAGTGAATGCCTCCTTAAATTTTGTGCCTTAGGTGCCTTGCTCGCTTCACTCTAGTTCCAGCCCTGGTGGTAGCAGCAGATCTGATAATCTGTGAAGTGCACAGATAATCTGTATATAATCAGTCTTATCACCTTTCTCTTTTTAAGCTTTATGTATCATTAAAGAAATACTTAGAAGCTTGTTTTTTGGGTTTGCGCTAATAATGGGTATAATCTCACACTGAGTTCCTTTCTGACTGAGCTGTACTGATGAGGCAGCTCTTCATCTGCTTATGGGTATTTTTCACACTCAGTTGCTTTGGCCTTGGTATTCAGTGAGACACAGGGAGGCGAGGTGCATCTCTGAGGCAGTCACCTCTCTTTCCTTTTATAAGATTACTATTTCAAGGAAAAAGTATGTTAAAGTATACGAGTGGCATTATTTAAGTGAATGGTTAATTCCAGGTGGAGAACACTGAATGATACTAGATAATTTAATTCAGTGATTTAATTCTCCTTAGGGAGAACTGCTGACCGATTAAAATAGTAGTATAAAAACTTTCTTATTTGTTAGAAATAAAGGATCCTGTTCACAAAGTCTTATTAATTTAGTCAGTCTGATTTTTGGAGGTAATAGTTTGAGGTTAGCTAGAGAATATAAGAATAAAAACATCTCCTTCTGCAGATGTAAAAGGTGAAAGCCAATTATATTGTAGTATTTTCAGTTTTTCTGAAAAGGAAACTAGCTGATATTGGTACTTCTCGAAACTTTTACCAGGAAAAATAATCATTGTAATTTCAGGAGAATAGTGTGTATATTATTAGATTGCTGTATGGTTTATTTTTCCTAAAGCCTTGCTTTCTTTCAGGTAGAAGAGCTCAGTAAAATACTCCATTGTGGGAGAAATGAAGATAATAAAAAGTCTGATGTAGAAGTACAAACAGAGAACCACCCTCCTTGGTCAATCTCAGGTATTCAGCTTATAGTGAAGATATCCTAATACTACTACATTCAAATCATGCTAACGTGGAGTTTTCTTTAAATTTAGAATCTGTATACATCTAAATAAATAGGAGAGCTGTTACAAAGTTGACTTTTCTCCATATGATTTGGTATTTTCAGATAATCTATTTGCTCTTTTGGTGGGAAAGTAGAAATGTATTGTTATTCCTGTAAATACGTAATATTGCTAATATGCTTTCATTGGCACATTCACTGAGTAATTTTTGCTATGCTGTAAGCCATCTACTCTCATCTGACCTTACTTGTGACCAGGGGCATGTGTTTTCTTGTTGATGCGTTCCACTTAGCATCAATTCAGTGTCAGTCTCTTAGGCCCTCTTGGGAATGGGGTGAGCCTACAACCCTGGCCTTATTAGTGGCATTATGTTGTGAGGCAAAATAACTGAGAAACCAAGTTTTAATAAATAGGGATCACAAGAAATGATCTTTCCCATTAAATTTTGCCTTGTTTTATTCAGTACGCAACTTAGCAAATTGCTGAACACAGCAATGGTATGAACATTACATATCTGTATATTATGTTTTTTTTTTTTTGTATATTATGTTTTTAAAAAAGTCAGCACCATGAGCAAAATTTGACAGAAAAGTCAGCCCTTGACATGTTGTCATTTGATATTGAAGTATACTGAGGTATGTAGTTAGACATTGTTAGAAGTTGCTAATTTTTTTTTTTTTTTTTTGACAGAACACAACCTGTCTACCCGTTTTCTCTTTTTACTCTTGCTATGGAAAATCCAAGTCTGCTTACCTTTTTTTCCTTTTTAGCTTGACAGCTAGGGTACTGAAGGTGACATTAGAATCAAAGATATATATCTCTGCAGATTTATTTAGACCATTAATTTTAATCTGTTAAAATGTGTATAATTATAAAAATATGATTTGTTTGCAACGTGTGCTCTTTTGTGTTCAGTGCCAGTGTTTTGGAATTAAGTCCTTTTTATATACACTATTCTAATATGATATCACTTAATTTGTTTTTGCAATAGATTATTATTATCAGACATACTATAATGATGTTAATCTTCCAAATAAAGCATCTGAACTCCCAGTTCAGGAAGATCAGGATATCAAAGCTTCTACTTTTAATTCTAAAGACCAGTCACACATAGAAAATGATGCTTATGCTGGTACTGATACAACAGAAAATGTTAATTGTGGACAAGAGGACCATCTAGCCTCAAATTCACAGGTAATAAAATGCTTCACTTGAAACTGTTGTTACTCAAGAACTTGTTCTTCTTTGTTGTTATTATGTAGAAAAATAGACTTCTTTGGTTTATTACAACATATACAAGGGTTGTAAATGTTCTGCGTGTAATTATGCAGTGAATAATACAGTTTTTGAGAAACAAAAATTAGAACTTGTTCGTACGTGTAACTGTTTTCCTACTCTGTTGTGTTGCAAAAGTGTATGCTGTACATAAACTAAAACAAAATTTGTCAGTACGTTTGACTCAACCAAAAAATTTTGAGCAACCACAGTACCATGTTCACACCAAATTTTTTTTTAATACTTCCTTTCTGTCAAATATCTTGCCACTGTTCAAATTTCCCAGAATGTTTTATAAATTTGTTTTTACCATTTGTTTGAATCAGGATCCCAGTAAGGTTCATACAGGGCAACTGCTTGATGTGTGATGTATAATTTATAGCTTTCTTCTCTATCTCTTTTCTAAAATTTTTTTTCCCCTTGAGCCTGTAATTATTGAAGAATCCAGATCATTTGCGTTAAAGAATATTTCAGTCTGTATTTTGTGGATTGCTTCCCTATGGTATTCCCTATGGTATTGCTTCCCTATGGTATTTATTTTTGAGTAATGGTCACTCACTTACTTCTAGTGTCTTCAAACTGGGTCAGAATTGAATTAACTGATACACTAATTCATATTTTTTAAAGTGGATCAAATTGTAATTGATAGCCATCCCTTTGCATTGCAGAAATTGAGGTCTTATTATTCAAAATAGTTTTTAGGTCTGTTTATTGTTTCAGATTCTGCTAACTTTTATATTGATATGAGGATGTTTTTGTCCTATTTGACACGATTGTATCATACCTAGGAGCCAGCATCTGTGTTAGCAACAGAAGATACATCCTTAGAAGGTTCATCACTAGCTGAAAGTTTGAGAGCTGCAGCAGAAGCTGCTGTATCACAGACTGGATTTAGTTATGATGAGAATACTGGATTGTATTTTGATCACAGCACTGGATTCTATTACGATTCTGTAAGTATCTCAGACCTTTTAATACTGTATGGTTGTGTTCTTAGCTGCTTGAATACCAAATATTAAACCCTAGGTTGAATTAAGATAAGCAGGGAGCTGCATGTAAAAATTGATTTAAAGCTATTTGGCAAGAGTAAAGATTTATAAAATAGCTTATGATACTATATTTCTATGTTTAATTAAATAAGTTAATTGTGTTATTATAGATTAATATTTTAGAGAGATCTAATAACCTTTTATATGTAAAGTAACATACAAAAATTTAGTGTATTTATTAATAAAAGGAGACAACTACATTTTGTAAAATGTTTAAGAACCTAAACTAAAAGGAAGTAATGTTAATTCTAGGCTTGGGGTAAGAGTTTTTAAAAATTGTTTCAAATACTTATATCTTTATGAATCCATTTTAGACCACAGAGGAGTCTTTTTCTTAAAGTCTGTATAGCATGTTTATTATTAGTCATTGTTTTATATTTTGTGACTTTTAAACATTTCACTTTTAAAAAATCAATTTGTTAACAGTGAGAACTAGGGAATTAATATGGAATCAGAAATATAATGGACCACGGACTAGGACAAAACCAGAAAAGAAAGTTCTTGATTTATAATATAGTGTTATGACTGTTGAAGGTCTGGTATTTAATTGGATTTTTTCAGGTTTTGATGACAGTGATGCTAGAAGTTATATACCTCAACCTCAGTGGTCTACACATATGATCTGGTCCTCAGAAATTACAGAATGTAGTGCCCCAAAGTAGAGCAGATATTCACCATTCCAGTTATTGGAACTATTATTGACTAGTCTAGGGAATGTAATGATAATAGTAAATATTTTAGTTAGATAAGGGATTTCATTAGCTTGTCAGTTTGTGCTTGGTATAGTACTTTGTAAATACTTTGTAAAAGAGGGTTTAATTTCACAGGAGTGTGCTAATTGACAGTGCTAATTAATACCTAGAAAATTATGTTTAAACTCTTATTACCAAAGAAAATAGCTATTAATTACTTGGTTTCTAGAAAAATATGGAATTTCCAAGTATATGACATTAGTCTTTGTCATTCTTCTACCTTCTTTTCTGTAACTTTCTTCCTGACATCTATTCTGTAAATGCTTGATTACATTCTGCAGGTTGTGTCTCAGTGGAGTAGGGACTTCATTGTTTTGCCATTTTTATTGTGCTAGTTTTCATTTTATTTTAATTAATTTTCTTACATATTTGAAAATGTCTGTATTTTGGACTGAAAGACATAGCAGATTAAAAAGATTTGAGTTGTAGAAGTTCTGTTATCACTGGAAATAAAGATCAGAAAGCTTCCATTCAGTTTTTAGCTGAAGGAAAGATAGTGAGAATTCTAAATATTTTTGTAAGAGATCTACAAAATGAATTAAAGAAAATAAATTGCAATAGTATCAACAGTTAGAAAAATAAATTATTCTTTTTCAGGAAGCTTTACTTGCTTAATCTCAGTATATATCTTTGCAAGATGTTTCCAAGTCTGATCTGCATGGATTTATGATGTAAATAAGATACAGATGGTTCAATTAAATCTTGGTTATAGAGTACTGGCCAGTATCTAATAAATGCAGATGATTACATAATTTTATCTTTCTAGTTTTTATCCATAATTTACCAAAACTCTATATTGTAAGGCTGCTTTACTCTAAGTCTTATGTAGTTACTTAGTGTAGAATTAATTGATAAGTGAAGACAATTGTTTATTGATTTCTTTGTACAGAATGTTACATTGTAGTGTTCATGAGCTTAATTTTATTTTCAGATTTTTCTCCAGGATTTTGAAACATGAACATTGCAAGGCAAATCTTTGTTTTATGTCATTGAGAGGAGGGTTTAGGGGTTTATACTACCAAACCATTATCGTGTAATTATATGGAGAATGAGTCTGCAATTGCTTTTATGTGGTCGGCTTTTTCTGATGCATACCTTAGTTTTCATGACTTCTAAAAGGTTTCTGTTGAACCATATGAAGTTGCTGTTTCTATAAGTAAAAAAATGGTCAAATATTGGCAATTTCATGAGACTTATTATAATATGTAAACGTATTCATTTTCCACACTAGGAAAATTAGAGCAGATATTGAATGGTAAAGTATTTTGGAAAATTACAAGCATTTTTCATTCTGTTATCTTTATTCATTTTTTCCAAAAAATACTATAGTTCTTAAAAGAAAATTTACTGTATTTGAATATATTTTTCATTTCTATTAAGTCTATTTTTCTATTTTATTTCATCTTACATGAATAGAACTTATTGTTTTCTTAACTTTGAAAGGAAAATCAACTATATTATGATCCTTCCACTGGAATTTATTACTACTGTGATGTGGAAAGTGGTCGATACCAATTTCATTCTCGAGTAGATTTGCAACCTTATCAGACTTCTGGCACAAAACAAAGTAAAGATAAAAAATTGAAGAAGAAAAGAAAGGATCTTGATTCTTCTACAACAAATGAGGAAAAGGTAATGTCATAATTTTTAAAATTTACATAATGATATCATAGTTAAGCCAAAATTTTTGATGAAACTGAAAATCATTTAGTAACTCTGTATTTTAAACATATTCATTACAATAACAAGATATCAGAATCTATCAACCAAGAAGCTTTCACATGGAGCAAACATGGACTTTTCACAAATTCTCAATCACTAGAAGTAGAAAAAATTTCTTAAAGTTTGAAGCAGGTAGATTTAGGGCAGATAAAATACTCCTGTGTTACATAATTTGGAAGAAGCACATTCATACCAGCTATTGATAAGTTGATGTCAGTGCACAATTCACAATAAAAGAAAAACACAGTTTGTAAGTAGGTGTAGGTAAAAGTTCAGAATTCTTAGTTGTGTTGAGCAATTTCTTCTTATGTTAGCAAACATTAAAAAAATCCATTGCTAGCAAATTTAGGATACGTATATATTCATTAGTTTCAATTGGTATCTTTTGGGAAAATGGATTATTTGTATCAGTAACCATAAAAATGTTCATATGCTTTAATTGGAAAAGTCTCATTTCTAGTTTGTAATTTAAAAAAAAATTCCAAAGAAAGAAACATTCCTTTGTATAGTTATACAGCAATATTTATAAGAACAAAAAAATGGATTTAAATGGCTGACAGTTATTGGTTAAGAAGATGATGGTACATTTAAACTTCCAGTTACAAAGTAAATGAGTCACAGGGATGAAATGTACAGTGTGGGGAATATAGTCAATAATAATGTAATATCTTTGTGTGGAAACATGGTAACTAGACTTGACATTGTGATCATTTTGTAATGCATAGAAATATTGAATTACTATATTGTGCACCAAGAACTGAGATAGTGTTATAAGTCAGTTACATTTGAAAAACAAATAAATAATCTCATAGAAGATGATACCAGATTTGTGGTTACCAGAGGCAGGGGGTGGGGAGAGGGGGATAGTTAGATGAAGGTAGTCAAAAGGTACAAACTTCCAGTTATAGGATTAATAAGTACTAGGGCTGTAATGTACAACATGATAAATACAGTTAACACTGCTGTAAGTTATATATGGAAGTTGTTAAGAGAGTCAATTCTGAGAGTTCTTATCACAAGGAAAAAAATTTTTTAATTTTGTATCAAAATGAGATGATGGACGTTCACTAAACTTAACCGTGGTAGTCATTTTTGATGTATGTAAGTCAAATCATTATGCTGTAAACCTTAAACTTCTGCAGTGCTGTATGTCAATTATGTCTTAATAAAAATGAAAGAAAAAAAGAAAGAAAATGATAGTACATTTAATTGAAAAACATTATTTAGTCATTCAGATGGTAGTTTATAAAGGCTGAGGGGAATTTTTAAAATGCTTATGATACAATGTTAAATTGAAAGAAGGGAAGTAAAAAAATGTTATCAATGCTCTTATTTCTACTCCCTAAATAGAATTAGGTTGGTAGTTTACAGGCAGGAAAGGAGGCTTATTTGCTATATTGGCATTTTGTAAATTGTGGCAACTATTCAATACTTTACTCTTGATTTTTTTTTTCTTTTTTGAAATACAGTTGAAGTACAATATTAGGTTCAGGTGTACTAAATAGTGATTTGACATTTGCATACGTTATGAAATGATCACCACCTTAAGTCTAGTAACCATCATGTTCCACATAAAAAGTTATTATATTATTTTTGACCATATTCCTTATGCTGTAAATTGTATTCCCGTGGCTTATTTATTTTATAACTGGAAAGTTGTACCTCTTAATCCCCTTCACTTCGTTTGCCCCCACTCCCAGCTCCCTCCCCTCTGGCAACCATCCAGTTGTTCTCTGTATCTATGAATCTGTTTTCCTTTTGTTTGTTTTGTTTTTTAGATTCCACATGTAAGTGAGATCATAAGGTATTTGCCTTTCTCTGACTTATTTCACTTAGCATAATGCCCTCTAGAGTCATTAATGTCTTTGCAAATGACAAGATTTCGTTTTTTAAATAGCTGAGTAATATTCCTGTGTGCGTGTGTGCGTGCACACGCCACATCTGTATCTATTTATCAATGGACACTTTGGTTGCTTTCATGTTGGCTGTTGTAAATAATGCTGTGATGAACATTGGGGTGCATATATATTTTTGAGTTCATGTTTTTGTTTTCTTCTGGTAAATACGGAGAAGTGAAATTTCTGGATCATATGGCAGTTCTCTTTTGAATTTTTTGAGGAACCTTCATACTATTTTCCATAGTGGCTGAACCAATTTACAATACCACAAACAGTGCAAAAGGGTTCTCTTTTCTCCACATCCTTGGCAACACTTGTTATTTGTTGTCTTTTTGATAATAGCTTCTAGAACACGTGTGAGGTGATAATCTCATTGTGGTTTTGATTTGCATGTCCCTCATGATTAGCAGTGTTGAGCATCTTTTCGTGTGCCTGTTGGCCATCTGCATTTCCTCTTTGCAAAAATGTCTATTTGTTCTTCTGCGCATTTTTTAATCGGGTTGTTTTTTTGATGCAAAGTTGTGTAAGCTGTTTATATATTTTGGATATTAACCCATTATTGGTCATATCATTTGCAAATACCTTCTCCCTTTCACTAGGCTGCCTTTTTGTTTTGTTTATAGTTTCCTTTGCTGTGCAAAAGCTTTTTAGTTTGATGTAGTCCCATTTGTTTATCTTTGCTTTTATTTTCCTTGACTGAGGAGACATATCCAAAAAAATATTCGTAAGACTGATGTCAAAGAGCATACTGCCTATGTTTTCTTCTAGGAGGTTTGTGGTTTCAGGTCATACGTGTCTTTTTATACGTATATATTCATATTTTTTTATTGAAGTATAGTTGATTTATAATGCATTAGTTTCTGGTGTATGGCAAAGTGATTCAGTAATATGTATATATATTCTTTTTCATATTTTCCATTATGGTTTATTACAAGATAATATAGTTCCCTGTGCTATACAGTAGGGCCTTGTTGTTCATCTGTTCTATAGTAGTTTGTATCTGCTAATCCCGAGCTCTTAATTTATTCCCTCACCCCCACCTCTTTGGTAACCATAAATTTGTTTTCTATGTCTGTGAGTCTGTTTCTGTTTTGTAAATAAGTTCGGGTCATGTTTTAGACTCCACATATAAGTGATATATGATATTTGTCTTTCTCTTTCTGACTTACTTCACTTAGGATGATAATCTCTAGGTGCATCCATGTGCTGCAAATGGCATGATTTCATTCTTTTTTTTATAGCTGAGTAGTATTCCATTGTGTATATATACCACATCGTCTTTATCCATTCATCTGTCGATGGACATTTAGGTTGCTTCCATGTCTTGGCTGTTGTAAATAGCACTGCAAAGAACATTGGGGTGCATGTATCTTTTCGAATTACAGTTTTCTCCGGGTATGTGCCCAGGTGTGGGATTGATGGATCATATGGTAACTCTATTTTTAGCTTTTTAAGGAACTTCTATACTGTTTTCCATAGTGGCTGCACCAACTTATATTTCCATCAACAGTGTAAGAGGGTTCCCTTTTCTCCACACTCTCTCCAGCATTTATTATTTGTAGACTTTTTAATGATGGCCATTCTGACCAGTGTGAGGGGTTACCTCATTGTAGTTTTGATTTGCATTTCTCTGGTAATTAATGAAGTTGAGTATCCTTTCATGTGCTTCTTGGCCATCTGTATGTCTTCTTTGGAGAAATGTCTATTTAGGTCTTCTGCCCATTTTTTGTTTTGGGTTGGTTGTTTTCTTGTTATTGAGTTGTGTGACCTGTTTTTATATTTTGGAAATTAAGCCCTTGTCAGTTGCATTGTATGCAAAGGTTTTCTCCCAGTCTATGGGTTGTCTTTTTGTTTGTTTATAGTTTCCTTTGCTGTGCAAAAGCTTTTAAGTTTGATTAGATCTTGTTTATTAATATTTCTGTTGCCTTGGGAGACTGACCTAAGAAAACGTTGCTACAGTTTATGTCAGAGAATGTTTCTCCTATGTTTCTCATATGTTCTTCTCTAGGAGTTTTATGGTGTCATGTCTTATATTTAAGTCTTTAAACCGTTTTGAGTTTATTTTTGTGTAGGGTGTGAGAGAGTGTTCTAACTTCATTGATTTTATATGTGGCTGTCCAGCTTTCCCAACACCTCTTGCTGAAAAGACTGTTTTTTCTCTATTGTATATTCTTTCCTCCTTTGTTACATTTAAGTCTTTAATCCATTTTGAGTTTATTTTTTGTGTTTGGTGTGAGAAAATGGTCCAGTTTCATTCTTTTGCACATAGCCGTCCAATTTTCCCATCACCATTTACTGAAGAGGCAATCTTTTCCCATTGTGTATCCTTGCCTCCTTTGTCATAGATTAACTTCCCATATAAGTGTGGGTTTATTTCTGGGCTCTCTATTCTGTTCCATTGATCTATGTGTCTTTTTTTGTGCCGGTACCATACTGTTTTGATTACTGTAGCTTTGTAGTATATTTTGAAATCAGGGAGCATGGTACCTCCAGCTTTGTTCTTCTTTCTTAAGATTGTTTTGGCTATTTGGGGTCTTTTGTGTTTCTTTACAAGTTATAGGATTATTCTAGTTCTGCGAAAAGCACCACTGGTATTTTAATAGGGATTGCATTGAGTCTTTAAATTGTCTTGGATATAGAATGGCCATTTTAACAATATTAATTCTCCCAGTCCATGAGCACAGTATATCTTTCCATTTGTTCCTCTTCTTTCCTCAATATTTTATAGTTTTCAGAATATGAGTCGTTTTCCTCTTTGGTTAGATTTTTTTTTTTTTTTAATTCATCAATCCCTGAGCCTTATTTATTTATTTATTTTATTTATTTATTTTTGGCTGTGTTGGGTCTTCGTTGCTGCGTGCGGGCTTTCTCCAGTTGCGGCAAGCAGGGGCTACTCTTCGTTGCGGTGCGCGGGCTTCCCATCGCGGTGGCTTCTCTTGTTGTGGAGCACGGGCTCTAGGCACACAGGCTCTGTAATTGCAGCACGTGGGCTCAGTAGTTGTGGCGCGTGGGCTCTAGAGCGCAGGCTCAGTAGTTGTGCAGCCCGGGCTTAGTTGCTCTGCAGCGTGTGGGATCTTCCCGGACCAGGGCTCGAACCCGTGTCCTCTGCATTGGCCATTGAGCCATGAGGGGAGTCCCTCTTTGGTTAGATTTATTCCTAGGTATTTTATTCTTTTTGGTGCAGTTGTAAATGGGATTGTTTTCTTTTTTAAAGAAAATACTTATTTCTTGATTTGGTTGCACTGGGTCTTAGTTGTGGCAGGCAGGGTCCTTAGTTGCGGCTGGCGAGCTCCTTAGTTACGGCTTGCGGGCTCCTTCGTTGTGGCACATGGGCTCCTTAGTTGTGGCAGGTGGGCTCCTTAGTTGTGGCTCAAGGGCTTCTTAGTTGTGGCATGCAAACTCTTAGCTGCGGCATGCATGTGGGATCTAGTTCCCTGACCAGGGATCGAACCTGGGCCCCCTGCATTGGGAGTGTGGAGTCTTAACGACTGCACCACCAGAGAAGTCCCTGGGATTGTTTTCTTAATTTCTCTGGTAGTTTGTTGTTAAATGTGTAAAAATACAACAGGTTTCCGTATATTAATTTTGTATCCTGCAGCTTTACTGAATTCATTTGTTAGTTCTCACAGTTTTTTTGGTAGTGTCTTTAGGATTTTCTGTATGTTGTATAATGTCACCAGCAAACAGTGACAGTTTTACTTCTTCCTTTCTAGTTTGGATTCTTTTCTTTTTCTCATCTGATTGCTGTGGTGCGGACTTCCAATACTGAGTTGAATAAATGTGACAAGAGTGAGCATCCTTGTCTTGTTCCTGATCTTAGAGGAAACGCTTTCAGCTTTTCACCATTGAGTATGATGTTGGCTGTGGGTTTGTCATATATGGCCTTTATTATGTTGAAGTACGTTTCCTTTGTACTCACTTTGTTTAGAGCTTATCATAAATGGATGTTGAATTTTGTCAAAAGCTTTTTCTGCATCTGTTGAGATGATCATGGTTTTTATTCTTGAGTTTGTTAGTGTGGTGTATTGTATTGATTGATTTGTGGGTATTGAACCATCCTTGCATTCCTGGGATAAATCCCACTTGATCATGGTATATGGTCCTTTTAATGTATTATTGAATTTGGTTTGCTAATATTTTCTTGAGGATTTTTGCATCTGTGTTCATCAGTGATATTGGCCTGAAATTTTCTTTTTTTGTCGTGTCTTTGATGTTGGTATCAGGCTGATGCTGGCCTTGTAGAGAGTTTGGAAGTGTTCCTTCCTCTTCAACTTTTTTGAATAGTTAGAGAAAGATAGATTTGTTAACTCTTGTCTAAATGTTTGGTGGAAATCACCTGTGAGGCCATCTGATCCTGGACTTTTATTTCTTGTGAGTTTTTTGGATTACTGAATCAATTTCATTTGCAGTAAATGGTTTGTTCATATTTTCTATTTTTTCCTGATTCAGTCTTGGGAGACTGTGTTTCTCAGGATTTATCCATTTTTTCTAGGTTGTCTGTTTTATTGGCATATAATTGTTCATAGTAATCTCTTATTTTTTGTATTTCTGCAATATCAATTGTAACTTCTCTTTCTGATTTTATTTATTTGGGCCCTCTCTTTTGGTGATAAGTCTTGCTAAAGGTTTAGCAATTTTGTTTATTTTTTCAAAGAACCAGCTCTTAGTTTCACTGATCTTTTTTCTTTTTTTAGTCTCTACCATTTCTTTCTTTCTTTCTTTGTTTTTTTTTTTGCCACGCTGCGCAGCTTGCAGAATCTTAGTTTCCCGACCAGCGATCAAACCCATGCCCTCTGCAGTGGAAGCACAGAGTCCTAACCACTGGACCACCAGGGAATTCCCTGTATCATTTATTTCTATTCTGACCTTTATTATTTCTTCTCTTAACTTTGGGGTTTTTTCTTCTTTTTCTAGTTCCTTCAGCTGTAAGGTTAGATTGTTTATTTAAGATTTTTCTTGTTTCCTGAGGTAAGCTTGTATTTCTATAAACTTCCTCTTAGAACTGCTTTTGCTGCCTCCTATGGATCTGGGATCATTGTGTTTCCATTTTCATTTGTCTCCAGGTATTTTTCAGATTTCTTTTTTGAGTTCATTAGTGACCCATTGCTTGTGTAGTAGTGTATTGTTTAGACTCCATGTGTCTGTGGTTTTTGCAGTTTTTTTCTTGTAGTGGATTTCTAGTTTCATACTGTTGTGATTGAAAACGCTGCTTAATATTTCAGTCTTAAATTTTTTTTAAATTTTAATTGAAGTATAGTTGATTTACAGTGTTGTACTAATTTCTGCTGAGTTATACACATCTATACATTCTTTTTTTTTTTTTAATTCTTTTCCATTATGGTTTATCCCAGGAGATTGGATATAGTTCCCTGTGCTATACAGTAGGATCTTGTTTATCCATTCTAATTGTAATAGGTTGCATCTACTAACCCCAAACTCCCAGTCCATCCCTCTCCCTCCCTTCCTCCCCCTTGGCAACCACAGGTCTGTTCTCTATGTTTGTGAGTCTGTTTCTGTTTTGTAGATAGGTTCATTTGTGTCATATTTTAGATTCCACATATAAGTGATATTATATGGTGTTTGTCTTTGTCTTTCTGACTTACTTCACGTTGTATGATAATCTCTAGTTGCATCTCAGTCTTAAATTTCTTGAGACTTGTTTTGTGGCCTAGCATGTCATCATCATACAGAATGTTCCATGTTCACTTGAAACAAATGTGTATCCTGCTGCTTTTGGATGAAATGTTCTCTATGTATCTGTTAGGTTCATTTAGTCACGTGTAATTTAAGGCCAGCGTTTCCTTACTGTTTTTCTGTCTAGATGATGTCCATTGATGTAAGTGGAGTGTTAAAGTCCCCTACTATTATTGTGTTACTGTCAGTTTCTCCCTTTGTGTTTGTTAGTATTTTCTTTATGTATTTAGGTGCTCCTGTGTTGAGTACATAGATATTTACAATTGTTATATCTTCTTGTTGGCTTGATCCCTTTAGCATATAACATTCTTGTTTGTCTCTTTTGACAGTCTTTGTTTTACAGTCTGTTTTGTCTGATATAAGTATTGCTACCCCAGTTTCCTTTTTATTTCATTTGCATGGAATACCTTTTTCTATCCCTCACTTTCAGTCTGTGTGTGTCTTTAGATCTGAAGTGAGTCTCTTGTAGGCAGCATATATATGTTTTTTTTTTAATCCATTCAGCCACTTTGTCTTTTAATTGGAGCTTTTAATCCATTTACATTTGAAGTAATTACTGATAGGTATGTGCTTACTGCCATTTTGTTCATTGTTTTTCGGGGGGGGTTCTGTAGTACTTTTTTGTTCCTTTTTTCTTTTGCTCTCTTCCCTTGTGATTTGATGACTACCTTTAAGTGTTATGTTTGGATTCCTTTCTCTTTTCTGTGTATGTGTTGTTGGTTTTTGGTAACCATGAGGTTCATATTTGACAACCTATATATATGTGAGTATTTTAAGACGATTCCTGAAGTTTGAATGCATTCTAACTGCTTTACATTTTTAGTTTCGTTTCCCCCCACATCTGATGTTTTTGAGGTCATGTTGTACGTTTTCATTTTGTTTATCCCTTAACTGCTTATGTAGATATACATGATTTTACTACTTTCATCTTTTAGCCTTTCTACTAGCTTTATCAGTGGTTGATTTGCTATCTTTACTGTATGTTTACCTTTACCAATGAGATTTTTCCTTTCATAAGTTCCATATTTCTAGTTGTGGTCCTTTCTTTTCTACTTAGAGAAGTCCCTTTAACATTTCGTGTAAAGCTGTTTTAATGGTGCTGAACTCTTTTAGCTTTTGCTTGTCTGTAAATCTCTTTATCTCCTTCCAATCTGAAGGATACCCTTTCTGGGTAGAGTGTTCTTGGTTGTAGGTTTTTGCCTTTCATCACCTTGAATATATGGTGCCACTCCCTTCTGGCCTGCAAAGTTCTGCTGAAAAGTCAGTGATAGCCTTATGGTAGCTCCCTTGTGGATAACTAGTTGCTGTCCCTTGTTGCTTTTAAAATTCTCTGTTTTTCTTTAATTTTTGCCATTTTAATTGTAATTAACCTCTTTAGATTCATCTTGTTTGGGACTCTATGGTTCCTGGACCTGGATATCTGTTTCCTTCCCCAGGTTAGGGAAGTTTTCAGCTACGATTTCTTCAAATAAGCTTTCTGCCCCTTTCTTTCTCTTCTCCTCCTGGGACTCCTGTATTGTGATTGTTAATATGCTTGATATTGTCCCAGAGGTCTCTTAAATTATACTCATTTTTTTAAATTCTGTTTTTTCTTCAGCTTGAGTGATTTCTGCTGTTGTTTTCCAGACTGCTGATCTGTTCCTCCGTATCATCTAATCTGTTGTCCCTTCTAGTTATATTTTTAATTTCAGTTATTCTATTTTTCAGCTCTGTTAGGTTCTTCTTCATATTTTCTAACTATTGAAATTTTATGTTCATTCATTCTTCTCCTGAGTTTGGTGAGCATCTTTATGATCATTACCTTGAACTCTTTATCTGGTAGATTGCTTATCTCCACTTTGTTTGTTCTTTTTATGAGGTTATGTCTTGTACCTTCATTTGGAACATATTCCTCTGTCTCCCCACTTTACCCAATTCTCTGTGTTTATTTCTGTGTGTTAGGTAGGTTGATTATGTTTCCCGTCTTGGAGAAATGGCCTTATTTAGGAGACCTCCTCTGGGGCCCCAGCAGCACACTCCTTTTTGGTCTCCAGAACCAGATGCTTTAGGGGTGTCCCCTATGTGGGTTGCATATACATCCTTCTGTTGTGGTGGGGCTGATTACTGTGGGAGCACTGGTAGGCAGGGCTGGCCCCTGGCCTGGTTGGCTGTGAGGCCATGCCTTCTATGGTGGCTGTAGGCCTACTAGAGGGTAGGGTAGCCTTCCTGTGAAGTTGGCTGCATGGTCTGGGGGGCTCAAGGCTGTTCCTGGTTCACTGGGGGTGAAGCTGGGTCCCCACATGGCTCTCTTTCTGGCAGGCCAGGGGTAGGGTTTGGGGCCTGTGCCAGCCTGCTGGTGGGCAGGGCTGGGGCGCCAGCACTAACAGACTAGAGGAAAATTCCAAAGTGGTGTGTTCCAGTACCAGTGTTATTGGGGTAGAACAGACTCCCAAAAATAGCTGACCCAGGCTCCTTTCAAACTACTGCCTCAGTGTTGGGACATAGAGCATGTGACATTTTGCATGTGCCCTTGAGAGCAGAATCTTATTCCTGTATCCCTCTAGTTCTCCTGAACATAAACTCTGCTGGTTTTTCACAGCCAGACATTCTGGGGGCTCATCTTTCCAGTGCAAGACCCCTGGGCTGGGGACCCCATTTGGGGATCAGACTCCTCGCTCCTTGTAGAGGACCTCTGTGCTTGTGATATTCCTTCCATTTGTGGGTTGCCAGCATGGGGGTGTGGGTCTCCACCTGTCCTACCCATCTCGTGTGGTTCCTTTTGTTTGTTTCTTTCTTTTAATTTTTTAAAAAATTTTTATTGGTGTATAGTTCCTTTACAATGTTGTGTTTCCACTGTACAGCGAAGTGAATCAGCAGTACGTATACATATATCCCCTCTTTTTTGGATTTCCTTCCCATTTAGGTCACCACAGAGCATTGAGTAGAGTTCCCCGTGCTAGACAATAGGTTCCCATTAGTTATCTATTTTATACATAGTTTCAATAGTGTATGTATGTCAATCCCAATCTCCTAATTCATCCCACGCCCCCCCCCCCCCCGCCCCGCTTTCTGCCTTGGTATCCATACATTTGTTTTCTACATCTGTGTCTCTATTTCTGCTTTGTAAATAAGATCGCCTATACCAGTTTTTTCAGACTCCACATATATGTGATAATAAACGATATTTGTTTTTCTCTTTCTGACTGACTTCTGTCACTCTGTATGACAGTCTCTAGGTCCATCCATGTCTCTACAAATGACCCAATTTCATTCCTTTTTATGGCTGAGTAATATTCCATTGTATATATGTATCATGTGCTTACTTCTTTATGTCTTTAGTTGTGGAAAATCTTTTCTGCTAGTGTTCAGGTCATTCTCATAGATAGTTGCTCTGTAACTAGTTGTAATTTTGGTGTGTCTATGGGAGGAGGTGAGTTCAGTGTCTTCCTACTTCACCACCTTGGCCACCTCCCCTACTGTTGAAATTTTATCTCAATTCTCTATTTGATTTGTCTTTATTTCTCTTTTATTTTCACTGGCAATACCTAGGAATTGAAGATTATGTAACTAAAATACCAAAAATGAGTTTTCTTTTTTTTTAAAGATCTCTTTTTTAGTGACGTCTACCTATTACCAGTGGTTGAACTGTTTGAAAGGATACATTATGAAACTACTTCTCCCTAGCAAAGCAAAGAACATGTAGCGGTCCTCAAATGACCTTTCCTGACAAACTAGAGAATGAAATTTGAAAGCATTCTGTGAGATTTTGGTCCAGCTTAGCTCCCATAACTGTTCATCTTTACCATCCTTCAAAAATATATTAACTTCAGGACTTAAGACTTAAGAAAAATCCTGATGAAATTCTGAGAATTCCCAAAGGATTCTAAAAGGTAATTGTGAAGCATGGGAGGAAAGCAGTTAGGACATCCTCATCTTTTTCTTGAGTTTTAAGATGTTCTTGAGCCTCACTTTTTGAAAGTGTAGAGTATACAGAAGGAAGGAAGTAGGGTGAAGAGATTGCAGTAATAACTTGAAATATGCATATATGCTTAATGCCCACATGTAGGCCCTGGACCTTTCTTATATCTTAATGAATATTTACCTAACATTCTAGACTGACAAATAGTTTTTAAAAAGCAGTACCTCTTGCAATTTCACTCATTTTTCCTCTGCATGTATTGTCCTTATAAGCAGTAGTAATAATAAAATATGTAAGATTGGAAACCGGTTTTTTTTTTTTTTTAAAGCATATATAGATAGGGAAATTTTTTGGCCATAACTCACAGTGGCCTTTAAAGTTCCTCATAGTTTTTCATCTCCTTGTCCTCGTTCTTGTTCTTGGTGAGTTTATGTTGCTGGAAGTATGTATAGTTTATCTATCACACTGTGAGTGTTTAGCCAGTCTTCAAACTGAATTTATGCTGCTATTAAAAATGTGTGTTTAGGGACTTCCCTGGTGGTGCAGTGGTTAAGAATCTGCCTGCCAGTGCAGGGGACACAGGTTCGATCCCTGGTGCGGGAAGATTCCAAATGCCACGGAGCAGCTAAGCCTGTGCACGACAACTCCTGAGCCTGCGATCTAGAGCCCATGAGCCACAAATACTGAGCCCACGTGCCACAGCTACTGAAGCCCACGCGCCTAGAGCCCATGCTCCGCAACAAGAGAAGCCACTGCAATGAGAAGCCCGCGCACCACAACGAAGAGTAGCCCCCACCCACTGCAACTAGAGAAAGGCCGCGCACAGCAACAAAGACCAACGCAGCCAAAAATAAATAAATAAATAAATTAAAAAAACAAACAAACACAAGTGTGTTTAAGATGCTCTCATATTTTATAAAGTAACAGCGGAACATATGAATTCACTTCATCATGTTGCTCTAAGATAGAAAGAAAATTCAGACTGTGTTACAAACCAAAGGAAAATAACCCTCTGTTTCTTCTAAAGTTAAAATAATAGATTTGTTCATTTGTCCTAGGGTATGCCCAGTATGCATGTATAATAAATAATAAAAGGCTTATGCCAGGTAAGTTGGAATTTTGGAACAAAAGAGATGTAACTGATTCATATGTACTTTTTTTGTATTATCAAACCAACTCTCTAATATATTAAATTTTAGCAAAACTTCAGTTCTGCTACATTAGGTACATTTGGACCTTTAAATCCCTGCTGTAATTAAAGCTAATTCTTTATGTTATGTATGTTGACTTGATAATTGGCTCAACGTTCAAAAAGAAAATTCAGGTTTAGTTGTATTCTCTAGGCCTGCACTGTTCAGCCAGCTCCATCTGGCTATTGAATACTTGAAATGTAGCTAATCCTAATTAAGATGCTTTCTAAGTGTAAACTGCACTCAATTTTGAAGACTTAGTACAGAAAATCCATGTAAAATATTTTGGTAATTTTTATATTGATTAAATGTTAATTTTATATATAATTAATAATATTTTGTAAGTACTGGGTTAGATAAAATGAATTTCACTGGTTTCTTTTTACCTTTTTAATGGCCCTACTGGACAATTTTAAAGTATAAATATAACTTGCATTTTATTTTTGACAGCATTGTTCTAGGCTGTCACATGTCCGAGCAATATGTGATGAGGGCCTGGACTGGGACAGTTAAGACACTGAAAATAGATAAGGAGAGAAAATTGGGATAAATTTCAAACAGAGTCTATAGCACTTGGTAGTTGATTTCAAGTGGTGGTTAAGGAGATGTCAAAGACTTATGATTTGGATAAGTGGATGGTAATATCATTAACCAGGAAAGGGAACATGAGAGGAAGAGGCAGTAGAGATAATAGCTATTGTTATTTCACTGTACATATATCTTCACTAATTCATTGAAACATGTAGCATTAAATACAAGATGGTCATGTTTAAGAGTCTTCTCTCCTGTTCCCACCTCTTTCCAGAATTTGAATTCAGAAGATCAAAAAACATCAAGTATTGAACATATAAGCTGCAGTGAGGGAGAAGATTTTGCAAATGTGAAAAAGAAGGCCAAAATAGACATTCATTACAAAAAGAGTCCCCCCAAATATACTGTTCCAGTTAGCGCAAAGACTGTAGAATCTCCTCTTAATGAAAACATTTATAATTCGGCTTCATTTAAAGATGAGAAAATCATAGAGACTGATAGTGAGCCCGAAGAAGGTGAAATTACAGACTCTCAGACCGAGGACAGTTACGATGAAGACATTACCAGTGAAGACAATGTAACTGCAGAAGATACTGAAGATGAAGGTGAGTTAATGGCCATTATTTAATTTTACATAAATAACCAAGTATGGTCATTGTAAAAGTGCAAAACAGTTAAAAGTGTTAGTAACCCATATAATATATCTACCAAAAAGTGAGCTGAGTGTTTTAAAGAGATTAATGACATTATTAAAAATTATAACTGCTTGGTTATTTTTCAAGAGTAGGATGTGAATAAATGACTACTACTTGGATCCTGAAGTTTGAGTGCATTGTATGGCTTAGTCAGTAGAACACAAAACCAAGTTACCTACTTTCTAATCCTAAAGTAGGTACAAAGTCTATTTTAGTGGATTAGATAATTGTCCACTTTTGTAATTGAGGGATGGAAAGCAGTTGCCTTTAAAAAGAGTAGTCCATGAATTCAGCTTACATAGGTATTACGGTAAATCTAATATTTATTTTACTTGAGGATATAAAGATATACTTTTAAAACTCAGGATTTCATATTGGTGTATATGAGCTTATTTTGTTCTTAATGGAATTTCCTCTTATTTTTTTCTTAAAAAGGGCAGACTCAGTTTTTCTAACTTAATGTAAAAATGCTTTTTTGAGATACTTTCAAATTCCAAGACCTTAAAAAAGAGAGAGTTGATTATTTTATAATTGTGATAGGTGCTGAATATCTTTAGGTTGATCTTTTTATAAATTTATTTATCTTTGGCCACGTTGCACGGCATGTGGGATCTTAGTTCCCTGACTGGGGATCGAGCCTGTGCCCCCCTGCAGTGGAAGTGTGGAGTCTTAACCACTGGACCACCAGGGAAGTCCCATAGGTTGATCATTTTAAATTGGTAACACTGTTAAACCTTACTTACTGTGTATGTGATATAGCAGAATTTAAGAATGTTGTTTTAAACAGAATGAAGATTTTATCAATATATTTTTACTTTATGTATGCCTCCTACTCATCCCTATACATTTCTAATTTTTTCCCATAGCATTTGAATTAATATGTACACATTTCTTTCTTTGGCAGATGAAGAAAAAATTTGGCCCCCGTGTATTAGAGTAATTGTAATTAGATCACCTGTGTTGCAGACAGGATCACTTTTTATCATTACAGCTGTAAATCCTGCTACAATTGGAAGGTAAAAATGTTTAATGTTATTATATTTGTGTATTTGTCTTATTCCAGTGGACTGTACTTTTCCTGAGCAGTTAATCATTAAATATGCATGGTACTTGTTGACTAGGCAAAAAGTGACATCCATGTCCCTCCCTTTTCCACTCCAAAAATATTCTGACACTTACCTTTTGTCACCTGCTTTTGGAAGACAATTGGAGATATAACCTCATTATCCCTGAAGGGGACTGCCTAGGTAAAGAGATAAAATCTTGGTGATATGATACCTTCCACAGAGGTTTTTGTCATGTTCTTATCTTTTGTATTGCTTTTTTTAGGTTTAAATTACTTAAACCCACTATTGACCTCCTCTGATTCTTTTCCTTTACCCCTTTGTAATTCAGCCAGCTTGGTAGAGAGGTAGGTTTTAATCATGAGTAGGATAATTTCCTTTCTTCCCAACTGGAAAGGTAATGTATCTTTAATTCAGGTTCCATGCGATATCTTAATTTTAAATTCTTAGAAATAGTATACTTTTTTTTACATGTAGTAATAGAAGTGGGAACAGTCAACAGGTCTGGAAAAAGTGATGGACGTTAGTACAAAGGATATTTTGTCTCACTGGATGTCTACTAGCCTGTGACAGATGTACCAAAGAGTAAAAGTAATTCTGGAACCTTCTTGCAAACAGGAAATTAGAGTAGCATTATGGAAACCAGATTTAGTGTGATAGAGAGACTTACATTTTAACATTATCTTTTAAAACAGAAAAACTTATCTTCAAAAACATTCTTTAAGCGCTACATTTATGTATGCTTCAAAAATAATTAAAGGCATTTTACTTAACTCTGCAGAGAAAAAGATATGGAGCATACTCTCCGAATCCCTGAAGTTGGTGTCAGTAAGGTAAGCTCTTTGATTTTTCAGTTACAGCCCCCTAGGTGTGATTTTGTAAATCATCATTATGGCAGAAAGCTTAGGATTTTTCCCATTAGAAAGAAAGGTTAATAGTCAGTATAGTAATGGTAATGAACGCAATGCAGATTTGTTGATTCCACTGCTTGAGAAAATACAAATTCTCTTTCACAATTTGGATGAGCTAAAATTATGTTTAATTTTTAACAGTCTGGTGCAGGAGTAGAAAATGTGGATTAATTTAAGTATTAAAGTAATGCCCATTTAACAAATATTTATTGAATGAAATAAATATGCTAGATATTATAGCAGTTCAAAAATAAATCAGACCTGGATTCAGGCTACTTTAGTGCATGGTCACTTTGAGTCCAGGGTGTTTTCCAACTCAAGAACAATCTATCCTCTACCATCCAGGGCTTTCCATTTATAGCTTTTCCTAGTTGCGTCTCGAATGGTTTCAGGAAAAAGCGTAGTCGGGTTTTTCAAAACAAACAATAAGAACAGTTGCAGCTTAAGTTACAAGGTTTAGCTACCAAAACTCTCATTTATCTTTCTTCTTTACTATATTTTCTGTACTTCTCCCCCCTCCCTTTTCTGACTGTTACCTTTTTTCTTTTTTTTTTTTTTGACCTTTCATCATCCCCATTTTGTTTCTATTTAATGGACTATAATATAATTCTAACATATGTATTTTTTGTGATTTTTGTCTTTTTGGAATGAAATTTGTTTTCCCATTATTAGTTTGAAAGTCTAGTTATTTTTACTTTGTACTCATTCAGAGGGAAGGAAATCCTCGTAATCCTAACCCTGACCAAGTTATCTTTCTTGTTTACCTTCTTATGACCCTTGATTCTTCTGCCTCCAAAGAAAACCCAATCTGTAACTTAAGTAGCAAAGATGTCCTTCTCCCACTTCAGTCTAAAATGTAGGTAGTTCTCTGGTGGCATTTCTGCTTTTTCTTTTAAACAAACATGTCCACTGGTGGGATAGATGATTTGTTAGCTGTGTGAAATCAGTTTGACAATATATATCACACATATCCAGGTATATGGAAAAATTAAATTAAAAAAAACCCCACATACTTCATATTAATATTAGGGGGAAAACAGAAATGAATATTTAACGAATGGATAGGAAAGGACCTTCTAAGTTTAAAAAAAAGGAAAAGAATCACAGAGGACAAGGTAATACTGAATAATTTAAGTTTGAAGTTCTTTATTTGTTAAATAAATTTAAAAGGCAGACTAGGACAGTCAGATCTGATAAAATATATATCCTTTATATTTTAAAAGCTCATACAAATTCATTTTTTCAAACCGCGCCGTGGGTAAATGAGAGAAGGACGTAAGTAATTCACAGTAGAGGAAATATGGTTAATATGTGAAAACCATTCAATATTTGTAGTAATTTAAGAAGTACAAATGAGACCAAGATGTCAGTTTTCATTCATCCTATTTATTAAATATCATTCCTGTTGAGAGCATAATTTAGAAAGCTCTTTGGAATAAGGTTTCAGGTCAAAAGACTTGAAACTATTTAAACTCTCTGATATAGTTATTATGATGCTAAACAACCCAATTGAAAGAAATGTACGAAGGACATGAAGAGAAAATTTACAGAAGAGGAAACCCAAATGGCTAATAAATATAAGAAAAGGTTTCAGTCTCAGCAGTAATAAGGAAAGTGCAAACTAAAATCACAGTGATGAGATTAATTTCACACCTGTTATGTTTGCAAAAACTAAAAATTCTGACAATACAAAGTGTTGTTTAAGAGTACATGGAGCAACAAGAATTCTTATAGATTGGTGTGGAATATAAATTGGTCCAACCACTTTGGAAAATGATAATGGCAGTATCAAAGTTTAAGGTTTGCATATACTGTGGCTTAGCCGTTTCATTCCTAAGTGTATATCCCAGAGAAACCCTCGTATTGTCCACAAGAAGGGTGCATATACAAGAATGTTCATAGAAGCATTTTGAAAAATAGTAAAACCTTGGAAAAAACCTGGATGTCGGCATCAGAAGAATGTGTAGAAATATGTAGAACACGTAGTGGTACAGCCATACAATGGATTACCATTCAGCAAAGTAGCACAACTATGCACAACAGCTAGATATACTTCACAACATAATATTAAGCCAAAGAAGCAAGATAAAAGAAATATATACTCTTAGCATAAATTTGTCAGAACTCATCAAACTGTACATTTAAGAACTATGAATTTCCTGTCTATAAACTGTCTCAATAAAAAATTCATAGTGTGATTCCTATTTATATCAAGTTCCAAACAAGACAAAATAAACATAATTTTTATGGATATATACATATATGGTAAAAGTATAAAGAGATACGTCATGATTAAATAAACATCAAACCTCTGAAAGAAAGGGTGGAGGATAGAGTGAAGTACACGTCAATGGATAATAATTTATTTTCTTTTAAGTATCTGAGGCAAATATAACAAAATTTATTAAAGCTGGATCATGGGTAGACATTTTTCAGTATATTCTTTTGTATGTTTGAACAATTTTATAAGTTTATACTTACGAAAATTTGTAAGAACTTTATTGAGATATAGTCTACATACCGTATATTGTTTACCCATTGAAAGTGTGTAATTCAGAGGATTTTAGTGTATTCACAGTTCTGTAACCATCGCCACAGTCAATTTTAGAACATTTTGATCACCATGAAAAGAAACATCATACTCGATAGTGATCACTCCCCGTTTCCACCTGACCTCCACACCCCTAGGCAACCACCAGTCTACTTTCTGTCTCTGTGGATTTGCCTGTTCTGCACATTTCATATAAATGGAATCGTATAATATGTAGTCTTTTGTAACTTTTTTTTTAAACATCTTTATTGGAGTATAACTGCTTTGCAGTGTTGTGTTAGTTTCTGCTGTATAACGGAGTGAATCAGCTATATGCATATGTATATCCCCATATCCCCTGCCTCTTGTGCCTGTCTCCCACCCTCCCTATCCCACCCCTCTAGGTGGTCACAAAGCACCGAGCCGATCTCCCTGTGCTGTGCAGCTGCTTCCCACTAGCTGTCAATTTTACGTTTGCTAGCGTATATGTATCAATGCTACTCTCTCACTTCGTCCCAGCTTACCTTTCCCCGTGTGCTCAACTCCATTCTCTACGTCTGTGTCTTTATTCCTATCCTGACCTTAGGTTCATCAGAACCATTTTCTTTTCTTTTTTTTTTGGATTCCATGTATATGTGTTAGCATACGGTATTTGTTTTTCTCTTTCTGACTTCACTCTGTATGAGACTCTAGGTCCATCCACCTCACTACAGATAACTCAATTTCATTTCTTTTTATGGCTAAGTAATACTCCATTGTGTATATATGCCACATCTTCTTTATCCATTCATCTGTAGATGGACACTTAGGTTGCTTCCATGTCCTGGCTATTGTAAATAGTGCTGCAGTGAACATTGTGGTACATGACTCTTTTTGAATTATGGTTTTCTCAGGGTATATGCCCAGTAGTGGGATTACTGGGTCATATGATAGTTCTATTTTTAGTTTTTTAAGGAACCTCTATACTGTTCTCCATAGTGGCTGTATCAATTTACATTGCCACCAACAGTGTAAGAGCGTTCCCTTTTCTCCACACCCTTTCCAGCATTTAATGTTTGTAGATTTTTGATGATGGCCATTCTGACTGGTGTGAGGTGATACCTCATTGCAGTTTTGATTTGCATTTCTCTAATGATTAGCGATGTTGAGCATCCTTTCATGTGTTTGTTGGCAATCTGTATATCTTCTTTGGAGAAGTGTCTGTTTAGGTCTTCTGCCCATTTTTGGATTGGGTTGTTTGTTCTTTTGATATTGAGCTGCATGAGCTGCTTGTAAATTTTGGAGATTAATCCTTTGTCAGTTGCTTCATTTGCAAATATTTTCTCCCATTCTGAGGGTTGTCTTTTTGTCTTGTTTATGGTTTCCATTGCTGTGCAAAAGCTTTTAAGTTTCTTTAGGTCCCCTTTGTTTATTTTTGTTTTTATTTCCATTTCTCTAGGAGGTGGTTCAAAAAGGATCTTGCTGTGATTTATGTCATAGAGTGTTCTACCCATGTTTTCCTCTAAGAGTTTTATAGTGCCTGGCCTTACATTTAGGTTATTAATCCATTTTGAGTTTCTTTTTGTGTATGGTGTTAGGGAGTGTTCTAATTTCATGCTTTTACATGTAGCTGTCCAGTTTTCCCAGCACCACTTATTGAAGAGGCTATCTTTTCTCCATTGTATATTCTTGCCTCCTTTATCAAAGATAAGGTGACCATATGTGCGTGGGTTTATCTCTGGGCTTTCTAGCCTGTTCCATTGATCTGTATTTCTGTTTTTGTGCCAGTACCATACTGTCTTGATTACTGTAGCTTTGTGGTATACTCTGAAGTCAGGGAGTCTGATTCCTCCAGCTCCATTTTTCTTTCTCACAGTTGTTTTGTCTATTCGGAGTCTTTTGCGTTTCCATTACAAATTGTGAAATTTTTTGTTCTAGTTCTGTGAAAAATGCCATTGGTAGTTTGATAGGGATTGCATTGAATCTGTAGATTGCTTTGGGTAGTATAGTGTTGATTCTTCCAATCCAAGAACATGGTATATCTCTCCATCTGGTTGTACCATCTTTAATTTCTTTCATCAGTGTCTTACATAAGTTTTCTACATACAGGTCTTTTGTCTCCTTAAGTAGGTTTATTCCTAGATATTTTATTCTTTTTGTTGCAATGGTAAATGGGAGTGTTTTCTTAATTTCACTTTCAGATTTTTCATCATTAGTGTATAGGAATGCGATTTCTGTGCATTCATTTTGTATCCTGCTACTTTACCAAATTCATTGATTAGCTCTAGTAGTTTTGTGGTAGCATCTTCAGGATTCTCTCTGTATAGTATCATGTCATCTGCAAACAGTGACAGTTTTACTTCTTTTCCAATTTGGATTCCTTTTATTTCTTTTTCTTCTCTGATTGCTGTGGCTAAAACTTCCAAAACTATGTTGAATAATAGTGGTGAGAGTGGGCCACCTTGTCGTGTTCCTGATCTTAGTGGAATTGGTTTCAGTTTTTCACCATTGAGAATGATGTTGGCTGTGGGTTTGTCATATATGGCCTTTATTATGTTGACGTAGGTTCCCTCTATGCCTACTTTCTGGCATATCATAAATGGGTGTTGAATTTTGTTGAAAGCTTTTTCTGCATCTATTGAGATTATCGTATGGTTTTTATCATTCAGTTTGTTAATACTGTGTGTCACACTGATTGATTTGCATATACTGAAGAATCCTTGCATTCCTGGAATAAACCCCACTTGACCATGGTGTATGATCCTTTTAATGTGCTGTTGGATTCTGTTTGCTAGTATTTTGTTGAGGAATTTTTGCACCTATGTTCATCAGTGATATTGGCCTGTAGTTTTCTTCCTTTGTGACAAATTTGTCTGGTTTTGGTATCAGGGTGATGGTGGCCTTGTCAAATGAGTATGGCAGTGTTCCCCCATCTGCTATATTTTGGAAGAGTTTGAGAAGGATAGGTGTTAGCTCTTCTCTAAATGTTTGATAGAATTTGCCTGAGAAGCCATCTAGTCCTGGGCTTTTGTTTGTTGGAAGATTTTTAATCACAGTTTCGATTGGTCTGTTCATATTTTCTGTTTCTTCCTGGTTCAGTCTCGGAAGGTTGTGCTTTTCTAAGAATTTGTCCATTTCTTCCAGGTTGTCCATTTTATTGGCATATAGTTATTTGTAGTAATCTCTCATGATCCTTTGTATTTCTGCAGTGTCAGTTGTTACTTCTCCTTTTTCATTTCTAATTCTGTTGTTTTGAGTCTTCTCCCTTTTTTTCTTGATGAGTGTGGCTAATGGTTTATCAATTTTGCTTATCTTCTCAAAGAACCAACTTTTAGTTTTATTGATCTCTGCTATTGTTTCCTTCATTTCTTTTTCATTTATTTCTGATCTGATCTTTATGATTTCTTTCCTTCTGCTAACTTTGGGGTTATTTTGTTCTTCTTTCTCTAATTGCTTTAGGTGTAAGGTTAGGTTGTTTATTTGAGATGTTTCTTGTTCCTTGAGGTAGGATTGTATTGCTATAAACTTCCCTCTTAGAACTGCTTTTGCTGCATCCCGTATGTTTTGGGTCGTCGTGTTTTCATTGTCATTCGTTTCTAGGTAATTTTCTATTTCCTCTTTGATCTCTTCAGTGATCTCTTGGTTATTTAGTAGCGTATTGTTTAGCCTCCATATGTTTGTATTTTTCACAGTATTTTTCCTGTAATTGATATCTAGTCTCATAGTGTTGTGGTCGGAACAGATACTTGATACGATTTCAATTTTCTTAAATTTACCAAGGCTTGATTTGTGACCCAAGATATGGTCTATCCTGGAGAATGTTTCATGAGCCCTTGAGAAGAAAGTGTATTCTGTTGTTTTTGGATAGAATGTCCTATAAATATCAATTAAGTCCATCTTGTCTAATGTGTCATTTAAAGCTTGTGTTTCCTTATTTATTTTCATTTTGGATGATCTGTCCATTGGTGAAGGTGGGGTGTTAAAATCCCCTACTATTATTGTGTTACTGTCGATTTCCCCTTTTATGGCTGTTAGCATTTGCTTTATGTATTGAGGTGCTCCTGTGTTGGGGCATAAATATTTACAGTTGTTATATCTTCTTCTTGGATTGATATTTTGATCATTATGTAGTGTCCTTTTTTGTCTCTTGTAATAGTCTTTATTTTAGAGTCTATTTTGTCTGATATGAGGATTGCTACTGCAGCTTTCTTTTGATTTCCATTTGCATGGAATATCTTCTTCCATCCCCTCGCTTTCAGTCTGTATGTGTCCCTAGGTCTGAAGTGGGTCTCTTGTAGACAGCATATGTACGGGTCTTGTTTTTGTATCCATTCAGCCAGTCTTTGTCTTCTGGTTGGAGCATTTAATCCATTTACATTTAAGGTAATTATCAATATGTATGTTCCTATTACCATTTTCTTAATTGTTTTGAGTTTGTTTTTGTAGGTCTTTTCCTTCTCTTGTGTTTCCTTCCTAGAGAAGTTCCTTTAGCATTTGTTGTAAAGCTGGTTTGGTGGTGCTGAATGCTGTTAACTTTTGCTTGTCTGTAAACATTTTAATTTCTCCGTCAAATCTGAATGAGGTCCTTGCTGGGTAGAGTAATCTTGTTTGTAGATTTTTCCTTTTCAGCACTTTAAATATGTCCTGCCACTCCCTTCTGGCTTGCAGAGTTTCTGCTGAAAGATCACCTGTTAACCTTATGGTGATTCTCTTGTACGTTATTTGTTGCTTTTCCCTTGCTGCTTTTAATATTTTTTCTTTGTATTTATTTATTTATTTATTTATTTAATTTATTTTTTCTTTTTTTTTAAGTTATGGCTGTGTTGGGTCTTCGTTTCTGTGCGAGGGCTTTCTCCAGTTGTGGCAAGTGGGGGGCCACTCTTCATCGCGGTGCGCGGGCCTCACCATCGCGGCCTCTCGTTGTGGAGCACAGGCTCCAGACGCGCAGGCTCAGTAATTGCGGCTCATGGGCCCAGTTGCTCCACGGCATGTGGGATCTTCCCAGACCAGGGCACAAACCTGTGTCCCCTGCGTTGGCAGATTCTCAACCACTGTGCCACCAGGGAAGCCCTGTATTTATTTTTTGATAGTTTGATTAATATGTGTCTCTGTGTGTTTCTCTTTGGGTTTATCCTGTATGGTACTCTCTGTGCTTCCTGGACTTGATTGACTATTTCCTTTCCCATGTTAGGGAAGTTTTCAACTATAATCTCTTCCAATATTTTCTCACACCCTTTCTTTTTCTCTTCTTCTTCTGGGACCCCTGTAATTTGGATGTTGGTGCGTTTAATGTTGTCCCAGATGTCTCTGAGACTGTCCTCAATTCTTTTCATTCTTTTTTCTTTTTTCTGCTCCCTGGCAGTTTTTTCCACCATTTGTCTTCCAGCTCACTTATCCGTTATTTTGTTATTGATTATTTCTAGAGTCTTTTTAATTTCAGTAATTGTGTTGTTCATCATTGTTTGTTTGCTCTTTAGTTTTTCTAGATCCTTGTTAAATGTTTCTTGTATTTTCTCCATTCTGTTTTCGAGATTTTGGATCATCTTTACTGTCATTATTCTGAATTTTTTTTCAGGTAGGTTGCCTATTTCATCTTCATTTATTTGGTCTTGTAGGTTTTTACCTGCTTCTTCGTCTGTAACATATTCTTTTGTCGTTTCTTTTTTTTTTTTGATTTGTTGGTGCTGTATTCCTGTCTTACTGGTTGTTTGCCCTGAGATGTCCAGTACTGGAGTTTGCAGGCAGTTGGATAAAGCTGGGTCTTGGTGCTGAGATGAGGACCTCTGGGAGGCCTCACTCCAATTGATATTCCCTGGCGTCTGAGGTTCTCTGTTAGTCCAGCGGTTTGGACTCGGAGATCTCACCACAGGAGCTCGGACCTGATCTCCAGCCTGGGAACCAAGATCCTGCAAGCTTTGTGGCATGGTAAAAAAAAAAGAAAGAAAAAAAGGAGCAGTACAGTATCAAAGAATAAAAAACAAAACTGAATTAGAAAGATAAAAATTATATTAGGAAAAAGGAAACTATATTGAAGCAACTGCAACAAGGTAAAATAAAACCACAACAGAAAAAAAGAGAAAAAAGGGGGGAGGGCAGGGAACAAGCCAAAAGGAGAGAACAATAACAAAGTATAAAGAATAAAATAAAATTAGAAAAATAAAAAATCTATTAGGAAAAATAAAAATATAAAAGAACAACAATGAATCAACAAGGTAAAACAGAACCCGAATCTAAAAGAGAAAAAAGAAAAAAATGCACCTTGGCTATGGGGGCAGAGTTTAGACTGGGGTGGAAGAGACAGGGGCGGGATTTAGTGTGGAGCGGGACCTAGGCAGGTGGGGGGTGACATTTGAGCATGGGGCGGGGCCTAGGTGGCCATGTTCAGGCATTGGGCGGGGCCTCTGCTTAGGCCCTGCGCTGAAGAGGAGAGGCAGCATGTTGAAAGGAGGGCCTCTGGAGTGTGGAGTTCCGGAGTTTGGAGGTAGGGCCCTGAGTGAGGGTGTGTGGGTGGGGATTAGGCCAAGTGTTGGAGGGTGTCTCTGAGTGCAGAGGTGGGACCCTGGGTGGGGGCGTGGGGACGGGGCTTGGGTTCTGCGAGGCAGGAGGGAGGCTCTGAGGGCAGAGGATTAGGCCTGGGAGCCCAACAGGCTCCCTGGTGCCTAAGTGGACAGGGAAAGCACTGGCCCCGTTCCCTTCCGTTCTTTTGTGGCTCTCCCCCACTGTCTCCCCCAGGGTCTCCCCGACCACTGGATCCCTAACCGTGGGTGGGTCCCACTGGGTGTAGGAACTCCTCCCCTCCCTAGCCACCCCTCAGGGGTGCTGTCCCTTAGGTCCAGCCTTTACTTTTGCTCCCCCTCCCCTCCCTCCCACTCCCTCAGGACCCGTTCGGCTGGAGGGGGCCTCGGTGGGCAGAGGATCAGGCCTGGGATCTGAACAGGTTCCTGGGGGCCCAAGTGGGCAGGGGAAACCTGGCCACACTCCCTTTTGATCCTCTGCCCTCCCAGTGGTTCCCCAATTTCCCCCTTTGGGCGTGGGATCCCTTCCCGTCCCCCAGCCACCCCTTAGGGGCGCCAGTCCCGTCCCGCCTCCACTTCTCCCCCCCCTTCACTCCCCCCACGCCCCACATCCTACCCAGTTGCTGGGGTTTCCTCCCGTCCCCTTAGGTGTCCGTTGTCCCCCACCGGTGCCTGCTAGGTGCCCTAGTTGTACGGAGACGCGAATTCCCCGTCCTCCTGGTACGCTATCTTGACTCCGCCCCTGTAACTAGCATTTTTACTTATTTAGCATGTTTTCAAGATTCATCCATGTTGTAGAATATATCAGTACTTCATTTCTTTTTATTGCCAAATATTCCATTGTTCAGATACAGATATTTTATCTGTTCATCAGCTGATGGACATTTGAATTGTTTCCACTTTTTGGTTATTAAGAATAATGCTGCTGTGAACATTTCACGTACAGGTTTTTGTTTGGAGGTATGTTTTCATTTCTCTTGATGCCTACCTCAGAGTAGAATTGTTGAATCGTATGGTAACTCTCTGTTTAACATTTTGAGGAACTGTCAGACCCCCCACAAAGCAGCTGCACCATTTTACATTCCCACCAGCAATGTATTGTTTATGAAATTTAAAGTTAAATATTTCTGCAGCTCTATATCCAGTTAAATACACATGTATTGAGTACCTGCCTAATATATGTGAGGCACTGTATTACGTACTAAGTGGTAAGAAAATTGTAAACTAAATGTAAGCAATAGGGACTTCCCTGGTGGTCCAGTGGTAGAGAATCCACCTTCCAGTGCAGGGGATGTGGGTTCGATCCCTGGTTGGGGAACTAAGATCCCACATGCTGCGGGGCAGCTAAGCCCGAGCGCCTCAACAAGAGACCCCACGTGCTGCAAACTACAGTGCCCACAGCGCTCTGGAGCCTGCGCACCACAACTAGAGAGAAAACCCACACGCCACAACTAGAGAGAAGCCCACATGCCAAAACGAAAGATCCGCGTGCCTCAAGGAAGATCCTGCATGCTGCAGCTAAGACCTGACACAGCCAAATAAATAAATTAATTAATTAAATAAAAATAAATAAATGTAAGCGATAATTGTAAGCAGTACAGTGACATTCACATATATGGAAACTTTGTGTAATTTAATTGTTATATAAACAAAGTGCTGTGGAACAGAAGGGAGTGATTAGTTCTGAGTATTGAAAATTTGGAAAAAACAGAAGTCGGCCTTGAATGTTTCAAATCACCTTTCGTATTAAGAATTTTTAATAACATGAACAAATATATTAGGTGAAAAAATTATTTCAAGTTATATATGTAGTATAATCTCAACTATATTATAAAAGTAGAAAAGATAGGACACATACTAAATTATTAATGGTAATTATAGGTGGAATTATAGGTGACTTCTTCTCCTGCAGCCTTCTCATTTCTACCAGAAGCATTATTATACTTTTGTATTCTGAAAAAAAGTATTAAAAATAATAAAAGTTAAATTATTAAGAGACTAAATTTCATTGCATCTTATCATAGAGAAATTATCTATGGTTTAAAAAAAAGTATAATACTTTATAATTACCTGGTTTCTTTTTTTTAAGTTTCATGCAGAAATTTATTTTGACCACGACTTACAAAGTTATGTCCTTGTGGATCAAGGCAGTCAAAATGGTACAATTGTTAATGGAAAACAGATTCTTCAAGTGAGTATATACTTATTAATTAAATACTTGCACATTATTTTAAAAAACTGAAATGAAACTTTTTATCCCTCAGGGCCATAGTTATACATATCATTTAGTTCAGATTGGTATTCACCCAAATGTGTTAACATGGAAGGGAATTCTTAGAAAGGGCTAAAAAACGTATACAGTAAGTGGATACTTAACTGTTGAGTTTTGACTTCTAATTATGTACCTGTGCCTTATATTTAGAAATAAATGCATTTTAAAGCTATTCAGAGTAAATGTTCTTACAGCAACTTTAGGGGCCATCCTTTGTGTGTGTGTGTGTGTGTGTGTGTTTTTAAACTTTTAAAGGAAATGTTAAACTGGAAACTCCTTGAAGGCAGGGACTATGTCTATTCAGTTAACTCTTCTATCCCAACATGTAGCAAAGTGTTTTAGCACATAATAAGATAATATATGGAAGGGAGGGAGGGAGGTCTTATTCTTAGTCTATAGGAATCAAAAATGAGATAAAACTGAATTATCAAGAGAGGACGGAAAAAGGGAAATATGATGCACTTATCTCCTTAACACTTTATCTTTTTGACTGTGATGATTATTCATTTTGGTAAAAGACTGTTTGAAGTTTGAGTTGGGTATTTCTGTGATAGGATTGGGCATGGAGATGGGGAGATCAGTGGATTTTGATAATATAAAAATTAGAGGGCTTCCCTGATGGCACAGTGGTTAAGAATCTGCCTGCCAATGCAGGGCACAGGGCTTCGAGCCCTGGTCCCGGAAGATCCCACGTGCCACGGAGCAACTAAACCTGTGAGCCACAACTACTGAGCCCATGTGCCACAACTAGTGAAGCCCACACGCTTAGAGCCTGTGCTCTGCAATAAGAGAAGCCACTGCAATGAGAAGCCCGTGCACCACAACGAAGAGTAACCCCCGCTCGCTGCAACTAGAGAAAGCCCACGGCTGGCAACGAAGACCCAATGCAGCCAAAAATAAATAATAATAAATAAAATAAATATTTAAAAAAAAAATTAGAAGTTGCTCGGTTCAGCTGTCATCTTCTCGACTAGTAGAATATTATGCATCACCTTCAAGTTTTGTGGAAATGTGTGTGCATATGTCTATCTCATTGAGAACAATCTCAAATTTTTTTTTTATAATCAGACATTACTTACAGTAGACATAAATAAAATAACCATATGTAACTCTCTTGGGTTTGGTTTTGTAATTTTTTTCTCCTTTAGCCCAAAACTAAATGTGACCCTTACGTACTTGAGCATGGAGATGAAGTGAAGATTGGAGAGACTGTGTTGTCCTTTCACATTCACCCTGGCAGTGATACCTGTGATGGCTGTGAACCAGGGCAGGTTAGAGCTCACCTTCGTCTTGATAAGAAAGATGAACCTTTTGGTATGTGAAACATACTGTTTATGGGCATGGTAGCTTTTTAATTCACTGCGTGTTCTAAAAAAGTATCAGTTAGTTACCAGCTTCATATCTAATTGATATAATACTCTATTGAGATACATTTATAGTTAAGTGAATATTATCAAATGAGACTAAGAAATGACATGTATTTGAAATTTGAGACCTAGACTAGTAGATTATGATTGTAGTTGGTTTTTCTGTGTAATAATTTAGTTGTACTATTACAGCATTAGGTTACTTTATGACCAGGAATGATAATCATTAGCTCTGTTTTTGCTAATCCAGTCTATAGGCTTTTGAAGCATCGCTGCAGTGGTAGCTAAATGTACTTCAAAGGAGTAATTGTGACATAAATAGAGATTGGTTTCCCTTTAACATCTATTTACTGATATAAAAAGTCACCCACAGTTAAACTCTGATGTAAAATAGTAACATAGAAAATAATAGGCCAAGGTATTAAGATTTATTGGTTGATATATTTGCTTTCCTACTTGTAGTTTGTTTGATATATTATCTGTGTATATACCATTACTTTCTATAATAAATAATATTGTAAAATGTTGCTATCTTATTTAAAACCCACTCATCTAAGGCTTTAAAAATTGAAAGATACTTTTAACTAGTAAGAAGTAATTTTTTTCACATCATTTGTTTCCTTTAAATACCAACTATACATGTTCATTATGTATTTTTTGTTTTCTCATACTACATTATGAAAATGAGTATGGCACATTACATAGTAACGTGAATCTTGGGTTCTGTTATTTTTCTTTTGCACAAGCTTATGTTCCTTTGGAAAATTCACAATATTTCTGCATTTGGGTTTCTATTACAGTAACCATATTGAAAAATTAAGATGTTCAGTGTTTCTTTCAGTATCTAAAACATTCCTATAATCTTTGAGTTTTGGTTTACTTTCCAAGTAGACTTAATTACCAAAATGCTGAAGGGACATCATCACAACCTAAGATCCTTTTATATTAATTTATTTGAACTTTTTGTTAATCTGCAGATGGGATACTAGTACTATTAGTTTTTCATTATTAAATAAACAGTATTATATCAGATTTAGTGTTTTGTTTTGTTTTTTTTTAAACCAAACTCAATTTTTCCTTTTAGTTGGTCCAACTCTAAGTAAGGAGGAAAAAGAGTTGGAAAGGAGAAAAGAATTAAAGAAAATACGAGTAAAATATGGTTTGCAGGTAAGGGAGTTAAATATTGTTACATGTGTTAAACTGTGCATCTGGTTTTGTATAAAACTGCCTGTAGATAAGCATAGTCCATTTTTATATATAAAACGAGAGCTATTTAGAATGATTCTGAGATTTGTGTAATTCCTGTTAGTTGTTTACTGTTTACCTCAACAACTGTTGAGGTTGGAGTAGGAAAGTGATGATAATACCCTATATTGGAATAGCCATTTCTAGTTTTTAAAAAACTTGCATTAAAATGATACCCTTGAAAAACACAGTTGGAGGACTAATACTGCCTGATTTCAAGACTTATTATAAACTACAGCAATAAAGACAGTATAGTACTGGCAAAAAGATAAACAAATATGTTGATGGAACAGAATAATGAGTTCAGAAATAGACCCATATAGATAGATACATAGATAAATGTGTATATATGTGTGTGTGTGTGTGTGTGTATGATTTTCGGCAAAGGCATGAAGGCAATTTGGTGGAAAGAGGATGGTCTTTTTTCAGCAATCAGTGCTGGAACAATTAGATAGCCATATACAACAACAACAACCTTGATCCCCACCTCATAACATATTAAAATGAGCTCAAAATGGACTATACATATAAATTTAAAACTTAAAACTATAAAATTTCTAGAAGCAAACCTTAAAAAAAAAGTCAAAGATTTGTTAAGGTATCTAACACTAAAAGCACTATCCATAAAAGCACAAATTGTACTTCCTCCAAAACTTCTGTTCTTCCAAAGACACGATTAAGAGAATGAAAAGATAAGCCACAGACTGGGAAAAATATTCGCAAATCATATATCTGATAAAAATCATGTATCTTATACCTAGAGTATATAAAGAACTCTGAAAACTCAATAAGGGAAAACAACTTAATTTAAAAATGAGCAAAAGATTTGAATAGACACTTCACCAAAGCAGGTGGCAAATACACACATGAAAAGATGTTCAGTATTATTAGTCATTGGGGAATTGCAATTTAAAACCAGTTAAAAAGACTGACCATACTAAGTGTTGGTGGGCATGTGGAGGAACTGGAACTCTCATACACTGCTGGTGAAAATATAAATGGTGTGATTGCTTTGGAGAAGAGTTTAGTACTTTGTCTAAAAGTTAAATATACACCTACTGTATTATTCACCATTCTACTTCAAAGTATTTCATTTCTGTCCAAGAGAAATGAAAGCACATGTTCATACAAAAACTAGTGAACAAATGGTCACAGCAGCTTTTTTTCTAATAGCCAAAAACTATCATAAATGGATAAACTATGTTAACTCTGTATGGTCAAACATTCTAGCAATAAAAAAGCATAAGCTATTGATACAGACTACAACATGGATGAATCTCAAAATGATTGTGCTGAGTGAAAGAGCCAGACAAAAAGAGTACAGTTGACTGTTGAAAAACCCGGGGATTAGGTGTGCTGACTCTCACCTTGGTTGAAAAATCTGCATATAGCTGGTACTCAGCCCTCTATGTCTACAGTTCTGTATACCTGGGGTTCTGCATCCACAGATTCAACCAATTGCAGATCGTGTAGTACTGTAGTATTTACCACTGAAAAAAAATCTATAAGTGGATCCACGGAGTTCAAACCCATGTTGTTCAAAGATCAACTCAACCATACTATATACTTCGATTCTATAAAATTCTAGGAAAGCAAACCTAATGTATCATGGCAGAAAGATCAGTGGTTGCCTGGCTACAGGAGAAGATGCACAGGGAGAGGGGCTGGAGGGATAGATTACAAAGAAGGACGAGGATACTTTTGTGGGAGATGAATATGTTTATTATCTTAATTGCGATGGTTTCATAAGTGTATACGAATCTCAAAAGTAACTGTGCACTTTATGTGTAACTTATTGTATGTTAATTATACCTCAGTAAGGCAGTTTAAAAAAATTACCGTTTAATCCTATAAGTAGACCAGGAAAGTAATTAATATTGCCAGTTTACATTAGAGAAACTAGAGCTGGTCACCTACCTACTAAATGACAGAGCTAGATATAGGATCTAGGTCTTAAGTGTATTTGTCCAGTGTTTTTTACACTTTATGAACAAGTCAGAAAAGATGCTGCCAAAATAACATATTTTTATGCAGAATTGTATTTTTTGTTACTGTTGTACTAAGGGAGAGAAATCATAATAGAAAAAAATGTTAAGAGGTTAATTTGGGAGGAAAATAGATATGTAAGGAGGGACTAAAATGTTTTTTCAAAAATGTTAGCTCAATTTCTACATCATTTTCTGGGGGGAATACCCATTAGGGTTGGTGGTCTGTATTTTTCTGTTTTGAAAGCAAAATTAAGTAAAAACTTCTGTGGTACTTTCCTTGCATTGCTCTAGCAGTCCGTAGCATCTTTTTGGATGAGTGTTGTACATTTTATGTAAAGATTAGCAAATGGTAACAAAGGGGAAGAGGAGCTTTTGAAACCCCAAGCTGAATTGCCTGTCTCTTCTGTGCCACTGCCATATCTTGTGTATACCTTAATTGTTGAACCAGTCATACTGTAGCATGCTGAAGACTGTGTGTCTGCACTTCAGGATTATAAATTTCTTTGCATTCTGTTACCTAGCATAGGGCATAACTTACTCTTTACTTAGAAAATATTTGTTGAGTGACTGATTAATCATATAATGAAGCTGTATTGAAGCAAAAAGCTATTATTATTGCCAGGGTAAAAGAGTATTTATTTCCTTTTATCTATTTTTTAAAGACTTTCTACATTTTTCCCTTCTAAGGAACAGTATCAAAATATTTTAGGTCCTTTGGAACTTTCAGTTCCTTAGAGAAAAGGAGAAATAGATTTTTTTCCCCAACCCCAGGGGTTCTCCATATTTTTTTGAATACTTGTAGTTCATATGAGAATATGAGTACACAGCACTGATTCAAAATATACTATATTTTCACTATATTAAAGGGGATAGAATAGAAATATTCAATAATGTAATTGTCTTAATTTGTATCATATCTTAATTTATATCATGGCTTGTTTAATGGAGACCACATTGAACCATATTTGCTAAGCAAGGCAAATATACAGACATTATATTTTTATTTATCAGTTTTGTTTTCCTCAATGAATATTTCATGTTTATGAAGAATACAGACTACGAAGATGAAAAGGCTTTGAAGAATCCAAAATATAAAGATAGAGCTGGAAAACGCAGGGAGCAGATAGGAAGTGAAGGAACTTTCCAAAGAGATGATGCTCCTGCATCCGTTCATTCGTAAGTATTAAATTTTAATTGCTTGAAACAGTCTCTGTACCATAATCACGTTCATAGGGTAATGTGATTTATAGGGCTATAGAATCTGCTAGGTAACCTTTATAGGAATAATGTAGAACAAGATGGAAACTCTACATCTGTTTACATTTTCCTCTAATATTGGTATTGCGTTATTCCCTAGAAAATTACTGATCATATGTGTAAGTATACATACAGATGTATCACATACAAACCTAAACACAGATACATATGCATAGCTAACATTGCAGCCACACAACTGAGTGACCATACTTTTATATATTAGATATTTAGGAGGCTGGGCTAGTAAGAAATTGGTATGGACTGATACTTTTAATAGTTATTTCAGAACTCAACTGCTTCTGTTCTTGACCCTGAAATACTATTTTTCTTAATTTTTGGGGGTGGGGGGCGGCTGCGTCGGGTCTTAGTTGTGGCTTGCGGGATCTTAGTTGTGACATGTGGGATCTTTCTTTGCGGGGCGCAGGCTTCTCTCTAGTTGTGGCGCGTGGGCTTAGTTGCCCCGTAGCACGTGAGATCTTAGTTCCCCGACCAGGGATGGAACCCGCATCCCCTGCATTGGAAGGTGGATCCTTAACCACTGGACCACCAGGGAAGTCCCTTACTTATTTTTGATCCAGTTCTTTTCTCTTGGTAAAGTAGCATTGATAAACATGAAAAATGTAATTTTGAAGCCTACAAAATGATTATATTTCTGCGTTTAATCATATATTAGCTACATTTTGTTTCTCAGAATATAAATTCTAGGTTTAGTTAACATTTAAATCTTTCATGTAGAACTAACAATTAGTTACTAAATTTTGACTTATTATCATTTTATTGATTCTAAGATACGCTACTTGGATAGAATTTTACAGTTACATGTGACAGCAGTTTTTTCTTAATGGTACATAGACTAACAGTGCATCTTAGAATTTATGGAGTCACATTTTATGAAATATAGCATTTTAAATTAGATATGCTAAGCAACATGACAAATATATATATATATATATTTTTTTTTTGATTAATTAATTTATTTATTTTTGGCTGTGTTGGGTCTTTGTTTCTGTGCGAGGGCTTTCTCTAGTTGTGGCGAGCGGGGGCCACTCTTCATCGCGGTGCGTGGGCCTCTCACTATCGCGGCCTCTCTTGTTGCGGAGCACAAGCTCCAGACGCGCAGGCTCAGTAGTTGTGGCTCACGGGCCTAGTTGCTCCGCGGCATGTGGGATCTTCCCAGACCAGGGCTCGAACCCGTGTCCCCTGCATTGGCAGGCAGATTCTCAACCACTGCGCCACCAGGGAAGCCCGACAAATATATTTTAAGGTTTAATATTTTTGAAATAATTGCTAGAGAATATGAAGATTGTATTACAGTTAAATTAGAAGACAGAAATGAAAAATGAAATCCATTGGTCTGACATTGCTTGGGTTATCGTTATTGGAGAGCTAATTTACATATTTTGTAGAACTGAAAAGACAATGCGATAGAACATAAAATTAAAATACCCTTAAATTAGCAGATCATAAAACAAAATGCAAATAGTTAATGAGAGGTTTAGTTTCGTTTTAACTTTTTTTGTTGATGTTAAATTCACAAATGTAAGTATCAATATCAGTGATATATCGTAAGATTAACACATTGCAGAATACACGTCTTGGTCAAGAAATAGAAAATTATCAGTAACCCCAGAAACCTACCCTCCTAGTGTCCCCTCTTAATCACTATTTCTCTCTCCTCCCCAAAGGTAACTTATTCTACTGACTTCACCAGCATCAGATTAATTTCACTTATTTTTTAACTTTAAATAAATGGAATAATTTAGTATTTATTTTGTGTCTATATTCTTTTTGTCCAGCATTACTTTGTTATGTTAGGTACATTTTATTTTCATTGCCATATAATTTTCTCTGTATGAATATGCCACAGTTTATCCACTTTACCACTGATGGACATCTGGATTGTTTCTAATTTGTGGTTATTAGATTTAGCTGCAAAACATTCCCTTTTCTGTTAAGTAGTATACGTAGGAGTAGAATTTGTGTATCTTCAACTTTATTAGGTAATGCCAAATAGTTTCTAAAGTAGTTGTACCAGTTATTTTTATTTCATGAATTTATTATAAATGTGACTTAAATGGTCTTTTAGAAGTCAACTCTCATCTTACTTTTCTCTAAAGTGAAATTACTGATAGCAATAAAGGTCGGAAGATGTTGGAAAAGATGGGTTGGAAAAAAGGAGAGGGCCTAGGGAAGGACGGTGGAGGAATGAAAACTCCGGTAAGACTCGAGATTTCTTTCATTCTTTATTCTTGTAACGGATATATTTACTGTACTTACTATATGCCAGGTGTTGCCTTAAGTGCTAGGAGTATTGTAGCAAGCAAAAAGAGACATAATTACTACCTTTGTGGCAATCATAGTTACCAAATATATGTGTTTATGATTTGTTTTGTTTTGTTTTTAAAGTTCTTAGGAAGGCTCTTAGAGTTTTTTCCTTCATCAGACTAGGATAGTGAATGTTATTTCCTGAGCCAGAAGTTCTTCTGTGTCTTAGTTATTTTTACTGACTTCTTTACTGTGCCTTGTCCTAACATGCAAGAGCAATCACAGTGTTACTTTATGAACAGACAGACTCTGTACTAGCTGGAGAATCTGTTTTAGGTTCAAGATTCAGAGCATGTAACAAGCAATAGAGAGAATCATGTCCGGAAAACAATACAGTGGTTTAATTCTATAGTCCCATGGTTCATCGGAGGTTCAGATTCTCTTTCACAAAAACCTTACAAAGTAGTAATATGATCAAAGAACTTTCTTGATGATTACTTGGTACCTAAAGAAAGAATGGGTGCATCAGTGTGAGTTTAATGTAAATTTTCTCATTTCATTGAGGTAGAGTGGGATGAACATGGGTTTTGTAGTCAGGTTAGAATATGTGTTCTATCACTAGCTGTGCGACTTAGGGCAAGTTTGGATTTCAGTTTTCATATGTAAAAATGGGGATAATGAGAACTCTTTCAGGGATGTCTGAACATAAAGCCCCTAGGATGGTGCCTGACATATATTAGGCACTCAGTAACTGGTGGCTTATAATGGTTCTCATAATAATGCGAACTCCTCCCCTCCTTTTATGAAAATAAACAAGTTCTCTTTTTATGACTCTTAATGTTTAACTTACCTGTTCACTTACTTAGGCGAGGCTTGGACTGTAGGTTTAAATACATCCATTGCTTTTACTTCTCGTTAGAGTAGATGACAGATTGATTCTGCAGCATCTCAGTGAAATTTGGTGATTGCTATTTAAGGAGCATTCTGTTTTCTCTAGAGTCAACTGTACTTATTGACAAGCAAGACAATGTAGAAAAATGAGTTTGAGTTCCACGTATAATCATGTATTTATTCCTGTATGTATTTGATGTATTTGACAGTTTTTTCTTATGCATCAATCTTTTCTAGTTCAAAGAATTATAGTTAAAGTACCAAATTGGATACAGCAGATTTCAGTGTGTTTAGATACTACAGTAAGTTCTCTCCTTAACTTTTGGTAACAGATCCAGCTTCAACTTCGGCGAACACATGCAGGCTTGGGGACAGGCAAGCCATCTTCAATTGAAGATCTTCACCTTCTCCAAAACAAGAGCAAAAAGAACTGGGAGAAAGCACGAGAGAGGTTTGCTGAAAACTTCCCCGAAACTAAATCTCAAAAAGATGCACCAGGGACTGTGCCTTGGGTCAAAGGGACCGTAGAGTGAAGGTCAGTCATAGAACACAAAAGCTTTTTTATAGAATTTGGAAACTCTTGTTTAATTGCATACATTTTCTCTCCAAAAGAGTCAGTGGCATGAGGGAACCGTGTCACAATTTACCCCCTCTTGATTCAGAAATGTGTAATAAAGTGTGGTTTGCAGTTTTTAAAAAACATTTTTAAAAACTAATAAATAGTGACTGAATCGAGTTATGCTGTGGGTGGACTAAAGTTCACAGGGCACAGATGAGCTTATCAAGCTTTGTTACTTTATTTTGTCATTTGCAAGACCCATATAAGCAACTAGCCATATAAGCAAAATTCATGTAACCACTAACTTAAATGTACATTTGTCCTTGTCTCCTTATATTCATTACTGTACGATGCATAACAAAAGAAACATCGAAAGTTTATAAAAACAATTCTGACTATATACATCCTTGTTTATGCCCTTTAGGACCTAGGTAGAAAATGTTGAGAAAACATGGGTAGTGGTGTATAAATGTTATTATATTTGAAATAACCCAAGTAATATTATTGAAGAGCTAATGAACAGCTGACATGTTGTAGAAAATCAGTCTCATTGTTTTCTTCTGTGAAGAATATGTTGATTTGTACTATAAAGCATTTACCTTTGGTTTGTTTCATAGCTGAAATATTTAGATATGAACAATTGAGTACAGTATTGAAATATTCAGTGTGCTGGCATTTGTAGTTTTGATAAATCCCATTGCTGGCAATGGAGTTGTGCCAGAAAAATCTGATTTCTACTGAAAAAGGGTTACCTAGCCAAGGCCTCAAACTCAAGATACTTATTGAAAACGTCTTCAAATGCAATAAAAAACATTATAACATCAAAAAGAATGATTCATTGAACCAATAATTTAAACATACTGGTCTGCTTTGAACTCATGACCAGCCAGAATTTTCCTCTGTTAATTGGCAGCACAATAATGAAAGGATAACCTCAGATTTTCGGAGACTGCAGTGCAGCTTTCTGAGTGCAGGTGTCACCGCTCTGCCAGTTAACACTGTTCTTTTCCTTTCTGTTCAACTTTTCTCTCAGCTTTTTGCTGGGAAATCAATGCTGGAACTGATCTTTTCTCATAATGAATATAAACTATATAGCTCCTTCATCTACTATAAAGAAATGTCTTCAAGATATAGAAATAGGAAAGGAAAATTCTGGAAAAAAGTATGCAATAGGGAAGATAATTCAGAAAGAAAGGCTACCTGTTGGAATTTCTAGTCTTAATGTACAGGGTACTTGGGAAGAAAGGGGGGGTGTGGAAAGAAAACTAAATGTATTACTAAAGATGAGACATAATGACCAAACAATTGTCGTTATTAAAGGCCTAAGATGGGAAAAACCGAGGTCCTGTAACTCTGAAAATCTAGATTAAGTATTTTTCTGTATCCTTTTTGGCCATCTACATACCCTAACACATACACATATATGTACATTAGACTTGGAGGCACTAGGAGTGTCCTGCGTTATTTTCTCTAAAGTAGAAAAATTACTCATCTAAATGTGGTTCTGGTGCCGGTGCCCTACATATAGGTAACAATATAGGACCCTCAGAGTAAACTTGCTTCTGGTAGATCTCACTCATTGGGTTAGTGTACAACTGTCTATGTAATATTTCCCATTTTTATTATTAGATTGTGGAAAACTTTTTCATTGTTTTCTTTTGTTAAGAAAATGGAAACTTGAAAATGGTGATAAAAATTGAAATATATGTGATATTTGCTTTATTAAAACCCTTTGCAGATCTAAAGTCTCAGGGCTATACTATATACTGGTTAAAGCACTGAATAATGTCTGGTTCTATTTCTACCTGTGAAATGAGAATATTTAACTCTCATGTTTGTCTTGAATAGAAAATGGGAAAATGTATGTAAAAGCACTTTGTAAACTGTAAAAGTAGTACAAATGTGAGCTTCTGTTTGTTTAGAAGCATAAATACGGATTATGTACAATTTGAATTACACATAAAGTTGTTTTGCGTCTGATATTTAAAACTATAGTTTATTCATGCAGTATAAATTTATTAACTTAATAGCCTTTAAGTGTTTAAGTGGAGCTACAAGTTGCTGAATTTTGAGAAATCTAACATATTTTGCCAGAACATGAGAAGCTGGCAAAATAGAGAACAGAAGAAACCATCACCATTACTGTAAAATAACAGAAATTGTTTTCTAGAATTAAATAGCCAGGAAGCACTTTTTCTCAGAAAGGGGGGGGATTTTTTTCTTTCTGTTTTTAAAAGTTTTTACTTCTGATGTTTCACTTACTTTAGTTGTGAACTTATGAAAAGTTATGGTTCACCCGATTCAAACACCTTCCAACTTTTCATGTAAAAGATTATTTCTTAATTTGGCACATTTTCAAAGAGCAGGCAAAAGAAATAGAAATTTCCAGCAAGGAGAGATTGTATACAAAGGCCTTCCTAACGAGTTGCAGGACAGGGGGATGTGCTTGGCAGGGAGCCAGAAAGGCGTTTCTAGACCTAGCATCTAAAGGTGTTCTCAGGAACAGCTGAAAGTATTTTCCCCATTGTGTTGTTCTAAGTGTGCTTCTTATTTTTGTAGGGCATCACTTATATCTCTGCCTTGAATCTTTGATCTAAAACATTTCATTTTACTTTTTCAGGCTTTAAAGTGGAAATACACTTGGATTCTTTAAAATGAGTCAGTGTTTACGTGTGTGTCTGTGTGTATCAGGGCCCAGGCTTTCTCTTTGCCTTTCTGCTTTACTCTTCTTAGTGCTGGCTTATGGCATTGTAGTTGCAAAATGACTTTTGGAACTCCAGTCGTCACAGTCATGTCCAAAACAGAAGAAAGAGGAAAGAGCAGTATTCCTGTTAGTTCTCTTTTATCAGGAAAGCAAAAGCTTACTCAGAAACTCTCACAACAGACTTCTACTTAGGGTTATTAGCCAGAGCCTGATAACATTACTGCCCATAGCTGCAAGGGAAGTTGAAAAGGTAGGCCAACAGGATGGTCTCACCTGCCTTAAGCCAATCATGAACTGTCACCTAGGGCAGAACATGTTGCTTGTTGGAACAAAATCAGGTTCAATGAGCAAGGCAGAGGGGGACAATGGCTACTGAATGGGCCTGTAACTGTCTGCCAGGTAACCCAGCTATCCATTAGTGGTGACTTGGGGTGTTGGTTAAATTGTGTTGCAGGCCTACTATGTAATACTTTGTAGCCATTCAGATGAGTAAGATAGAACTGTCTATACCATGATAGAGAAGAATATTCTTATTACATTGCTGATTTAAGAAAGCATATTGGGGCTTCCCTGGTGGTGCAGTGGTTAAGAATCTGCCTGCCAATGCAGGGGTCACGGGTTCAAGCCCTGGTCTGGGAAGATCCCACATGCCGCGGAGCAACTAAGCTTGTGTGCCACAACTGCTGAGCCTGCGTGCCACAACTACTAAGCCTGCGTGCCACAACTACTGAGCCCACACGCCTAGGGCCCGTGCTCCGCAACAAGAGGCCACCACAGTGAGAAACCCGTGCACCGCAACGAAGAGTAGCCCCCACTCGCCGCAACTAGAGAAAGCCCATGCGCAACAATGAAGACCCAACACAGCCAAAAATAAATAAATAAAATAAATTTATAAAAAAAAAAGCATACTGTAGAAAAGTATGTAAAGCA